>NC_087443.1:13580824-14189091 GCF_036321535.1 Camelus dromedarius
ACTAGAGTAAAAGTTTCCCCTGCAACCCGTTCCCTTTGTGCTAGATGAACGAACGTCTCTCCACATGCTCATTTCTTAGAGATAAGTGTGTGTGAAAGCCGTCCTTCAACTAGATTGTTGGGAACACAAAGATCCTTTTCAGTTGCAAACTACACTCCATACATTTATATGGGGAGGTACTAGCTCCAACTCGGTTTTACAGTGAAAACTGCAGGAACTTCAAACCGGCACTAGGAAACACACTGAGAAACTAGAGTAAAAGTTTCCCCTGCAACCCGTTCCCTTTGTGCTAGATGAACGAACGTCTCTCCACATGCTCAGTTCTGAGAGATAAGTGTGTGTGAAAGCCGTCCTTCAACCAGATTGTTGGGAACACAAAGGTCCTTTTTAGTTGCAAACTACACTCCATACATATATATGGGTAGGTACTAGCTCCAACTCGGTTTTACAGTGAAAACTGCAGGAACTTCAAACCGGCACTAGGAAACACACTGAGAAACTAGAGTAAAAGTTTCCCCTGCAACCCGTTCCCTTTGTGCTAGATGAACGAACGTCTCTCCACATGCTCAGTTCTGAGAGATAAGTGTGTGTGAAAGCCGTCCTTCAACTAGATTGTTGGGAACACAAAGTTCCTTTTCAGTTGCAAACTACAATCCATACATATATATGGGGAGGTACTAGATCCAACTCGGTTTTACAGTGAAAACTGCAGGAACTTCAAACCGGCACTAGGAAACACACTGAGAAACTAGAGTAAAAGTTTCCCCTGCAACCCGTTCCCTTTGTGCTAGATGAACGAACGTCTCTCCACATGCTCAGTTCTGAGAGATAAGTGTGTGTGAAAGCCGTCCTTCAACTAGATTGTTGGGAACACAAAGTTCCTTTTCAGTTGCAAACTACACTCCATACATATATATGGGGAGGTACTAGCTCCAACTCGGTTTTACAGTGAAAACTGCAGGAACTTCAAACCGGCACTAGGAAACACACTGAGAAACTAGAGTAAAAGTTTCCCCTGCAACCCGTTCCCTTTGTGCTAGATGAACGAACGTCTCTCCACATGCTCAGTTCTGAGAGATAAGTGTGTGTGAAAGCCGTCCTTCAACTAGATTGTTGGGAACACAAAGTTCCTTTTCAGTTGCAAACTACACTCCATACATTTATATGGGGAGGTACTAGCTCCAACTCGGTTTTACAGTGAAAACTGCAGGAACTTCAAACCGGCACTAGGAAACACACTGAGAAACTAGAGTAAAAGTTTCCCCTGCAACCCGTTCCCTTTGTGCTAGATGAACGAACGTCTCTCCACATGCTCAGTTCTGAGAGATAAGTGTGTGTGAAAGCCGTCCTTCAACTAGATTGTTGGGAACACAAAGTTCCTTTTCAGTTGCAAACTACACTCCATACATATATATGGGGAGGTACTAGCTCCAACTCGGTTTTACAGTGAAAACTGCAGGAACTTCAAACCGGCACTAGGAAAGACACTGAGACACTAGAGTAAAAGTTTCCCCTGCAACCCGTTCCCTTTGTGCTAGATGAACGAACGTCTCTCCACATGCTCAGTTCTGAGAGGTAAGTGTGAGTGAAAGCCGTCCTTCAACTAGATTGTTGGGAACACAAAGTTCCTTTTCAGTTGCAAACTACACTCCATACATATATATGGGGAGGTACTAGCTCCAACTCGGTTTTACAGTGAAAACTGCAGGAACTTCAAACCGGCACTAGGAAACACACTGAGAAACTAGAATAAAAGTTTCCACTGCAACCCGTTCCCTTTGTGCTAGATGAACGAACGTCTCTCCACATGCTCAGTTCTGAGAGATAAGTGTGTGTGAAAGCCGTCCTTCAACTAGATTGTTGGGAACACAAAGTTCCTTTTCAGTTGCAAACTACACTCCATACATTTATATGGGGATGTACTAGCTCCAACTCGGTTTTACAGTGAAAACTATAGGAACTTCAAACCGGCACTAGGAAACACACTGAGAAACTAGAGTAAAAGTTTCCCCTGCAACCCGTTCCCTTTGTGCTAGATGAACGATCGTCTCTCCACATGCTCATTTCTGAGAGGTAAGTGTGTGTGAAAGCCGTCCTTCACCTAGATTGTTGGGAACACAAAGTAACTTTTCAGTTGCAAACTACACTCCATACATATATATTGGGAGGTACTAGCTCCAACTCGGTTTTACAGTGAAAACTGCAGGAACTTCAAACCGGCACTAGGAAACACACTGAGAAACTAGAGTAAAAGTTTCCCCTGCAACCCGTTCCCTTTGTGCTAGATGAACGAACGTCTCTCCACATGCTCAGTTCTGAGAGGTAAGTGTGTGTGAAAGCCGTCCTTCAACTAGATTGTTGGGAACACAAAGTTCCTTTTCAGTTGAAAACTACAATCCATACATATATATGGGGAGGTACTAGCTCCAACTCGGTTTTACAGTGAAAACTGCAGGAACTTCAAACCGGCACTAGGAAACACACTGAGAAACTAGAGTAAAAGTTTCCCCTGCAACCCGTTCCAATTGTGCTAGATGAACGAACGTCTCTCCACATGCTCAGTTCTGAGAGATAAGTGTGTGTGAAAGCCGTCCTTCAACTAGATTGTTGGGAACACAAAGTTCCTTTTCAGTTGCAAACTACACTCCATACATTTATAAGGGGAGGTACTAGCTCCAACTCGGTTTTACAGTGAAAACTGCAGGAACTTCAAACCGGCACTAGGAAACACACTGAGAAACTAGAGTAAAAGTTTCCCCTGCAACCCGTTCCCTTTGTGCTAGATGAACGAACGTCTCTCCACATGCTCAGTTCTGAGAGATAAGTGTGTGTGAAAGCCGTCCTTCAACTAGATTGTTGGGAACACAAAGTTCCTTTTCAGTTGCAAACTACACTCCATATATATATATGGGGATGTACTAGCTCCAACTCGGTTTTACAGTGAAAACTGCAGGAACTTCAAACCGGCACTAGGAAACACCCTGAGAAACTAGAGTAAAAGTTTCCCCTGCAACCCGTTCCCTTTGTGCTAGATGAACGAACGTCTCTCCACATGCTCAGTTCTGAGAGGTAAGTGTGTGTGAAAGCCGTCCTTCACCTAGATTGTTGGGAACACAAAGTTCCTTTTCAGTTGCAAACTACACTCCATACATATATATTGGGAGGTACTAGCTCCAACTCGGTTTTACAGTGAAAACTGCAGGAACTTCAAACCGGCACTAGGAAACACACTGAGAAACTAGAGTAAAAGTTTCCCCTGCAACCCGTTCCCTTTGTGCTAGATGAACGAACGTCTCTCCACATGCTCAGTTCTGAGAGGTAAGTGTGTGTGAAAGCCGTCCTTCAACTAGATTGTTGGGAACACAAAGTTCCTTTTCAGTTGAAAACTACAATCCATACATATATATGGGGAGGTACTAGCTCCAACTCGGTTTTACAGTGAAAACTGCAGGAACTTCAAACCGGCACTAGGAAACACACTGAGAAACTAGAGTAAAAGTTTCCCCTGCAACCCGTTCCAATTGTGCTAGATGAACGAACGTCTCTCCACATGCTCAGTTCTGAGAGATAAGTGTGTGTGAAAGCCGTTCTTCAACTAGATTGTTGGGAACACAAAGTTCCTTTTCAGTTGCAAACTACACTCCATACATTTATAAGGGGAGGTACTAGCTCCAACTCGGTTTTACAGTGAAAACTGCAGGAACTTCAAACCGGCACTAGGAAACACACTGAGAAACTAGAGTAAAAGTTTCCCCTGCAACCCGTTCCCTTTGTGCTAGATGAACGAACGTCTCTCCACATGCTCAGTTCTGAGAGATAAGTGTGTGTGAAAGCCGTCCTTCAACTAGATTGTTGGGAACACAAAGTTCCTTTTCAGTTGCAAACTACACTCCATACATATATATGGGGAGGTACTAGCTCCAACTCGGTTTTACAGTGAAAACTGCAGGAACTTCAAACCGGCACTAGGAAACACCCTGAGAAACTAGAGTAAAAGTTTCCCCTGCAACCCGTTCCCTTTGTGCTAGATGAACGAACGTCTCTCCACATGCTCAGTTCTGAGAGGTAAGTGTGTGTGAAAGCCGTCCTTCACCTAGATTGTTGGGAACACAAAGTTCCTTTTCAGTTGCAAACTACACTCCATACATATATATGGGGAGGTACTAGCTCCAACTCGGTTTTACAGTGAAAACTGCAGGAACTTCAAACCGGCACTAGGAAACACACTGAGAAACTAGAGTAAAAGTTTCCCCTGCAACCCGTTCCCTTTGTGCTAGATGAACGAACGTCTCTCCACATGCTCAGTTCTGAGAGATAAGTGTGTGTGAAAGCCGTCCTTCAACTAGATTGTTGGGAACACAAAGTTCCTTTTCAGTTGCCTACTACACTCCATACATATATATGGGGAGGTACTAGCTCCAACTCGGTTTTACAGTGAAAACTGCAGGAACTTCAAACCGGCACTAGGAAACACACTGAGAAACTAGAGTAATTGTTTCACCTGCAACCCGTTCCCTTTGTGCTAGATGAACGAACGTCTCTCCACATGCTCAGTTCTGAGAGATAAGTGTGTGTGAAAGCCGTCCTTCAACTAGATTGTTTTGAACACAAAGTTCCTTTTCAGTTGCAAACTACACTCCATACATATATATGGGGAGGTACTAGCTCCAAATCGGTTTTACAGTGAAAACTGCAGGAACTTCAAACCGGCACTAGGAAACACACTGAGAAACTAGAGTAAAAGTTTCCCCTGCAACCCGTTCCCTTTGTGCTAGATGAACGAACGTCTCTCCACATGCTCATTTCTGAGGGGTAAGTGTGTGTGAAAGCCGTCCTTCACCTAGATTGTTGGGAACACAAAGTTCCTTTTCAGTTGCAAACTACACTCCATACATATATATGGGGAGGTACTAGCTCCAACTCGGTTTTACAGTGAAAACTGCAGGAACTTCAAACCGGCACTAGGAAAGACACTGAGACACTAGAGTAAAAGTTTCCCCTGCAACCCGTTCCCTTTGTGCTAGATGAACGAACGTCTCTCCACATGCTCAGTTCTGAGAGGTAAGTGTGAGTGAAAGCCGTCCTTCAACTAGATTGTTGGGAACACAAAGTTCCTTTTCAGTTGCAAACTACACTCCATACATATATATGGGGAGGTACTAGCTCCAACTCGGTTTTACAGTGAAAACTGCAGGAACTTCAAACCGGCACTAGGAAACACACTGAGAAACTAGAATAAAAGTTTCCACTGCAACCCGTTCCCTTTGTGCTAGATGAACGAACGTCTCTCCACATGCTAAGTTCTGAGAGATAAGTGTGTGTGAAAGCCGTCCTTCAACTAGATTGTTGGGAACACAAAGTTCCTTTTCAGTTGCAAACTACACTCCATACATTTATATGGGGATGTACTAGCTCCAACTCGGTTTTACAGTGAAAACTATAGGAACTTCAAACCGGCACTAGGAAACACACTGAGAAACTAGAGTAAAAGTTTCCCCTGCAACCCGTTCCCTTTGTGCTAGATGAACGATCGTCTCTCCACATGCTCATTTCTGAGAGGTAAGTGTGTGTGAAAGCCGTCCTTCACCTAGATTGTTGGGAACACAAAGTAACTTTTCAGTTGCAAACTACACTCCATACATATATATTGGGAGGTACTAGCTCCAACTCGGTTTTACAGTGAAAGCTGCAGGAACTTCAAACCGGCACTAGGAAACACACTGAGAAACTAGAGTAAAAGTTTCCCCTGCAACCCGTTCCAATTGTGCTAGATGAACGAACGTCTCTCCACATGCTCAGTTCTGAGAGATAAGTGTGTGTGAAAGCCGTCCTTCAACTAGATTGTTGGGAACACAAAGTTCCTTTTCAGTTGCAAACTACACTCCATACATTTATAAGGGGAGGTACTAGCTCCAACTCGGTTTTACAGTGAAAACTGCAGGAACTTCAAACCGGCACTAGGAAACACACTGAGAAACTAGAGTAAAAGTTTCCCCTGCAACCCGTTCCCTTTGTGCTAGATGAACGAACGTCTCTCCACATGCTCAGTTCTGAGAGATAAGTGTGTGTGAAAGCCGTCCTTCAACTAGATTGTTGGGAACACAAAGTTCCTTTTCAGTTGCAAACTACACTCCATACATATATATGGGGATGTACTAGCTCCAACTCGGTTTTACAGTGAAAACTGCAGGAACTTCAAACCGGCACTAGGAAACACCCTGAGAAACTAGAGTAAAAGTTTCCCCTGCAACCCGTTCCCTTTGTGCTAGATGAACGAACGTCTCTCCACATGCTCAGTTCTGAGAGGTAAGTGTGTGTGAAAGCCGTCCTTCACCTAGATTGTTGGGAACACAAAGTTCCTTTTCAGTTGCAAACTACACGCCATACATATATATTGGGAGGTACTAGCTCCAACTCGGTTTTACAGTGAAAACTGCAGGAACTTCAAACCGGCACTAGGAAACACACTGAGAAACTAGAGTAAAAGTTTCCCCTGCAACCCGTTCCCTTTGTGCTAGATGAACGAACGTCTCTCCACATGCTCAGTTCTGAGAGGTAAGTGTGTGTGAAAGCCGTCCTTCAACTAGATTGTTGGGAACACAAAGTTCCTTTTCAGTTGAAAACTACAATCCATACATATATATGGGGAGGTACAAGCTCCAACTCGGTTTTACAGTGAAAACTGCAGGAACTTCAAACCGGCACTAGGAAACACACTGAGAAACTAGAGTAAAAGTTTCCCCTGCAACCCGTTCCAATTGTGCTAGATGAACGAACGTCTCTCCACATGCTCAGTTCTGAAAGATAAGTGTGTGTGAAAGCCGTCCTTCAACTAGATTGTTGGGAACACAAAGTTCCTTTTCAGTTGCAAACTACACTCCATACATTTATAAGGGGAGGTACTAGCTCCAACTCGGTTTTACAGTGAAAACTGCAGGAACTTCAAACCGGCACTAGGAAACACACTGAGAAACTAGAGTAAAAGTTTCCCCTGCAACCCGTTCCCTTTGTGCTAGATGAACGAACGTCTCTCCACATGCTCAGTTCTGAGAGATAAGTGTGTGTGAAAGCCGTCCTTCAACTAGATTGTTGGGAACACAAAGTTCATTTTCAGTTGCAAACTACACTCCATACATATATATGGGGATGTACTAGCTCCAACTCGGTTTTACAGTGAAAACTGCAGGAACTTCAAACCGGCACTAGGAAACACCCTGAGAAACTAGAGTAAAAGTTTCCCCTGCGACCCGTTCCCTTTGTGCTAGATGAACGAACGTCTCTCCACATGCTCAGTTCTGAGAGGTAAGTGTGTGTGAAAGCCGTCCTTCACCTAGATTGTTGGGAACACAAAGTTCCTTTTCAGTTGCAAACTACACTCCATACATATATATGGGGAGGTACTAGCACCAACACGGTTTTACAGTGAAAACTGCAGGAACTTCAAACCGGCACTAGGAAACACACTGAGAAACTAGAGTAAAAGTTTCCCCTGCAACCCGTTCCCTTTGTGCTAGATGAACGAACGTCTCTCCACATGCTCATTTCTGAGAGATAAGTGTGTGTGAAAGCCGTCCTTCAACTAGATTGTTGGGAACACAAAGTTCCTTTTCAGTTGCCAACTACACTCCATACATATATATGAGGAGGTACTAGCTCCAACTCGGTTTTACAGTGAAAACTGCAGGAACTTCAAACCGGCACTAGGAAACACACTGAGAAACTAGAGTAAATGTTTCACCTGCAACCCGTTCCCTTTGTGCTAGATGAACGAACGTCTCTCCACATGCTCAGTTCTGAGAGATAAGTGTGTGTGAAAGCCGTCCTTCAACTAGATTGTTTTGAACACAAAGTTCCTTTTCAGTTGCAAACTACACTCCATACATATATATGGGGAGGTACTAGCTCCAAATCGGTTTTACAGTGAAAACTGCAGGAACTTCAAACCGGCACTAGGAAACACACTGAGAAACTAGAGTAAAAGTTTCCCCTGCAACCCGTTCCCTTTGTGCTAGATGAACGAACGTCTCTCCACATGCTCAGTTCTGAGAGATAAGTGTGTGTGAAAGCCGTCCTTCAACTAGATTGTTGGGAACACAAAGTTCCTTTTCAGTTGCAAACTACACTCCATATATATATATGGGGATGTACTAGCTCCAACTCGGTTTTACAGTGAAAACTGCAGGAACTTCAAACCGGCACTAGGAAACACCCTGAGAAACTAGAGTAAAAGTTTCCCCTGCAACCCGTTCCCTTTGTGCTAGATGAACGAACGTCTCTCCACATGCTCAGTTCTGAGAGGTAAGTGTGTGTGAAAGCCGTCCTTCACCTAGATTGTTGGGAACACAAAGTTCCTTTTCAGTTGCAAACTACACTCCATACATATATATTGGGAGGTACTAGCTCCAACTCGGTTTTACAGTGAAAACTGCAGGAACTTCAAACCGGCACTAGGAAACACACTGAGAAACTAGAGTAAAAGTTTCCCCTGCAACCCGTTCCCTTTGTGCTAGATGAACGAACGTCTCTCCACATGCTCAGTTCTGAGAGGTAAGTGTGTGTGAAAGCCGTCCTTCAACTAGATTGTTGGGAACACAAAGTTCCTTTTCAGTTGAAAACTACAATCCATACATATATATGGGGAGGTACTAGCTCCAACTCGGTTTTACAGTGAAAACTGCAGGAACTTCAAACCGGCACTAGGAAACACACTGAGAAACTAGAGTAAAAGTTTCCCCTGCAACCCGTTCCAATTGTGCTAGATGAACGAACGTCTCTCCACATGCTCAGTTCTGAGAGATAAGTGTGTGTGAAAGCCGTTCTTCAACTAGATTGTTGGGAACACAAAGTTCCTTTTCAGTTGCAAACTACACTCCATACATTTATAAGGGGAGGTACTAGCTCCAACTCGGTTTTACAGTGAAAACTGCAGGAACTTCAAACCGGCACTAGGAAACACACTGAGAAACTAGAGTAAAAGTTTCCCCTGCAACCCGTTCCCTTTGTGCTAGATGAACGAACGTCTCTCCACATGCTCAGTTCTGAGAGATAAGTGTGTGTGAAAGCCGTCCTTCAACTAGATTGTTGGGAACACAAAGTTCCTTTTCAGTTGCAAACTACACTCCATACATATATATGGGGAGGTACTAGCTCCAACTCGGTTTTACAGTGAAAACTGCAGGAACTTCAAACCGGCACTAGGAAACACCCTGAGAAACTAGAGTAAAAGTTTCCCCTGCAACCCGTTCCCTTTGTGCTAGATGAACGAACGTCTCTCCACATGCTCAGTTCTGAGAGGTAAGTGTGTGTGAAAGCCGTCCTTCACCTAGATTGTTGGGAACACAAAGTTCCTTTTCAGTTGCAAACTACACTCCATACATATATATGGGGAGGTACTAGCTCCAACTCGGTTTTACAGTGAAAACTGCAGGAACTTCAAACCGGCACTAGGAAACACACTGAGAAACTAGAGTAAAAGTTTCCCCTGCAACCCGTTCCCTTTGTGCTAGATGAACGAACGTCTCTCCACATGCTCAGTTCTGAGAGATAAGTGTGTGTGAAAGCCGTCCTTCAACTAGATTGTTGGGAACACAAAGTTCCTTTTCAGTTGCCTACTACACTCCATACATATATATGGGGAGGTACTAGCTCCAACTCGGTTTTACAGTGAAAACTGCAGGAACTTCAAACCGGCACTAGGAAACACACTGAGAAACTAGAGTAATTGTTTCACCTGCAACCCGTTCCCTTTGTGCTAGATGAACGAACGTCTCTCCACATGCTCAGTTCTGAGAGATAAGTGTGTGTGAAAGCCGTCCTTCAACTAGATTGTTTTGAACACAAAGTTCCTTTTCAGTTGCAAACTACACTCCATACATATATATGGGGAGGTACTAGCTCCAAATCGGTTTTACAGTGAAAACTGCAGGAACTTCAAACCGGCACTAGGAAACACACTGAGAAACTAGAGTAAAAGTTTCCCCTGCAACCCGTTCCCTTTGTGCTAGATGAACGAACGTCTCTCCACATGCTCATTTCTGAGGGGTAAGTGTGTGTGAAAGCCGTCCTTCACCTAGATTGTTGGGAACACAAAGTTCCTTTTCAGTTGCAAACTACACTCCATACATATATATGGGGAGGTACTAGCTCCAACTCGGTTTTACAGTGAAAACTGCAGGAACTTCAAACCGGCACTAGGAAAGACACTGAGACACTAGAGTAAAAGTTTCCCCTGCAACCCGTTCCCTTTGTGCTAGATGAACGAACGTCTCTCCACATGCTCAGTTCTGAGAGGTAAGTGTGAGTGAAAGCCGTCCTTCAACTAGATTGTTGGGAACACAAAGTTCCTTTTCAGTTGCAAACTACACTCCATACATATATATGGGGAGGTACTAGCTCCAACTCGGTTTTACAGTGAAAACTGCAGGAACTTCAAACCGGCACTAGGAAACACACTGAGAAACTAGAATAAAAGTTTCCACTGCAACCCGTTCCCTTTGTGCTAGATGAACGAACGTCTCTCCACATGCTAAGTTCTGAGAGATAAGTGTGTGTGAAAGCCGTCCTTCAACTAGATTGTTGGGAACACAAAGTTCCTTTTCAGTTGCAAACTACACTCCATACATTTATATGGGGATGTACTAGCTCCAACTCGGTTTTACAGTGAAAACTATAGGAACTTCAAACCGGCACTAGGAAACACACTGAGAAACTAGAGTAAAAGTTTCCCCTGCAACCCGTTCCCTTTGTGCTAGATGAACGATCGTCTCTCCACATGCTCATTTCTGAGAGGTAAGTGTGTGTGAAAGCCGTCCTTCACCTAGATTGTTGGGAACACAAAGTAACTTTTCAGTTGCAAACTACACTCCATACATATATATTGGGAGGTACTAGCTCCAACTCGGTTTTACAGTGAAAGCTGCAGGAACTTCAAACCGGCACTAGGAAACACACTGAGAAACTAGAGTAAAAGTTTCCCCTGCAACCCGTTCCAATTGTGCTAGATGAACGAACGTCTCTCCACATGCTCAGTTCTGAGAGATAAGTGTGTGTGAAAGCCGTCCTTCAACTAGATTGTTGGGAACACAAAGTTCCTTTTCAGTTGCAAACTACACTCCATACATTTATAAGGGGAGGTACTAGCTCCAACTCGGTTTTACAGTGAAAACTGCAGGAACTTCAAACCGGCACTAGGAAACACACTGAGAAACTAGAGTAAAAGTTTCCCCTGCAACCCGTTCCCTTTGTGCTAGATGAACGAACGTCTCTCCACATGCTCAGTTCTGAGAGATAAGTGTGTGTGAAAGCCGTCCTTCAACTAGATTGTTGGGAACACAAAGTTCCTTTTCAGTTGCAAACTACACTCCATACATATATATGGGGATGTACTAGCTCCAACTCGGTTTTACAGTGAAAACTGCAGGAACTTCAAACCGGCACTAGGAAACACCCTGAGAAACTAGAGTAAAAGTTTCCCCTGCAACCCGTTCCCTTTGTGCTAGATGAACGAACGTCTCTCCACATGCTCAGTTCTG
The DNA here is from genome assembly GCF_036321535.1 of Camelus dromedarius. Taxonomy (NCBI): domain Eukaryota; kingdom Metazoa; phylum Chordata; class Mammalia; order Artiodactyla; family Camelidae; genus Camelus; species Camelus dromedarius. The sequence goes on from NC_087443.1 coordinate 13,592,356, forward strand.
AGAGGTAAGTGTGTGTGAAAGCCGTCCTTCACCTAGATTGTTGGGAACACAAAGTTCCTTTTCAGTTGCAAACTACACGCCATACATATATATTGGGAGGTACTAGCTCCAACTCGGTTTTACAGTGAAAACTGCAGGAACTTCAAACCGGCACTAGGAAACACACTGAGAAACTAGAGTAAAAGTTTCCCCTGCAACCCGTTCCCTTTGTGCTAGATGAACGAACGTCTCTCCACATGCTCAGTTCTGAGAGGTAAGTGTGTGTGAAAGCCGTCCTTCAACTAGATTGTTGGGAACACAAAGTTCCTTTTCAGTTGAAAACTACAATCCATACATATATATGGGGAGGTACAAGCTCCAACTCGGTTTTACAGTGAAAACTGCAGGAACTTCAAACCGGCACTAGGAAACACACTGAGAAACTAGAGTAAAAGTTTCCCCTGCAACCCGTTCCAATTGTGCTAGATGAACGAACGTCTCTCCACATGCTCAGTTCTGAAAGATAAGTGTGTGTGAAAGCCGTCCTTCAACTAGATTGTTGGGAACACAAAGTTCCTTTTCAGTTGCAAACTACACTCCATACATTTATAAGGGGAGGTACTAGCTCCAACTCGGTTTTACAGTGAAAACTGCAGGAACTTCAAACCGGCACTAGGAAACACACTGAGAAACTAGAGTAAAAGTTTCCCCTGCAACCCGTTCCCTTTGTGCTAGATGAACGAACGTCTCTCCACATGCTCAGTTCTGAGAGATAAGTGTGTGTGAAAGCCGTCCTTCAACTAGATTGTTGGGAACACAAAGTTCATTTTCAGTTGCAAACTACACTCCATACATATATATGGGGATGTACTAGCTCCAACTCGGTTTTACAGTGAAAACTGCAGGAACTTCAAACCGGCACTAGGAAACACTCTGAGAAACTAGAGTAAAAGTTTCCCCTGCGACCCGTTCCCTTTGTGCTAGATGAACGAACGTCTCTCCACATGCTCAGTTCTGAGAGGTAAGTGTGTGTGAAAGCCGTCCTTCACCTAGATTGTTGGGAACACAAAGTTCCTTTTCAGTTGCAAACTACACTCCATACATATATATGGGGAGGTACTAGCACCAACACGGTTTTACAGTGAAAACTGCAGGAACTTCAAACCGGCACTAGGAAACACACTGAGAAACTAGAGTAAAAGTTTCCCCTGCAACCCGTTCCCTTTGTGCTAGATGAACGAACGTCTCTCCACATGCTCATTTCTGAGAGATAAGTGTGTGTGAAAGCCGTCCTTCAACTAGATTGTTGGGAACACAAAGTTCCTTTTCAGTTGCAAACTACACTCCATACATATATATGGGGAGGTACTAGCTCCAACTCGGTTTTACAGTGAAAACTGCAGGAACTTCAAACCGGCACTAGGAAACACACTGAGAAACTAGAGTAAAAGTTTCCCCTGCAACCTGTTCCCTTTGTGCTAGATGAACGAACGTCTCTCCACATGCTCAGTTCTGAGAGATAAGTGTGTGTGAAAGCCGTCCTTCAACTAGATTGTTGGGAACACAAAGTTCCTTTTCAGTTGCAAACTACACTCCATACATTTATATGGGGAGGTACTAGCTCCAACTCGGTTTTACAGTGAAAACTGCAGGAACTTCAAACCGGCACTAGGAAACACACTGAGAAACTAGAGTAAAAGTTTCCAATGCAACCCGTTCCCTTTTTGCTAGATGAACGAACGTCTCTCCACATGCTCAGTTCTGAGAGATAAGTGTGTGTGAAAGCCGTCCTTCAACTAGATTTTTGGGAACACAAAGTGCCTTTTCAGTTGCAAACTACACGCCATACATATATATGGGGAGGTACTAGCTCCAACTCGGTTATACAGTGAAAACTGCAGGAACTTCAAACCGGCACTAGGAAACACACTGAGAAACTAGAGTAAAAGTTTCCCCTGCAACCCGTTCCCTTTGTGCTAGATGAACGAACGTCTCTCCACATGCTCAGTTCTGAGAGATAAGTGTGTGTGAAAGCCGTCCTTCAACTAGATTGTTTTGAACACAAAGTTCCTTTTCAGTTGCAAACTACACTCCATACATATATATGGGGAGGTACTAGCTCCAAATCGGTTTTACAGTGAAAACTGCAGGAACTTCAAACCGGCACTAGGAAACACACTGAGAAACTAGAGTAAAAGTTTCCCCTGCAACCCATTCCCTTTGTGCTAGATGAACGAACGTCTCTCCACATGCTCATTTCTGAGGGGTAATTGTGTGTGAAAGCCGTCCTTCACCTAGATTGTTGGGAACACAAAGTTCCTTTTCAGTTGCAAACTACACTCCATACATATATATGGGGAGGTACTAGCTCCAACTCGGTTTTACAGTGAAAACTGCAGGAAATTCAAACCGGCACTAGGAAACACACTGAGAAACTAGAGTAAAAGTTTCCCCTGCAACCCGTTCCCTTTGTGCTAGATGAACGAACGTCTCTCCACATGCTCATTTCTGAGAGATAAGTGTGTGTGAAAGCCGTCCTTCAACTAGATTGTTGGGAACACAAAGTTCCTTTTCAGTTGCAAACTACACTCCATACATATATATGGGGAGGTACTAGCTCCAACTCGGTTTTACAGTGAAAACTGCAGGAACTTCAAACCGGCACTAGGAAACACACTGAGAAACTAGTGTAAAAGTTTCCCCTGCAACCCGTTCCCTTTGTGCTAGATAAACGAACGTCTCTCCACATGCTCAGTTCTGAGAGATAAGTGTGTGTGAAAGCCGTACTTCAACTAGATTGTTGGGAACACAAAGTTCCTTTTCAGTTGCAAACTACACTCCATACATTTATATGGGGAGGTACTAGCTCCAACTCGGTTTTACAGTGAAAACTGCAAGAACTTCAAACCGGCACTAGGAAACACACTGCGAAACTAGAGTAAAAGTTTCCCCTGCAACCCGTTCCCTTTGTGCTAGATGAACGAACGTCTCTCCACATGCTCAGTTCTGAGAGATAAGTGTGTGTGAAAGCCGTCCTTCAACTAGATTGTTGGGAACACAAAGTTCCTTTTCATTTGCAAACTACACTCCATACATTTATATGGGGAGGTACTAGCTCCAACTCGGTTTTACAGTGAAAACTGCAGGAGCTTCAAACCGGCACTAGGAAACACACTGAGAAACTAGAGTAAAAGTTTCCCCTGCAACCCGTTCCCTTTGTGCTAGATGAACGAACGTCTCTCCACATGCTCAGTTCTGAGAGGTAAGTGTGTGTGAAAGCCGTCCTTCAACTAGATTGTTGGGAACACAAAGTTCCTTTTCAGTTGCAAACTACACTCCATACAAATATATGGGGAGGTACTAGCTCCAACTCGGTTTTACAGTGAAAACTGCAGGAACTTCAAACCGGCACTAGGAAACACACTGAGAAACTAGAGTAAAAGTTTCCCCTGCAACCTGTTCCCTTTGTGCTAGATGAACGAACGTCTCTCCACATGCTCAGTTCTGAGAGATAAGTGTGTGTGAAAGCCGTCCTTCAACTAGATTGTTGGGAACACAAAGTTCCTTTTCAGTTGCAAACTACACTCCATACATTTATATGGGGAGGTACTAGCTCCAACTCGGTTTTACAGTGAAAACTGCAGGAACTTCAAACCGGTACTAGGAAACACACTGAGAAAGTAGAGTAAAAGTTTCCCCTGCAACCCGTTCCCTTTGTGCTAGATGAACGAACGTCTCTCCACATGCTCAGTTCTGAGAGATAAGTGTGTGTGAAAGCCGTCCTTCAACTAGATTTTTGGGAACACAAAGTGCCTTTTCAGTTGCAAACTACACGCCATACATATATATGGGGAGGTACTAGCTCCAACTCGGTTTTACAGTGAAAACTGCAGGAACTTCAAACCGGCACTAGGAAACACATTGAGAAACTAGAGTAAAAGTTTCCCCTGCAACCCGTTCCCTTTGTGCTAGATGAACGAACGTCTCTCCACATGCTCAGTTCTGAGAGAAAAGTGTGTGTGAAAGCCGTCCTTCAACTAGATTGTTGGGAACACAAAGTTCCTTTTCAGTTGCAAACTACACTCCATACATATATATGGGGAGGTACTAGCTTCAACTCGGTTTTACAGTGAAAACTGCAGGAACTTCAAACCGGCACTAGGAAACACACTGAGAAACTAGAGTAAAAGTTTCCCCTGCAACCTGTTCCCTTTGTGCTAGATGAACGAACGTCTCTCCACATGCTCAGTTCTGAGAGATAAGTGTGTGTGAAAGCCGTCCTTCAACTAGATTGTTGGGAACACAAAGTTCCTTTTCAGTTGCAAACTACACTCCATACATTTATATGGGGAGGTACTAGCTCCAACTCGGTTTTACAGTGAAAACTGCAGGAACTTCAAACCGGTACTAGGAAACACACTGAGAAAGTAGAGTAAAAGTTTCCCCTGCAACCCGTTCCCTTTGTGCTAGATGAACGAACGTCTCTCCACATGCTCAGTTCTGAGAGATAAGTGTGTGTGAAAGCCGTCCTTCAACTAGATTTTTGGGAACACAAAGTGCCTTTTCAGTTGCAAACTACACGCCATACATATATATGGGGAGGTACTAGCTCCAACTCGGTTTTACAGTGAAAACTGCAGGAACTTCAAACCGGCACTAGGAAACACATTGAGAAACTAGAGTAAAAGTTTCCCCTGCAACCCGTTCCCTTTGTGCTAGATGAACGAACGTCTCTCCACATGCTCAGTTCTGAGAGATAAGTGTGTGTGAAAGCCGTCCTTCAACTAGATTGTTGGGAACACAAAGTTCCTTTTCAGTTGCAAACTACACTCCATACATATATATGGGGAGGTACTAGCTCCAACTCGGTTTTACAGTGAAAACTGCAGGAACTTCAAACCGGCACTAGGAAACACACTGAGAAACTAGAGTAAAAGTTTCCCCTGCAACCCGTTCCCTTTGTGCTAGATGAACGAACGTCTCTCCACATGTTCAGTTCTGAGAGATAAGTGTGTGTGAAAGCCGCTCTTCAACTAGATTGTTGGGAACACAAAGTGCCTTTTCAGTTGCAAACTACACTCCATACATATATATGGGGAGGTACTAGCTCCAACTCGGTTTTACTGTGATAACTGCAGGAACTTCAAACCGGCACTAGGAAACACACTGAGAAACTAGAGTAAAAGTTTCCCCTGCATCCCGTTCCCTTTGTGCTAGATGAACGAACGTCTCTCCACATGCTCAGTTTTGAGAGATAAGTGTGTGTGAAAGCCGTCCTTCAACTAGATTGTTGGGAACACAAAGTGCCTTTTCAGTTGCAAACTACACTCCATACATATATATGGGGAGGTACTAGCTCCAACTCGGTTTTACAGTGAAAACTGCAGGAACTTCAAACCGGCACTAGGAAACACACTGAGAAACTAGAGTAAAAGTTTCCCCTGCAAACCGTTCCCTTTGTGCTAGATGAACGAACGTCTCTCCACATGCTCAGTTCTGAGAGATAAGTGTGTGTGAAAGCCGTCCTTCAACTAGATTGTTGGGAACACAAAGTTCCTTTACAGTTGCAAACTACACTCCATACATATATATGGGGAGGTACTAGCTCCAACTCGGTTTTACAGTGAAAACTGCAGGAACTTCAAACCGGCACTAGGAAACACACTGAGAAACTAGAGTAAAAGATTCCCCTGCAACACGTTCCCTTTGTGCTAGATGAACGAACGTCTCTCCACATGCTCAGTTCTGAGAGATAAGTGTGTGTGAAAGCCATCCTTCAACTAGATTGTTGGGAACACAAAGTGCCTTTTCAGTTGCAAACTACACTCCATACATATATATGGGGAGGTACTAGCTCCAACTCGGTTTTACAGTGAAAACTGCAGGAACTTCAAACCGGCACTAGGAAACACACTGAGAAACTAGAGTAAAAGTTTCCCCTGCAAACCGTTCCCTTTGTGCTAGATGAACGAACGTCTCTCCACATGCTCAGTTCTGAGAGATAAGTGTGTGTGAAAGCCGTCCTTCAACTAGATTGTTGGGAACACAAAGTTCCTTTTCAGTTGCAAACTACACTCCATACATATATATGGGGAGGTACTAGCTCCAACTCGGTTTTACAGTGAAAACTGCAGGAACTTCAAACCGGCACTAGGAAACACACTGAGAAACTAGAGTAAAAGTTTCCCCTGCAACCCGTTCCCTTTGTGCTAGATGAACGAACGTCTCTCCACATGCTCATTTCTGAGAGATAAGTGTGTGTGAAAGCCGTCCTTCAACTAGATTTTTGGGAACACAAAGTGCCTTTTCAGTTGCAAACTACACGCCATACATATATATGGGGAGGTACTAGCTCCAACTCGGTTTTACAGTGAAAACTGCAGGAACTTCAAACCGGCACTAGGAAACACATTGAGAAACTAGAGTAAAAGTTTCCCCTGCAACCCGTTCCCTTTGTGCTAGATGAACGAACGTCTCTCCACATGCTCAGTTCTGAGAGAAAAGTGTGTGTGAAAGCCGTCCTTCAACTAGATTGTTGGGAACACAAAGTTCCTTTTCAGTTGCAAACTACACTCCATACATATATATGGGGAGGTACTAGCTTCAACTCGGTTTTACAGTGAAAACTGCAGGAACTTCAAACCGGCACTAGGAAACACACTGAGAAACTAGAGTAAAAGTTTCCCCTGCAACCTGTTCCCTTTGTGCTAGATGAACGAACGTCTCTCCACATGCTCAGTTCTGAGAGATAAGTGTGTGTGAAAGCCGTCCTTCAACTAGATTGTTGGGAACACAAAGTTCCTTTTCAGTTGCAAACTACACTCCATACATTTATATGGGGAGGTACTAGCTCCAACTCGGTTTTACAGTGAAAACTGCAGGAACTTCAAACCGGTACTAGGAAACACACTGAGAAAGTAGAGTAAAAGTTTCCCCTGCAACCCGTTCCCTTTGTGCTAGATGAACGAACGTCTCTCCACATGCTCAGTTCTGAGAGATAAGTGTGTGTGAAAGCCGTCCTTCAACTAGATTTTTGGGAACACAAAGTGCCTTTTCAGTTGCAAACTACACGCCATACATATATATGGGGAGGTACTAGCTCCAACTCGGTTTTACAGTGAAAACTGCAGGAACTTCAAACCGGCACTAGGAAACACATTGAGAAACTAGAGTAAAAGTTTCCCCTGCAACCCGTTCCCTTTGTGCTAGATGAACGAACGTCTCTCCACATGCTCAGTTCTGAGAGATAAGTGTGTGTGAAAGCCGTCCTTCAACTAGATTGTTGGGAACACAAAGTTCCTTTTCAGTTGCAAACTACACTCCATACATATATATGGGGAGGTACTAGCTCCAACTCGGTTTTACAGTGAAAACTGCAGGAACTTCAAACCGGCACTAGGAAACACACTGAGAAACTAGAGTAAAAGTTTCCCCTGCAACCCGTTCCCTTTGTGCTAGATGAACGAACGTCTCTCCACATGTTCAGTTCTGAGAGATAAGTGTGTGTGAAAGCCGCTCTTCAACTAGATTGTTGGGAACACAAAGTGCCTTTTCAGTTGCAAACTACACTCCATACATATATATGGGGAGGTACTAGCTCCAACTCGGTTTTACTGTGATAACTGCAGGAACTTCAAACCGGCACTAGGAAACACACTGAGAAACTAGAGTAAAAGTTTCCCCTGCATCCCGTTCCCTTTGTGCTAGATGAACGAACGTCTCTCCACATGCTCAGTTTTGAGAGATAAGTGTGTGTGAAAGCCGTCCTTCAACTAGATTGTTGGGAACACAAAGTGCCTTTTCAGTTGCAAACTACACTCCATACATATATATGGGGAGGTACTAGCTCCAACTCGGTTTTACAGTGAAAACTGCAGGAACTTCAAACCGGCACTAGGAAACACACTGAGAAACTAGAGTAAAAGTTTCCCCTGCAAACCGTTCCCTTTGTGCTAGATGAACGAACGTCTCTCCACATGCTCAGTTCTGAGAGATAAGTGTGTGTGAAAGCCGTCCTTCAACTAGATTGTTGGGAACACAAAGTTCCTTTACAGTTGCAAACTACACTCCATACATATATATGGGGAGGTACTAGCTCCAACTCGGTTTTACAGTGAAAACTGCAGGAACTTCAAACCGGCACTAGGAAACACACTGAGAAACTAGAGTAAAAGATTCCCCTGCAACACGTTCCCTTTGTGCTAGATGAACGAACGTCTCTCCACATGCTCAGTTCTGAGAGATAAGTGTGTGTGAAAGCCATCCTTCAACTAGATTGTTGGGAACACAAAGTGCCTTTTCAGTTGCAAACTACACTCCATACATATATATGGGGAGGTACTAGCTCCAACTCGGTTTTACAGTGAAAACTGCAGGAACTTCAAACCGGCACTAGGAAACACACTGAGAAACTAGAGTAAAAGTTTCCCCTGCAAACCGTTCCCTTTGTGCTAGATGAACGAACGTCTCTCCACATGCTCAGTTCTGAGAGATAAGTGTGTGTGAAAGCCGTCCTTCAACTAGATTGTTGGGAACACAAAGTTCCTTTTCAGTTGCAAACTACACTCCATACATATATATGGGGAGGTACTAGCTCCAACTCGGTTTTACAGTGAAAACTGCAGGAACTTCAAACCGGCACTAGGAAACACACTGAGAAACTAGAGTAAAAGTTTCACCTGCAACCCGTTCCCTTTGTGCTAGATGAACGAACGTCTCTCCACATTCCCAGTTCTGAGAGATAAGTGTGTGTGAAAGCCGTCCTTCAACTAGATTGTTGGGAACACAAAGTGCCTTTTCAGTTGCAAACTACACGCCATACATATATATGGGGAGGTACTAGCTCCAACTCGGTTTTACAGTGAAAACTGCAGGAACTTCAAACCGGCAGTAGGAAACACACTGAGAAACTAGAGTAAAAGTTTCCCCTGCAACCCGTTCCCTTTGTGCTAGATGAACGAACGTCTCTCCACATGCTCAGTTCTGAGAGATAAGTGTGTGTGAAAGCCGTCCTTCAACTAGATTGTTGGGAACACAAAGTTCCTTTTCAGTTGCAAACTACACTCCATACATATATATGGGGAGGTACTAGCTCCAACTCGGTTTTACAGTGAAAACTGCAGGAACTTCAAACCGGCACTAGGAAACACACTGAGAAACTAGAGTAAAAATTTCCCCTGCAACCCGTTCCCTTTGTGCTAGATGAACGAACGTCTCTCCACATGCTCAGTTCTGAGAGATAAGTGTGTGTGAAAGCCGTCCTTCAACTAGATTGTTGGGAACACAAAGTTCCTTTTCAGTTGCAAAATACACTCCATACATATATATGGGGAGGTACTAGCTCCAACTCGGTTTTACAGTGAAAAATGCAGGAACTTCAAACCGGCACTAGGAAACACACTGAGAAACTAGAGTAAAAGTTTCCCTGCAACCCGTTCCCTTTGTGCTAGATGAACGAACGTCTCTCCACATGCTCAGTTCTGAGAGATAAGTGTGTGTGAAAGCCGTCCTTCAACTAGATTGTTGGGAACACAAAGTTCCTTTTCAGTTGCCAACTACACGCCATACATATATATGGGGATGTACTAGCTCCAACTCGGTTTTACAGTGAAAACTGCAGGAAATTCAAACCGGCAGTAGGAAACACACTGAGAAACTAGAGTAAAAGTTTCCCCTGCAACCCGTTCCCTTTGTGCTAGATGAACGAACGTCTCTCCACATGCTCAGTTCTGAGAGATAAGTGTGTGTGAAAGCCGTCCTTCAACTAGATTGTTGGGAACACAAAGTTCCTTTTCAGTTGCAAACTACACTCCATACATATATATGGGGAGGTACTAGCTCCAACTCGGTTTTACAGTGAAAACTGCAGGAACTTCAAACCGGCACTAGGAAACACACTGAGAAACTAGAGTTAAAATTTCCCCTGCAACCCGTTCCCTTTGTGCTAGATGAACGAACGTCTCTCCACATGCTCAGTTCTGAGAGATAAGTGTGTGTGAAAGCCGTCCTTCAACTAGATTGTTGGGAACACAAAATTCCTTTTCAGTTGCAAACTACACTCCATACATATATATGGGGAGGTACTAGCTCCAACTCGGTCTTACAGTGAAAACTGCAGGAACTTCAAACCGGCCCTAGGAAACACACTGAGAATCTAGAATAAAAGTTTCCCCTGCAAACCGTTCCCTTTTTGCTAGATGAACGAACGTCTCTCCACATGCTCAGTTCTGAGAGATAAGTGTGTGTGAAAGCCGTCATTCAACTAGATTGTTGGGAACACAAAGTTCCTTTTCAGTTGCAAACTACACTCCATACATATATATGGGGAGGTACTAGCTCCAACTGGGTTTTACAGTGAAAACTGCAGGAACTTCAAACCGGCACTAGGAAACACACTGAGAAACTAGAGTAAAAGTTTCCCCTGCAACCTGTTCCATTTGTGCTAGATGAACGAACGTCTCTCCACATCCTCAGTTCTGAGAGATAAGTGTGTGTGAAAGCCGTCCTTCAACTAGATTGTTGGGAACACAAAGTTCCTTTTCAGTTGCAAACTACACTCCATACATATATATGGGGAGGTACTAGCTCCAACTCGGTTTTACAGTGAAAACTGCAGGAACTTCAAACCGGCACTAGGAAACACACTGAGAAACTAGAGTAAAAGATTCCCCTGCAACACGTTCCCTTTGTGCTAGATGAACGAACGTCTCTCCACATGCTCAGTTCTGAGAGATAAGTGTGTGTGAAAGCCGTCCTTCAACTAGATTGTTGGGAACACAAAGTTCCTTTTCAGTTGCAAACTACACTCCATACATATATATGGGGAGGTACTAGCTCCAACTCGGTTTTACAGTGAAAAATGCAGGAACTTCAAACCGGCACTAGGAAACACACTGAGAAACTAGAGTAAAAGTTTCCCTGCAACCCGTTCCCTTTGTGCTAGATGAACGAACGTCTCTCCACATGCTCAGTTCTGAGAGATAAGTGTGTGTGAAAGCCGTCCTTCAACTAGATTGTTGGGAACACAAAGTTCCTTTTCAGTTGCCAACTACACGCCATACATATATATGAGGAGGTACTAGCTCCAACTCGGTTTTACAGTGAAAACTGCAGGAACTTCAAACCGGCAGTAGGAAACACACTGAGAAACTAGAGTAAAAGTTTCCCCTGCAACCCGTTCCCTTTGTGCTAGATGAACGAACGTCTCTCCACATGCTCAGTTCTGAGAGATAAGTGTGTGTGAAAGCCGTCCTTCAACTAGATTGTTGGGAACACAAAGTTCCTTTTCAGTTGCAAACTACACTCCATACATATATATGGAGAGGTACTAGCTCCAACTCGGTTTTACAGTGAAAACTGCAGGAACTTCAAACCGGCACTAGGAAACACACTGAGAAACTAGAGTAAAAGTTTCCCCTGCAACCTGTTCCATTTGTGCTAGATGAACGAACGTCTCTCCACATTCTCAGTTCTGAGAGATAAGTGTGTGTGAAAGCCGTCCTTCAACTAGATTGTTGGGAACACAAAGTTCCTTTTCAGTTGCAAACTACACTCCATACATATATATGGGGAGGTACTAGCTCCAACTCGGTTTTACAGTGAAAACTGCAGGAACTTCAAACCGGCACTAGGAAACACACTGAGAAACTAGAGTAAAAGATTCCCCTGCAACACGTTCCCTTTGTGCTAGATGAAAGAACGTCTCTCCACATGCTCAGTTCTGAGAGATAAGTGTGTGTGAAAGCCGTCCTTCAACTAGATTGTTGGGAACACAAAGTTCCTTTTCAGTTGCAAACTACACTCCATACATTTATATGGGGAGGTACTAGCTCCAACTCGGTTTTACAGTGAAAACTGCAGGAACTTCAAACCGGCACTAGGAAACACACTGAGAAACTGGAGTAAAAGTTTCCCTGCAACCCGTTCCCTTTGTGCTAGATGAACGAACGTCTCTCCACATGCTCAGTTCTGAGAGATAAGTGTGTGTGAAAGCCGCCCTTCAAATAGATTGTTGGGAACACAAAGTTCCTTTTCAGTTGAAAATTACACTCCATACATATATATGGGGAGTTACTATCTCCAACTCGGTTTTACAGTGAAAACTGCAGGAACTTCAAACCGGCACTAGGAAACACACTGAGAAACTAGAGTAAAAGTTTCCCCTGCAAACCGTTCCCTTTGTGCTAGATGAACGAACGTCTCTCCACATGCTCAGTTCTGAGAGATAAGTGTGTGTGAAAGCCGTCCTTCAACTAGATTGTTGGGAACACAAAGTTCCTTTTCAGTTGCAAACTACACTCCATACATATATATGGGGAGGTACTAGCTCCAACTCGGTTTTACAGTGAAAACTGCAGGAACTTCAAACCGGCACTAGGAAACACACTGAGAAACTAGAGTAAAAGTTTCCCCTGCAACCCGTTCCCTTTGTGCTAGATGAACGAACGTCTCTCCACATGCTCAGTTCTGAGAGATAAGTGTGTGTTGAAGCCGTCCTTCAACTAGATTTTTGGGAACACAATGTTCCTTTTCAGTTGCAAACTACACGCCATACATATATATGGGGAGGTACTAGCTCCAACTCGGTTTTACAGTGAAAACTGCAGGAACTTCAAACCGGCACTAGGAAACACACTGAGAAACTAGAGTAAAAGTTTCCCCTTCAACCCGTTCACTTTGTGCTAGATGAACGAAACTCTCTCCACATGCTCAGTTCTGAGAGATATGTGTGTGTGAAAGCCGTCCTTCAACTTGATTGTTGGGAACACAAAGTTCCTTTTCAGTTGCAAACTACACTCCATACATATATATGGGGAGGTACTAGCTCCAACTCGGTTTTACAGTGAAAAATGCAGGAACTTCAAACCGGCACTAGGAAACACACTGAGAAACTAGAGTAAAAGTTTCCCCTGCAACCCGTTCCCTTTGTGCGAGATGAACGAACGTCTCTCCACATGCTCAGTTCTGAGAGATAAGTGTGTGTGAAAGCCGTCCTTCAACTAGATTGTTGGGAACACAAAGTTCCTTTTCAGTTGCAAACTACACTCCATACATTTATATGGGGAGGTACTAGCTCCAACTCGGTTTTACAGTGAAAACTGTAGGAACTTCAAAACGGCACTAGGAAACACACTGAGAACTAGAGTAAAAGTTTCCCCTGCAACCCGTTCCCATTGTGCTAGATGAACGAACGTCTCTCCACATTCTCAGTTCTGAGAGATAAGTGTGTGTGTAAGCCGTCCTTCACCTAGAATGTTGGGAAAACAAAGTTCCTTTTCAGTTGCAAACTACACTCCATACATATATATGGGGAGGTACTAGCTCCAACTCGGTTTTACAGTGAAAACTGCAGGAACTTCAGACCGGCACTAGGAAACACACTGAGAAACTAGAGTAAAAGTTTCCCCTGCAACCCGTTCCCTTTGTGCTAGATGAACGAACGTCTCTCCACATACTCAGTTCTGAGAGGTAATTGTGTGTGAAAGCCGTCCTTCAACTAGATTGTTGGGAACACAAAGTTCCTTTTCAGTTGCAAACTACACTCCATACATATATATGGGTAGGTACTAGCTCCAACTCGGTTTTACAGTGAAAACTGCAGGAACTTCAAACCGGCACTAGGAAACACACTGAGAAACTAGAGTAAAAGTTTCCCCTGCAACCCGTTCCAATTGTGCTAGATGAACGAACGTCTCTCCACATGCTCAGTTCTGAGAGATAAGTGTGTGTGAAAGCCGTCCTTCAACTAGATTGTTGGGAACACAAAGTTCCTTTTCAGTTGCAAACTACACTCCATAAATTTATATGGGGAGGTACTAGCTCCAACACGGTTTTACAGTGAAAACTGCAGGAACTTCAAACCGGCACTAGGAAACACACTGAGAAACTAGAGTAAAAGTTTCCCCTGCAACCCGTTCCCTTTGTGCTAGATGAACGAACGTCTCTCCACATGCTCAGTTCTGAGAGATAAGTGTGTGTGAAAGCCGTCCTTCACCTAGATTGTTGGGAACACAAAGTTCCTTTTCAGTTGCAAACTACACTCCATACATATATATGGGGAGGTACTAGCTCCAACTCGGTTTTACAGTGAAAACTGCAGGAACTTCAAACCGGCACTAGGAAACACACTGAGAAACTAGAGTAAAAGTTTCCCCTGCAACCCGTTCCCTTTGTGCTAGATGAACGAACGTCTCTCCACATGCTCATTTCTGAGGGGTAAGTGTGTGTGAAAGCCGTCCTTCAACAAGATTGTTGGGAACACAAAGTTCCTTTTCAGTTGCAAACTACACTCCATACATATATATGGGGAGGTACTAACTCCAACTCGGTTTTACAGTGAAAACTGCAGGAACTTCAAACCGGCACTAGGAAAAACACTGAGAAACTAGAGTAAAAGTTTCCCCTGCAACCCGTTCACTTTGTGCTAGATGAACGAACGTCTCTCCACATGCTCAGTTCTGAGAGATAAGTGTGTGTGAAAGCCGTCCTTCAACTAGATTGTTGGGAACACAAAGTTCCTTTTCAGTTGCAAACTACACTCCATACATATATATGGGGAGGTACTAGCTCCAACTCGGTTTTACAGTGAAAACTGCAGGAACTTCAAACCGGCACTAGGAAACACACTGAGAAACTAGAGTAAAAGTTTCCCCTGCAACCCTTTCCCTTTGTGCTAGATGAACGAACGTCTCTCCACATGCTCAGTTCTGAGAGATAAGTGTGTGTGAAAGCCGTACTTCAACTAGATTGTTGGGAACACAAAGATCCTTTTCAGTTGCAAACTACACTCCATACATTTATATGGGGAGGTACTAGCTCCAACTCGGTTTTACAGTGAAAACTGCAGGAACTTCAAACCGGCACTAGGAAACACACTGAGAAACTAGAGTAAAAGTTTCCCCTGCAACCCATTCCCTTTGTGCTAGATGAACGAACGTCTCTCCACATGCTCAGTTCTGAGAGGTAAGTGTGTGTGAAAGCCGTCCTTCAACTAGATTGTTGGGAACACAAAGTTCCTTTTCATTTGCAAACTACACTCCATACATTTATATGGGGAGGTACTAGCTCCAACTCGGTTTTACAGTGAAAACTGCAGGAACTTCAAACCGGCACTAGGAAACACACTGAGAAACTAGAGTAAAATTTCCCTTGCAACCCGTTCCCTTTGTGCTAGATGAACGAACGTCTCTCCATATGCTCAGTTCTGAGAGGTAAGTGTGTGTGAAAGCCGTCCTTCAACTAGATTGTTGGGAACACAAAGTTCCTTTTCAGTTGCAAACTACACTCCATACATATATATGGGGAGGTACAAGCTCCAACTCGGTTTTACAGTGAAAACTGCAGGAACTTCAAACCGGCACTAGGAAACACACTGAGAAACTAGAGTAAAAGTTTCCCCTGCAACCCGTTCCCTTTGTGATTGATGAACGAACGTCTATCCACATGCTCAGTTCTGAGAGATAAGTTTGTGTGAAAGCCGTTCTTCAACTAGATTGTTGGGAACACAAAGTTCCTTTTCAGTTGCAAACTACACTCCATACATATATATGGGGAGGTACTAGCTCCAACTCGGTATTACAGTGAAAACTGCAGGAGCTTCAAACCGGCACTAGGAAACACACTGAGAAACTAGAGTAAAAGTTTCCCCTGCAACCTGTTCCCTTTGTGCTAGATGAACGAACGTCTCTCCACATGCTCAGTTCTGAGAGATTAGTGTGTGTGAAAGCCGTACTTCAACTAGATTGTTGGGAACACAAAGTTCCTTTTCAGTTGAAAACTACAATCCATACATATATATGGGGAGGTACTAGCTCCAACTCGGTTTTACAGTGAAAACTGCAGGAACTTCAAACCGGCACTAGGAAACACACTGAGAAACTAGAGTAAAAGTTTCCCCTGCAACCCGTTCCCTTTGTGCTAGATGAACGAACGTCTCCCCACATGCTCAGTTCTGAGAGATAAGTGTGTGTGAAAGCCGTCCTTCAACCAGATTGTTGGGAACACAAAGTTCCTTTTCAGTTGCAAACTACACTCCATACATATATATGGGGAGGTACTAGCTCCAACTCGGTTTTACAGTGAAAACTGCAGGAACTTCAAACCGGCACTAGGAAACACACTGAGAAACTAGAGTAAAAGTTTCCCCTGCAACCCGTTCCCATTGTGCTGGATGAACGAACGTCTCTCCACATGCTCAGTTCTGAGAGATAATTGTGTGTGAAAGCCGTCCTTCACCTAGATTGTTGGGAAAACAAAGTTCCTTTTCAGTTGCAAACTACACTCCATACATATATATGGGGAGGTACTAGCTCCAACTCGGTTTTACAGTGAAAACTGCAGGAACTTCAAACCGGCACTAGGAAACACACTGAGAAACTAGAGTAAAAGTTTCCCCTGCAACCCGTTCCCTTTGTGCTAGATGAACGAACGTCTCTCCACATGCTCAGTTCTGAGAGATAAGTGTGTGTGAAAGCCGTCCTTCAACTAGATTGTTGGGAACACAAAGTTCCTTTTCAGTTGCAAACTACACTCCATACATATATATGGGGAGGTACTAGCTCCAACTCGGTTTTACAGTGAAAACTGCAGGAACTTCAAACCGGCACTAGGAAACACACTGAGAAACTAGTGTAAAAGTTTCCCCTGCAACCCGTTCCCTTTGTGCTAGATGAACGAACGTCTCTCCACATGCTCAGTTCTGAGAGATAATTGTGTGTGAAAGCCGTCCTTCAACTAGATTGTTGGGAACACAAAGTTCCTTTTCAGTTGCAATCTACACGCCATACATATATATGGGGAGGTACTAGCTCCAACTCGGTTTTACAGTGAAAACTGCAGGAACTTCAAACCGGCACTAGGAAACACACTGAGAAACTAGAGTAAAAGTTTCCCCTGCAACCCGTTCCCTTTGTGCTAGATGAACGAACGTCTCTCCACATGCTCAGTTCTGAGAGATAAGTGTGTGTGAAAGCCGTCCTTCAACTAGATTGTTGGGAACACAAAGTTCCTTTTCAGTTGCAAACTACACTCCATACATTTATATGGGGAGGTACTAGCTCCAACTCGGTTTTACAGTGAAAACTGCAGGAACTTCAAACCGGCACTAGGAAACACACTGAGAAACTAGAGTAAAAGTTTCCCCTGCAACCCGTTCCCTTTGTGCTAGATGAACGAACGTCTCTCCACATACTCAGTTCTGAGAGGTAATTGTGTGTGAAAGCCGTCCTTCAACTAGATTGTTGGGAACACAAAGTTCCTTTTCAGTTGCAAACTACACTCCATACATATATATGGGGAGGTACTAGCTCCAACTCGGTTTTACAGTGAAAACTGCAGGAACTTCAAACCGGCACTAGGAAACACACTGAGAAACTAGAGTAAAAGTTTCCCCTGCAACCCGTTCCAATTGTGCTAGATGAACGAACGTCTCTCCACATGCTCAGTTCTGAGAGATAAGTGTGTGTGAAAGCCGTCCTTCAACTAGATTGTTGGGAACACAAAGTTCCTTTTCAGTTGCAAACTACACTCCATAAATTTATATGGGGAGGTACTAGCTCCAACTCGGTTTTACAGTGAAAACTGCAGGAACTTCAAACCGGCACTAGGAAACACACTGAGAAACTAGAGTAAAAGTTTCCCCTGCAACCCGTTCCCTTTGTGCTAGATGAACGAACGTCTCTCCACATGCTCAGTTCTGAGAGATAAGTGTGTGTGAAAGCCGTCCTTCACCTAGATTGTTGGGAACACAAAGTTCCTTTTCAGTTGCAAACTACACTCCATACATATATATGGGGAGGTACTAGCTCCAACTCGGTTTTACAGTGGAAACTGCAGGAACTTCAAACCGGCACTAGGAAACACACTGAGAAACTAGAGTAAAAGTTTCCCCTGCAACCCGTTCCCTTTGTGCTAGATGAACGAACGTCTCTCCACATGCTCATTTCTGAGGGGTAAGTGTGTGTGAAAGCCGTCCTTCAACAAGATTGTTGGGAACACAAAGTTCCTTTTCAGTTGCAAACTACACTCCATACATATATATGGGGAGGTACTAGCTCCAACTCGGTTTTACAGTGAAAACTGCAGGAACTTCAAACCGGCACTAGGAAAAACACTGAGAAACTAGAGTAAAAGTTTCCCCTGCAACCCGTTCCCTTTGTGCTAGATGAACGAACGTCTCTCCACATGCTCAGTTCTGAGAGATAAGTGTGTGTGAAAGCCGTCCTTCAAATAGATTGTTGGGAACACAAAATTCCTTTTCAGTTGCAAACTACACTCCATACATATATATGGGGAGGTACTAGCTCCAACTCGGTTTTACACTGAAAACTGCAGGAACTTCAAACCGGCACTAGGAAACACACTGAGAAACTAGAGTAAAAGTTTCCCCTGCAACCCTTTCCCTTTGTGCTAGATGAACGAACGTCTCTCCACATGCTCAGTTCTGAGAGATAAGTGTGTGTGAAAGCCGTACTTCAACTAGATTGTTGGGAACACAAAGATCCTTTTCAGTTGCAAACTACACTCCATACATTTATATGGGGAGGTACTAGCTCCAACTCGGTTTTACAGTGAAAACTGCAGGAACTTCAAACCGGCACTAGGAAACACACTGAGAAACTAGAGTAAAAGTTTCCCCTGCAACCCATTCCCTTTGTGCTAGATGAACGAACGTCTCTCCACATGCTCAGTTCTGAGAGATAAGTGTGTGTGAAAGCCGTCCTTCAACTAGATTGTTGGGAACACAAAGTTCCTTTTCATTTGCAAACTACACTCCATACATTTATATGGGGAGGTACTAGCTCCAACTCGGTTTTACAGTGAAAACTGCAGGAACTTCAAACCGGCACTAGGAAACACACTGAGAAACTAGAGTAAAAGTTTCCCCTGCAACCCGTTCCCTTTGTGCTAGATGAACGAACGTCTCTCCATATGCTCAGTTCTGAGAGGTAAGTGTGTGTGAAAGCCGTCCTTCAACTAGATTGTTGGGAACACAAAGTTCCTTTTCAGTTGCAAACTACACTCCATACATATATATGGGGAGGTACTAGCTCCAACTCGGTTTTACAGTGAAAACTGCAGGAACTTCAAACCGGCACTAGGAAACACACTGAGAAACTAGAGTAAAAGTTTCCCCTGCAACCCGTTCCCTTTGTGCTTGATGAACGAACGTCTATCCACATGCTCAGTTCTGAGAAATAAGTGTGTGTGAAAGCCGTTCTTCAACTAGATTGTTGGGAACACAAAGTTCCTTTTCAGTTGCAAACTACACTCCATACATATATATGGGGAGGTACTAGCTCCAACTCGGTTTTACAGTGAAAACTGCAGGAGCTTCAAACCGGCACTAGGAAACACACTGAGAAACTAGAGTAAAAGTTTCCCCTGCAACCTGTTCCCTTTGTGCTAGATGAACGAACGTCTCTCCACATGCTCAGTTCTGAGAGATTAGTGTGTGTGAAAGCCGTACTTCAACTAGATTGTTGGGAACACAAAGTTCCTTTTCAGTTGAAAACTACAATCCATACATATATATGGGGAGGTACTAGCTCCAACTCGGTTTTACAGTGAAAACTGCAGGAACTTCAAACCGGCACTAGGAAACACACTGAGAAACTAGAGTAAAAGTTTCCCCTGCAACCCGTTCCCTTTGTGCTAGATGAACGAACGTCTCCCCACATGCTCAGTTCTGAGAGATAAGTGTGTGTGAAAGCCGTCCTTCAACCAGATTGTTGGGAACACAAAGTTCCTTTTCAGTTGCAAACTACACTCCATACATATATATGGGGAGGTACTAGCTCAAACTCGGTTTTACAGTGAAAACTGCAGGAACTTCAAACCGGCACTAGGAAACACACTGAGAAACTAGAGTAAAAGTTTCCCCTGCAACCCGTTCCCTTTGTGCTAGATGAACGAACGTCTCTCCACATACTCAGTTCTGAGAGGTAATTGTGTGTGAAAGCCGTCCTTCAACTAGATTGTTGGGAACACAAAGTTCCTTTTCAGTTGCAAACTACACTCCATACATATATATGGGGAGGTACTAGCTCCAACTCGGTTTTACAGTGAAAACTGCAGGAACTTCAAACCGGCACTAGGAAACACACTGAGAAACTAGAGTAAAAGTTTCCCCTGCAACCCGTTCCAATTGTGCTAGATGAACGAACGTCTCTCCACATGCTCAGTTCTGAGAGATAAGTGTGTGTGAAAGCCGTCCTTCAACTAGATTGTTGGGAACACAAAGTTCCTTTTCAGTTGCAAACTACACTCCATAAATTTATATGGGGAGGTACTAGCTCCAACTCGGTTTTACAGTGAAAACTGCAGGAACTTCAAACCGGCACTAGGAAACACACTGAGAAACTAGAGTAAAAGTTTCCCCTGCAACCCGTTCCCTTTGTGCTAGATGAACGAACGTCTCTCCACATGCTCAGTTCTGAGAGATAAGTGTGTGTGAAAGCCGTCCTTCACCTAGATTGTTGGGAACACAAAGTTCCTTTTCAGTTGCAAACTACACTCCATACATATATATGGGGAGGTACTAGCTCCAACTCGGTTTTACAGTGGAAACTGCAGGAACTTCAAACCGGCACTAGGAAACACACTGAGAAACTAGAGTAAAAGTTTCCCCTGCAACCCGTTCCCTTTGTGCTAGATGAACGAACGTCTCTCCACATGCTCATTTCTGAGGGGTAAGTGTGTGTGAAAGCCGTCCTTCAACAAGATTGTTGGGAACACAAAGTTCCTTTTCAGTTGCAAACTACACTCCATACATATATATGGGGAGGTACTAGCTCCAACTCGGTTTTACAGTGAAAACTGCAGGAACTTCAAACCGGCACTAGGAAAAACACTGAGAAACTAGAGTAAAAGTTTCCCCTGCAACCCGTTCCCTTTGTGCTAGATGAACGAACGTCTCTCCACATGCTCAGTTCTGAGAGATAAGTGTGTGTGAAAGCCGTCCTTCAACTAGATTGTTGGGAACACAAAGTTCCTTTTCAGTTGCAAACTACACTCCATACATATATATGGGGAGGTACTAGCTCCAACTCGGTTTTACACTGAAAACTGCAGGAACTTCAAACCGGCACTAGGAAACACACTGAGAAACTAGAGTAAAAGTTTCCCCTGCAACCCTTTCCCTTTGTGCTAGATGAACGAACGTCTCTCCACATGCTCAGTTCTGAGAGATAAGTGTGTGTGAAAGCCGTACTTCAACTAGATTGTTGGGAACACAAAGATCCTTTTCAGTTGCAAACTACACTCCATACATTTATATGGGGAGGTACTAGCTCCAACTCGGTTTTACAGTGAAAACTGCAGGAACTTCAAACCGGCACTAGGAAACACACTGAGAAACTAGAGTAAAAGTTTCCCCTGCAACCCATTCCCTTTGTGCTAGATGAACGAACGTCTCTCCACATGCTCAGTTCTGAGAGATAAGTGTGTGTGAAAGCCGTCCTTCAACTAGATTGTTGGGAACACAAAGTTCCTTTTCATTTGCAAACTACACTCCATACATTTATATGGGGAGGTACTAGCTCCAACTCGGTTTTACAGTGAAAACTGCAGGAACTTCAAACCGGCACTAGGAAACACACTGAGAAACTAGAGTAAAAGTTTCCCCTGCAACCCGTTTCCTTTGTGCTAGATGAACGAACGTCTCTCCATATGCTCAGTTCTGAGAGGTAAGTGTGTGTGAAAGCCGTCCTTCAACTAGATTGTTGGGAACACAAAGTTCCTTTTCAGTTGCAAACTACACTCCATACATATATATGGGGAGGTACTAGCTCCAACTCGGTTTTACAGTGAAAACTGCAGGAACTTCAAACCGGCACTAGGAAACACACTGAGAAACTAGAGTAAAAGTTTCCCCTGCAACCCGTTCCCTTTGTGCTTGATGAACGAACGTCTATCCACATGCTCAGTTCTGAGAGATAAGTGTGTGTGAAAGCCGTTCTTCAACTAGATTGTTGGGAACACAAAGTTCCTTTTCAGTTGCAAACTACACTCCATACATATATATGGGGAGGTACTAGCTCCAACTCGGTTTTACAGTGAAAACTGCAGGAGCTTCAAACCGGCACTAGGAAACACACTGAGAAACTAGAGTAAAAGTTTCCCCTGCAACCCGTTCCCTTTGTGCTAGATGAACGAACGTCTCTCCACATGCTCAGTTCTGAGAGATTAGTGTGTGTGAAAGCCGTACTTCAACTAGATTGTTGGGAACACAAAGTTCCTTTTCAGTTGAAAACTACAATCCATACATATATATGGGGAGGTACTAGCTTCAACTCGGTTTTACAGTGAAAACTGCAGGAACTTCAAACCGGCACTAGGAAACACACTGAGAAACTAGAGTAAAAGTTTCCCCTGCAACCCGTTCCCTTTGTGCTAGATGAACGAACGTCTCCCCACATGCTCAGTTCTGAGAGATAAGTGTGTGTGAAAGCCGTCCTTCAACCAGATTGTTGGGAACACAAAGTTCCTTTTCAGTTGCAAACTACACTCCATACATATATATGGGGAGGTACTAGCTCCAACTCGGTTTTACAGTGAAAACTGCAGGAACTTCAAACCGGCACTAGGAAACACACTGAGAAACTAGAGTAAAAGTTTCCCCTGCAACCCGTTCCCTTTGTGCTAGATGAACGAACGTCTCTCCACATGCTCAGTTCTGAGAGATAAGTGTGTGTGAAAGCCGTCCTTCAACTAGATTGTTGGGAACACAAAGTTCCTTTTAAGTTGCAAACTACACTCCATACATATATATGGGGAGGTACTAGCTCCAACTCGGTTTTACAGTGAAAACTGCAGGAACTTCAAACCGGCACTAGGAAACACACTGAGAAACTAGTGTAAAAGTTTCCCCTGCAACCCGTTCCCTTTGTGCTGGATGAACGAACGTCTCTCCACATGCTCAGTTCTGAGAGATAATTGTGTGTGAAAGCCGTCCTTAAACTAGATTGTTGGGAACACAAAGTTCCTTTTCAGTTGCAATCTACACGCCATACATATATATGGGGAGGTACTAGCTCCAACTCGGTTTTACAGTGAAAACTGCAGGAACTTCAAACCGGCACTAGGAAACACACTGAGAAACTAGAGTAAAAGTTTCCCCTGCAACCCGTTCCCTTTGTGCTAGATGAACGAACGTCTCTCCACATGCTCATTTCTGAGAGATAAGTGTGTGTGAAAGCCGTCCTTCAACTAGATTGTTGGGAACACAAAGTTCCTTTTCAGTTGCAAACTACACGCCATACATATATATGGGGAGGTACTAGCTCCAACTCGGTTTTACAGTGAAAACTGCAGGAACTTCAAACCGGCACTAGGAAACACACTGAGAAACTAGAGTAAAAGTTTCCCCTGCAACCCGTTCCCTTTGTGCTAGATGAACGAACGTCTCTCCACATGCTCATTTCTGAGAGATAAGTGTGTGTGAAAGCCGTCCTTCAACTAGATTGTTGGGAACACAAAGTTCCTTTTCAGTTGCAAACTACACGCCATACATATATATGGGGAGGTACTAGCTCCAACTCGGTTTTACAGTGAAAACTGCAGGAACTTCAAACCGGCACTAGGAAACACACTGAGAAACTAGAGTAAAAGTTTCCCCTGCAACCCGTTCCCTTTGTGCTAGATGAACGAACGTCTCTCCACATGCTCATTTCTGAGAGGTAAGTGTGTGTGAAAGCCGCCCTTCAACTAGATTGTTGGGAACACAAAGTTCCTTTTCAGTTGCAAACTACACTCCATACATTTATATGGGGAGGTACTAGCTCCAACTCGGTTTTACAGTGAAAACTGCAGGAACTTCAAACCGGCACTAGGAAACACACTGAGAAACAAGAGTAAAAGTTTCCCCTGCAACCCGTTCCCTTTGTGCTAGATGAACGAACGTCTCTCCACATGCTCAGTTCTGAGAGATAAGTGTGTGTGAAAGCCGTCCTTCACCTAGATTGTTGGGAACACTAAGTTCCTTTTCAGTTGCAAACTACACTCCATACATATATATGGGGAGGTACTAGCTCCAACACGGTTTTACAGTGAAAACTGCAGGAACTTCAAACCGGCACTAGGAAACACACTGAGAAACTAGAGTAAAAGTTTCCCCTGCAACCCGTTCCCTTTGTGCAAGATGAACGAACGTCTCTCCACATGCTCAGTTGTGAGAGATAAGTGTGTGTGAAAGCCGTCCTTCAACTAGATTGTTGGGAACACAAAGTGCCTTTTCAGTTGCCAACTACAAGCCATACATATATATGGGGTGGTACTAGCTCCAACTCGGTTTTACAGTGAAAACAGCAGGAACTTCAAACCGGCACTAGGAAACACACTGAGAAACTAGAGTAAAAGTTTCCCCTGCAACCCGTTCCCTTTGTGCTAGATGAACGTCGTCTCTCCACATGCTCAGTTCTGAGAGATAAGTGTGTGTGAAAGCCGCCCTTCAAATAGATTGTTGGGAACACAAAGTTCCTTTTCAGTTGCAAACTACACTCCATACATTTATATTGGGAGGTACTAGCTCCAACTCGGTTTTACAGTGAAAACTGCAGGAACTTCAACAGGCAGTAGGAAACACACTGAGAAACTAGAGTAAAAGTTTCCCCTGCAACCCGTTCCCTTTGTGCTAGATGAACGAACGTCTCTCCACATGCTCAGTTCTGAGAGATAAGTGTGTGTGAAAGCCGTCCTTCAACTAGATTGTTGGGAACACAAAGTTCCTTTTCAGTTGCAAACTACACGCCATACATATATATGGGGAGGTACTAGCTCCAACTCGGTTTTACAGTGAAAACTGCAGGAACTTCAAACCGGCACTAGGAAACACACTGAGAAACTAGAGTAAAAGTTTCCCCTGCAACCCGTTCCCTTTGTGCTAGATGAACGAACGTCTCTCCACATGCTCAGTTCTGAGAGATAAGTGTGTGTGAAAGCCGTCCTTCAACTAGATTGTTGGGAACACAAAGTTCCTTTTCAGTTGCAAACTACACTCCATACATTTATATGGGGAGGTACAAGCTCCAACTCGATTTTACAGTGAAAACTGCAGGAACTTCAAACCGGCACTAGGAAACACACTGAGAAACTAGAGTAAAAGTTTCCCCTGCAACCCGTTCCCTTTGTGCTAGATGAACGAACGTCTCTCCACATGCTCAGTTCTGAGAGATAATTGTGTGTGAAAGCCGTCCTTCACCTAGATTGTTGGGAACACAAAGTTCCTTTTCAGTTGCAAACTACTCTCCATACATATATATGGGGAGGTACTAGCTCCAACTCGGTTTTACAGTGAAAACTGCAGGAACTTCAAACCGGCACTAGGAAAAACACTGAGAAACAAGAGTAAAAGTTTCCCCTGCAACCCGTTCCCTTTGTGCTAGATGAACCAACGTCTCTCCACATGCTCAGTTCTGAGAGATAAGTGTGTGTGAAAGCCGTCCTTCAACTAGATTGTTGGGAACACAAACTTCCTTTTCAGTTGCAAACTACACGCCATACATATATATGGGGAGGTACTAGCTCCAACTCGGTTTTACAGTGAAAACTGCAGGAATTTCAAACCGGCACTAGGAAACACACTGAGAAACTAGAGTAAAAGTTTCCCCTGCAACCCGTTCCCTTTGTGCTAGATGATCGAACGTCTCTCCACATGCTCATTTCTGAGAGGTAAGTGTGTGTGAAAGCCGTCCTTCAACTAGATTGTTGGGAACACAAAGTTCCTTTTCAGTTGCAAACTACACTCCATACATATATATGGGGAGGTACTAGCTCCAACTCGGTTTTACAGTGAAAACTGCAGGAACTTCAAACCGGCACTAGGAAACACACTGAGAAACTAGAGTAAAAGTTTCCCCTGCAACCCGTTCCCTTTGTGCTAGATGAACGAACGTCTCTCCACATGCTCAGTTCTGAGAGATAATTGTGTGTGAAAGCC
This sequence comes from Camelus dromedarius, assembly GCF_036321535.1. Lineage (NCBI taxonomy): Eukaryota > Metazoa > Chordata > Mammalia > Artiodactyla > Camelidae > Camelus > Camelus dromedarius. Next base: position 13,618,268 of record NC_087443.1, read on the forward strand.
GTCCTTCACCTAGATTGTTGGGAACACAAAGTTCCTTTTCAGTTGCAAACTACTCTCCATACATATATATGGGGAGGTATTAGCTCCAACTCGGTTTTACAGTGAAAACTGCAGGAACTTCAAACCGGCACTAGGAAAAACACTGAGAAACAAGAGTAAAAGTTTCCCCTGCAACCCGTTCCCTTTGTGCTAGATGAACGAACGTCTCTCCACATGCTCAGTTCTGAGAGATAAGTGTGTGTGAAAGCCGTCCTTCAACTAGATTGTTGGGAACACAAAGTTCCTTTTCAGTTGCAAACTACACGCCATACATATATATGGGGAGGTACTAGATCCAACTCGGTTTTACAGTGAAAACTGCAGGAATTTCAAACCGGCACTAGGAAACACACTGAGAAACTAGAGTAAAAGATTCCCCTGCAAACCGTTCCCTTTGTGCTAGATGAACGAACGTCTCTCCACATGCTCATTTCTGAGAGGTAAGTGTGTGTGAAAGCCGTCCTTCAACTAGATTGTTGGGAACACAAAGTTCCTTTTCATTTGCAAACTACACTCCATACATATATATGGGGAGGTAATAGCTCCAACTCGGTTTTACAGTGAAAACTGCAGGAACTTCAAACCGGCACTAGGAAACACACTGAGAAACTAGAGTAAAAGTTTCCCCTGCAACCCGTTCCCTTTGTGCTAGATGAACGAATGTCTCTCCACATGCTCAGTTCTGAGAGATAAGTGTGTGTGAAAGCCGTTCTTCAACTAGATTGTTGGGAACACAAAGTTCCTTTTCAGTTGCAAACTACACTCCATACATATATATGGGAAGGTACTAGCTCCAACTCGGTTTTACAGTGAAAACTGCAGGAACTTCAAACCGGCACTAGGAAACACACTGAGAAACTAGAGTAAAAGTTTCCCCTGCAACCCGTTCCCTTTGTGCTAGATGAATGAACGTCTCTCCACATGCTCAGTTCTGAGAGATAAGTGTGTGTGAAAGCCGTCCTTCAACTAGATTGTTGGGAACACAAAGTTCCTTTTCAGTTGCAAACTACAATCCATACATATATATGGGGAGGTACTAGCTCCAACTCGGTTTTACAGTGAAAACTGCAGGAACTTCAAACTGGCACTAGGAAACAAACTGAGAAACTAGAGTAAAAGTTTCCCCTGCAACCCGTTCCCTTTGTGCTAGATGAACGAACGTCTCTCCACATGCTCAGTTCTGAGAGAAAAGTTTGTGTGAATGCCGTCCTTCACCTAGATTGTTGGGAACACAAAGTTCCTTTTCAGTTGCAAACTACACTCCATACATATATATGGGGAGGTACTAGCTCCAACTCGGTTTTACAGTGAAAACTGCAGGAACTTCAAACCGGCACTAGGAAACACACTGAGAAACTAGAGTAAAAGTTTCCCCTGCAACCCGTTCCCTTTGTGCTAGATGAACGAACGTCTCTCCACATGCTCAGTTCTGAGAGATAAGTGTGTGTGAAAGCCGTCCTTCAACTAGATTGTTGGGAACACAAAGTTCCTTTTCAGTTGCAAACTACACTCCATACATATATATCGGGAGGTACTAGCTCCAACTCGATTGTACAGTGAAAACTGCAGGAACTTCAAACCGGCACTAGGAAACACACTGAGAAAATAGAGTAAAAGTTTCCCCTGCAACCCGTTCCCTTTGTGCTAGATGAACGAACGTCTCTCCACATGCTCAGTTCTGAGAGATAAGTGTGTGTGAAAGCCGTCCTTCAACTAGATTGTTGGGAACACAAAGTTCCTTTTCAGTTGCAAACTACAATCCATACATATATATGGGGAGGTACTAGCTCCAACTCGGTTTTACAGTGAAAACTGCAGGAACTTCAAACCGGCACTAGGAAACACACTGAGAAACTAGAGTAAAAGTTTCCCCTGCAACCCGTTCCCTTTGTGCTAGATGAATGAACGTCTCTCCACATTCTCATTTCTGAGAGATAAGTGTGTGTGAAAGCCGTCCTTCAACTAGATTGTTGGGAACACAAAGTTCCTTTTCAGTTGCAAACTACACTCCATACATTTATATGGGGAGGTACTAGCTCCAACTCGGTTTTACAGTGAAAACTGCAGGAACTTCAAACCGGCACTAGGAAACACACTGAGAAACTAGAGTAAAAGTTTCCCCTGCAACCCGTTCCCTTTGTGCTAGATGAACGAACGTCTCTCCACATGCTCAGTTCTGAGAGATAAGTGTGTGTGAAAGCCGTCCTTCAACCAGATTGTTGGGAACACAAAGTTCCTTTTCAGTTGCAAACTACACTCCATACATATATATGGGGAGGTACTTGCTCCAACTCGGTTTTACAGTGAAAACTGCAGGAACTTCAAACCGGCACTAGGAAACACACTGAGAAACTAGAGTAAAAGTTTCCCCTGCAACCCGTTCCCTTTGTGCTAGATGAACGAACGTCTCTCCACATGCTCAGTTCTGAGAGATAAGTGTGTGTGAAAGCCGTCCTTCAACTAGATTGTTGGGAACACAAAGTTCCTTTTTAGATGCAAACTACACTCCATACATATATATGGGGAGGTACTAGCTCCAACTCGGTTTTACAGTGAAAACTGCAGGAACTTCAAACCGGCACTAGGAAACACACTGAGAATCTAGAGTAAAAGTTTCCCCTGCAACCCGTTCCCTTTGTGCTAGATGAACGAACGTCTCTCCACATGCTCAGTTCTGAGAGATAAGTGTGTGTGAAAGCCGTCCTTCAACTAAATTGTTGGGAACACAAAGTTCCTTTTCAGTTGCAAACTACAATCCATACATTTATATGGGGAGGTACTAGCTCCAACTCGGTTTTACAGTGAAAACTGCAGGAACTTCAAACCGGCACTAGGAAACACACTGAGAAACTGGAGTAAAAGTTTCCCCAGCAACCCGTTCCAATTGTGCTAGATGAACGAACGTCTCTCCACATGCTCAGGTCTGAGAGATAAGTGTGTGTGAAAGCAGTCCTTCAACTAGATTGTTGGGAACACAAAGTTCCTTTTCAGTTGCAAACTACACTCCATACATTTATATGGGGAGGTACTAGCTCCAACTCGGTTTTACAGTGAAAACTGCAGGAACTTCAAACCGGCACTAGGAAACACACTGAGAAACTAGAGTAAAAGTTTCCCCTGCATCCCGTTCCCTTTGTGCTAGATGAACGAACGTCTCTCCACATGCTCAGTTCTGAGAGATAATTGTGTGTGAAAGCCGTCCTTCACCTAGATTGTTGGGAACACAAAGTTCCTTTTCAGTTGCCAACTACACTCCATACATATATATGGGGAGGTACTAGCTCCAACTCGGTTTTACAGTGAAAACTGCAGGAACTTCAAACCGGCAATAGGAAACCCACTGAGAAACTAGAGAAAAAGTTTCCCCTGCAACCCGTTCCCTTTGTGCTGGATGAACGAACGTCTCTCCACATGCTCATTTCTGAGAGGTAAGTGTGTGTGAAAGCCGTCCTTCAACTAGATTGTTGGGAACACAAAGTTCCTTTTCAGTTGCAAACTACACTCCATACATATATATGGGGAGGTACTAGCTCCAACTCGGTTTTACAGTGAAAACTGCAGGAACTTCAAACCGGCACTAGGAAACACTCTGAGAAACTAGAGTAAAAGTTTCCCCTGCAACCCGTTCCCTTTGTGCTAGATGAACGAACGTCTCTCCACATGCTCAGTTCTGAGAGATAATTGTGTGTGAAAGCCGTCCTTCACCTAGATTGTTGGGAACACAAAGTTCCTTTTCAGTTGCAAACTACTCTCCATACATATATATGGGGAGGTATTAGCTCCAACTCGGTTTTACAGTGAAAACTGCAGGAACTTCAAACCGGCACTAGGAAAAACACTGAGAAACAAGAGTAAAAGTTTCCCCTGCAACCCGTTCCCTTTGTGCTAGATGAAAGAACGTCTCTCCACATGCTCAGTTCTGAGAGATAAGTGTGTGTGAAAGCCGTCCTTCAACTAGATTGTTGGGAACACAAAGTTCCTTTTCAGTTGCAAACTACACGCCATACATATATATGGGGAGGTACTAGATCCAACTCGGTTTTACAGTGAAAACTGCAGGAATTTCAAACCGGCACTAGGAAACACACTGAGAAACTAGAGTAAAAGATTCCCCTGCAAACCGTTCCCTTTGTGCTAGATGAACGAACGTCTCTCCACATGCTCATTTCTGAGAGGTAAGTGTGTGTGAAAGCCGTCCTTCAACTAGATTGTTGGGAACACAAAGTTCCTTTTCATTTGCAAACTACACTCCATACATATATATGGGGAGGTAATAGCTCCAACTCGGTTTTACAGTGAAAACTGCAGGAACTTCAAACCGGCACTAGGAAACACACTGAGAAACTAGAGTAAAAGTTTCCCCTGCAACCCGTTCCCTTTGTGCTAGATGAACGAATGTCTCTCCACATGCTCAGTTCTGAGAGATAAGTGTGTGTGAAAGCCGTTCTTCAACTAGATTGTTGGGAACACAAAGTTCCTTTTCAGTTGCAAACTACACTCCATACATATATATGGGAAGGTACTAGCTCCAACTCGGTTTTACAGTGAAAACTGCAGGAACTTCAAACCGGCACTAGGAAACACACTGAGAAACTAGAGTAAAAGTTTCCCCTGCAACCCGTTCCCTTTGTGCTAGATGAATGAACGTCTCTCCACATGCTCAGGTCTGAGAGATAAGTGTGTGTGAAAGCCGTCCTTCAACTAGATTGTTGGGAACACAAAGTTCCTTTTCAGTTGCAAACTACACTCCATACATATATATGGGGAGGTACAAGCTCCAACTCGGTTTTACAGTGAAAACTGCAGGAACTTCAAACCGGCACTAGGAAACACACTGAGAAACCAGAGTAAAAGTTTCCCCTGCAACCCGTTCCCTTTGTGCTAGATGAACGAACGTCTCTCAACATGCTCAGTTCTGAGAGATAAGTGTGTGTGAAAGCCGTCCTTCAACTAGATTGTTGGGAACACAAAGTTCCTTTTCAGTTGCAAACTACAATCCATACATATATATGGGGAGGTACTAGCTCCAACTCGGTTTTACAGTGAAAACTGCAGGAACTTCAAACTGGCACTAGGAAACAAACTGAGAAACTAGAGTAAAAGTTTCCCCTGCAACCCGTTCCCTTTGTGCTAGATGAACGAACGTCTCTCCACATGCTCAGTTCTGAGAGAAAAGTTTGTGTGAATGCCGTCCTTCACCTAGATTGTTGGGAACACAAAGTTCCTTTTCAGTTGCAAACTACACTCCATACATATATATGGGGAGGTACTAGCTCCAACTCGGTTTTACAGTGAAAACTGCAGGAACTTCAAACCGGCACTAGGAAACACACTGAGAAACTAGAGTAAAAGTTTCCCCTGCAACCCGTTCCCTTTGTGCTAGATGAACGAACGTCTCTCCACATGCTCAGTTCTGAGAGATAAGTGTGTGTGAAAGCCGTCCTTCAACTAGATTGTTGGGAACACAAAGTTCCTTTTCAGTTGCAAACTACACTCCATACATATATATCGGGAGGTACTAGCTCCAACTCGATTGTACAGTGAAAACTGCAGGAACTTCAAACCGGCACTAGGAAACACACTGAGAAAATAGAGTAAAAGTTTCCCCTGCAACCCGTTCCCTTTGTGCTAGATGAACGAACGTCTCTCCACATGCTCAGTTCTGAGAGATAAGTGTGTGTGAAAGCCGTCCTTCAACTAGATTGTTGGGAACACAAAGTTCCTTTTCAGTTGCAAACTACACTCCATACATATATATGGGGAGGTACTAGCTCCAACTCGGTTTTACAGTGAAAACTGCAGGAACTTCAAACCGGCACTAGGAAACACACTGAGAAACTAGAGTAAAAGTTTCCCCTGCAACCCGTTCCCTTTGTGCTAGATGAATGAACGTCTCTCCACATTCTCATTTCTGAGAGATAAGTGTGTGTGAAAGCCGTCCTTCAACTAGATTGTTGGGAACACAAAGTTCCTTTTCAGTTGCAAACTACACTCCATACATTTATATGGGGAGGTACTAGCTCCAACTCGGTTTTACAGTGAAAACTGCAGGAACTTCAAACCGGCACTAGGAAACACACTGAGAAACTAGAGTAAAAGTTTCCCCTGCAACCCGTTCCCTTTGTGCTAGATGAACGAACGTCTCTCCACATGCTCAGTTCTGAGAGATAAGTGTGTGTGAAAGCCGTCCTTCAACCAGATTGTTGGGAACACAAAGTTCCTTTTCAGTTGCAAACTACACTCCATACATATATATGGGGAGGTACTTGCTCCAACTCGGTTTTACAGTGAAAACTGCAGGAACTTCAAACCGGCACTAGGAAACACACTGAGAAACTAGAGTAAAAGTTTCCCCTGCAACCCGTTCCCTTTGTGCTAGATGAACGAACGTCTCTCCACATGCTCAGTTCTGAGAGATAAGTGTGTGTGAAAGCCGTCCTTCAACTAGATTGTTGGGAACACAAAGTTCCTTTTTAGATGCAAACTACACTCCATACATATATATGGGGAGGTACTAGCTCCAACTCGGTTTTACAGTGAAAACTGCAGGAACTTCAAACCGGCACTAGGAAACACACTGAGAATCTAGAGTAAAAGTTTCCCCTGCAACCCGTTCCCTTTGTGCTAGATGAACGAACGTCTCTCCACATGCTCAGTTCTGAGAGATAAGTGTGTGTGAAAGCCGTCCTTCAACTAAATTGTTGGGAACACAAAGTTCCTTTTCAGTTGCAAACTACAATCCATACATATATATGGGGAGGTACTAGCTCCAACTCGGTTTTACAGTGAAAACTGCAGGAACTTCAAACCGGCACTAGGAAACACACTGAGAAACTGGAGTAAAAGTTTCCCCTGCAACCCGTTCCAATTGTGCTAGATGAACGAACGTCTCTCCACATGCTCAGGTCTGAGAGATAAGTGTGTGTGAAAGCAGTCCTTCAACTAGATTGTTGGGAACACAAAGTTCCTTTTCAGTTGCAAACTACACTCCATACATTTATATGGGGAGGTACTAGCTCCAACTCGGTTTTACAGTGAAAACTGCAGGAACTTCAAACCGGCACTAGGAAACACACTGAGAAACTAGAGTAAAAGTTTCCCCTGCATCCCGTTCCCTTTGTGCTAGATGAACGAACGTCTCTCCACATGCTCAGTTCTGAGAGATAATTGTGTGTGAAAGCCGTCCTTCACCTAGATTGTTGGGAACACAAAGTTCCTTTTCAGTTGCCAACTACACTCCATACATATATATGGGGAGGTACTAGCTCCAACTCGGTTTTACAGTGAAAACTGCAGGAACTTCAAACCGGCACTAGGAAACCCACTGAGAAACTAGAGTAAAAGTTTCCCCTGCAACCCGTTCCCTTTGTGCTGGATGAACGAACGTCTCTCCACATGCTCATTTCTGAGAGGTAAGTGTGTGTGAAAGCCGTCCTTCAACTAGATTGTTGGGAACACAAAGTTCCTTTTCAGTTGCAAACTACACTCCATACATATATATGGGGAGGTACTAGCTCCAACTCGGTTTTACAGTGAAAACTGCAGGAACTTCAAACCGGCACTAGGAAACACTCTGAGAAACTAGAGTAAAAGTTTCCCCTGCAACCCGTTCCCTTTGTGCTAGATGAACGAACGTCTCTCCACATGCTCAGTTCTGAGAGATAAGTGTGTGTGAAAGCCGTCCTTCAACTAGATTGTTGGGAACACAAAGTTCCTTTTCAGTTGCAAACTACACTCCATACATTTATATGGGGAGGTACTAGCTCCAACTCGTTTTTACAGTGAAAACTGCAGGAACTTCAAACCGGCACTAGGAAACACACTGAGAAACTAGAGTAAAAGTTTCCCCTGCAACCCGTTCCCTTTGTGCTAGATGAACGAACGTCTCTCCACATGCTCAGTTCTGAGAGATAAGTGTGTGTGAAAGCCGTCCTTCAACTAGATTGTTGGGAACACAAAGTTCCTTTTCAGTTGCAAACTACACTCCATACATATATATGGGGAGGTACTAGCTCCAACTCGGTTTTACAGTGAAAACTGCAGGAACTTCAAACCGGCACTAGGAAACACACTGAGAAACTAGAGTAAATGTTTCCCCTGCAAACCGTTCCCTTTGTGCTAGATGAACGAACGTCTCTCCACATGCTCAGTTCTGAGAGGTAAGTGTGTGTGAAAGCCGTCCTTCACCTAGATTGTTGGGAACACTAAGTTCCTTTTCAGTTGCAAACTACACTCCATACATATATATGGGGAGGTACTAGCTCCAACTCGGTTTTACAGTGAAAACTGCAGGAACTTCAAACCGGCAATAGGAAACACACTGAGAAACTAGAGTAAAAGTTTCCCCTGCAACCCGTTCCCTTTGTGCTGGATGAACGAACGTCTCTCCACATGCTCATTTCTGAGAGGTAAGTGTGTGTGAAAGCCGTCCTTCAACTAGATTGTTGGGAACACAAAGTTCCTTTTCAGTTGCAAACTACACTCCATACATATATATGGGGAGGTACTAGCTCCAACTCGGTTTTACAGTGAAAACTGCAGGAACTTCAAACCGGCACTAGGAAACACACTGAGAAACTAGAGTAAAAGTTTCCCCTGCAACCCGTTCCCTTTGTGCTAGATGAACGAACGTCTCTCCACATGCTCAGTTCTGAGAGATAAGTGTGTGTGAAAGCCGTCCTTCAACTAGATTGTTGGGAACACAAAGTTCCTTTTCAGTTGCAAACTACACTCCATACATATATATGGGGAGGTACTAGCTCCAACTCGGTTTTACAGTGAAAACTGCAGGAACTTCAAACCGGCACTAGGAAACACACTGAGAAACTAGAGTAAAAGTTTCCCCTGCAAACCGTTCCCTTTGTGCTAGATGAACGAACGTCTCTCCACATGCTCAGTTCTGAGAGATAAGTGTGTGTGAAAGCCGTCCTTCACCTAGATTGTTGGGAACACTAAGTTCCTTTTCAGTTGCAAACTACACTCCATACATATATATGGGGAGGTACTAGCTCCAACACGGTTTTACAGTGAAAACTGCAGGAACTTCAAACCGGCACTAGGAAACACACTGAGAAACTAGAGTAAAAGTTTCCCCTGCAACCCGTTCCCTTTGTGCTAGATGAACGAACGTCTCTCCACATGCTCAGTTCTGAGAGATAAGTGTGTGTGAAAGCCGTCCTTCAACTAGATTGTTGGGAACCCAAAGTGCCTTTTCAGTTGCCAACTACAAGCCATACATATATATGGGGTGGTACTAGCTCCAACTCGGTTTTACAGTGAAAACAGCAGGAACTTCAAACCGGCACTAGGAAACACACTGAGAAACTAGAGTAAAAGTTTCCCCTGCAACCCGTTCCCTTTGTGCTAGATGAACGAACGTCTCTCCACATGCTCAGTTCTGAGAGATAAGTGTGTGTGAAAGCTGTCCTTCAACTAGATTGTTGGGAACACAAAGTGCCTTTTCAGTTGCAAACTACACGCCAAACATATATATGGGGAGGTACAGGCTCCAATTCAGTTTTACAGTGAAAACTGCAGGAACTTCAAACCGGCACTAGGAAACACACTGAGAAATTAGAGTAAAAATTTCCCCTGCAACCCGTTCCCTTTGTGCTAGATGAACGAACGTCTCTCCACATGCTCAGTTCTGAGAGATAAGTGTGTGTGAAAGCCGTCCTTCACCTAGATTGTTGGGAACACAAAGTTCCTTTTCAGTTGCAAACTACACGCCATAAATATATATGGGGAGGTACTAGCTCCAACTCGGTTTTACAGTGAAAACTGCAGGAACTTCAAACCGGCACTAGGAAACACACTGAGAATCTAGAGTAAAAGTTTCCCCTGCAACCCGTTCCCTTTGTGCTAGATGAACGAACGTCTCTCCACATGCTCAGTTCTGAGAGATAAGTGTGTGTGAAAGCCGCCCTTCAAATAGATTGTTGGGAACACAAAGTTCCTTTTCAGTTGCAAACTACAATCCATACATTTATATGGGGAGGTACTAGCTCCAACTCGGTTTTACAGTGAAAACTGCAGGAACTTCAACAGGCAGTAGGAAACACACTGAGAAACTAGAGTAAAAGTTTCCCCTGCAACCCGTTCCCTTTGTGCTAGATGAACGAACGTCTCTCCACATGCTCAGTTCTGAGAGATAAGTGTGTGTGAAAGCCGTCCTTCAACTAGATTGTTGGGAACACAAAGTTCCTTTTCAGTTGCAAACTACACGCCATACATATATATGGGGAGGTACTAGCTCCAACTCGGTTTTACAGTGAAAACTGCAGGAACTTCAAACCGGCACTAGGAAACACACTGAGAAACTAGAGTAAAAGTTTCCCCTGCAACCCGTTCCCTTTGTGCTAGATGAACGAACGTCTCTCCACATGCTCAGTTCTGATAGATAAGTGTGTGTGAAAGCCGTCCTTCAACTAGATTGTTGGGAACACAAAGTTCCTTTTCAGTTGCAAACTACACTCCATACATTTATATGGGGAGGTACTAGCTCCAACTCGATTTTACAGTGAAAACTGCAGGAACTTCAAACCGGCACTAGGAAACACACTGAGAAACTAGAGTAAAAGTTTCCCCTGCAACCCGTTCCCTTTGTGCTAGATGAACGAACGTCTCTCCACATGCTCAGTTCTGAGAGATAATTGTGTGTGAAAGCCGTCCTTCACCTAGATTGTTGGGAACACAAAGTTCCTTTTCAGTTGCAAACTACTCTCCATACATATATATGGTGAGGTACTAGCTCCAACTCGGTTTTACAGTGAAAACTGCAGGAACTTCAAACCGGCACTAGGAAAAACACTGAGAAACAAGAGTAAAAGTTTCCCCTGCAACCCGTTCCCTTTGTGCTAGATGAACCAACGTCTCTCCACATGCTCAGTTCTGAGAGATAAGTGTGTGTGAAAGCCGTCCTTCAACTAGATTGTTGGGAACACAAACTTCCTTTTCAGTTGCAAACTACACGCCATACATATATATGGGGAGGTACTAGCTCCAACTCGGTTTTACAGTGAAAACTGCAGGAATTTCAAACCGGCACTAGGAAACACACTGAGAAACTAGAGTAAAAGTTTCCCCTGCAACCCGTTCCCTTTGTGCTAGATGAACGAACGTCTCTCCACATGCTCAGTTCTGAGAGATAATTGTGTGTGAAAGCCGTCCTTCACCTAGATTGTTGGGAACACAAAGTTCCTTTTCATTTGCAAACTACACTCCATACATATATATGGGGAGGTAATAGCTCCAACTCGGTTTTACAGTGAAAACTGCAGGAACTTCAAACCGGCACTAGGAAACACACTGAGAAACTAGAGTAAAAGTTTCCCCTGCAACCCGTTCCCTTTGTGCTAGATGAACGAACGTCTCTCCACATGCTCAGTTCTGAGAGATAAGTGTGTGTGAAAGCCGTTCTTCAACTAGATTGTTGGGAACACAAAGTTCCTTTTCAGTTGCAAACTACACTCCATACATATATATGGGAAGGTACTAGCTCCAACTCGGTTTTACAGTGAAAACTGCAGGAACTTCAAACCGGCACTAGGAAACACACTGAGAAACTAGAGTAAAAGTTTCCCCTGCAACCCGTTCCCTTTGTGCTAGATGAACGAACGTCTCTCCACATGCTCAGTTCTGAGAGATAAGTGTGTGTGAAAGCCGTCCTTCAACTAGATTGTTGGGAACACAAAGTTCCTTTTCAGTTGCAAACTACACTCCATACATATATATGGGGAGGTACTAGCTCCAACTCGGTTTTACAGTGAAAACTGCAGGAACTTCAAACCGGCACTAGGAAACACACTGAGAAACCAGAGTAAAAGTTTCCCCTGCAACCCGTTCCCTTTGTGCTAGATGAACGAACGTCTCTCAACATGCTCAGTTCTGAGAGATAAGTGTGTGTGAAAGCCGTCCTTCAACTAGATTGTTGGGAACACAAAGTTCCTTTTCAGTTGCAAACTACAATCCATACATATATATGGGGAGGTACTAGCTCCAACTCGGTTTTACAGTGAAAACTGCAGGAACTTCAAACTGGCACTAGGAAACAAACTGAGAAACTAGAGTAAAAGTTTCCCCTGCAACCCGTTCCCTTTGTGCTAGATGAACGAACGTCTCTCCACATGCTCAGTTCTGAGAGAAAAGTTTGTGTGAATGCCGTCCTTCACCTAGATTGTTGGGAACACAAAGTTCCTTTTCAGTTGCAAACTACACTCCATACATATATATGGGGAGGTACTAGCTCCAACTCGGTTTTACAGTGAAAACTGCAGGAACTTCAAACCGGCACTAGGAAACACACTGAGAAACTAGAGTAAAAGTTTCCCCTGCAACCCGTTCCCTTTGTGCTAGATGAAAGAACGTCTCTCCACATGCTCAGTTCTGAGAGATAAGTGTGTGTGAAAGCCGTCCTTCAACTAGATTGTTGGGAACACAAAGTTCCTTTTCAGTTGCAAACTACACTCCATACATATATATCGGGAGGTACTAGCTCCAACTCGATTGTACAGTGAAAACTGCAGGAACTTCAAACCGGCACTAGGAAACACACTGAGAAACTAGAGTAAAAGTTTCCCCTGCAACCCGTTCCCTTTGTGCTAGATGAACGAACGTCTCTCCACATGCTCAGTTCTGAGAGATAAGTGTGTGTGAAAGCCGTCCTTCAACTAGATTGTTGTGAACACAAAGTTCCTTTTCAGTTGCAAACTACACTCCATACATATATATGGGGAGGTACTAGCTCCAACTCGGTTTTACAGTGAAAACTGCAGGAACTTCAAACCGGCACTAGGAAACACACTGAGAAACTAGAGTAAAAGTTTCCCCTGCAACCCGTTCCCTTTGTGCTAGATGAATGAACGTCTCTCCACATTCTCATTTCTGAGAGATAAGTGTGTGTGAAAGCCGTCCTTCAACTAGATTGTTGGGAACACAAAGTTCCTTTTCAGTTGCAAACTACACTCCATACATATATATGGGGAGGTACTAGCTCCAACTCGGTTTTACAGTGAAAACTGCAGGAACTTCAAACCGGCACTAGGAAACACACTGAGAAACTAGAGTAAAAGTTTCCCCTGCAACCCGTTCCCTTTGTGCTAGATGAACGAACGTCTCTCCACATGCTCAGTTCTGAGAGATAAGTGTGTGTGAAAGCCGTCCTTCAACCAGATTGTTGGGAACACAAAGTTCCTTTTCAGTTGCAAACTACACTCCATACATATATATGGGGAGGTACTTGCTCCAACTCGGTTTTACAGTGAAAACTGCAGGAACTTCAAACCGGCACTAGGAAACACACTGAGAAACTAGAGTAAAAGTTTCCCCTGCAACCCGTTCCCTTTGTGCTAGATGAACGAACGTCTCTCCACATGCTCAGTTCTGAGAGATAAGTGTGTGTGAAAGCCGTCCTTCAACTAGATTGTTGGGAACACAAAGTTCCTTTTTAGTTGCAAACTACACTCCATACATATATATGGTGAGGTACTAGCTCCAACTCGGTTTTACAGTGAAAACTGCAGGAACTTCAAACCGGCACTAGGAAACACACTGAGAATCTAGAGTAAAAGTTTCCCCTGCAACCCGTTCCCTTTGTGCTAGATGAACGAACGTCTCTCCACATGCTCAGTTCTGAGAGATAAGTGTGTGTGAAAGCCGTCCTTCAACTAGATTGTTGGGAACACAAAGTTCCTTTTCAGTTGCAAACTACACTCCATACATTTATATGGGGAGGTACTAGCTCCAACTCGGTTTTACAGTGAAAACTGCAGGAACTTCAAACCGGCACTAGGAAACACACTGAGAAACTGGAGTAAAAGTTTCCCCTGCAACCCGTTCCCTTTGTGCTAGATGAACGAACGTCTCTCCACATGCTCATTTCTGAGAGATAATTGTGTGTAAAGCCGACCTTCAACTAGATTGTTGGGAACACAAAGATCCTTTTCAGTTGCAAACTACACTCCATACATTTATATGGGGAGGTACTAGCTCCAACTCGGTTTTACAGTGAAAACTGCAGGAACTTCAAACCGGCACTAGGAAACTCACTGAGAAACTAGAGTAAAAGTTTCCACTGCAACCCGTTCCCTTTGTGCTAGATGAACGAACGTCTCTCCACATGCTCAGTTCTGAGAGATAAGTGTGTGTGAAAGCCGTCCTTCAACCAGATTGTTGGGAACACAAAGTTCCTTTTCAGTTGCAAACTACACTCCATACATATATATGGGGAGGTACTAGCTCCAACTCGGTTTTACAGTGAAAACTGCAGGAACTTCAAACCGGCACTAGGAAACACACTGAGAAACTAGAGTAAAAGTTTCCCCTGCAACCCGTTCCCTTTGTGCTGGATGAACGAACGTCTCTCCACATGCTCAGTTCTGAGAGATAATTGTGTGTGAAAGCCGTCCTTCACCTAGATTGTTGGGAAAACAAAGTTCTTTTTCAGTTGCAAACTACACTCCATACATATATATGGGGAGGTACTAGCTCCAACTCGGTTTTACAGTGAAAACTGCAGGAACTTCAAACCGGCACTAGGAAACACACTGAGAAACTAGAGTAAAAGTTTCCCCTGCAAACCGTTCCCTTTGTGCTAGATGAACGAACGTCTCTCCACATGCTCAGTTCTGAGAGTTAAGTGTGTGTGAAAGCCGTCCTTCAACTAGATTGTTGGGAACACAAAGTTCCTTTTCAGTTGCAAACTACACTCCATAAATATATATGGGGAGGTACTAGCTCCAACTCGGTTTTACAGTGAAAACTGCAGGAACTTCAAACCGGCACTAGGAAACACACTGAGAAACTAGTGTAAAAGTTTCCCCTGCAACCCGTTCCCTTTGTGCTAGATGAACGAACGTCTCTCCACATGCTCAGTTCTGAGAGATAATTGTGTGTCAAAGCCGTCCTTCAACTAGATTGTTGGGAACACAAAGTTCCTTTTCAGTTTCAAACTACACGCCATACATATATATGGGGAGGTACTAGCTCCAACTCGGTTTTACAGTGAAAACTGCAGGAACTTCAAACCGGCACTAGGAAACACACTGAGAAACTAGAGTAAAAGTTTCCCCTGCAACCCGTTCCCTTTGTGCTAGATGAACGAACGTCTCTCCACATGCTCAGTTCTGAGAGATATGTGTGTGTGAAAGCCGTCCTTCAACTAGATTGTTGGGAACACAAAGTTCCTTTTCAGTTGCAAACTACACTCCATACATTTATATGGGGAGGTACTAGCTCCAACTCGGTTTTACAGTGAAAACTGCAGGAACTTCAAACCGGCACTAGGAAACACACTGAGAAACAAGTGTAAAAGTTTCCCCTGCAACCCGTTCCCTTTGTGCTAGATGAACGAACGTCTCTCCACATGCTCAGTTCTGAGAGATAAGTGTGTGTGAAAGCCGTCCTTCAACTAGATTGTTGGGAACACTAAGTTCCTTTTCAGTTGCAAACTACACGCCATACATATATATGGGGAGGTACTAGCTCCAACTCGGTTTTACAGTGAAAACTGCAGGAACTTCAAACCGGCACTAGGAAACACACTGAGAAACTAGAGTAAAAGTTTCCCCTGCAACCCGTTCCCTTTGTGCTAGATGAACGAACGTCTCTCCACATGCTCAGTTCTGAGAGATAAGGGTGTATAAAGCCGTCCTTCTCCTAGCTTGTTGGGAACACAAAGTTTCTTTACACTTGCAAACTACACTCCTAAAATATATAAGGGGAGGTACTAACTCCAACTCGGTTTTACAGTGCAAACTGCAGGAACTTCAAACCGGCACTAGGAAACAGACTGAGAAACCAGAGTAAAAGTTTCTCCTGTAACCAGTTCCCTTTGTGCTAGATGAACGAACGTCTCTCCACATGCTCAGTTCTGAGAGATAAGGGTGTATAAAGCCGTCCTTCTCCTAGCTTGTTGGGAACACAAAGTTCCTTTTCAGTTGCAAACTACTCTCCATACATATATATGGGGAGGTACTAGCTCCAACTCGGTTTTACAGTGAAAACTGCAGGAACTTCAAACCGGCACTAGGAAAAACACTGAGAAACAAGAGTAAAAGTTTCCCCTGCAACCCGTTCCCTTTGTGCTAGATGAACCAACGTCTCTCCACATGCTCAGTTCTGAGAGATAAGTGTGTGTGAAAGCCGTCCTTCAACTAGATTGTTGGGAACACAAACTTCCTTTTCAGTTGCAAACTACACGCCATACATATATATGGGGAGGTACTAGCTCCAACTCGGTTTTACAGTGAAAACTGCAGGAACTTCAAACCGGCACTAGGAAACACACTGAGAAACTAGAGTAAAAGTTTCCCCTGCAACCCGTTCCCTTTGTGCTAGATGAACGAACGTCTCTCCACATGCTCATTTCTGAGAGGTAAGTGTGTGTGAAAGCCGTCCTTCAACTAGATTGTTGGGAACACAAAGTTCCTTTTCAGTTGCAAACTACACTCCATACATATATATGGGGAGGTACTAGCTCCAACTCGGTTTTACAGTGAAAACTGCAGGAACTTCAAACCGGCACTAGGAAACACACTGAGAAACTAGAGTAAAAGTTTCCCCTGCAACCCGTTCCCTTTGTGCTAGATGAACGAACGTCTCTCCACATGCTCAGTTCTGAGAGATAATTGTGTGTGAAAGCCGTCCTTCACCTAGATTGTTGGGAACACAAAGTTCCTTTTCAGTTGCAAACTACACTCCATACATATATATGGGGAGGTATTAGCTCCAACTCGGTTTTACAGTGAAAACTGCAGGAACTTCAAACCGGCACTAGGAAACACACTGAGAAACTAGAGTAAAAGTTTCCCCTGCAACCTGTTCCCTTTGTGCTAGATGAACGAACGTCTCTCCACATGCTCAGTTCTGAGAGATAAGTGTGTGTGAAAGCCGTTCTTCAACTAGATTGTTGGGAACACAAAGTTCCTTTTCAGTTGCAAACTACACTCCATACATATATATGGGAAGGTACTAGCTCCAACTCGGTTTTACAGTGAAAACTGCAGGAACTTCAAACCGGCACTAGGAAACACACTGAGAAACTAGAGTAAAAGTTTCCCCTGCAACCCGTTCCCTTTGTGCTAGATGAACGAACGTCTCTCCACATGCTCAGTTCTGAGAGATAAGTGTGTGTGAAAGCCGTTCTTCAACTAGATTGTTGGGAACACAAAGTTCCTTTTCAGTTGCAAACTACACTCCATACATATATATGGGAAGGTACTAGCTCCAACTCGGTTTTACAGTGAAAACTGCAGGAACTTCAAACCGGCACTAGGAAACACACTGAGAAACTAGAGTAAAAGTTTCCCCTGCAACCCGTTCCCTTTGTGCTAGATGAACGAACGTCTCTCCACATGCTCAGTTCTGAGAGACTAGTTTGTGTGAATGCCGTCCTTCACCTAGATTGTTGGGAACACAAAGTTCCTTTTCAGTTGCAAACTACACTCCATACATATATATGGGGAGGTACTAGCTCCAACTCGGTTTTACAGTGAAAACTGCAGGAACTTCAAACCGGCACTAGGAAACACACTGAGAAACTAGAGTAAAAGTTTCCCCTGCAACCCGTTCCCTTTGTGCTAGATGAACGAACGTCTCTCAACATGCTCAGTTCTGAGAGATAAGTGTGTGTGAAAGCCGTCCTTCAACTAGATTGTTGGGAACACAAAGTTCCTTTTCAGTTGCAAACTACACTCCATACATTTATATGGGGAGGTACTAGCTCCAACTCGGTTTTACAGTGAAAACTGCAGGAACTTCAAACCGGAACTAGGAAACACACTGAGAAACTAGAGTAATAGTTTCCCCTGCAACCCGTTCCCTTTGTGCTAGATGAACGAACGTCTCTCCACATGCTCAGTTCTGAGAGAAAAGTTTGTGTGAATGCCGTCCTTCACCTAGATTGTTGGGAACACAAAGTTCCTTTTCAGTTGCAAACTACACTCCATACATATATATGGGGAGGTACTAGCTCCAACTCGGTTTTACAGTGAAAACTGCAGGAACTTCAAACCGGCACTAGGAAACACACTGAGAAACTAGAGTAAAAGTTTCCCCTGCAACCCGTTCCCTTTGTGCTAGATGAACGAACGTCTCTCCACATGCTCAGTTCTGAGAGATAAGTGTGTGTGAAAGCCGTCCTTCAACTAGATTGTTGGGAACACAAAGTTCCTTTTCAGTTGCAAACTACACTCCATACATATATATCGGGAGGTACTAGCTCCAACTCGATTGTACAGTGAAAACTGCAGGAAATTCAAACCGGCACTAGGAAACACACTGAGAAACTAGAGTAAAAGTTTCCCCTGCAACCCGTTCCCTTTGTGCTAGATGAACGAACGTCTCTCCACATGCTCAGTTCTGAGAGATAAGTGTGTGTGAAAGCCGTCCTTCAACTAGATTGTTGGGAACACAAAGTTCCTTTTCAGTTGCAAACTACACTCCATACATATATATGGGGAGGTACTAGCTCCAACTCGGTTTTACAGTGAAAAATGCAGGAACTTCAAACCGGCACTAGGAAACACACAGAGAAACTAGAGTAAAAGTTTCCCCTGCAACCCGTTCCCTTTGTGCTAGATGAATGAACGTCTCTCCACATTCTCATTTCTGAGAGATAAGTGTGTGTGAAAGCCGTCCTTCAACTAGATTGTTGGGAACACAAAGTTCCTTTTCAGTTGCAAACTACACTCCATACAATTATATGGGGAGGTACTAGCTCCAACTCGGTTTTACAGTGAAAACTGCAGGAACTTCAAACCGGCACTAGGAAACACACTGAGAAACTAGAATAAAAGTTTCCCCTGCAACCCGTTCCCTTTGTGCTAGATGAACGAACGTCTCTCCACATGCTCATTTCTGAGAGATAAGTGTGTGTGAAAGCCGTCCTTCAAACAGATTGTTGGGAACACAAAGTTCCTTTTCAGTTGCAAACTACACTCCATACATATATATGGGGAGGTACTAGCTCCAACTCGGTTTTACAGTGAAAACTGCAGGAACTTCAAACCGGCACTAGGAAACACACTGAGAAACTAGAGTAAAAGTTTCCCCTGCAACCCGTTCCCTTTCTGCTAGATGAACGAACGTCTCTCCACATGCTCAGTTCTGAGAGATAAGTGTGTGTGAAAGCCGTCCTTCAACTAGATTGTTGGGAACACAAAGTTCCTTTTTAGTTGCAAACTACACTCCATACATATATATGGGGAGGTACTAGCTCCAACTCGGTTTTACAGTGAAAACTGCAGGAACTTCAAACCGGCACTAGGAAACACACTGAGAATCTAGAGTAAAAGTTTCCCCTGCAACCCGTTCCCTTTGTGCTAGATGAACGAACGTCTCTCCACATGCTCAGTTCTGAGAGATAAGTGTGTGTGAAAGCCGTCCTTCAACTAAATTGTTGGGAACACAAAGTTCCTTTTCAGTTGCAAACTACACTCCATACATTTATATGGGGAGGTACTAGCTCCAACTCGGTTTTACAGTGAAAACTGCAGGAACTTCAAACCGGCACTAGGAAACACACTGAGAAACTGGAGTAAAAGTTTCCCCTGCAACCCGTTCCCTTTGTGCTAGATGAACGAACGTCTCTCCACATGCTCAGTTCTGAGAGATAAGTGTGTGTGAAAGCCGTCCTTCAACCAGATTGTTGGGAACACAAAGTTCCTTTTCAGTTGCAAACTACACTCCATACATATATATGGGGAGGTACTAGCTCCAACTCGGTTTTACAGTGAAAACTGCAGGAACTTCAAACCGGCACTAGGAAACACACTGAGAAACTAGAGTAAAAGTTTCCCCTGCAACCCGTTCCCTTTGTGCTGGATGAACGAACGTCTCTCCACATGCTCAGTTCTGAGAGATAATTGTGTGTGAAAGCCGTCCTTCACCTAGATTGTTGGGAAAACAAAGTTCCTTTTCAGTTGCAAACTACACTCCATACATATATATGGGGAGGTACTAGCTCCAACTCGGTTTTACAGTGAAAACTGCAGGAACTTCAAACCGGCACTAGGAAACACACTGAGAAACTAGAGTAAAAGTTTCCCCTGCAACCCGTTCCCTTTGTGCTAGATGAACGAAAGTCTCTCCACATGCTCAGTTCTGAGAGATAAGTGTGTGTGAAAGCCGTCCTTCAACTAGATTGTTGGGAACACAAAGTTCCTTTTCAGTTGCAAACTACACGCCATACATATATATGGGGAGGTACTAGCTCCAACTCGGTTTTACAGTGAAAACTGCAGGAACTTCAAACCGGCACTAGGAAACACACTGAGAAACTAGAGTAAAAGTTTCCCCTGCAACCCGTTCCCTTTGTGCTAGATGAACGAACGTCTCTCCACATGCTCATTTCTGAGAGGTAAGTGTGTGTTAAAGCCGTCCTTCAACTAGATTGTTGGGAACACAAAGTTCCTTTTCAGTTGCAAACTACACTCCATACATTTATATGGGGAGGTACTAGCTCCAACTCGGTTTTACAGTGAAAACTGCAGGAACTTCAAACCGGCACTAGGAAACACACTGAGAAACTAGAGTAAAAGTTTCCCCTGCAACCCGTTCCCTTTGTGCTAGATGAACGAACGTCTCTCCACATGGTCAGTTCTGAGAGATAAGTGTGTGTGAAAGCCGTCCTTCAACTAGATTGTTGGGAACACAAAGTTCCTTTTCAGTTGCAAACTACACTCCATACATATATATGGGGTGATACTAGCTTCAACTCGGTTTTACAGTGAAAACTGCAGGAACTTCAAACCGGCACTAGGAAACACACTGAGAAACTAGAGTAAAAGTTTCCCCTGCAACCCGTTCCCTTTGTGCTAGATGAACGAACGTCTCTCCACATGCTCAGTTCTGAGAGGTAAGTGTGTGTGAAAGCCGTCCTTCAACTAGATTGTTGGGAACACAAAGTTCCTTTTCAGTTGCAAACTACACTCCATACATATATATGGGGAGGTACTAGCTCCAACTAGGTTTTATAGTGAAAACTGCAGGAACTTCAAACCGGCACTAGGAAACACACTGAGAAACTAGAGTAAAAGTTTCCCCTGCAACCCGTTCCCTTTGTGCTAGATGAACGAACGTCTCTCCACATGCTCAGTTCTGAGAGATAAGTGTTTGTGAAAGCCGTCCTTCAACTAGATTGTTGGGAACACAAAGTTCCTTTTCAGTTGCAAACTACACTCCATACATTTATATGGGGAGGTACTAGCTCCAACTCGGTTTTACAGTGAAAACTGCAGGAACTTCAAACCGGCACTAGGAAACACACTGAGAAACAAGTGTAAAAGTTTCCCCTGCAACCCGTTCCCTTTGTGCTAGATGAACGAACGTCTCTCCACATGCTCAGTTCTGAGAGATAAGTGTGTGTGAAAGCCGTCCTTCAACTAGATTGTTGGGAACACAAAGTTCCTTTTCAGTTGCAAACTACACGCCATACATATATATGGGGAGGTACTAGCTCCAACTCGGTTTTACAGTGAAAACTGCAGGAACTTCAAACCGGCACTAGGAAACACACTGAGAAACTAGAGTAAAAGTTTCCCCTGCAACCCGTTCCCTTTGTGCTAGATGAACGAACGTCTCTCCACATGCTCATTTCTGAGAGGTAAGTGTGTGTGAAAGCCGTCCTTCAACTAGATTGTTGGGAACACAAAGTTCCTTTTCAGTTGCAAACTACACTCCATACATTTATATGGGGAGGTACTAGCTCCAACTCGGTTTTACAGTGAAAACTGCAGGAACTTCAAACCGGCACTAGGAAACACACTGAGAAACTAGAGTAAAAGATTCCCCTGCAACCCGTTCCCTTTGTGCTAGATGAACGAACGTCTCTCCACATGGTCAGTTCTGAGAGATAAGTGTGTGTGAAAGCCGTCCTTCAACTAGATTGTTGGGAACACAAAGTTCCTTTTCAGTTGCAAACTACACTCCATACATATATATGGGGAGATACAAGCTTCAACTCGGTTTTACAGTGAAAACTGCAGGAACTTCAAACCGGCACTAGGAAACACACTGAGAAACTAGAGTAAAAGTTTCCCCTGCAACCCGTTCCCTTTGTGCTAGATGAACGAACGTCTCTCCACATGCTCAGTTCTGAGAAGTAAGTGTGTGTGAAAGCCGTCCTTCAACTAGATTGTTGGGAACACAAAGTTCCTTTTCAGTTGCAAACTACACGCCATACATATATATGGGGAGGTACTAGCTCCAACTAGGTTTTATAGTGAAAACTGCAGGAACTTCAAACCGGCACTAGGAAACACACTGAGAAACTAGAGTAAAAGTTTCCCCTGCAACCCGTTCCCTTTGTGCTAGATGAACGAACGTCTCTCCACATGCTCAGTTCTGAGAGATAAGTGTGTGTGAAAGCCGTCCTTGAACTAGATTGTTGGGAACACAAAGTTCCTTTTCAGTTGCAAACTACACTCCATACATATATATGGGGAGGTACTAGCTCCAACTCGGTTTTACAGTGAAAACTGCAGGAACTTCAACCCGGCACTAGGAAACACACTGAGAAACTAGAGTAAAAGTTTCCCCTGCAACCCGTTCCCTTTGTGCTAGATGAACGAACGTCTCTCCACATGCTCAGTTCTGAGAGGTAAGTGTGTGTGAAAGCCGTCCTTCAACTAGATTGTTGGGAACACAAAGTTCCTTTTCAGTTGCAAACTACACTCCATACATATATATGGGGAGGTACTAGCTCCAACTCGGTTTTACAGTGAAAACTGCAGGAACTTCAAACCGGCACTAGGAAACACACTGAGAAACTAGAGTAAAAGTTTCCCGTGCAACCCGTTCCAATTGTGCTAGATGAACGAACGTCTCTCCACATGCTCAGTTCTGAGAGATAAGTGTGTGTGAAAGCCGTCCTTCAACTAGATTGTTGGGAACACAAAGTTCCTTTTCAGTTGCAAACTACACTCCATACATTTATATGGGGAGGTACTAGCTCCAACTCGGTTTTACAGTGAAAACTGCAGGAACTTCAAACCGGCACTAGGAAACACACTGAGAAACTAGAGTAAAAGTTTCCCCTGCAACCCGTTCCCTTTGTGCTAGATGAACGAACGTCTCTCCACATGGTCAGTTCTGAGAGATAAGTGTGTGTGAAAGCCGTCCTTCAACTAGATTGTTGGGAACACAAAGTTCCTTTTCAGTTGCAAACTACACTCCATACATATATATGGGGTGATACTAGCTTCAACTCGGTTTTACAGTGAAAACTGCAGGAACTTCAAACCGGCACTAGGAAACACACTGAGAAACTAGAGTAAAAGTTTCCCCTGCAACCCGTTCCCTTTGTGCTAGATGAACGAACGTCTCTCCACATGCTCAGTTCTGAGAGGTAAGTGTGTGTGAAAGCCGTCCTTCAACTAGATTGTTGGGAACACAAAGTTCCTTTTCAGTTGCAAACTACACTCCATACATATATATGGGGAGGTACTAGCTCCAACTAGGTTTTATAGTGAAAACTGCAGGAACTTCAAACCGGCACTAGGAAACACACTGAGAAACTAGAGTAAAAGTTTCCCCTGCAACCCGTTCCCTTTGTGCTAGATGAACGAACGTCTCTCCACATGCTCAGTTCTGAGAGATAAGTGTTTGTGAAAGCCGTCCTTCAACTAGATTGTTGGGAACACAAAGTTCCTTTTCAGTTGCAAACTACACTCCATACATTTATATGGGGAGGTACTAGCTCCAACTCGGTTTTACAGTGAAAACTGCAGGAACTTCAAACCGGCACTAGGAAACACACTGAGAAACAAGTGTAAAAGTTTCCCCTGCAACCCGTTCCCTTTGTGCTAGATGAACGAACGTCTCTCCACATGCTCAGTTCTGAGAGATAAGTGTGTGTGAAAGCCGTCCTTCAACTAGATTGTTGGGAACACAAAGTTCCTTTTCAGTTGCAAACTACGTGCCATACATATATATGGGGAGGTACTAGCTCCAACTCGGTTTTACAGTGAAAACTGCAGGAACTTCAAACCGGCACTAGGAAACACACTGAGAAACTAGAGTAAAAGTTTCCCCTGCAACCCGTTCCCTTTGTGCTAGATGAACGAACGTCTCTCCACATGCTCATTTCTGAGAGGTAAGTGTGTGTGAAAGCCGTCCTTCAACTAGATTGTTGGGAACACAAAGTTCCTTTTCAGTTGCAAACTACACTCCATACATTTATATGGGGAGGTACTAGCTCCAACTCGGTTTTACAGTGAAAACTGCAGGAACTTCAAACCGGCACTAGGAAACACACTGAGAAACTAGAGTAAAAGATTCCCCTGCAACCCGTTCCCTTTGTGCTAGATGAACGAACGTCTCTCCACATGGTCAGTTCTGAGAGATAAGTGTGTGTGAAAGCCGTCCTTCAACTAGATTGTTGGGAACACAAAGTTCCTTTTCAGTTGCAAACTAC
This sequence comes from Camelus dromedarius, assembly GCF_036321535.1. NCBI lineage: Eukaryota > Metazoa > Chordata > Mammalia > Artiodactyla > Camelidae > Camelus > Camelus dromedarius. Next base: position 13,642,719 of record NC_087443.1, read on the forward strand.
ACTCCATACATATATATGGGGAGATACAAGCTTCAACTCGGTTTTACAGTGAAAACTGCAGGAACTTCAAACCGGCACTAGGAAACACACTGAGAAACTAGAGTAAAAGTTTCCCCTGCAACCCGTTCCCTTTGTGCTAGATGAACGAACGTCTCTCCACATGCTCAGTTCTGAGAAGTAAGTGTGTGTGAAAGCCGTCCTTCAACTAGATTGTTGGGAACACAAAGTTCCTTTTCAGTTGCAAACTACACGCCATACATATATATGGGGAGGTACTAGCTCCAACTAGGTTTTATAGTGAAAACTGCAGGAACTTCAAACCGGCACTAGGAAACACACTGAGAAACTAGAGTAAAAGTTTCCCCTGCAACCCGTTCCCTTTGTGCTAGATGAACGAACGTCTCTCCACATGCTCAGTTCTGAGAGATAAGTGTGTGTGAAAGCCGTCCTTGAACTAGATTGTTGGGAACACAAAGTTCCTTTTCAGTTGCAAACTACACTCCATACATATATATGGGGAGGTACTAGCTCCAACTCGGTTTTACAGTGAAAACTGCAGGAACTTCAACCCGGCACTAGGAAACACACTGAGAAACTAGAGTAAAAGTTTCCCCTGCAACCCGTTCCCTTTGTGCTAGATGAACGAACGTCTCTCCACATGCTCAGTTCTGAGAGGTAAGTGTGTGTGAAAGCCGTCCTTCAACTAGATTGTTGGGAACACAAAGTTCCTTTTCAGTTGCAAACTACACTCCATACATATATATGGGGAGGTACTAGCTCCAACTCGGTTTTACAGTGAAAACTGCAGGAACTTCAAACCGGCACTAGGAAACACACTGAGAAACTAGAGTAAAAGTTTCCCCTGCAACCCGTTCCAATTGTGCTAGATGAACGAACGTCTCTCCACATGCTCAGTTCTGAGAGATAAGTGTGTGTGAAAGCCGTCCTTCAACTAGATTGTTGGGAACACAAAGTTCCTTTTCAGTTGCAAACTACACTCCATACATTTATATGGGGAGGTACTAGCTCCAACTCGGTTTTACAGTGAAAACTGCAGGAACTTCAAACCGGCACTAGGAAACACACTGAGAAACTAGAGTAAAAGTTTCCCCTGCATCCCGTTCCCTTTCTGCTAGATGAACGAACGTCTCTCCACATGCTCAGTTCTGAGAGATAATTGTGTGTGAAAGCCGTCCTTCACCTAGATTGTTGGGAACACAAAGTTCCTTTTCAGTTGCAAACTACACTCCATACATATATATGGGGAGGTACTTGCTCCAACTCGGTTTTACAGTGAAAACTGCAGGAACTTCAAACCGGCACTAGGAAACACACTGAGAAACAAGAGTAAAAGTTTCCCCTGCAACCCGTTCCCTTTGTGCTAGATGAACGAACGTCTCTCCACATGCTCAGTTCTGAGAGATAAGTGTGTGTGAAAGCCGTCCTTCAACTAGATTGTTGGGAACACAAAGTTCCTTTTCAGTTGCAAACTACACGCCATACATATATATGGGGAGGTACTAGCTCCAACTCGGTTTTACAGTGAAAACGTCAGGAACTTCAAACCGGCACTAGGAAACACACTGAGAAACTAGAGTAAAAGTTTCCCTGCAACCCGTTCCCTTTGTGCTGGATGAACGAACGTCTCTCCACATGCTCATTTCTGAGAGGTAAGTGTGTGTGAAAGCCGTCCTTCAACTAGATTGTTGGGAACACAAAGTTCCTTTTCAGTTGCAAACTACACTCCATACATATATATGGGGAGGTACTAGCTCCAACTCGGTTTTACAGTGAAAACTGCAGGAACTTCAAACCGGCACTAGGAAACACACTGAGAAACTAGAGTAAAAGTTTCCCCTGCAACCCGTTCCCTTTGTGCTAGATGAACGAACGTCTCTCCTCATGCTCAGTTCTGAGAGATAAGTGTGTGTGAAAGCCGTTCTTCAACTAGATTGTTGGGAACACAAAGTTCCTTTTCAGTTGCAAACTACACTCCATACATATATATGGGGAGGTACTAGCTCCAACTCGGTTTTACAGTGAAAACTGCAGGAATTTCAAACCGGCACTAGGAAACACACTGAGAAACTATAGTAAAAGTTTCCCCTGCAACCCGTTCCCTTTGTGCTAGATGAACGAACGTCTCTCCACATGCTCAGTTCTGAGAGATAAATGTGTGTGAAAGCCGTCCTTCAACTAGATTGTTGGGAACACAAAGTTCCTTTTCAGTTGCAAACTACACTCCATACATATATATGGGGAGGTACTAGCTCCAACACGGTTTTACAGTGAAAACTGCAGGAACTTCAAACCGGCACTAGGAAACACACTGAGAAACTAGAGTAAAAGTTTCCCCTGCAAACCGTTCCCTTTGTGCTAGATGAACGAACGTCTCTCCACATGCTCAGTTCTGAGAAGTAAGTGTGTGTGAAAGCCGTCCTTCACCTAGATTGTTGGGAACACTAAGTTCCTTTTCAGTTGCAAACTACACTCCATACATATATATGGGGAGGTACTAGCTCCAACACGGTTTTACAGTGAAAACTGCAGGAACTTCAAACCGGCACTAGGAAACACACTGAGAAACTAGAGTAAAAGTTTCCCCTGCAACCCGTTCCCTTTGTGCTAGATGAACGAACGTCTCTCCACATTCCCAGTTCTGAGAGATAAGTGTGTGTGAAAGCCGTCCTTCACCTAGATTGTTGGGAACACAAAGTTCCTTTTAAGTTGCAAACTACACTCCATACATATATATGGGGAGGTACTAGCTCCAACTCGGTTTTACAGTGAAAACTGCAGGAACTTCAAACCGGCACTAGGAAACACACTGAGAAACTAGAGTAAAAGTTTCCCCTGCAACCCGTTCCCTTTGTGCTAGATGAACGAACGTCTCTCCACATGCTCAGTTCTGAGAGATAAGTGTGTGTGAAAGCCGTCCTTCAACTAGATTGTTGGGAACACAAAGTTCCTTTTCAGTTGCAAACTACACTCCATACATATATATGGGGAGGTACTAGCTCCAAGTCGGTTTTACAGTGAAAACTGCAGGAACTTCAAACCGGCACTAGGAAACACACTGAGAAACTAGAGTAAAAGTTTCCCCTGCAACCCGTTCCCTTTGTGCTAGATGAACGAACGTCTCTCCACATGCTCAGTTCTGAGAGGTAAGTGTGTGTGAAAGCCGTCCTTCACCTAGAATGTTGGGAACACAAAGTTCCTTTTCAGTTGCAAAATACACTCCTTACATTTATATGGAGAGGTACTAGCTCCAACTCGGTTTTACAGTGAAAACGTCAGGAACTTCAAACCGGCACTAGGAAACACACTGAGAAACTAGTGTAAAAGTTTCCCTGCAACCCGTTCCCTTTGTGCTAGATGAACGAACGTCTATCCACATGCTCAGTTCTGAGAGATAAGTGTGTGTGAAAGCCGTCCTTCAACTAGATTGTTGGGAACACAAAGTTCCTTTTCAGTTGCAAACCACACTCCATACATATATATGGGGAGGTACTAGCTCCAACTCGGTTTTACAGTGAAAACTGCAGGAACTTCAAACCGGCACAAGAAACAAACTGAGAATCTAGAGTAAAAGTTTCCCCTGCAACCCGTTCACTTTGTGCTAGATGAACGAACGTCTCTCCACATGCTCAGTTCTGAGAGATAAGTGTGTGTGAAAGCCGTCCTTCAACTTGATTGTTGGGAACACAAAGTTCCTTTTCAGTTGCAAACTACACTCCATAAATATATATGGGGAGGTACTAGCTCCAACTCGGTTTTACAGTGAAAACTGCAGGAACATCAAACCGGCACTAGGAAACACACTGAGAAACTAGAGTAAAAGTTTCCCCTGCAACCCGTTCCCTTTGTGCTAGATGAACGAACGTCTCTCCACATGCTCAGTTCTGAGAGATAAGTGTGTGTGAAAGCCGTCCTTCAACTAGATTGTTGGGAACACAAAGTTCCTTTTCAGTTGCAAAATACAATCCATGCATATATATGGGGAGGTACTAGCTCCAACTCGGTTTTACAGTGAAAACTGCAGGAACTTCAAACCGGCACTAGGAAACACACTGAGAAACTAGAGTAAAAGTTTCCCCTGCAACACGTTCCCTTTGTGCTAGATGAACGAACGTCTCTCCACATGCTCATTTCTGAGAGGTAAGTGTGTGTGAAAGCCTTCCTTCAACTAGATTGTTGGGAACACAAAGTTCCTTTTCAGTTGCAAACTACACTCCATACATATATATGGGGAGGTACTAGCTCCAACTCGGTTTTACAGTGAAAACTGCAGGAACTTCAAACCGGCACTAGGAAACACACTGAGAAACTAGAGTAAAAGTTTCCCCTGCAACCCGTTCCAATTGTGCTAGATGAACGAACGTCTCTCCACATGCTCAGTTCTGAGAGATAAGTGTGTGTGAAAGCCGTCCTTCAACTAGATTGTTGGGAACACAAAGTTCCTTTTCAGTTGCAAACTACACTCCATACATTTATATGGGGAGGTACTAGCTCCAACTCGGTTTTACAGTGAAAACTGCAGGAACTTCAAACCGGCACTAGGAAACACACTGAGAAACTAGAGTAAAAGTTTCCCCTGCATCCCGTTCCCTTTCTGCTAGATGAACGAACGTCTCTCCACATGCTCAGTTCTGAGAGATAATTGTGTGTGAAAGCCGTCCTTCACCTAGATTGTTGGGAACACAAAGTTCCTTTTCAGTTGCAAACTACACTCCATACATATATATGGGGAGGTACTTGCTCCAACTCGGTTTTACAGTGAAAACTGCAGGAACTTCAAACCGGCACTAGGAAACACACTGAGAAACAAGAGTAAAAGTTTCCCCTGCAACCCGTTCCCTTTGTGCTAGATGAACGAACGTCTCTCCACATGCTCAGTTCTGAGAGATAAGTGTGTGTGAAAGCCGTCCTTCAACTAGATTGTTGGGAACACAAAGTTCCTTTTCAGTTGCAAACTACACGCCATACATATATATGGGGAGGTACTAGCTCCAACTCGGTTTTACAGTGAAAACTGCAGGAACTTCAAACCGGCAATAGGAAACACACTGAGAAACTAGAGTAAAAGTTTCCCTGCAACCCGTTCCCTTTGTGCTGGATGAACGAACGTCTCTCCACATGCTCATTTCTGAGAGGTAAGTGTGTGTGAAAGCCGTCCTTCAACTAGATTGTTGGGAACACAAAGTTCCTTTTCAGTTGCAAACTACACTCCATACATATATATGGGGAGGTACTAGCTCCAACTCGGTTTTACAGTGAAAACTGCAGGAACTTCAAACCGGCACTAGGAAACACACTGAGAAACTAGAGTAAAAGTTTCCCCTGCAACCCGTTCCCTTTGTGCTAGATGAACGAACGTCTCTCCTCATGCTCAGTTCTGAGAGATAAGTGTGTGTGAAAGCCGTTCTTCAACTAGATTGTTGGGAACACAAAGTTCCTTTTCAGTTGCAAACTACACTCCATACATATATATGGGGAGGTACTAGCTCCAACTCGGTTTTACAGTGAAAACTGCAGGAACTTCAAACCGGCACTAGGAAACACACTGAGAAACTATAGTAAAAGTTTCCCCTGCAACCCGTTCCCTTTGTGCTAGATGAACGAACGTCTCTCCACATGCTCAGTTCTGAGAGATAAATGTGTGTGAAAGCCGTCCTTCAACTAGATTGTTGGGAACACAAAGTTCCTTTTCAGTTGCAAACTACACTCCATACATATATATGGGGAGGTACTAGCTCCAACTCGGTTTTACAGTGAAAACTGCAGGAACTTCAAACCGGCACTAGGAAACACACTGAGAAACTAGAGAAAAGTTTCCCCTGCAAACCGTTCCCTTTGTGCTAGATGAACGAACGTCTCTCCACATGCTCAGTTCTGAGAAGTAAGTGTGTGTGAAAGCCGTCCTTCACCTAGATTGTTGGGAACACTAAGTTCCTTTTCAGTTGCAAACTACACTCCATACATATATATGGGGAGGTACTAGCTCCAACACGGTTTTACAGTGAAAACTGCAGGAACTTCAAACCGGCACTAGGAAACACACTGAGAAACTAGAGTAAAAGTTTCCCCTGCAACCCGTTCCCTTTGTGCTAGATGAACGAACGTCTCTCCACATTCCCAGTTCTGAGAGATAAGTGTGTGTGAAAGCCGTCCTTCACCTAGATTGTTGGGAACACAAAGTTCCTTTTAAGTTGCAAACTACACTCCATACATATATATGGGGAGGTACTAGCTCCAACTCGGTTTTACAGTGAAAACTGCAGGAACTTCAAACCGGCACTAGGAAACACACTGAGAAACTAGAGTAAAAGTTTCCCCTGCAACCCGTTCCCTTTGTGCTAGATGAACGAACGTCTCTCCACATGCTCAGTTCTGAGAGATAAGTGTGTGTGAAAGCCGTCCTTCAACTAGATTGTTGGGAACACAAAGTTCCTTTTCAGTTGCAAACTACACTCCATACATATATATGGGGAGGTACTAGCTCCAAGTCGGTTTTACAGTGAAAACTGCAGGAACTTCAAACCGGCACTAGGAAACACACTGAGAAACTAGAGTAAAAGTTTCCCCTGCAACCCGTTCCTTTTGTGCTAGATGAACGAACGTCTCTCCACATGCTCAGTTCTGAGAGGTAAGTGTGTGTGAAAGCCGTCCTTCACCTAGAATGTTGGGAACACAAAGTTCCTTTTCAGTTGCAAAATACACTCCTTTCATTTATATGGAGAGGTACTAGCTCCAACTCGGTTTTACAGTGAAAACGTCAGGAACTTCAAACCGGCACTAGGAAACACACTGAGAAACTAGTGTAAAAGTTTCCCTGCAACCCGTTCCCTTTGTGCTAGATGAACGAACGTCTATCCACATGCTCAGTTCTGAGAGATAAGTGTGTGTGAAAGCCGTCCTTCAACTAGATTGTTGGGAACACAAAGTTCCTTTTCAGTTGCAAACCACACTCCATACATATATATGGGGAGGTACTAGCTCCAACTCGGTTTTACAGTGAAAACTGCAGGAACTTCAAACCGGCACAAGAAACAAACTGAGAATCTAGAGTAAAAGTTTCCCCTGCAACCCGTTCCCTTTGTGCTAGATGAACGAACGTCTCTCCACATGCTCAGTTCTGAGAGATAAGTGTGTGTGAAAGCCGTACTTCAACTTGATTGTTGGGAACACAAAGTTCCTTTTCAGTTGCAAACTACACTCCATAAATATATATGGGGAGGTACTAGCTCCAACTCGGTTTTACAGTGAAAACTGCAGGAACATCAAACCGGCACTAGGAAACACACTGAGAAACTAGAGTAAAAGTTTCCCCTGCAACCCGTTCCCTTTGTGCTAGATGAACGAACGTCTCTCCACATGCTCAGTTCTGAGAGATACGTGTGTGTGAAAGCCGTCCTTCAACTAGATTGTTGGGAACACAAAGTTCCTTTTCAGTTGCAAAATACAATCCATGCATATATATGGGGAGGTACTAGCTCCAACTCGGTTTTACAGTGAAAACTGCAGGAACTTCAAACCGGCACTAGGAAACACACTGAGAAACTAGAGTAAAAGTTTCCCCTGCAACACGTTCCCTTTGTGCTAGATGAACGAACGTCTCTCCACATGCTCATTTCTGAGAGGTAAGTGTGTGTGAAAGCCTTCCTTCAACTAGATTGTTGGGAACACAAAGTTCCTTTTCAGTTGCAAACTACACTCCATACATATATATGGGGAGGTACTAGCTCCAACTCCGTTTTTCAGTGAAAAATGCAGGAACTTCAAACCGGCACTAGGAAACACACTGAGAAACTAGAGTAAAAGTTTCCCCTGCAACCCGTTCCCTTTGTGCTGGATGAACGAACGTCTCTCCACATGCTCATTTCTGAGAGGTAAGTGTGTGTGAAAGCCGTCCTTCAACTAGATTGTTGGGAACACAAAGTTCCTTTTCAGTTGCAAACTACACTCCATACATATATATGGGGAGGTACTAGCTCCAACTCGGTTTTACAGTGAAAACTGCAGGAACTTCAAACCGGCACTAGGAAACACACTGAGAAACTAGAGTAAAAGTTTCCCCTGCAACCCGTTCCCTTTGTGCTAGATGAACGAACGTCTCTCCTCATGCTCAGTTCTGAGAGATAAGTGTGTGTGAAAGCCGTTCTTCAACTAGATTGTTGGGAACACAAAGTTCCTTTTCAGTTGCAAACTACACTCCATACATATATATGGGGAGGTACTAGCTCCAACTCGGTTTTACAGTGAAAACTGCAGGAACTTCAAACCGGCACTAGGAAACACACTGAGAAACTATAGTAAAAGTTTCCCCTGCAACCCGTTCCCTTTGTGCTAGATGAACGAACGTCTCTCCACATGCTCAGTTCTGAGAGATAAATGTGTGTGAAAGCCGTCCTTCAACTAGATTGTTGGGAACACAAAGTTCCTTTTCAGTTGCAAACTACACTCCATACATATATATGGGGAGGTACTAGCTCCAACTCGGTTTTACAGTGAAAACTGCAGGAACTTCAAACCGGCACTAGGAAACACACTGAGAAACTAGAGAAAAGTTTCCCCTGCAAACCGTTCCCTTTGTGCTAGATGAACGAACGTCTCTCCACATGCTCAGTTCTGAGAAGTAAGTGTGTGTGAAAGCCGTCCTTCACCTAGATTGTTGGGAACACTAAGTTCCTTTTCAGTTGCAAACTACACTCCATACATATATATGGGGAGGTACTAGCTCCAACACGGTTTTACAGTGAAAACTGCAGGAACTTCAAACCGGCACTAGGAAACACACTGAGAAACTAGAGTAAAAGTTTCCCCTGCAACCCGTTCCCTTTGTGCTAGATGAACGAACGTCTCTCCACATTCCCAGTTCTGAGAGATAAGTGTGTGTGAAAGCCGTCCTTCACCTAGATTGTTGGGAACACAAAGTTCCTTTTAAGTTGCAAACTACACTCCATACATATATATGGGGAGGTACTAGCTCCAACTCGGTTTTACAGTGAAAACTGCAGGAACTTCAAACCGGCACTAGGAAACACACTGAGAAACTAGAGTAAAAGTTTCCCCTGCAACCCGTTCCCTTTGTGCTAGATGAACGAACGTCTCTCCACATGCTCAGTTCTGAGAGATAAGTGTGTGTGAAAGCCGTCCTTCAACTAGATTGTTGGGAACACAAAGTTCCTTTTCAGTTGCAAACTACACTCCATACATATATATGGGGAGGTACTAGCTCCAAGTCGGTTTTACAGTGAAAACTGCAGGAACTTCAAACCGGCACTAGGAAACACACTGAGAAACTAGAGTAAAAGTTTCCCCTGCAACCCGTTCCTTTTGTGCTAGATGAACGAACGTCTCTCCACATGCTCAGTTCTGAGAGGTAAGTGTGTGTGAAAGCCGTCCTTCACCTAGAATGTTGGGAACACAAAGTTCCTTTTCAGTTGCAAAATACACTCCTTTCATTTATATGGAGAGGTACTAGCTCCAACTCGGTTTTACAGTGAAAACGTCAGGAACTTCAAACCGGCACTAGGAAACACACTGAGAAACTAGTGTAAAAGTTTCCCTGCAACCCGTTCCCTTTGTGCTAGATGAACGAACGTCTATCCACATGCTCAGTTCTGAGAGATAAGTGTGTGTGAAAGCCGTCCTTCAACTAGATTGTTGGGAACACAAAGTTCCTTTTCAGTTGCAAACCACACTCCATACATATATATGGGGAGGTACTAGCTCCAACTCGGTTTTACAGTGAAAACTGCAGGAACTTCAAACCGGCACAAGAAACAAACTGAGAATCTAGAGTAAAAGTTTCCCCTGCAACCCGTTCCCTTTGTGCTAGATGAACGAACGTCTCTCCACATGCTCAGTTCTGAGAGATAAGTGTGTGTGAAAGCCGTACTTCAACTTGATTGTTGGGAACACAAAGTTCCTTTTCAGTTGCAAACTACACTCCATAAATATATATGGGGAGGTACTAGCTCCAACTCGGTTTTACAGTGAAAACTGCAGGAACATCAAACCGGCACTAGGAAACACACTGAGAAACTAGAGTAAAAGTTTCCCCTGCAACCCGTTCCCTTTGTGCTAGATGAACGAACGTCTCTCCACATGCTCAGTTCTGAGAGATACGTGTGTGTGAAAGCCGTCCTTCAACTAGATTGTTGGGAACACAAAGTTCCTTTTCAGTTGCAAAATACAATCCATGCATATATATGGGGAGGTACTAGCTCCAACTCGGTTTTACAGTGAAAACTGCAGGAACTTCAAACCGGCACTAGGAAACACACTGAGAAACTAGAGTAAAAGTTTCCCCTGCAACACGTTCCCTTTGTGCTAGATGAACGAACGTCTCTCCACATGCTCATTTCTGAGAGGTAAGTGTGTGTGAAAGCCTTCCTTCAACTAGATTGTTGGGAACACAAAGTTCCTTTTCAGTTGCAAACTACACTCCATACATATATATGGGGAGGTACTAGCTCCAACTCGGTTTTACAGTGAAAACTGCAGGAACTTCAAACCGGCACTAGGAAACACACTGAGAAACTCGAGTAAAAGTTTCCCCTGCAACCCGTTCCCTTTGTGCTAGATGAACGAACGTCTCTCCACATGCTCAGTTCTGAGAGGTAAGTGTGTGTGAAAGCCGTTCTTCAACTAGATTGTTTGGAACACAAAGTTCCTTTTCAGTTGCAAACTACACTCCATACATATATATGGGGAGGTACTAGCTCCAACTCCGTTTTTCAGTGAAAAATGCAGGAACTTCAAACCGGCACTAGGAAACACACTGAGAAACTAGAGTAAAAGTTTCCCCTGCAACCCGTTCCCTTTGTGCAAGATGAAAGAACGTCACTCCACATGCTCAGTTCTGAGAGATAAGTGTGTGTGAAAGCCGTCCTTCACCTAGATTGTTGGGAACACAAAGTTCCTTTTCAGTTGCAAACTACACTCCATACATATATATGGGGAGGTACTAGCTCCAACTCGGTTTTACAGTGAAAACTGCAGGAACTTCAAACCGGCACTAGGAAACACACTGAGAAACTAGAGTAAAAGTTTCCCCTGCAACCCGTTCCATTTGTGCTAGATGAACGAAAGTCTCTCCACATGCTCATTTCTGAGAGATACGTGTGTGTAAAAGCCGTCCTTCAACTAGATTGTTGGGAACACAAAGTTCCTTTTCAGTTGCAAACTACACTCCATACATATATATGGGGCGATAGTAGCTCCAACTCGGTTTTACAGTGAAAACTGCAGGAACTTCAAACCGGCACTAGGAAACACACTGAGAAACTAGAGTAAAAGTTTCCCCTGCAACCCGTTCCCTTTGTGCTAGATGAACGAACGTCTCTCCACATGCTCAGTTCTGAGAGAAAAGTGTGTGTGAAAGCCGTCCTTCAACTAGATTGTTGGGAACACAAAGTTCCTTTTCAGTTGCAAACTACACTCCATACATATATATGGGGAGGTACTAGCTCCAAGTCGGTTTTACAGTGAAAACTGCAGGAACTTCAAACCGGCACTAGGAAACACACTGAGAAACTAGAGTAAAAGTTTCCCCTGCAACCCGTTCCCTTTGTGCTAGATGAACGAACGTCTCTCCACATGCTCAGTTCTGAGAGATAAGTGTGTGTGAAAGCCGTCCTTCACCTAGAATGTTGGGAACACAAAGTTCCTTTTCAGTTGCAAAATACACTCCTTACATTTATATGGAGAGGTACTAGCTCCAACTCGGTTTTACAGTGAAAACGTCAGGAACTTCAAACCGGCACTAGGAAACACACTGAGAAACTAGTGTAAAAGTTTCCCTGCAACCCGTTCCCTTTGTGCTAGATGAACGAACGTCTATCCACATGCTCAGTTCTGAGAGATAAGTGTGTGTGAAAGCCGTCCTTCAACTAGATTGTTGGGAACACAAAGTTCCTTTTCAGTTGCAAACCACACTCCATACATATATATGGGGAGGTACTAGCTCCAACTCGGTTTTACAGTGAAAACTGCAGGAATTTCAAACCGGCACAAGAAACAAACTGAGAATCTAGAGTAAAAGTTTCCCCTGCAACCCGTTCCCTTTGTGCTAGATGAACGAAAGTCTCTCCACATGCTCAGTTCTGAGAGATAAGTGTGTGTGAAAGCCGTCCTTCAACTTGATTGTTGGGAACACAAAGTTCCTTTTCAGTTGCAAACTACACTCCATAAATATATATGGGGAGGTACTAGCTCCAACTCGGTTTTACAGTGAAAACTGCAGGAACATCAAACCGGCACTAGGAAACACACTGAGAAACTAGAGTAAAAGTTTCCCCTGCAACGCGTTCCCTTTGTGCTAGATGAACGAACGTCTCTCCACATGCTCAGTTCTGAGAGATACGTGTGTGTGAAAGCCGTCCTTCAACTAGATTGTTGGGAACACAAAGTTCCTTTTCAGTTGCAAAATACAATCCATGCATATATATGGGGAGGTACTAGCTCCAACTCGGTTTTACAGTGAAAACTGCAGGAACTTCAAACCGGCACTAGGAAACACACTGAGAAACTCGAGTAAAAGTTTCCCCTGCAACCCGTTCCCTTTGTGCTAGATGAACGAACGTCTCTCCACATGCTCAGTTCTGAGAGGTAAGTGTGTGTGAAAGCCGTTCTTCAACTAGATTGTTTGGAACACAAAGTTCCTTTTCAGTTGCAAACTACACTCCATACATATATATGGGGAGGTACTAGCTCCAACTCCGTTTTACAGTGAAAAATGCAGGAACTTCAAACCGGCACTAGGAAACACACTGAGAAACTAGAGTAAAAGTTTCCCCTGCAACCCGTTCCCTTTGTGCAAGATGAACGAACGTCACTCCACATGCTCAGTTCTGAGAGATAAGTGTGTGTGAAAGCCGTCCTTCACCTAGATTGTTGGGAACACAAAGTTCCTTTTCAGTTGCAAACTACACTCCATACATATATATGGGGAGGTACTAGCTCCAACTCGGATTTACAGTGAAAACTGCAGGAACTTCAAACCGGCACTAGGAAACACACTGAGAAACTAGAGTAAAAGTTTCCCCTGCAACTCGTTCCATTTGTGCTAGATGAACGAAAGTCTCTCCACATGCTCATTTCTGAGAGATACGTGTGTGTAAAAGCCGTCCTTCAACTAGATTGTTGGGAACACAAAGTGCCTTTTCAGTTGCAAGCTACACTCCATAAATATATATGGGGAGGTACTAGATCCAACTCGGTTTTACAGTGAAAACTGCAGGAAATTCAAACCGGCACTAGGAAACACACTGAGAATCTAGAGTAAAAGTTTCCCCTGCAACCCGTTCCCTTTGTGCTAGATGAACGAACGTCTCTCCACATGCTCAGTTCTGAGAGATAAGTGTGTGTGAAAGCCGTCCTTCAACTAGATTGTTGGGAACACAAAGTTCCTTTTCAGTTGCAAACTACACTCCATACATATATATGGGGAGGTACTAGCTCCAACTCGGTTTTACAGTGAAAACTGCAGGAACTTCAAACCGGCACTAGGAAACACACTGAGAAACTAGAGTAAAAGTTTCCCCTGCAACCCGTTCCCTTTGTGCTAGATGAACAAACGTCTCTCCACATGCTCAGTTCTGAAAGATAAGTGTGTGTGAAAGCCGTCCTTCAACTAGATTGTTGGGAACACAAAGTTCCTTTTCAGTTGCAAACTACACTCCATACATATATATGGGGAGGTACTAGCTCCAACTCGGTTTTACAGTGAAAACTGCAGGAACTTCAAACCGGCACTAGGAAACACACTGAGAAACTAGAGTAAAAGTTTCCCCTGCAACCCGTTCCCTTTGTGCTAGATGAACAAACGTCTCTCCACATGCTCAGTTCTGAGAGATAAGTGTGTGTGAAAGCCGTCCTTCAACTAGATTGTTGGGAACACAAAGTTCCTTTTCAGTTGCAAACTACACTCCATACATATATATGGGGAGGTACTAGCTCCAACTCGGTTTTACAGTGAAAACTGCAGGAACTTCAAACCGGCACTAGGAAACACACTGAGAAACTAGAGTAAAAGTTTCCCCTGCAACCCGTTCCCTTTGTGCTAGATGAACAAACGTCTCTCCACATGCTCAGTTCTGAAAGATAAGTGTGTGTGAAAGCCGTCCTTCAACTAGATTGTTGGGAACACAAAGTTCCTTTTCAGTTGCAAACTACACTCCATACATATATATGGGGAGGTGCTAGCTCCAACTCGGTTTTACAGTGAAAACTGCAGGAACTTCAAACCGGCACTAGGAAACACACTGAGAAACTAGAGTAAAAGTTTCCCCTGCAACCCGTTCCCTTTGTGCTAGATGAACGAACGTCTCTCCACATGCTCAGTTCTGAGAGATAAGTGTGTGTGAAAGCCGTCCTTCAACTTGATTGTTGGGAACACAAAGTTCCTTTTCAGTTGCAAACTACACTCCATACATATATATGGGGAGGTACTAGCTCCAACTCGGTTTTACAGTGAAAACTGCAGGAACATCAAACCGGCACTAGGAAACACACTGAGAAACTAGAGTAAAAGTTTCCCCTGCAACCCGTTCCTTTGTGCTAGATGAACGAACGTCTCTCCACATGCTCAGTTCTGAGAGATAAGTGTGTGTGAAAGCCGACCTTCACCTAGATTGTTGGGAACACAAAGTTCCTTTTCAGTTGCAAACTACACTCCATACATATATATGGGGAGGTACTAGCTCCAACTCTATTTTACAGTGAAACCTGCAGGAACTTCAAACCGGCACTAGGAAACACACTGAGAATCTAGAGTAAAAGATTCCCCTGCAACCCGTTCCCTTTGTGCTAGATGAACGAACGTCTCTCCACATGCTCATTTCTGAGAGATAATTGTGTGTGAAAGCCGTTCTTCAACTAGATTGTTGGGAACACAAAGTGCCTTTTCATTTGCAAACTACACTCCATACATATATATGGGGAGGTACTAGCTCCAACTCGGTTTTACAGTGAAAACTGCAGGAACTTCAAACCGGCACTAGGAAACACACTGAGAAACTAGAGTAAAAGTTTCCCCTGCAACCCGTTCCCTTTGTGCTAGATGAACGAACGTCTCTCCACATGCTCAGTTCTGAGAGATAAGTGTGTGTGAAAGCCGTCCTTCAACTAGATTGTTGGGAACACAAAGTGCCTTTTCAGATGCAAACTACACTCCATACATATATATGGGGAGGTACTAGCTCCAACTCGGTTTTACAGTGAAAACTGCAGGAACTTCAAACCGGCACTAGGAAACACACTGAGAAACTAGAGTAAAAGTTTCCCCTGCAAACCATTCCCTTTGTGCTAGATGAACGAACGTCTCTCCACATGCTCAGTTCTGAGAGATAAGTGTGTGTGAAAGCCGCCCTTCAACTAGATTGTTGGGAACACAAAGTTCCTTTTCAGTTGCAAACTACACTCCATACATATATATGGGGAGGTACTAGCTCCAAATCGGTTTTACAGTGAAAACTGCAGGAAATTCAAACCGGCACTAGGAAACACACTGAGAAACAAGAGTAAAAATTTCCCCTGCATCCCGTTCCCTTTGTGCTAGATGAACGAACGTCTCTCCACATGCTAAGTTCTGAGAAGTAAGTGTGTGTGAAAGCCTTCCTTCAACTAGATTGTTGGGAACACAAAGTTCCTTTTCAGTTGCAAACTACACTCCATACATATATATGGGGAGGTACTAGCTCCAACTCGGTTTTACAGTGAAAACTGCAGGAACTTCAAACCGGCACTAGGAAACACACTGAGAAACTAGAGTAAAAGTTTCCCCTGCAACCCGTTCCCTTTGTGCTAGATGAACGAACGTCTCTCCTCATGCTCAGTTCTGAGAGATAAGTGTGTGTGAAAGCCGTTCTTCAACTAGATTGTTGGGAACACAAAGTTCCTTTTCAGTTGCAAACTACACTCCATACATATATATGGGGAGGTACTAGCTCCAACTCGGTTTTACAGTGAAAACTGCAGGAACTTCAAACCGGCACTAGGAAACACACTGAGAAACTATAGTAAAAGTTTCCCCTGCAACCCGTTCCCTTTGTGCTAGATGAACGAACGTCTCTCCACATGCTCAGTTCTGAGAGATAAATGTGTGTGAAAGCCGTCCTTCAACTAGATTGTTGGGAACACAAAGTTCCTTTTCAGTTGCAAACTACACTCCATACATATATATGGGGAGGTACTAGCTCCAACTCGGTTTTACAGTGAAAACTGCAGGAACTTCAAACCGGCACTAGGAAACACACTGAGAAACTAGAGTAAAAGTTTCCCCTGCAAACCGTTCCCTTTGTGCTAGATGAACGAACGTCTCTCCACATGCTCAGTTCTGAGAAGTAAGTGTGTGTGAAAGCCGTCCTTCACCTAGATTGTTGGGAACACTAAGTTCTTTTTCAGTTGCAAACTACACTCCATACATATATATGGGGAGGTACTAGCTCCAACACGGTTTTACAGTGAAAACTGCAGGAACTTCAAACCGGCACTAGGAAACACACTGAGAAACTAGAGTAAAAGTTTCCCCTGCAACCCGTTCCCTTTGTGCTAGATGAACGAACGTCTCTCCACATTCCCAGTTCTGAGAGATAAGTGTGTGTGAAAGCCGTCCTTCACCTAGATTGTTGGGAACACAAAGTTCCTTTTAAGTTGCAAACTACACTCCATACATATATATGGGGAGGTACTAGCCCCAACTCGGTTTTACAGTGAAAACTGCAGGAATTTCAAACCGGCACTAGGAAACACACTGAGAAACTAGAGTAAAAGTTTCCCCTGCAACCCGTTCCCTTTGTGCTAGATGAACGAACGTCTCTCCACATGCTCAGTTCTGAGAGATAAGTGTGTGTGAAAGCCGTCCTTCAACTAGATTGTTGGGAACACAAAGTTCCTTTTCAGTTGCAAACTACACTCCATACATATATATGGGGAGGTACTAGCTCCAACTCGGTTTTACAGTGAAAACTGCAGGAACTTCAAACCGGCACTAGGAAACACACTGAGAAACTAGAGAAAAAGTTTCCCCTGCAACCCGTTCCCTTTGTGCTAGATGAACGAAAGTCTCTCCACATGCTCAGTTCTGAGAAGTAAGTGTGTGTGAAAGCCGTCCTTCACCTAGATTGTTGGGAACACTAAGTTCCTTTTCAGTTGCAAACTACACTCCATACATATATATGGGGAGGTACTAGCTCCAACACGGTTTTACAGTGAAAACTGCAGGAACTTCAAACCGGCACTAGGAAACACACTGAGAAACTAGAGTAAAAGTTTCCCCTGCAACCCGTTCCCTTTGTGCTAGATGAACGAACGTCTCTCCACATTCCCAGTTCTGAGAGATAAGTGTGTGTGAAAGCCGTCCTTCACCTAGATTGTTGGGAACACAAAGTTCCTTTTAAGTTGCAAACTACACTCCATACATATATATGGGGAGGTACTAGCTCCAACTCGGTTTTACAGTGAAAACTGCAGGAACTTCAAACCGGCACTAGGAAACACACTGAGAAACTAGAGTAAAAGTTTCCCCTGCAACCCGTTCCCTTTGTGCTAGATGAACGAACGTCTCTCCACATGCTCAGTTCTGAGAGATAAGTGTGTGTGAAAGCCGTCCTTCAACTAGATTGTTGGGAACACAAAGTTCCTTTTCAGTTGCAAACTACACTCCATACATATATATGGGGAGGTACTAGCTCCAACTCGGTTTTACAGTGAAAACTGCAGGAACTTCAAACCGGCACTAGGAAACACACTGAGAAACTAGAGTAAAAGTTTCCCCTGCAACCCGTTCCCTTTGTGCTAGATGAACGAACGTCTCTCCTCATGCTCAGTTCTGAGAGATAAGTGTGTGTGAAAGCCGTTCTTCAACTAGATTGTTGGGAACACAAAGTTCCTTTTCAGTTGCAAACTACACTCCATACATATATATGGGGAGGTACTAGCTCCAACTCGGTTTTACAGTGAAAACTGCAGGAACTTCAAACCGGCACTAGGAAACACACTGAGAAACTATAGTAAAAGTTTCCCCTGCAACCCGTTCCCTTTGTGCTAGATGAACGAACGTCTCTCCACATGCTAAGTTCTGAGAGATAAATGTGTGTGAAAGCCGTCCTTCAACTAGATTGTTGGGAACACAAAGTTCCTTTTCAGTTGCAAACTACACTCCATACATATATATGGGGAGGTACTAGCTCCAACTCGGTTTTACAGTGAAAACTGCAGGAACTTCAAACCGGCACTAGGAAACACACTGCGAAACTAGAGTAAAAGTTTCCCCTGCAAACCGTTCCCTTTGTGCTAGATGAACGAACGTCTCTCCACATGCTCAGTTCTGAGAAGTAAGTGTGTGTGAAAGCCGTCCTTCACCTAGATTGTTGGGAACACTAAGTTCCTTTTCAGTTGCAAACTACACTCCATACATATATATGGGGAGGTACTAGCTCCAAAACGGTTTTACAGTGAAAACTGCAGGAACTTCAAACCGGCACTAGGAAACACACTGAGAAACTGGAGTAAAAGTTTCCCCTGCAACCCGTTCCCTTTGTGCTAGATGAACGAACGTCTCTCCACATTCCCAGTTCTGAGAGATAAGTGTGTGTGAAAGCCGTCCTTCACCTAGATTGTTGGGAACACAAAGTTCCTTTTAAGTTGCAAACTACACTCCATACATATATATGGGGAGGTACTAGCTCCAACTCGGTTTTACAGTGAAAACTGCAGGAACTTCAAACCGGCACTAGGAAACACACTGAGAAACTAGAGTAAAAGTTTCCCCTGCAACCCGTTCCCTTTGTGCTAGATGAACGAACGTCTCTCCACATGCTCAGTTCTGAGAGATAAGTGTGTGTGAAAGCCGTCCTTCAACTAGATTGTTGGGAACACAAAGTTCCTTTTCAGTTGCAAACTACACTCCATACATATATATGGGGAGGTACTAGCTCCAACTCGGTTTTACAGTGAAAACTGCAGGAACTTCAAACCGGCACTAGGAAACACACTGAGAAACTAGAGTAAAAGTTTCCCCTGCAACCCGTTCCCTTTGTGCTAGATGAACGAACGTCTCTCCACATGCTCATTTCTTAGAGATAAGTGTGTGTGAAAGCCGTCCTTCAACTAGATTGTTGGGAACACAAAGATCCTTTTCAGTTGCAAACTACACTCCATACATTTATATGGGGAGGTACTAGCTCCAACTCGGTTTTACAGTGAAAACTGCAGGAACTTCAAACCGGCACTAGGAAACACACTGAGAAACTAGAGTAAAAGTTTCCCCTGCAACCCGTTCCCTTTGTGCTAGATGAACGAACGTCTCTCCACATGCTCAGTTCTGAGAGATAAGTGTGTGTGAAAGCCGTCCTTCAACCAGATTGTTGGGAACACAAAGTTCCTTTTTAGTTGCAAACTACACTCCATACATATATATGGGGAGGTACTAGCTCCAACTCGGTTTTACAGTGAAAACTGCAGGAACTTCAAACCGGCACTAGGAAACACACTGAGAAACTAGAGTAAAAGTTTCCCCTGCAACCCGTTCCCTTTGTGCTAGATGAACGAACGTCTCTCCACATGCTCAGTTCTGAGAGATAAGTGTGTGTGAAAGCCGTCCTTCAACTAGATTGTTGGGAACACAAAGTTCCTTTTCAGTTGCAAACTACACTCCATACATATATATGGGGAGGTACTAGATCCAACTCGGTTTTACAGTGAAAACTGCAGGAACTTCAAACCGGCACTAGGAAACACACTGAGAAACTAGAGTAAAAGTTTCCCCTGCAACCCGTTCCCTTTGTGCTAGATGAACGAACGTCTCTCCACATGCTCAGTTCTGAGAGATAAGTGTGTGTGAAAGCCGTCCTTCAACTAGATTGTTGGGAACACAAAGTTCCTTTTCATTTGCAAACTACACTCCATACATATATATGGGGAGGTACTAGCTCCAACTCGGTTTTACAGTGAAAACTGCAGGAACTTCAAACCGGCACTAGGAAACACACTGAGAAACTAGAGTAAAAGTTTCCCCTGCAACCCGTTCCCTTTGTGCTAGATGAACGAACGTCTCTCCACATGCTCAGTTCTGAGAGATAAGTGTGTGTGAAAGCCGTCCTTCAACCAGATTGTTGGGAACACAAAGTTCCTTTTCAGTTGCAAACTACACTCCATACATATATATGGGGAGGTACTAGCTCCAACTCGGTTTTACAGTGAAAACTGCAGGAACTTCAAACCGGCACTAGGAAACACACTGAGAAACTAGAGTAAAAGTTTCCCCTGCAACCCGTTCCCTTTGTGCTAGATGAACGAACGTCTCTCCACATTCCCAGTTCTGAGAGATAAGTGTGTGTGAAAGCCGTCCTTCACCTAGATTGTTGGGAACACAAAGTTCCTTTTAAGTTGCAAACTACACTCCATAAATATATATGGGGAGGTACTAGCCCCAACTCGGTTTTACAGTGAAAACTGCAGGAACTTCAAACCGGCACTAGGAAACACACTGAGAAACTAGAGTAAAAGTTTCCCCTGCAACCCGTTCCCTTTGTGCTAGATGAACGAACGTCTCTCCACATGCTCAGTTCTGAGAGGTAAGTGTGTATGAAAGCCGTCCTTCAACTAGATTGTTGGGAACACAAAGTTCCTTTTCAGTTGCAAACTACACTCCATAATTATATATGGGGAGGTACTAGCTCCAACTCGGTTTTACAGTGAAACCTGCAGGAACTTCAAACCGGCACTAGGAAACACACTGAGAAACTAGAGTAAAAGTTTCCCCTGCAACCCGTTCCCTTTGTGCTAGATGAACGAACGTCTCTCCACATGCTCATTTCTGAGAGATAAGTGTGTGTGAAAGCCGTCCTTCAACCAGACTGTTGGGAACACAAAGTTCCTTTTCAGTTGCAAACTACACTCCATACATATATATGGGGAGGTACTAGCTCCAACTCGGTTTTACAGTGAAAACTGCAGGAACTTCAAACCGGCACTAGGAAACACACTGAGAAACTAGAGTAAAAGTTTCCCCTGCAACCCGTTCCCTTTGTGCTAGATGAACGAACGTCTATCCACATTCCCAGTTCTGAGAGATAAGTGTGTGTGAAAGCCGTCCTTCACCTAGATTGTTGGGAACACAAAGTTCCTTTTAAGTTGCAAACTACAATCCATACATATATATGGGGAGGTACTAGCTCCAACTCGGTTTTACAGTGATAACTGCAGGAACTTCAAACCGACACTAGGAAACACACTGAGAAACTAGTGTAAAAGTTTCCCCTGCAACCCGTTCCCTTTGTGCTAGATGAACGAACGTCTCTCCACATGCTCAGTTCTGAGAGGTAAGTGTGTATGAAAGCCGTCCTTCAACTAGATTGTTGGGAACACAAAGTTCCTTTTCAGTTGCAAAATACACTCCATACATATATATGGGGAGGTACCAGCTCCAACTCGGTTTTACAGTGAAAACTGCAGGAACTTCAAACCGGCACTAGGAAACACACTGAGAATCTAGAGTAAAAGTTTCCCCTGCAACCCGTTCCATTTGTGCTAGATGAACGAACGTCTTTCCACATGCTCATTCCTGAGAGTTAAGTGTGTGTGAAAGCCGTCCTTCAACTAGATTGTTGGGAACACAAAGTTCCATTTCAGTTGCAAATTACACTCCATACATTTATAAGGGGAGGTACTAGCTCCAACTCGGTTTTACAGTGAAAACTGCAGGAAATTCAAACCGGCACTAGGAATCACACTGAGAAACTAGAGTAAAAGTTTCCCCTGCAACACGTTCCATTTGTGCTAGATGAACGAAAGTCTCTCCACATGCTCATTTCTGAGAGATAAGTGTGTGTGAAAGCCGTCCTTCAACTAGATTGTTGGGAACACAAAGATCCTTTTCAGTTGCAAACTACACTCCATACATTTATATTGGGAGGTACTTGCTCCAACTCGTTTTTACAGTGAAAACTGCAGGAACTTCAAACCGGCACTAGGAAACACACTGAGAAACTAGAGTAAAAGTTTCCCCTGCAACCCGTTCCCTTTGTGCTAGATGAACGAACGTCTCTCCACATGCTCAGTTCTGAGAGGTAAGTGTGTGTGAAAGCCGTCCTTCAACTAGATTGTTGGGAACACAAAGTTCCTTTTCAGTTGAAAACTACACTCCATACATATATATGGGGAGGTACTAGCTCCAACTCGGTTTTACAGTGAAAACTGCAGGAACTTAAAACCGGCACTAGGAAACACACTGAGAAACTAGAGTAAAAGTTTCCCCTGCAACCCGTTCCCTTTGTGCTAGATGAACGAACGTCTCTCCACATGCTCAGTTCTGAGAGATATGTGTGTGTGAAAGCCGTCCTTCAACTAGATTGTTGGGAACACAAAGTTCATTTTCAGTTGCAAACTACACTCCATACATATATATGGGGAGGTACTAGCTCCAACTCGGTTTTACAGTGAAAACTGCAGGAACTTCAAGCCGGCACTAGGAAACACACTGAGAAACTAGAGTAAAAGTTTCCCCTGCAACCCGTTCCCTTTGTGCTACATGAACGAACGTCTCTCCACATGCTCAGTTCTGAGAGATAAGTGTGTGTGAAAGCCGTCCTTCAACTAGATTGTTGGGAACACAAAGTTCCTTTTCAGTTGCAAACTACACTCCATACATTTATATGGGGAGGTACAAGCTCCAACTCGGTTTTACAGTGAAAACTGTAGGAACTTCAAACCGGCACCTGGAAACACACTGAGAAACTAGAGTAAAAGTTTCCCCTGCAACCCGTTCCTTTGTGCTAGATGAACGAACGTCTCTCCACATGCTCAGTTCTGAGAGATAAGTGTGTGTGAAAGCCGTCCTTCACCTAGATTGTTGGGAACACAAAGTACCTTTTCAATTGCAAACTATAATCCATACATATATATGGGGAGGTTCTAGCTCCAACTCGGTTTTACAGTGAAAACTGCAGGAACTTCAAACCGGCAATAGGAAACACACTGAGAAACTAGAGTAAAAGTTTCCCCTGCAACCCGTTCCCTTTGTGCTAGATGAACGAACGTCTCTCCACATGCTCAGTTCTGAGAGGTAAGTGTGTTTGAAAGCCGTCCTTCAACTAGATTGTTGGGAACACAAAGTTCCTTTTCAGTTGAAAACTACACTCCATACATATATATGGGGAAGTACTAGCTCCAACTCGGTTTTACAGTGAAAACTGCAGGAACTTCAAACCGGCACTAGGAAACACACTGAGAAACTAGAGTAAAAGTTTCCCCTGCAACCCGTTCCCTTTGTGCTAGATGAACGAACGTCTCTCCACATGCTCAGTTCTGAGAGATAAGTGTGTGTGAAAGCCGTCCTTCAACTAGATTGTTGGGAACACAAAGTTCCTTTTCAGTTGCAAACTACACTCCATACATATATATGGGGAGGTACTAGCTCCAACTCGGTTTTACAGTGAAAACTGCAGGAACTTCAAACCGGCACTAGGAAACACACTGAGAAACTAGAGTAAAATTTTCCCCTGCAACCCGTTCCCTTTGTGCTAGATGAACGAACGTCTCTCCACATGCTCAGTTCTGAGAGATAAGTGTGTGTGAAAGCCGTCCTTCAACTAGATTGTTGGGAACACAAAGTTCCTTTTCAGTTGCAAACTACACTCCATACATATATATGGGGAGGTACTAGCTCCAACTCGGTTTTACAGTGAAAACTGCAGGAACTTCAAACCGGCACTAGGAAACACACTGAGAAACTAGAGTAAAAGTTTCCCCTGCAACCCGTTCCCTTTGTGCTAGATGAACGAACGTCTCTCCACATGCTCATTTCCGAGAGATAAGTGTGTGTGAAAGCCGTCCTTCAACTAGATTGTTGGGAACACAAAGTTCCTTTTCAGTTGAAAACTACACTCCATACATATATATGGGGAAGTACTAGCTCCAACTCGGTTTTACAGTGAAAACTGCAGGAACTTCAAACCGGCACTAGGAAACACACTGAGAAACTAGAGTAAAAGTTTCCCCTGCAACCCGTTCCATTTGTGCTACATGAACGAACGTCTCTCCACATGCTCAGTTCTGAGAGATAAGTGTGTGTGAAAGCCGTCCTTCAACTAGATTGTTGGGAACACAAAGTTCCTTTTCAGTTGCAAACTACACTCCATACATATATATGGGGAGGTACTAGCTCCAACTCGGTTTTACAGTGAAAACTGCAGGAACTTCAAACCGGCACTAGGAAACACACTGAGAAACTAGAGTAAAAGTTTCCCCTGCAACCCGTTCCCTTTGTGCTAGATGAACGAACGTCTCTCCACATGCTCAGTTCTGAGAGATAAGTGTGTGTGAAAGCCGTCCTTCAACTAGATTGTTGGGAACACAAAGTTCCTTTTCAGTTGCAAACTACACTCCATACATATATATGGGGAGGTACTAGCTCCAACTCGGTTTTACAGTGAAAACTGCAGGAACTTCAAACCGGCACTAGGAAACACACTGAGAAACTAGAGTAAAAGTTTCCCCTGCAACCCGTTCCCTTTGTGCTAGATGAACGAACGTCTCTCCACATGCTCAGTTCTGAGAGATAAGTGTGTGTGAAAGCCGTCCTTCAACTAGATTGTTGGGAACACAAAGTACCTTTTCAATTGCAAACTATAATCCATACATATATATGGGGAGGTTCTAGCTCCAACTCGGTTTTACAGTGAAAACTGCAGGAACTTCAAACCGGCAATAGGAAACACACTGAGAAACTAGAGTAAAAGTTTCCCCTGCAACCCGTTCCCTTTGTGCTAGATGAACGAACGTCTCTCCACATGCTCAGTTCTGAGAGGTAAGTGTGTTTGAAAGCCGTCCTTCAACTAGATTGTTGGGAACACAAAGTTCCTTTTCAGTTGAAAACTACACTCCATACATATATATGGGGAAGTACTAGCTCCAACTCGGTTTTACAGTGAAAACTGCAGGAACTTCAAACCGGCACTAGGAAACACACTGAGAAACTAGAGTAAAAGTTTCCCCTGCAACCCGTTCCCTTTGTGCTAGATGAACGAACGTCTCTCCACATGCTCAGTTCTGAGAGATAAGTGTGTGTGAAAGCCGTCCTTCAACTAGATTGTTGGGAACACAAAGTTCCTTTTCAGTTGCAAACTACACTCCATACATATATATGGGGAGGTACTAGCTCCAACTCGGTTTTACAGTGAAAACTGCAGGAACTTCAAACCGGCACTAGGAAACACACTGAGAAACTAGAGTAAAATTTTCCCCTGCAACCCGTTCCCTTTGTGCTAGATGAACGAACGTCTCTCCACATGCTCAGTTCTGAGAGATAAGTGTGTGTGAAAGCCGTCCTTCAACTAGATTGTTGGGAACACAAAGTTCCTTTTCAGTTGCAAACTACACTCCATACATATATATGGGGAGGTTCTAGCTCCAACTCGGTTTTACAGTGAAAACTGCAGGAACTTCAAACCGGCACTAGGAAACACACTGAGAAACTAGAGTAAAAGTTTCCCCTGCAACCCGTTCCCTTTGTGCTAGATGAACGAACGTCTCTCCACATGCTCATTTCCGAGAGATAAGTGTGTGTGAAAGCCGTCCTTCAACTAGATTGTTGGGAACACAAAGTTCCTTTTCAGTTGAAAACTACACACCATACATATATATGGGGAAGTACTAGCTCCAACTCGGTTTTACAGTGAAAACTGCAGGAACTTCAAACCGGCACTAGGAAACACACTGAGAAACTAGAGTAAAAGTTTCCCCTGCAACCCGTTCCCTTTGTGCTACATGAACGAACGTCTCTCCACATGCTCAGTTCTGAGAGATAAGTGTGTGTGAAAGCCGTCCTTCAACTAGATTGTTGGGAACACAAAGTTCCTTTTCAGTTGCAAACTACACTCCATACATATATATGGGGAGGTACTAGCTCCAACTCGGTTTTACAGTGAAAACTGCAGGAACTTCAAACCGGCACTAGGAAACACACTGAGAAACTAGAGTAAAAGTTTCCCCTGCAACCCGTTCCCTTTGTGCTAGATGAACGAACGTCTCTCCACATGCTCAGTTCTGAGAGATAAGTGTGTGTGAAAGCCGTCCTTCAACTAGATTGTTGGGAACACAAAGTTCCTTTTCAGTTGAAAACTACACTCCATACATATATATGGGGAGGTACTAGCTCCAACTCGGTTTTACAGTGAAAACTGCAGGAACTTCAAACCGGCACTAGGAAACACACTGAGAAACTAGAGTAAAAGTTTCCCCTGCAACCCGTTCCCTTTGTGCTAGATGAACGAACGTCTCTCCACATGCTCATTTCCGAGAGATAAGTGTGTGTGAAAGCCGTCCTTCAACTAGATTGCTGGGAACACAAAGTTCCTTTTCAGTTGCAAACTACACTCCATACATTTATATGGGGAGGTACTAGCTCCAACTCGGTTTTACAGTGAAAACTGCAGGAACTTCAAACCGGCACTAGGAAACACACTGAGAAACTAGAGTAAAAGTTTCCCCTGCAACCCGTTCCCTTTGTGCTAGATGAACGAACGTCTCTCCACATGCTCATTTCCGAGAGATAAGTGTGTGTGAAAGCCGTCCTTCAACTAGATTGTTGGGAACACAAAGTTCCTTTTCAGTTGAAAACTACACTCCATACATATATATGGGGAGGTACTAGCTCCAACTCGGTTTTACAGTGAAAACTGCAGGAACTTCAAACCGGCACTAGGAAACACACTGAGAAACTAGAGTAAAAGTTTCCCCTGCAACCCGTTCCCTTTGTGCTAGATGAACGAACGTCTCTCCACATGCTCAGTTCTGAGAGATAAGTGTGAGTGAAAGCCGTCCTTCAACTAGATTGTTGGGAACACAAAGTTCCTTTTCAGTTGCAAACTACACTCCATACATATATATGGGGAGGTACTAGCTCCAACTCGGTTTTACAGTGAAAACTGCAGGAACTTAAAACCGGCACTAGGAAACACACTGAGAAACTAGAGTAAAAGTTTCCCCTGCAACCCGTTCCCTTTGTGCTAGATGAACGAACGTCTCTCCACATGCTCAGTTCTGAGAGATATGTGTGTGTGAAAGCCGTCCTTCAACTAGATTGTTGGGAACACAAAGTTCATTTTCAGTTGCAAACTACACTCCATACATATATATGGGGAGGTACTAGCTCCAACTCGGTTTTACAGTGAAAACTGCAGGAACTTCAAGCCGGCACTAGGAAACACACTGAGAAACTAGAGTAAAAGTTTCCCCTGCAACCCGTTCCCTTTGTGCTACATGAACGAACGTCTCTCCACATGCTCAGTTCTGAGAGATAAGTGTGTGTGAAAGCCGTCCTTCAACTAGATTGTTGGGAACACAAAGTTCCTTTTCAGTTGCAAACTACACTCCATACATTTATATGGGGAGGTACAAGCTCCAACTCGGTTTTACAGTGAAAACTGTAGGAACTTCAAACCGGCACCTGGAAACACACTGAGAAACTAGAGTAAAAGTTTCCCCTGCAACCCGTTCCTTTGTGCTAGATGAACGAACGTCTCTCCACATGCTCAGTTCTGAGAGATAAGTGTGTGTGAAAGCCGTCCTTCACCTAGATTGTTGGGAACACAAAGTACCTTTTCAATTGCAAACTATAATCCATACATATATATGGGGAGGTTCTAGCTCCAACTCGGTTTTACAGTGAAAACTGCAGGAACTTCAAACCGGCAATAGGAAACACACTGAGAAACTAGAGTAAAAGTTTCCCCTGCAACCCGTTCCCTTTGTGCTAGATGAACGAACGTCTCTCCACATGCTCAGTTCTGAGAGGTAAGTGTGTTTGAAAGCCGTCCTTCAACTAGATTGTTGGGAACACAAAGTTCCTTTTCAGTTGAAAACTACACTCCATACATATATATGGGGAAGTACTAGCTCCAACTCGGTTTTACAGTGAAAACTGCAGGAACTTCAAACCGGCACTAGGAAACACACTGAGAAACTAGAGTAAAAGTTTCCCCTGCAACCCGTTCCCTTTGTGCTAGATGAACGAACGTCTCTCCACATGCTCAGTTCTGAGAGATAAGTGTGTGTGAAAGCCGTCCTTCAACTAGATTGTTGGGAACACAAAGTTCCTTTTCAGTTGCAAACTACACTCCATACATATATATGGGGAGGTACTAGCTCCAACTCGGTTTTACAGTGAAAACTGCAGGAACTTCAAACCGGCACTAGGAAACACACTGAGAAACTAGAGTAAAATTTTCCCCTGCAACCCGTTCCCTTTGTGCTAGATGAACGAACGTCTCTCCACATGCTCAGTTCTGAGAGATAAGTGTGTGTGAAAGCCGTCCTTCAACTAGATTGTTGGGAACACAAAGTTCCTTTTCAGTTGCAAACTACACTCCATACATATATATGGGGAGGTACTAGCTCCAACTCGGTTTTACAGTGAAAACTGCAGGAACTTCAAACCGGCACTAGGAAACACACTGAGAAACTAGAGTAAAAGTTTCCCCTGCAACCCGTTCCCTTTGTGCTAGATGAACGAACGTCTCTCCACATGCTCATTTCCGAGAGATAAGTGTGTGTGAAAGCCGTCCTTCAACTAGATTGTTGGGAACACAAAGTTCCTTTTCAGTTGAAAACTACACTCCATACATATATATGGGGAAGTACTAGCTCCAACTCGGTTTTACAGTGAAAACTGCAGGAACTTCAAACCGGCACTAGGAAACACACTGAGAAACTAGAGTAAAAGTTTCCCCTGCAACCCGTTCCATTTGTGCTACATGAACGAACGTCTCTCCACATGCTCAGTTCTGAGAGATAAGTGTGTGTGAAAGCCGTCCTTCAACTAGATTGTTGGGAACACAAAGTTCCTTTTCAGTTGCAAACTACACTCCATACATATATATGGGGAGGTACTAGCTCCAACTCGGTTTTACAGTGAAAACTGCAGGAACTTCAAACCGGCACTAGGAAACACACTGAGAAACTAGAGTAAAAGTTTCCCCTGCAACCCGTTCCCTTTGTGCTAGATGAACGAACGTCTCTCCACATGCTCAGTTCTGAGAGATAAGTGTGTGTGAAAGCCGTCCTTCAACTAGATTGTTGGGAACACAAAGTTCCTTTTCAGTTGCAAACTACACTCCATACATATATATGGGGAGGTACTAGCTCCAACTCGGTTTTACAGTGAAAACTGCAGGAACTTCAAACCGGCACTAGGAAACACACTGAGAAACTAGAGTAAAAGTTTCCCCTGCAACCCGTTCCCTTTGTGCTAGATGAACGAACGTCTCTCCACATGCTCATTTCCGAGAGATAAGCGTGTGTGAAAGCCGTCCTTCAACTAGATTGCTGGGAACACAAAGTTCCTTTTCAGTTGCAAACTACACTCCATACATTTATATGGGGAGGTACTAGCTCCAACTCGGTTTTACAGTGAAAACTGCAGGAAATTCAAACCGGCACTAGGAAACACACTGAGAAACTAGAGTAAAAGTTTCCCCTGCAACCCGTTCCCTTTGTGCTAGATGAACGAACGTCTCTCCACATGCTCATTTCCGAGAGATAAGTGTGTGTGAAAGCCGTCCTTCAACTAGATTGTTGGGAACACAAAGTTCCTTTTCAGTTGAAAACTACACTCCATACATATATATGGGGAGGTACTAGCTCCAACTCGGTTTTACAGTGAAAACTGCAGGAACTTCAAACCGGCACTAGGAAACACACTGAGAAACTAGAGTAAAAGTTTCCCCTGCAACCCGTTCCCTTTGTGCTACATGAACGAACGTCTCTCCACATGCTCAGTTCTGAGAGATAAGTGTGAGTGAAAGCCGTCCTTCAACTAGATTGTTGGGAACACAAAGTTCCTTTTCAGTTGCAAACTACACTCCATACATATATATGGGGAGGTACTAGCTCCAACTCGGTTTTACAGTGAAAACTGCAGGAACTTCAAACCGGAACTAGGAAACACACTGAGAAACTAGAGTAAAAGTTTCCCCTGCAACCCGTTCCCTTTGTGCTAGATGAACGAACGTCTCTCCACATGCTCAGTTCTGAGAGATAAGTGTGTGTGAAAGCCGTCCTTCAACTAGATTGTTGGGAACACAAAGTACCTTTTCAATTGCAAACTATAATCCATACATATATATGGGGAGGTTCTAGCTCCAACTCGGTTTTACAGTGAAAACTGCAGGAACTTCAAACCGGCAATAGGAAACACACTGAGAAACTAGAGTAAAAGTTTCCCCTGCAACCCGTTCCCTTTGTGCTAGATGAACGAACGTCTCTCCACATGCTCAGTTCTGAGAGGTAAGTGTGTTTGAAAGCCGTCCTTCAACTAGATTGTTGGGAACACAAAGTTCCTTTTCAGTTGAAAACTACACTCCATACATATATATGGGGAAGTACTAGCTCCAACTCGGTTTTACAGTGAAAACTGCAGGAACTTCAAACCGGCACTAGGAAACACACTGAGAAACTAGAGTAAAAGTTTCCCCTGCAACCCGTTCCCTTTGTGCTAGATGAACGAACGTCTCTCCACATGCTCAGTTCTGAGAGATAAGTGTGTGTGAAAGCCGTCCTTCAACTAGATTGTTGGGAACACAAAGTTCCTTTTCAGTTGCAAACTACACTCCATACATATATATGGGGAGGTACTAGCTCCAACTCGGTTTTACAGTGAAAACTGCAGGAACTTCAAACCGGCACTAGGAAACACACTGAGAAACTAGAGTAAAATTTTCCCCTGCAACCCGTTCCCTTTGTGCTAGATGAACGAACGTCTCTCCACATGCTCAGTTCTGAGAGATAAGTGTGTGTGAAAGCCGTCCTTCAACTAGATTGTTGGGAACACAAAGTTCCTTTTCAGTTGCAAACTACACTCCATACATATATATGGGGAGGTTCTAGCTCCAACTCGGTTTTACAGTGAAAACTGCAGGAACTTCAAACCGGCACTAGGAAACACACTGAGAAACTAGAGTAAAAGTTTCCCCTGCAACCCGTTCCCTTTGTGCTAGATGAACGAACGTCTCTCCACATGCTCATTTCCGAGAGATAAGTGTGTGTGAAAGCCGTCCTTCAACTAGATTGTTGGGAACACAAAGTTCCTTTTCAGTTGAAAACTACACACCATACATATATATGGGGAAGTACTAGCTCCAACTCGGTTTTACAGTGAAAACTGCAGGAACTTCAAACCGGCACTAGGAAACACACTGAGAAACTAGAGTAAAAGTTTCCCCTGCAACCCGTTCCCTTTGTGCTACATGAACGAACGTCTCTCCACATGCTCAGTTCTGAGAGATAAGTGTGTGTGAAAGCCGTCCTTCAACTAGATTGTTGGGAACACAAAGTTCCTTTTCAGTTGCAAACTACACTCCATACATATATATGGGGAGGTACTAGCTCCAACTCGGTTTTACAGTGAAAACTGCAGGAACTTCAAACCGGCACTAGGAAACACACTGAGAAACTAGAGTAAAAGTTTCCCCTGCAACCCGTTCCCTTTGTGCTAGATGAACGAACGTCTCTCCACATGCTCAGTTCTGAGAGATAAGTGTGTGTGAAAGCCGTCCTTCAACTAGATTGTTGGGAACACAAAGTTCCTTTTCAGTTGCAAACTACACTCCATACATATATATGGGGAGGTACTAGCTCCAACTCGGTTTTACAGTGAAAACTGCAGGAACTTCAAACCGGCACTAGGAAACACACTGAGAAACTAGAGTAAAAGTTTCCCCTGCAACCCGTTCCCTTTGTGCTAGATGAACGAACGTCTCTCCACATGCTCATTTCCGAGAGATAAGTGTGTGTGAAAGCCGTCCTTCAACTAGATTGCTGGGAACACAAAGTTCCTTTTCAGTTGCAAACTACACTCCATACATTTATATGGGGAGGTACTAGCTCCAACTCGGTTTTACAGTGAAAACTGCAGGAACTTCAAACCGGCACTAGGAAACACACTGAGAAACTAGAGTAAAAGTTTCCCCTGCAACCCGTTCCCTTTGTGCTAGATGAACGAACGTCTCTCCACATGCTCATTTCCGAGAGATAAGTGTGTGTGAAAGCCGTCCTTCAACTAGATTGTTGGGAACACAAAGTTCCTTTTCAGTTGAAAACTACACTCCATACATATATATGGGGAGGTACTAGCTCCAACTCGGTTTTACAGTGAAAACTGCAGGAACTTCAAACCGGCACTAGGAAACACACTGAGAAACTAGAGTAAAAGTTTCCCCTGCAACCCGTTCCCTTTGTGCTAGATGAACGAACGTCTCTCCACATGCTCAGTTCTGAGAGATAAGTGTGAGTGAAAGCCGTCCTTCAACTAGATTGTTGGGAACACAAAGTTCCTTTTCAGTTGCAAACTACACTCCATACATATATATGGGGAGGTACTAGCTCCAACTCGGTTTTACAGTGAAAACTGCAGGAACTTCAAACCGGCACTAGGAAACACACTGAGAAACTAGAGTAAAAGTTTCCCCTGCAACTCGTTCCCTTTGTGCTAGATGAACGAACGTCTCTCCACATGCTCAGTTCTGAGAGATAAGTGTGTGTGAAAGCCGTCCTTCAACTAGATTGTTGGGAACACAAAGTTCCTTTTCAGTTGCAAACTACACTCCATACATATATATGGGGAGGTACTAGCTCCAACTCGCTTTTACAGTGAAAACTGCAGGAACTTCAAACCGGCACTAGGAAACACACTGAGAAACTAGAGTAAAAGTTTCCCCTGCAACCCGTTCCCTTTGTGCTAGATGAACGAACGTCCCTCCACATGCTCATTTCCGAGAGATAAGTGTGTGTGAAAGCCGTCCTTCAACTAGATTGCTGGGAACACAAAGTTCCTTTTCAGTTGCAAACTACACTCCATACATTTATATGGGGAGGTACTAGCTCCAACTCGGTTTTACAGTGAAAACTGCAGGAACTTCAAATCGGCACTAGGAAACACACTGAGAAACTAGAGTAAAAGTTTCCCCTGCAACCCGTTCCCTTTGTGCTAGATGAACGAACGTCTCTCCACATGCTCAGTTCTGAGTGATAAGTGTGTGTGAAAGTCGTCCTTCAACCAGATTGTTGGGAACACAAAGTTCCTTTTCAGTTGCAAACTACACTCCATACATATATATGGGGAGGTACTAGCTCCAACTCGGTTTTACAGTGAAAACTGCAGGAACTTCAAACCGGCACTAGGAAACACACTGAGAAACTAGAGTAAAAGTTTCCCCTGCAACCCGTTCCCTTTGTGCTAGATGAACGAACGTCTCTCCACATGCTCAGTTCTGAGAGATAAGTGTGTGTGAAAGCCGTCCTTCACCTAGATTGTTGGGAAAACAAAGTTCCTTTTAAGTTGCAAACTACACTCCATACATATATATGGGGAGGTACTAGCTCCAACTCGGTTTTACAGTGAAAACTGCAGGAACTTCAAACCGGCACTAGGAAACACACTGAGAAACTAGAGTAAAAGTTTCCCCTGCAACCCGTTCCCTTTGTGCTAGATGAACGGACGTCTCTCCACATGCTCAGTTCTGAGAGGTAAGTGTGTATGAAAGCCGTCCTTCAACTAGATTGTTGGGAACACAAAGTTCCTTTATATTTGCAAACTACATTCCATACATATATATGGGGAGGTACTAGCTCCAACTCGGTTTTACAGTGAAAACTGCAGGAACTTCAAACCGGCACTAGGAAACACACTGAGAATCTAGAGTAAAAGTTTCCCCTGCAACCCGTTCCATTTGTGCTAGATGAACGAACGTCTCTCCACATGCTCAGTTCTGAGAGATAAGTGTGTGTGAAAGCCGTCCTTCAACCAGATTGTTGGGAACACAAAGTTCCTTTTCAGTTGCTAACTACACTCCATACATATATATGGGGAGGTACTAGCTCCAACTCGGTTTTACAGTGAAAACTGCAGGAACTTCAAACCGGCACTAGGAAACACACTGAGAAACTAGAGTAAAAGTTTCCCCTGCAACCCGTTCCCTTTGTGCTAGATGAACGAACGTCTCTCCACATGCTCAGTTCTGAGAGTTAAGTGTGTGTGAAAGCCGCCCTTCAACCAGAATGTTGGGAACACAAAGTTCCTTTTCAGTTGCAAACTACACCCATACATATATATGGGGAGGTACTAGCTCCAACTCGGTTTTACAGTGAAAACTGCAGGAACTTCAAACCGGCACTAGGAAACACACTGAGAAACTAGAGTAAAAGTTTCCCCTGCAACCCGTTCCCTTTGTGCTAGATGAACGAACGTCTCTCCACATGCTCAGTTCTGAGAGGTAAGTGTGTATGAAAGCCGTCCTTCAACTAGATTGTTGGGAACACAAAGTTCCTTTTCAGTTGCAAACTACACTCCATACATATATATGGGGAGGTACTAGCTCCAACTCGGTTTTACAGTGAAAACTGCAGGAACTTCCAACCGGCACTAGGAAACACACTGAGAAACTAGAGTAAAAGTTTCCCCTGCAACCCGTTCCATTTGTGCTAGATGAACGAACGTCTCTCCACATGCTCAGTCCTGAGAGTTAAGTGTGTTTGAAAGCCGTCCTTCAACTAGACTGTTGGGAACACAAAGTTCCTTTTCAGTTGCAAACTACACTCCATACATTTATATGGGGAGGTACTAGCTCCAAATCGGTTTTACAGTGAAAACTGCAGGAAATTCAAACCGGCACTAGGAATCACACTGAGAAACTAGAGTAAAAGTTTCCCCTGCAACCCGTTCCCTTTGTGCTAGATGAACGAACGTCTCTCCACATGCTCATTTCTGAGAGATAAGTGTGTGTGAAAGCCGTCCTTCAAATAGATTGTTGGGAACACAAAGATCCTTTTCAGTTGCAAACTACACTCCATACATTTATATGGGGAGGTACTAGCTCCAACTCGGTTTTACAGTGAAAACTGCAGGAACTTCAAACCGGCACTAGGAAACACACTGAGAAACTAGAGTAAAAGTTTCCCCTGCAACCCGTTCCCTTTGTGCTAGATGAACGAACGTCTCTCCACATGCTCAGTTCTGAGAGATAAGTGTGTGTGAAAGCCGTCCTTCAACCAGATTGTTGGGAACACAAAGTTCCTTTTCAGTTGCTAACTACACTCCATACATATATATGGGGAGGTACTAGCTCCAACTCGGTTTTACAGTGAAAACTGCAGGAACTTCAAACCGGCACTAGGAAACACACTGAGAAACTAGAGTAAAAGTTTCCCCTGCAACCCGTTCCCTTTGTGCTAGATGAACGAACGTCTCTCCACATGCTCAGTTCTGAGAGATAAGTGTGTGTGAAAGCCGTCCTTCAACCAGATTGTTGGGAACACAAAGTTCCTTTTAAGTTGCAAACTACACTCCATACATATATATGGGGAGGTACTAGCTCCAACTCGGTTTTACAGTGAAAACTGCAGGAACTTCAAACCGGCACTAGGAAACACACTGAGAAACTAGAGTAAAAGTTTCCCCTGCAACCCGTTCCCTTTGTGCTAGATGAACGAACGTCTCTCCACATGCTCAGTTCTGAGAGGTAAGTGTGTATGAAAGCCGTCCTTCAACTAGATTGTTGGGAACACAAAGTTCCTTTTCAGTTGCAAACTACACTCCATACATATATATGGGGAGGTACTAGCTCCAACTCGGTTTTACAGTGAAAACTGCAGGAACTTCAAACCGGCACTAGGAAACACACTGAGAAACTAGAGTAAAAGTTTCCCCTGCAACCCGATCCATTTGTGCTAGATGAACGAACGTCTCTCCACATGCTCAGTCCTGAGAGTTAAGTGTGTGTGAAAGCCGTCCTTCAACTAGATTGTTGGGAACACAAAGTTCCTTTTCAGTTGCAAACTACACTCCATATATTTATATGGGGAGGTACTAGCTCCAACTCGGTTTTACAGTGAAAACTGCAGGAAATTCAAACCGGCACTAGGAATCACACTGAGAAACTAGAGTAATTGTTTCCCCTGCAACCCGTTCCATTTGTGCTAGATGAACGAACGTCTCTCCACATGCTCATTTCTGAGAGATAAGTGTGTGTGAAAGCCGTCCTTCAACTAGATTGTTGGGAACACAAAGATCCTTTTCAGTTGCAAACTAAACTCCATACATTTATATGGGGAGGTACTAGCTCCAACTCGTTTTTACAGTGAAAACTGCAGGAACTTCAAACCGGCACTAGGAAACACACTGAGAAACTAGAGTAAAAGTTTCCCCTGCAACCCGTTCCCTTTGTGCTAGATGAACGAACGTCTCTCCACATGCTCAGTTCTGAGAGATAAGTGTGTGTGAAAGCCGTCCTTCAACTAGATTGTTGGGAACACAAAGTTCCTTTTCAGTTGCAAACTACACTCCATACATATATATGGGGAGGTACTAGCTCCAACTCGGTTTTACAGTGAAAACTGCAGGAACTTCAAACCGGCACTAGGAAACACACTGAGAAACTAGAGTAAAAGTTTCCCCTGCAACCCGTTCCCTTTGTGCTAGATGAACGAACGTCTCTCCACATGCTCAGTTCTGAGAGATAAGTGTGTGTGAAAGCCGTCCTTCAACTAGATTGTTGGGAACACAAAGTTCCATTTCAGTTGCAAACTACACTCCATACATATATATGGGGAGGTACTAGCTCCAACTCGGTTTTACAGTGAAAACTGCAGGAACTTCAAACCGGCACTAGGAAACACACTGAGAAACTAGAGTAAAAGTTTCCCCTGCAACCCGTTCCCTTTGTGCTAGATGAACGAACGTCTCTCCACATGCTCATTTCCGAGAGTTAATGTGTGTGAAAGCCGTCCTTCAACTAGATTGCTGGGAACACAAAGTTCCTTTTCAGTTGCAAACTACACTCCATACATTTATATGGGGAGGTACTAGCTCCAACTCGGTTTTACAGTGAAAACTGCAGGAAATTCAAACCGGCACTAGGAAACACACTGAGAAACTAGAGTAAAAGTTTACCCTGCAACCCGTTCCATTTGTGCTAGATGAACGATCGTCTCTCCACATGCTCATTTCTGAGAGATAAGTGTGTGTGAAAGCCGTCCTTCAAATAGATTGTTGGGAACACAAAGATCCTTTTCAGTTGCAAACTACACTCCATACATTTATATGGGGAGGTACAAGCTCCAACTCGTTTTTACAGTGAAAACTGCAGGAACTTCAAACCGGCACTAGGAAACACACTGAGAAACTAGAGTAAAAGTTTCCCCTGCAACCCGTTCCCTTTGTGCTAGATGAACGAACGTCTCTCCACATGCTCAGTTCTGAGAGATAAGTGTGTGTGAAAGCCGTCCTTCAACCAGATTGTTGGGAACACAAAGTTCCTTTTCAGTTGCTAACTACACTCCATACATATATATGGGGAGGTACTAGCTCCAACTCGGTTTTACAGTGAAAACTGCAGGAACTTCAAACCGGCACTAGGAAACACACTGAGAAACTAGAGTAAAAGTTTCCCCTGCAACCCGTTCCCTTTGTGCTAGATGAACGAACGTCTCTCCACATGCTCAGTTCTGAGAGATAAGTGTGTGTGAAAGCCGTCCTTCAACCAGATTGTTGGGAACACAAAGTTCCTTTTCAGTTGCAAACTACACTCCATACATATATATGGGGAGGTACTAGCTCCAACTCGGTTTTACAGTGAAAACTGCAGGAACGTCAAACCGGCACTAGGAAACACACTGAGAAACTAGAGTAAAAGTTTCCCCTGCAACCCGTTCCCTTTGTGCTAGATGAACGATCGTCTCTCCACATGCTCATTTCTGAGAGATAAGTGTGTGTGAAAGCCGTCCTTCAAATAGATTGTTGGGAACACAAAGATCCTTTTCAGTTGCAAACTACACTCCATACATTTATATGGGGAGGTACTAGCTCCAACTCGTTTTTACAGTGAAAACTGCAGGAACTTCAAACCGGCACTAGGAAACACACTGAGAAACTAGAGTAAAAGTTTCCCCTGCAACCCGTTCCCTTTGTGCTAGATGAACGAACGTCTCTCCACATGCTCAGTTCTGAGAGATAAGTGTGTGTGAAAGCCGTCCTTCAACCAGATTGTTGGGAACACAAAGTTCCTTTTCAGTTGCTAACTACACTCCATACATATATATGGGGAGGTACTAGCTCCAACTCGGTTTTACAGTGAAAACTGCAGGAACTTCAAACCGGCACTAGGAAACACACTGAGAAACTAGAGTAAAAGTTTCCCCTGCAACCCGTTCCCTTTGTGCTAGATGAACGAACGTCTCTCCACATGCTCAGTTCTGAGAGATAAGTGTGTGTGAAAGCCGTCCTTCAACCAGATTGTTGGGAACACAAAGTTCCTTTTCAGTTGCAAACTACACTCCATACATATATATGGGGAGGTACTAGCTCCAACTCGGTTTTACAGTGAAAACTGCAGGAACTTCAAACCGGCACTAGGAAACACACTGAGAAACTAGAGTAAAAGTTTCCCCTGCAACCCGTTCCCTTTGTGCTAGATGAACGAACGTCTCTCCACATGCTCAGTTCTGAGAGGTAAGTGTGTATGAAAGCCGTCCTTCAACTAGATTGTTGGGAACACAAAGTTCCTTTTCAGTTGCAAACTACACTCCATACATATATATGTGGAGGTACTAGCTCCAACTCGGTTTTACAGTGAAAACTGCAGGAATTTCAAACCGGCACTAGGAAACACACTGAGAAACTAGAGTAAAAGTTTCCCCTGCAACCCTATCCATTTGTGCTAGATGAACGAACGTCTCTCCACATGCTCAGTTCTGAGAGATAAGTGTGTGTGAAAGCCGTCCTTCAACTAGATTGTTGGGAACACAAAGTTCCATTTCAGTTGCAAACTACACTCCATACATATATATGGGGAGGTACTAGCTCCAACTCGGTTTTACAGTGAAAACTGCAGGAACTTCAAACCGGCACTAGGAAACACACTGAGAAACTAGAGTAAAAGTTTCCCCTGCAACCCGTTCCCTTTGTGCTAGATGAACGAACGTCTCTCCACATGCTCAGTTCTGAGAGATAAGTGTGTGTGAAAGCCGTCCTTCAACTAGATTGTTGGGAACACAAAGTTCCTTTTCAGTTGCAAACTACACTCCATACATATATATGGGGAGGTACTAGCTCCAACTCGGTTTTACAGTGAAAACTGCAGGAACTTCAAACCGGCACTAGGAAACACACTGAGAAACTAGAGTAAAAGTTTCCCCTGCAACCCGTTCCCTTTGTGCTAGATGAACGAACGTCTCTCCACATGCTCAGTTCTGAGAGGTAAGTGTGTATGAAAGCCGTCCTTCAACTAGATTGTTGGGAACACAAAGTTCCTTTTCAGTTGCAAACTACACTCCATACATATATATGGGGAGGTACTAGCTCCAACTCGGTTTTACAGTGAAAACTGCAGGAACTTCAAACCGGCACTAGGAAACACACTGAGAAACTAGAGTAAAAGTTTCCCCTGCAACCCGTTCCATTTGTGCTAGATGAACGAAAGTCTCTCCACATGCTCAGTCCTGAGAGTTAAGTGTGTGTGAAAGCCGTCCTTCAACTAGATTGTTGGGAACACAAAGATCCTTTTCAGTTGCAAACTACACTCCATACATTTATATGGGGAGGTACTAGCTCCAACTCGTTTTTACAGTGAAAACTGCAGGAACTTCAAACCGGCACTAGGAAACACACTGAGAAACTAGAGTAAAAGTTTCCCCTGCAACCCGTTCCCTTTGTGCTAGATGAACGAACGTCTCTCCACATGCTCAGTTCTGAGAGATAAGTGTGTGTGAAAGCCGTCCTTCAACCAGATTGTTGGGAACACAAAGTTCCTTTTCAGTTGAAAACTACACTCCATACATATATATGGGGAAGTACTAGCTCCAAATCGGTTTTACAGTGAAAACTGCAGGAACGTCAAACCGGCACTAGGAAACACACTGAGAAACTAGAGTAAAAGTTTCCCCTGCAACCCGTTCCCTTTGTGCTAGATGAACGAACGTCTCTCCACATGCTCAGTTCTGAGAGATAAGTGTGTGTGAAAGCCGTCCTTCAACTAGATTGTTGGGAACACAAAGTTCCTTTTCAGTTGCAAACTACACTCCATACATATATATGGGGAGGTACTAGCTCCAACTCGGTTTTACAGTGAAAACTGCAGGAACTTCAAACCGGCACTAGGAAACACACTGAGAAACTAGAGTAAAAGTTTCCCCTGCAACCCGTTCCCTTTGTGCTAGATGAACGAACGTCTCTCCACATGCTCATTTCCGAGAGTTAATGTGTGTGAAAGCCGTCCTTCAACTAGATTGCTGGGAACACAAAGTTCCTTTTCAGTTGCAAACTACACTCCATACATTTATATGGGGAGGTACTAGCTCCAACTCGGTTTTACAGTGAAAACTGCAGGAACTTCAAATCGGCACTAGGAAACACACTGAGAATCTAGAGTAAAAGTTTCCCCTGCAACCCGTTCCCTTTGTGCTAGATGAACGAACGTCTCTCCACATGCTCAGTCCTGAGAGTTAAGTGTGTGTGAAGCCGTCCTTCAACTAGTTTGTTGGGAACACAAAGTTCCTTTTCAGTTGCAAACTACACTCCATACATTTATATGGGGAGGTACTAGCTCCAACTCGGTTTTACAGTGAAAACTGCAGGAAATTCAAACCGGCACTAGGAATCACACTGAGAAACTAGAGTAAAAGTTTACCCTGCAACCCGTTCCATTTGTGCTAGATGAACGATCGTCTCTCCACATGCTCATTTCTGAGAGATAAGTGTGTGTGAAAGCCGTCCTTCAAATAGATTGTTGGGAACACAAAGATCCTTTTCAGTTGCAAACTACACTCCATACATTTATATGGGGAGGTACTAGCTCCAACTCGTTTTTACAGTGAAAACTGCAGGAACTTCAAACCGGCACTAGGAAACACACTGAGAAACTAGAGTAAAAGTTTCCCCTGCAACCCGTTCCATTTGTGCTAGATGAACGAACGTCTCTCCACATGCTCAGTCCTGAGAGTTAAGTGTGTGTGAAGCCGTCCTTCAACTAGATTGTTGGGAACACAAAGTTCCTTTTCAGTTGCAAACTACACTCCATACATTTATATGGGGAGGTACTAGCTCCAACTCGGTTTTACAGTGAAAACTGCAGGAAATTCAAACCGGCACTAGGAATCACACTGAGAAACTAGAGTAAAAGTTTCCCCTGCAACCCGTTCCATTTGTGCTAGATGAACGATCGTCTCTCCACATGCTCATTTCTGAGAGATAAGTGTGTGTGAAAGCCGTCCTTCAAATAGATTGTTGGGAACACAAAGATCCTTTTCAGTTGCAAACTACACTCCATACATTTATATGGGGAGGTACTAGCTCCAACTCGTTTTTACAGTGAAAACTGCAGGAACTTCAAACCGGCACTAGGAAACACACTGAGAAACTAGAGTAAAAGTTTCCCCTGCAACCCGTTCCCTTTGTGCTAGATGAACGAACGTCTCTCCACATGCTCAGTTCT
Organism: Camelus dromedarius; assembly: GCF_036321535.1. Taxonomy (NCBI): domain Eukaryota; kingdom Metazoa; phylum Chordata; class Mammalia; order Artiodactyla; family Camelidae; genus Camelus; species Camelus dromedarius. Next base: position 13,684,205 of record NC_087443.1, read on the forward strand.
GAGAGATAAGTGTGTGTGAAAGCCGTCCTTCAACCAGATTGTTGGGAACACAAAGTTCCTTTTCAGTTGCTAACTACACTCCATACATATATATGGGGAGGTACTAGCTCCAACTCGGTTTTACAGTGAAAACTGCAGGAACTTCAAACCGGCACTAGGAAATACACTGAGAAACTAGAGTAAAAGTTTCCCCTGCAACCCGTTCCCTTTGTGCTAGATGAACGAACGTCTCTCCACATGCTCAGTTCTGAGAGATAAGTGTGTGTGAAAGCCGTCCTTCAACCAGATTGTTGGGAACACAAAGTTCCTTTTAAGTTGCAAACTACACTCCATACATATATATGGGGAGGTACTAGCTCCAACTCGGTTTTACAGTGAAAACTGCAGGAACTTCAAACCGGCACTAGGAAACACACTGAGAAACTAGAGTAAAAGTTTCCCCTGCAACCCGTTCCCTTTGTGCTAGATGAACGAACGTCTCTCCACATGCTCAGTTCTGAGAGGTAAGTGTGTATGAAAGCCGTCCTTCAACTAGATTGTTGGGAACACAAAGTTCCTTTTCAGTTGCAAACTACACTCCATACATATATATGTGGAGGTACTAGCTCCAACTCGGTTTTACAGTGAAAACTGCAGGAATTTCAAACCGGCACTAGGAAACACACTGAGAAACTAGAGTAAAAGTTTCCCCTGCAACCCGATCCATTTGTGCTAGATGAACGAACGTCTCTCCACATGCTCAGTTCTGAGAGATAAGTGTGTGTGAAAGCCGTCCTTCAACTAGATTGTTGGGAACACAAAGTTACTTTTCAGTTGCAAACTACACTCCATACATATATATGGGGAGGTACTAGCTCCAACTCGGTTTTACAGTGAAAACTGCAGGAACTTCAAACCGGCACTAGGAAACACACTGAGAAACTAGAGTAAAAATTTCCCCTGCAACCCTTTCCCTTTGTGCTAGATGAACGAACGTCTCTCCACATGCTCAGTTCTGAGAGATAATTGTGTGTGAAAGCCGTCCTTCAACTAGATTGTTGGGAACACAAAGTTCCTTTTCAGTTGCAAACTACACTCCATACATATATATGGGGAGGTACTAGCTCCAACTCGGTTTTACAGTGAAAACTGCAGGAACTTCAAACCGGCACTAGGAAACACACTGAGAAACTAGAGTAAAAGTTTCCCCTGCAACCCGTTCCCTTTGTGCTAGATGAACGAACGTCTCTCCACATGCTCATTTCCGAGAGATAAGTGTGTGTGAAAGCCGTCCTTCAACTAGATTGCTGGGAACACAAAGTTCCTTTTCAGTTGCAAACTACACTCCATACATTTATATGGGGAGGTACTAGCTCCAACTCGGTTTTACAGTGAAAACTGCAGGAACTTCAAATCGGCACTAGGAAACACACTGAGAAACTAGAGTAAAAGTTTCCCCTGCAACCCGTTCCCTTTGTGCTAGATGAACGAACGTCTCTCCACATTCTCAGTCCTGAGAGTTAAGTGTGTGTGAAAGCCGACCTTCAACTAGATTGTTGGGAACACAAAGTTCCTTTTCAGTTGCAAACTACACTCCATACATTTATATGGGGAGGTACTAGCTCCAACTCGGTTTTACAGTGAAAACTGCAGGAAATTCAAACCGGAACTAGGAATCACACTGAGAAACTAGAGTAAAAGTTTCCCCTGCAACCCGTTCCCTTTGTGCTAGATGAACGAACGTCTCTCCACATGCTCAGTTCTGAGAGATAAGTGTGTGTGAAAGCCGTCCTTCAAATAGATTGTTGGGAACACAAAGATCCTTTTCAGTTGCAAACTACACTCCATACATTTATATGGGGAGGTACTAGCTCCAACTCGTTTTTACAGTGAAAACTGCAGGAACTTCAAACCGGCACTAGGAAACACACTGAGAAACTAGAGTAAAAGTTTCCCCTGCAACCCGTTCCATTTGTGCTAGATGAACGAACGTCTCTCCACATGCTCAGTTCTGAGAGATAAGTGTGTGTGAAAGCCGTCCTTCAACCAGATTGTTGGGAACACAAAGTTCCTTTTCAGTTGCTAACTACACTCCATACATATATATGGGTAGGTACTAGCTCCAACTCGGTTTTACAGTGAAAACTGCAGGAACTTCAAACCGGCACTAGGAAACACACTGAGAATCTAGAGTAAAAGTTTCCCCTGCAACCCGTTCCCTTTGTGCTAGATGAACGAACGTCTCTCCACATGCTCAGTTCTGAGAGATAAGTGTGTGTGAAAGCCGTCCTTCAACCAGATTGTTGGGAACACAAAGTTCCTTTTAAGTTGCAAACTACACTCCATACATATATATGGGGAGGTACTAGCTCCAACTCGGTTTTACAGTGAAAACTGCAGGAACTTCAAACCGGCACTAGGAAACACACTGAGAAACTAGAGTAAAAGTTTCCCCTGCAACCCGTTCCCTTTGTGCTAGATGAACGAACGTCTCTCCACATGCTCAGTTCTGAGAGATAAGTGTGTGTGAAAGCCGTCCTTCAACTAGATTGTTGGGAACACAAAGTTCCTTTTCAGTTGCAAACTACACTCCATACATATATATGGGGAGGTACTAGCTCCAACTCGGTTTTACAGTGAAAACTGCAGGAAATTCAAACCGGCACTAGGAAACACACTGAGAAACTAGAGTAAAAGTTTCCCCTGCAACCCGTTCCCTTTGTGCTAGATGAACGAACGTCTCTCCACATGCTCAGTTCTGAGAAGTAAGTGTGTATGAAAGCCGTCCTTCAACTAGATTGTTGTAAAAACAAAGTTCCTTTTCATTTGCAAACTACACTCCATACATATATATGGGGAGGTACAATCTCCAACTCGGTTTTACAGTGAAAACTGCAGGAACTTCAAACCGGCACTAGGAAACACACTGAGAAACTAGAGTAAAAGTTTCCCCTGCAACCCGTTCCCTTTGTGCTAGATGAACGAACGTCTCTCCACATGCTCAGTTCTGAGAGATAAGTGTGTGTGAAAGCCGTCCTTCAACTAGATTGTTGGGAACACAAAGTTCCTTTTCAGTTGCAAACTACACTCCATACATATATATGGGGAGGTACTAGCTCCAACTCGGTTTTACAGTGAAAACTGCAGGAAATTCAAACCGGCACTAGGAAACACACTGAGAAACTAGAGTAAAAGTTTCCCCTGCAACCCGTTCCCTTTGTGCTAGATGAACGAACGTCTCTCCACATGCTCAGTTCTGAGAAGTAAGTGTGTATGAAAGCCGTCCTTCAACTAGATTGTTGGGAAAACAAAGTTCCTTTTCATTTGCAAACTACACTCCATACATATATATGGGGAGGTACAATCTCCAACTCGGTTTTACAGTGAAAACTGCAGGAACTTCAAACCGGCACTAGGAAACACACTGAGAAACTAGAGTAAAAGTATCCCCTGCAACCCGTTCCCTTTGTGCTAGATGAACGAACGTCTCTCCACATGCTCAGTTCTGAGAAGTAAGTGTGTATGAAAGCCGTCCTTCAACTAGATTGTTGGGAAAACAAAGTTCCTTTTCATTTGCAAACTACACTCCATACATATATATGGGGAGGTACAATCTCCAACTCGGTTTTACAGTGAAAACTGCAGGAACTTCAAACCGGCACTAGGAAACACACTGAGAAACTAGAGTAAAAGTTTCCCCTGCAACCCGTTCCCTTTGTGCTAGATGAACGATCGTCTCTCCACATGCTCATTTCTGAGAGATAAGTGTGTGTGAAAGCCGTCCTTCAAATAGATTGTTGGGAACACAAAGATCCTTTTCAGTTGCAAACTACACTCCATACATTTATATGGGGAGGTACTAGCTCCAACTCGTTTTTACAGTGAAAACTGCAGGAACTTCAAACCGGCACTAGGAAACACACTGAGAAACTAGAGTAAAAGTTTCCCCTGCAACCCGTTCCCTTTGTGCTAGATGAACGAACGTCTCTCCACATGCTCAGTTCTGAGAGATAAGTGTGTGTGAAAGCCGTCCTTCAACCAGATTGTTGGGAACACAAAGTTCCTTTTCAGTTGCTAACTACACTCCATACATATATATGGGGAGGTACTAGCTCCAACTCGGTTTTACAGTGAAAACTGCAGGAACTTCAAACCGGCACTAGGAAATACACTGAGAAACTAGAGTAAAAGTTTCCCCTGCAACCCGTTCCCTTTGTGCTAGATGAACGAACGTCTCTCCACATGCTCAGTTCTGAGAGATAAGTGTGTGTGAAAGCCGTCCTTCAACCAGATTGTTGGGAACACAAAGTTCCTTTTAAGTTGCAAACTACACTCCATACATATATATGGGGAGGTACTAGCTCCAACTCGGTTTTACAGTGAAAACTGCAGGAACTTCAAACCGGCACTAGGAAACACACTGAGAAACTAGAGTAAAAGTTTCCCCTGCAACCCGTTCCCTTTGTGCTAGATGAACGAACGTCTCTCCACATGCTCAGTTCTGAGAGGTAAGTGTGTATGAAAGCCGTCCTTCAACTAGATTGTTGGGAACACAAAGTTCCTTTTCAGTTGCAAACTACACTCCATACATATATATGTGGAGGTACTAGCTCCAACTCGGTTTTACAGTGAAAACTGCAGGAATTTCAAACCGGCACTAGGAAACACACTGAGAAACTAGAGTAAAAGTTTCCCCTGCAACCCGATCCATTTGTGCTAGATGAACGAACGTCTCTCCACATGCTCAGTTCTGAGAGATAAGTGTGTGTGAAAGCCGTCCTTCAACTAGATTGTTGGGAACACAAAGTTACTTTTCAGTTGCAAACTACACTCCATACATATATATGGGGAGGTACTAGCTCCAACTCGGTTTTACAGTGAAAACTGCAGGAACTTCAAACCGGCACTAGGAAACACACTGAGAAACTAGAGTAAAAGTTTCCCCTGCAACCCTTTCCCTTTGTGCTAGATGAACGAACGTCTCTCCACATGCTCAGTTCTGAGAGATAATTGTGTGTGAAAGCCGTCCTTCAACTAGATTGTTGGGAACACAAAGTTCCTTTTCAGTTGCAAACTACACTCCATACATATATATGGGGAGGTACTAGCTCCAACTCGGTTTTACAGTGAAAACTGCAGGAACTTCAAACCGGCACTAGGAAACACACTGAGAAACTAGAGTAAAAGTTTCCCCTGCAACCCGTTCCCTTTGTGCTAGATGAACGAACGTCTCTCCACATGCTCATTTCCGAGAGATAAGTGTGTGTGAAAGCCGTCCTTCAACTAGATTGCTGGGAACACAAAGTTCCTTTTCAGTTGCAAACTACACTCCATACATTTATATGGGGAGGTACTAGCTCCAACTCGGTTTTACAGTGAAAACTGCAGGAACTTCAAATCGGCACTAGGAAACACACTGAGAAACTAGAGTAAAAGTTTCCCCTGCAACCCGTTCCCTTTGTGCTAGATGAACGAACGTCTCTCCACATTCTCAGTCCTGAGAGTTAAGTGTGTGTGAAAGCCGACCTTCAACTAGATTGTTGGGAACACAAAGTTCCTTTTCAGTTGCAAACTACACTCCATACATTTATATGGGGAGGTACTAGCTCCAACTCGGTTTTACAGTGAAAACTGCAGGAAATTCAAACCCGAACTAGGAATCACACTGAGAAACTAGAGTAAAAGTTTCCCCTGCAACCCGTTCCCTTTGTGCTAGATGAACGAACGTCTCTCCACATGCTCAGTTCTGAGAGATAAGTGTGTGTGAAAGCCGTCCTTCAAATAGATTGTTGGGAACACAAAGATCCTTTTCAGTTGCAAACTACACTCCATACATTTATATGGGGAGGTACTAGCTCCAACTCGTTTTTACAGTGAAAACTGCAGGAACTTCAAACCGGCACTAGGAAACACACTGAGAAACTAGAGTAAAAGTTTCCCCTGCAACCCGTTCCATTTGTGCTAGATGAACGAACGTCTCTCCACATGCTCAGTTCTGAGAGATAAGTGTGTGTGAAAGCCGTCCTTCAACCAGATTGTTGGGAACACAAAGTTCCTTTTCAGTTGCTAACTACACTCCATACATATATATGGGTAGGTACTAGCTCCAACTCGGTTTTACAGTGAAAACTGCAGGAACTTCAAACCGGCACTAGGAAACACACTGAGAAACTAGAGTAAAAGTTTCCCCTGCAACCCGTTCCCTTTGTGCTAGATGAACGAACGTCTCTCCACATGCTCAGTTCTGAGAGATAAGTGTGTGTGAAAGCCGTCCTTCAACCAGATTGTTGGGAACACAAAGTTCCTTTTAAGTTGCAAACTACACTCCATACATATATATGGGGAGGTACTAGCTCCAACTCGGTTTTACAGTGAAAACTGCAGGAACTTCAAACCGGCACTAGGAAACACACTGAGAAACTAGAGTAAAAGTTTCCCCTGCAACCCGTTCCCTTTGTGCTAGATGAACGAACGTCTCTCCACATGCTCAGTTCTGAGAGATAAGTGTGTGTGAAAGCCGTCCTTCAACTAGATTGTTGGGAACACAAAGTTCCTTTTCAGTTGCAAACTACACTCCATACATATATATGGGGAGGTACTAGCTCCAACTCGGTTTTACAGTGAAAACTGCAGGAAATTCAAACCGGCACTAGGAAACACACTGAGAAACTAGAGTAAAAGTTTCCCCTGCAACCCGTTCCCTTTGTGCTAGATGAACGAACGTCTCTCCACATGCTCAGTTCTGAGAAGTAAGTGTGTATGAAAGCCGTCCTTCAACTAGATTGTTGGGAAAACAAAGTTCCTTTTCATTTGCAAACTACACTCCATACATATATATGGGGAGGTACAATCTCCAACTCGGTTTTACAGTGAAAACTGCAGGAACTTCAAACCGGCACTAGGAAACACACTGAGAAACTAGAGTAAAAGTATCCCCTGCAACCCGTTCCCTTTGTGCTAGATGAACGAACGTCTCTCCACATGCTCAGTTCTGAGAAGTAAGTGTGTATGAAAGCCGTCCTTCAACTAGATTGTTGGGAAAACAAAGTTCCTTTTCAGTTGCAAACTACACTCCATACATATATATGGGGAGGTACAATCTCCAACTCGGTTTTACAGTGAAAACTGCAGGAACTTCAAACCGGCACTAGGAAACACACTGAGAAACTAGAGTAAAAGTTTCCCCTGCAACCCGTTCCCTTTGTGCTAGATGAACGAACGTCTCTCCACATGCTCAGTTCTGAGAGATAAGTGTGTGTGAAAGCCGTCCTTCAACCAGATTGTTGGGAACACAAAGTTCCTTTTTAGTTGCAAACTACACTCCATACATATATATGGGGAGGTACTAGCTCCAACTCGGTTTTACAGTGAAAACTGCAGGAACTTCAAACCGGCACTAGGAAACACACTGAGAAACTAGAGTAAAAGTTTCCCCTGCAACCCGTTCCCTTTGTGCTAGATGAACGAACGTCTCTCCACATGCTCAGTTCTGAGAGATAAGTGTGTGTGAAAGCCGTCCTTCAACTAGATTGTTGGGAACACAAAGTTCCTTTTCAGTTGCAAACTACACTCCATACATATATATGGGGAGGTACTAGCTCCAACTCGGTTTTACAGTGAAAACTGCAGGAACTTCAAACCGGCACTAGGAAACACACTGAGAAACTAGAGTAAAAGTTTCCCCTGCAACCCGTTCCCTTTGTGCTAGATGAACGAACGTCTCTCCACATGCTCAGTTCTGAGAATTAAGTGTGTATGAAAGCCGTCCTTCAACTAGATTGTTGGGAAAACAAAGTTCCTTTTCATTTGCAAACTACACTCCATACATATATATGGGGAGGTACAATCTCCAACTCGGTTTTACAGTGAAAACTGCAGGAACTTCAAACCGGCACTAGGAAACACACTGAGAAACTAGAGTAAAAGTTTCCCCTGCAACCCGTTCCCTTTGTGCTAGATGAACGAACGTCTCTCCACATGCTCAGTTCTGAGAAGTAAGTGTGTATGAAAGCCGTCCTTCAACTAGATTGTTGGGAAAACAAAGTTCCTTTTCATTTGCAAACTACACTCCATACATATATATGGGGAGGTACAATCTCCAACTCGGTTTTACAGTGAAAACTGCAGGAACTTCAAACCGGCACTAGGAAACACACTGAGAAACTAGAGTAAAAGTTTCCCCTGCAACCCGTTCCCTTTGTGCTAGATGAACGAACGTCTCTCCACATGCTCAGTTCTGAGAGATAAGTGTGTGTGAAAGCCGTCCTTCAACTAGATTGTTGGGAACACAAAGTTCCTTTTCAGTTGCAAACTACACTCCATACATATATATGGGGAGGTACTAGCTCCAACTCGGTTTTACAGTGAAAACTGCAGGAACTGCAAACCGGCACTAGGAAACACACTGAGAAACTAGAGTAAAAGTTTCCCCTGCAACCCGTTCCCTTTGTGCTAGATGAACGAACGTCTCTCCACATGCTCAGTTCTGAGAGGTAAGTGTGTGTGAAAGCCGTCCTTCACCTAGATTGTTGGGAACACAAAGTTCCTTTTCAGTTGCAAACTACACTCCATACATATATATGGGGTGGTACTAGCTCCAACTCGGTTTTACAGTGAAAACTGCAGGAACTTCAAACCGGCACTAGGAAACACATTGAGAAACTAGAGTAAAAGTTTCCCCTGCAACCCGTTCCCTTTGTGCTAGATGAACGAACGTCTCTCCACATGCTCAGTTCTGAGAAGTAAGTGTGTGTGAAAGCCGTCCTTCAACTAGATTGTTGGGAACACAAAGTTCCTTTTCAGTTGCAAACTACACTCCATACATATATATGGGGAGGTACTAGCTCCAAATCGGTTTTACAGTGAAAACTGCAGGAACTTCAAACCGGCACTATGAAACACACTGAGAAACTAGAGTAAAAGTTTCCCCTGCAACCCGTTCCCTTTGTGCTAGATGAACGAACGTCTCTCCACATGCTCAGTTCTGAGAGGTAAGTGTGTGTGAAAGCCGTCCTTCACCTAGATTGTTGGGAACACAAAGTTCCTTTTCAGTTGCAAACTATACTCCATACATATATATGGGGAGGTACTAGCTCCAACACGGTTTTACAGTGAAAACTGCAGGAACTTCAAACCGGCACTAGGAAACACACTGAGAAACTAGAGTAAAAGTTTCCCCTGCAACCCGTTCCCTTTGTGCTTGATGAACGAACGTCTCTCCACATGCTCAGTTCTGAGAGATAAGTGTGTGTGAAAGCCGTCCTTCAACTAGATTGTTGGGAACACAAAGTTCCTTTTCAGTTGCAAACTACACTCCATACATATATATGGGGAGGTACTAGCTCCAACTCGGTTTTACAGTGAAAACTGCAGGAAGTTCAAACCGGCACTAGGAAACACACTGAGAAACTAGAGTAAAAGTTTCCCCTGCAACCCGTTCCCTTTGTGCTAGATGAACGAACGTCTCTCCACATGCTCAGTTCTGAGAGATAAGTGTGTGTGAAAGCCGTCCTTCAACTAGATTGTTGGGAACACAAAGTTCCTTTTCAGTTGCAAACTACACTCCATACATATATATGGGGAGGTACTAGCTCCAACTCTGTTTTACAGTGAAAACTGCAGGAACTTCAAACCGGCACTAGGAAACACACTGAAAAACTAGAGTAAAAGTTTCCCCTGCAACCCGTTCCCTTTGTGCTAGATGAACGAACGTCTCTCCACATGCTCAGTTCTGAGAGATAAGTGTGTGTGAAACCGTCCTTCAACTAGATTGTTGGGAACACAAAGTTCCTTTTCAGTTGCAAACTACACTCCATACATTTATATGGGGAGGTACTAGCTCCAACTCGGTTTTATAGTGAAAACTGCAGGAACTTCAAACCGGCACTAGGAAACACACTGAGAAACTAGAGTAAAATTTTCCCCTGCAACCCGTTCCCTTTGTGCTAGATGAACGAACGTCTCTCCACATGCTCAGTTCTGAGAGATAATTGTGTGTGAAAGCCGTCCTTCAACTAGATTGTTGGGAACACAAAGTTCCTTTTAAGTTGCAAACTACACTCCATACATATATATGGGGAGGTACTAGCTCCAACTCGGTTTTACAGTGAAAACTGCAGGAACTTCAAACCGGCACTAGGAAACACACTGAGAAACTAGAGTAAAAGTTTCCCCTGCAAACCGTTCCAATTGTGCTAGATGAACGAACGTCTCTCCACATGCTCAGTTCTGACAGATAAGTGTGTGTGAAAGCCGTCCTTCAACTAGATTGTTGGGAACACAAAGTTCCTTTTCAGTTGCAAACTACACTCCATACATTTATATGGGGAGGTACTAGCTCCAACTCGGTTTTACAGTGAAAACTGCAGGAACTTCAAACTGGCACTAGGAAACACACTGAGAAACTAGAGTAAAAGTTTCCCCTGCAACCCGTTCCCTTTGTGCTAGATGAACGAACGTCTCTCCACATGCTCAGTTCTGAGAGATAAGTGTGTGTGAAAGCCGTCCTTCACCTAGATTGTTGGGAACACAAAGTTCCTTTTCAGTTGCAAACTACACTCCATACATATATATGGGGATGTACTAGCTCCAACTCGGTTTTACAGTGAAAACTGCAGGAACTTCAAACCGGCACTAGGAAAAACACTGAGAAACTAGAGTAAAAGTTTCCCCTGCAACCCGTTCCCTTTGTGCTAGATGAACGAACGTCTCTCCACATGCTCAGTTCTGAGTGATAAGTGTGTGTGAAAGCCGTCCTTCAACTAGATTGTTGGGAACACAAAGTTCCTTTTCAGTTGCAAACTACACTCCATACATATATATGGGGAGGTACTAGCTCCAACTCGGTTTTACAGTGAAAACTGCAGGAACTTCAAACCGGCACTAGGAAACACACTGAGAAACTAGAGTAAAAGTTTCCCCTGCAACCCGTTCCCTTTGTGCTAGATAAACGAACGTCTCTCCACATGCTCAGTTCTGAGAGATAAGTGTGTGTGAAAGCCGTCCTTCAACTAGATTGTTGGGAACACAAAGTTCCTTTTCAGTTGCAAACTACACTCCATACATTTATATGGGGAGGTACTAGCTCCAACTCGGTTTTACAGTGAAAACTGCAGGAACTTCAAACCAGCACTAGGAAACACACTGAGAAACTAGAGTAAAAGTTTCCCCTGCAACCCGTTCCCTTTGTGCTAGATGAACGAACGTCTCTCCACATGCTCAGTTCTGAGAAGTAAGTGTGTATGAAAGCCGTCCTTCAACTAGATTGTTGGGAACACAAAGTTCCTTTTCAGTTGCAAACTACACTCCATACATATATATGGGGGGGTACTAGCTCCAACTCGGTTTTACAGTGAAAACTGCAGGAACTTCAAACCGGCACTAGGAAACACACTGAGAAACTAGAGTAAAAGTTTCCCCTGCAACCCGTTCCCTTTGTGCTAGATGAACGAACGTCTCTCCACATGCTCAGTTCTGAGAGATAAGTGTGTGTGAAAGCCGTCCTTCAACTTGATTGTTGGGAACACAAAGTTCATTTTCAGTTGCAAACTACACTCCATACATATATATGGGGAGGTACTAGCTCCAACTCTGTTTTACAGTGAAAACTGCAGGAACTTCAAACCGGCACTAGGAAACACACTGAGAAACTAGAGTAAAAGTTTCCCCTGCAACCCGTTCCCTTTGTGCTAGATGAACGAACGTCTCTCCACATGCTCAGTTCTGAGAGATAATTGTGTGTGAAAGCCGTCCTTCAACTAGATTGTTGGGAACACAAAGTTCCTTTTCAGTTGCAAACTACACTCCATACATTTATATGGGGAGGTACTAGCTCCAACTCGGTTTTACAGTGAAAACTGCAGGAACTTCAAACTGGCACTAGGAAACACACTGAGAAACTAGAGTAAAAGTTTCCCCTGCAACCCGTTCCCTTTGTGCTATATGAACGAACGTCTCTCCACATGCTCAGTTCTGAGAGATAAGTGTGTGTGAAAGCCGTCCTTCACCTAGATTGTTGGGAACACAAAGTTCCTTTTCAGTTGCAAACTACACTCCATACATATATATGGGGAGGTACTAGCTCCAACTCGGTTTTACAGTGAAAACTGCAGGAACTTCAAACCGGCACTAGGAAAAACACTGAGAAACTAGAGTAAAAGTTTCCCCTGCAACCCGTTCCCTTTGTGCTAGATGAACGAACGTCTCTCCACATGCTCAGTTCTGAGTGATAAGTGTGTGTGAAAGCCGTCCTTCAACTAGATTGTTGGGAACACAAAGTTCCTTTTCAGTTGCAAACTACACTCCATACATATATATGGGGAGGTACTAGCTCCAACTCGGTTTTACAGTGAAAACTGCAGGAACTTCAAACCGGCACTAGGAAACACACTGAGAAACTAGAGTAAAAGTTTCCCCTGCAACCCGTTCCCTTTGTGCTAGATAAACGAACGTCTCTCCACATGCTCAGTTCTGAGAGATAAGTGTGTGTGAAAGCCGTCCTTCAACTAGATTGTTGGGAACACAAAGTTCCTTTTCAGTTGCAAACTACACTCCATACATTTATATGGGGAGGTACTAGCTCCAACTCGGTTTTACAGTGAAAACTGCAGGAACTTCAAACCAGCACTAGGAAACACACTGAGAAACTAGAGTAAAAGTTTCCCCTGCAACCCGTTCCCTTTGTGCTAGATGAACGAACGTCTCTCCACATGCTCAGTTCTGAGAAGTAAGTGTGTATGAAAGCCGTCCTTCAACTAGATTGTTGGGAACACAAAGTTCCTTTTCAGTTGCAAACTACACTCCATACATATATATGGGGGGGTACTAGCTCCAACTCGGTTTTACAGTGAAAACTGCAGGAACTTCAAACCGGCACTAGGAAACACACTGAGAAACTAGAGTAAAAGTTTCCCCTGCAACCCGTTCCCTTTGTGCTAGATGAACGAACGTCTCTCCACATGCTCAGTTCTGAGAGATAAGTGTGTGTGAAAGCCGTCCTTCAACTTGATTGTTGGGAACACAAAGTTCATTTTCAGTTGCAAACTACACTCCATACATATATATGGGGAGGTACTAGCTCCAACTCTGTTTTACAGTGAAAACTGCAGGAACTTCAAACCGGCACTAGGAAACACACTGAGAAACTAGAGTAAAAGTTTCCCCTGCAACCCGTTCCCTTTGTGCTAGATGAACGAACGTCTCTCCACATGCTCAGTTCTGAGAGATAATTGTGTGTGAAAGCCGTCCTTCAACTAGATTGTTGGGAACACAAAGTTCCTTTTCAGTTGCAAACTACACTCCATACATTTATATGGGGAGGTACTAGCTCCAACTCGGTTTTACAGTGAAAACTGCAGGAACTTCAAACCGACACTAGGAAACTCACTGAGAAACTAGAGTAAAAGTTTCCCCTGCAACCCGTTCCCTTTGTGCTAGATGAACGAACGTCTCTCCACATGCTCAGTTCTGAGAGATAAGTGTGTGTGAAAGCCGTCCTACAACTAGATTTTTGGGAACACAAAGTTCCTTTTCAGTTGCAAACTACACTCCATACATATATATGGGGATGTACAAGCTCCAACTCGGTTTTACAGTGAAAACTGCAGGAACTTCAAACCGGCACTAGGAAAGACACTGAGACACTAGAGTAAAAGTTTCCCCTGCAACCCGTTCCCTTTGTGCTAGATGAACGAACGTCTCTCCACATGCTCAGTTCTGAGAGGTAAGTGTGAGTGAAAGCCGTCCTTCAACTAGATTGTTGGGAACACAAAGTTCCTTTTCAGTTGCAAACTACACTCCATACATATATATGGGGAGGTACTAGCTCCAACTCGGTTTTACAGTGAAAACTGCAGGAACTTCAAACCGGCACTAGGAAACACACTGAGAAACTAGAGTAAAAGTTTCCCCTGCAACCCGTTCCCTTTGTGCTAGATGAACGATCGTCTCTCCACATGCTCATTTCTGAGAGGTAAGTGTGTGTGAAAGCCGTCCTTCACCTAGATTGTTGGGAACACAAAGTAACTTTTCAGTTGCAAACTACACTCCATACATATATATGGGGAGGTACTAGCTCCAACTCGGTTTTACAGTGAAAACTGCAGGAACTTCAAACCGGCACTAGGAAACACACTGAGAAACTAGAGTAAAAGTTTCCCCTGCAACCCGTTCCAATTGTGCTAGATGAACGAACGTCTCTCCACATGCTCAGTTCTGACAGATAAGTGTGTGTGAAAGCCGTCCTTCAAATAGATTGTTGGGAACACAAAGTTCCTTTTCAGTTGCAAACTACACTCCATACATTTATATGGGGAGGTACTAGCTCCAACTCGGTTTTACAGTGAAAAATGCAGGAACTTCAAACCGGCACTGGGAAACACACTGAGAAACTAGAGTAAAAGTTTCCCCTGCAACCCGTTCCCTTTGTGCTAGATGAACGAACGTCTCTCCACATGCTCAGTTCTGAGAGATAAGTGTGTGTGAAAGCCGTCCTTCACCTAGATTGTTGGGAACACAAAGTTCCTTTTCAGTTGAAAACTACACTCCATACATATATATGGGGAGGTACTAGCTCCAACACTGTTTTACAGTGAAAACTGCAGGAACTTCAAACCGGCACTAGGAAAAACACTGAGAAACTAGAGTAAAAGTTTCCCCTGCAACCCGTTCCCTTTGTGCTAGATGAACGAACGTCTCTCCACATGCTCAGTTCTGAGTGATAAGTGTGTGTGAAAGCCGTCCTTCAACTAGATTGTTGGGAACACAAAGTTCCTTTTCATTTGCAAACTACACTCCATACATATATATGGGGAGGTACTAGCTCCAACTCGGTTTTACAGTGAAAACTGCAGGAACTTCAAACCGGCACTAGGAAACACACTGAGAAACTAGAGTAAAAGTTTCCCCTGCAACCCGTTCCCTTTGTGCTAGATGAACGAACGTCTCTCCACATGCTCAGTTCTGCGAGATAAGTGTGTGTGAAAGCCGTCCTTCAACTAGATTGTTGGGAACACAAAGTTCCTTTTCAGTTGCAAACTACACTCCATACATATATATGGGGAGGTACTAGCTCCAACTCGGTTTTACAGTGAAAACTGCAGGAACTTCAAACCGGCACTAGGAAACACACTGAGAAACTAGAGTAAAAGTTTCCCCTGCAACCCGTTCCCTTTGTGCTAGATGAACGAACGTCTTTCCACATGCTCAGTTCTGAGAGATAAGTGTGTGTGAAAGCCGCCCTTCAACTAGATTGTTGGGAACACAAAGTTCCTTTTCAGTTGCAAACTACACTCCATACATTTATATGGGGAGGTACTAGATCCAACTCGGTTTTACAGTGAAAACTGTAGGAACTTCAAACCGGCACTAGGAAACACACTGAGAAACTAGAGTAAAAGTTTCCCCTGCAACCCGTTCCCTTTGTGCTAGATGAACGAACGTCTCTCCACATGCTCAGTTCTGAGAGATAAGTGTGTGTGTAAGCCGTCCTTCACCTAGATTGTTGGGAACACAAAGTTCCTTTTCAGTTGCAAACTACACTCCATACATATATATGGGGAGGTACTAGCTCCAACTCGGTTTTACAGTGAAAACTGCAGGAACTTCAAACCGGCACTAGGAAACACACTGAGAAACTAGAGTAAAAGTTTCCCCTGCAACCCGTTCCCTTTGTGCTAGATGAACGAACGTCTCTCCACATGCTCAGTTCTGAGAGATAAGTGTGTGTGAAAGCCGTCCTTCAACTAGATTGTTGGGAACACAAAGTTCCTTTTCAGTTGCAAACTACACTCCATACATATATATGGGGAGGTACTAGCTCCAACTCGGTTTTACAGTGAAAACTGCAGGAACTTCAAACCGGCACTAGGAAACACACTGAGAAACTAGAGTAAAAGTTTCCCCTGCAAACCGTTCCCTTTGTGCTAGATGAACGAACGTCTCTCCACATGCTCAGTTCTGAGAGATAAGTGTGTGTGAAAGCCGTCCTTCAACTAGATTGTTGGGAACACAAAGTTCCTTTTCATTTGCAAACTACACTCCATACATTTATATGGGGAGGTACTAGCTCCAACTCGGTTTTACAGTGAAAACTGCAGGAACTTCAAACCGGCACTAGGAAACACACTGAGAAACTAGAGTAAAAGTTTCCCCTGCAACCCGTTCCCTTTGTGCTTGATGAACGAACGTCTCTCCACATGCTCAGTTCTGAGAGATAAGTGTGTGTGAAAGCCGTTCTTCAACTAGATTGTTGTGAACACAAAGTTCCTTTTCAGTTGCAAACAACACTCCATACATATATATGGGCAGGTACTAGCTCCAACTCGGTTTTACAGTGAAAAATGCAGGAACTTCAAACCGGCACTAGGAAACACACTGAGAAACTAGAGTAAAAGTTTCCCCTGCAACCTGTTCCCTTTGTGCTAGATGAACGAACGTCTCTCCACATGCTCAGTTCTGAGAGATAAGTGTGTGTGAAAGCCGTCCTTCAACTAGATTGTTGGGAACACAAAGTTCCTTTTCAGTTGCAAACTACACTCCATACATATATATGGGGAGGTACTACCTCCAACTCGGTTTTACAGTGAAAACTGCAGGAAATTCAAACCGGCACTAGGAAACACACTGAGAATCTAGAGTAAAAGTTTCCCCTGCAACCCGTTCCCTTTGTGCTAGATGAACGAACGTCTCTCCACATGCCCAGTTCTGAGAGATAAGTGTGTGTGAAAGCCGTCCTTCAACTAGATTGTTGGGAACACAAAGTTCCTTTTCAGTTGCAAACTACACTCCATACATTTATATGGGGAGGTACTAGCTCCAACTCGGTTTTACAGTGAAAACTGTAGGAACTTCAAACCGGCACTAGGAAACACACTGAGAAACTAGAGTAAAAGTTTCCCCTGCAACCCGTTCCCTTTGTGCTAGATGAACGAACGTCTCTCCACATGCTCAGTTCTGAGAGATAAGTGTGTGTGTAAGCCGTCCTTCACCTAGATTGTTGGGAACACAAAGTTCCTTTTCAGTTGCAAACTACACTCCATACATATATATGGGGAGGTACTAGCTCCAACTCGGTTTTACAGTGAAAACTGCAGGAACTTCAAACCGGCACTAGGAAACACACTGAGAAACTAGAGTAAAAGTTTCCCCTGCAACCCTTTCCAATTGTGCTAGATGAACGAACGTCTCTCCACATGCTCAGTTCTGAGAGATAAGTGTGTGTGAAAGCCGTCCTTCAACTAGATTGTTGGGAACACAAAGTTCCTTTTCAGTTGCAAACTACACTCCATACATATATATGGGGAGGTACTAGCTCCAACTCGGTTTTACAGTGAAAACTGAAGGAACTTCAAACCGGCACTGGGAAACACACTGAGAAACTAGAGTAAAAGTTTCCCCTGCAACCCTTTCCCTTTGTGCTAGATGAACGAACGTCTCTCCACATGCTCAGTTCTGAGAGATAAGTGTGTGTGAAAGCCGTCCTTCACCTAGATTGTTGGGAACACAAAGTTCCTTTTCAGTTGCAAACTACACTCCATACATATATATGGGGAGGTACTAGCTCCAACTCGGTTTTACAGTGAAAACTGCAGGAAATTCAAACCGGCACAAGGAAACACACTGAGAAACTAGAGTAAAAGTTTCCCCTGCAACCCGTTCCCTTTGTGCTAGATGAACGAACGTCTCTCCACATGCTCATTTCTGAGGGGTAAGTGTGTGTGAAAGCCGTCCTTCAACAAGATTGTTGGGAACACAAAGTTCCTTTTCAGTTGCAAACTACACTCCATACATATATATGGGGAGGTACTAGCTCCAACTCGGTTTTACAGTGAAAACTGCAGGAAATTCAAACCGGCACTAGGAAAAACACTGAGAAACTAGAGTAAAAGTTTCCCCTGCAACCCGTTCCCTTTGTGCTAGATGAACGAACGTCTCTCCACATGCTCAGTTCTGAGAGATAAGTGTGTGTGAAAGCCGTCCTTCAACTAGATTGTTGGGAACACAAAGTTCCTTTTCAGTTGCAAACTACACTCCATACATATATATGGGGAGGTACTAGCTCCAACTCGGTTTTACAGTGAAAACTGCAGGAACTTCAAACCGGCACTAGGAAACACACTGAGAAACTAGAGTAAAAGTTTCCCCTGCAACCCGTTCCCTTTGTGCTAGATGAACGAACGTCACTCCACATGCTCAGTTCTGAGAGATAAGTGTGTGTGAAAGCCGTCCTTCAACTAGATTGTTGGGAACACAAAGTTCCTTTTCATTTGCAAACTACACTCCATACATTTATATGGGGAGGTACTAGCTCCAACTCGGTTTTACAGTGAAAACTGTAGGAACTTCAAACCGGCACTAGGAAACACACTGAGAAACTAGAGTAAAAGTTTCCCCTGCAACCCGTTCCCTTTGTGCTTGATGAACGAACGTCTCTCCACATGCTCAGTTCTGAGAGATAAGTGTGTGTGAAAGCCGTTCTTCAACTAGATTGTTGGGAACACAAAGTTCCTTTTCAGTTGCAAACAACACTCCATACATATATATGGGCAGGTACTAGCTCCAACTCGGTTTTACAGTGAAAAATGCAGGAACTTCAAACCGGCACTAGGAAACACACTGAGAAACTAGAGTAAAAGTTTCCCCTGCAACCTGTTCCCTTTGTGCTAGATGAACGAACGTCTCTCCACATGCTCAGTTCTGAGAGATAAGTGTGTGTGAAAGCCGTCCTTCAACTAGATTGTTGGGAACACAAAGTTCCTTTTCAGTTGCAAACTACACTCCATACATATATATGGGGAGGTACTAGCTCCAACTCGGTTTTACAGTGAAAACTGCAGGAAATTCAAACCGGCACTAGGAAACACACTGAGAAACTAGAGTAAAAGTTTCCCCTGCAACCCGTTCCCTTTGTGCTAGATGAACGAACGTCTCTCCACATGCTCAGTTCTGAGAGATAAGTGTGTGTGAAAGCCGTCCTTCAACTAGATTGTTGGGAACACAAAGTTCCTTTTCAGTTGCAAACTACACTCCATACATTTATATGGGGAGGTACTAGCTCCAACTCGGTTTTACAGTGAAAACTGTAGGAACTTCAAACCGGCACTAGGAAACACACTGAGAAACTAGAGTAAAAGTTTCCCCTGCAACCCGTTCCCTTTGTGCTAGATGAACGAACGTCTCTCCACATGCTCAGTTCTGAGAGATAAGTGTGTGTGTAAGCCGTCCTTCACCTAGATTGTTGGGAACACAAAGTTCCTTTTCAGTTGCAAACTACACTCCATACATATATATGGGGAGGTACTAGCTCCAACTCGGTTTTACAGTGAAAACTGCAGGAACTTCAAACCGGCACTAGGAAACACACTGAGAAACTAGAGTAAAAGTTTCCCCTGCAACCCGTTCCCTTTGTGCTAGATGAACGAACGTCTCTCCACATACTCAGTTCTGAGATGTAATTGTGTGTGAAAGCCGTCCTTCAACTAGATTGTTGGGAACACAAAGTTCCTTTTCAGTTGCAAACTACACTCCATACATATATATGGGGAGGTACTAGCTCCAACTCGGTTTTACAGTGAAAACTGCAGGAACTTCAAACCGGCACTAGGAAACACACTGAGAAACTAGAGTAAAAGTTTCCCCTGCAACCCTTCCCAATTGTGCTAGATGAACGAACGTCTCTCCACATGCTCAGTTCTGAGAGATAAGTGTGTGTGAAAGCCGTCCTTCAACTAGATTGTTGGGAACACAAAGTTCCTTTTCAGTTGCAAACTACACTCCATACATATATATGGGGAGGTACTAGCTCCAACTCGGTTTTACAGTGAAAACTGCAGGAACTTCAAACCGGCACTGGGAAACACACTGAGAAAGTAGAGTAAAAGTTTCCCCTGCAACCCTTTCCCTTTGTGCTAGATGAACGAACGTCTCTCCACATGCTCAGTTCTGAGAGATAAGTGTGTGTGAAAGCCGTCCTTCACCTAGATTGTTGGGAACACAAAGTTCCTTTTCAGTTGCAAACTACACTCCATACATATATATGGGGAGGTACTAGCTCCAACTCGGTTTTACAGTGAAAACTGCAGGAAATTCAAACCGGCACAAGGAAACACACTGAGAAACTAGAGTAAAAGTTTCCCCTGCAACCCGTTCCCTTTGTGCTAGATGAACGAACGTCTCTCCACATGCTCATTTCTGAGGGGTAACTGTGTGTGAAAGCCGTCCTTCAACAAGATTGTTGGGAACACAAAGTTCCTTTTCAGTTGCAAACTACACTCCATACATATATATGGGGAGGTACTAGCTCCAACTCGGTTTTACAGTGAAAACTGCAGGAAATTCAAACCGGCACTAGGAAAAACACTGAGAAACTAGAGTAAAAGTTTCCCCTGCAACCCGTTCCCTTTGTGCTAGATGAACGAACGTCTCTCCACATGCTCAGTTCTGAGAGATAAGTGTGTGTGAAAGCCGTCCTTCAACTAGATTGTTGGGAACACAAAGTTCCTTTTCAGTTGCAAACTACACTCCATACATATATATGGGGAGGTACTAGCTCCAACTCGGTTTTACAGTGAAAACTGCAGGAACTTCAAACCGGCACTGGGAAACACACTGAGAAACTAGAGTAAAAGTTTCCCCTGCAACCCGTTCCCTTTGTGCTAGATGAACGAACGTCTCTCCACATGCTCAGTTCTGAGAGATAAGTGTGTGTGAAAGCCGTCCTTCAACTAGATTGTTGGGAACACAAAGTTCCTTTTCATTTGCAAACTACACTCCATACATTTATATGGGGAGGTACTAGCTCCAACTCGGTTTTACAGTGAAAACTGCAGGAACTTCAAACCGGCACTAGGAAACACACTGAGAAACTAGAGTAAAAGTTTCCCCTTCAACCCGTTCCCTTTGTGCTTGATGAACGAACGTCTCTCCACATGCTCAGTTCTGAGAGATAAGTGTGTGTGAAAGCCGTTCTTCAACTAGATTGTTGGGAACACAAAGTTCCTTTTCAGTTGCAAACAACACTCCATACATATATATGGGCAGGTACTAGCTCCAACTCGGTTTTACAGTGAAAAATGCAGGAACTTCAAACCGGCACTAGGAAACACACTGAGAAACTAGAGTAAAAGTTTCCCCTGCAACCTGTTCCCTTTGTGCTAGATGAACGAACGTCTCTCCACATGCTCAGTTCTGAGAGATAAGTGTGTGTGAAAGCCGTCCTTCAACTAGATTGTTGGGAACACAAAGTTCCTTTTCAGTTGCAAACTACACTCCATACATATATATGGGGAGGTACTAGCTCCAACTCGGTTTTACAGTGAAAACTGCAGGAAATTCAAACCGGCACTAGGAAACACACTGAGAAACTAGAGTAAAAGTTTCCCCTGCAAACCGTTCCCTTTGTGCTAGATGAACGAACGTCTCTCCACATGCTCAGTTCTGAGAGATAAGTGTGTGTGAAAGCCGTCCTTCAACTAGATTGTTGGGAACACAAAGTTCCTTTTCAGTTGCAAACTACACTCCATACATTTATATGGGGAGGTACTAGCTCCAACTCGGTTTTACAGTGAAAACTGTAGGAACTTCAAACCGGCACTAGGAAACACACTGAGAAACTAGAGTAAAAGTTTCCCCTGCAACCCGTTCCCTTTGTGCTAGATGAACGAACGTCTCTCCACATGCTCAGTTCTGAGAGATAAGTGTGTGTGTAAGCCGTCCTTCACCTAGATTGTTGGGAACACAAAGTTCCTTTTCAGTTGCAAACTACACTCCATACATATATATGGGGAGGTACTAGCTCCAACTCGGTTTTACAGTGAAAACTGCAGGAACTTCAAACCGGCACTAGGAAACACACTGAGAAACTAGAGTAAAAGTTTCCCCTGCAACCCGTTCCCTTTGTGCTAGATGAACGAACGTCTCTCCACATACTCAGTTCTGAGATGTAATTGTGTGTGAAAGCCGTCCTTCAACTAGATTGTTGGGAACACAAAGTTCCTTTTCAGTTGCAAACTACACTCCATACATATATATGGGGAGGTACTAGCTCCAACTCGGTTTTACAGTGAAAACTGCAGGAACTTCAAACCGGCACTAGGAAACACACTGAGAAACTAGAGTAAAAGTTTCCCCTGCAACCCGTTCCCTTTGTGCTAGATGAACGAACGTCTCTCCACATACTCAGTTCTGAGATGTAATTGTGTGTGAAAGCCGTCCTTCAACTAGATTGTTGGGAACACAAAGTTCCTTTTCAGTTGCAAACTACACTCCATACATATATATGGGGAGGTACTAGCTCCAACTCGGTTTTACAGTGAAAACTGCAGGAACTTCAAACCGGCACTAGGAAACACACTGAGAAACTAGAGTAAAAGTTTCCCCTGCAACCCTTTCCAATTGTGCTAGATGAACGAACGTCTCTCCACATGCTCAGTTCTGAGAGATAAGTGTGTGTGAAAGCCGTCCTTCAACTAGATTGTTGGGAACACAAAGTTCCTTTTCAGTTGCAAACTACACTCCATACATATATATGGGGAGGTACTAGCTCCAACTCGGTTTTACAGTGAAAACTGCAGGAACTTCAAACCGGCACTGGGAAACACACTGAGAAACTAGAGTAAAAGTTTCCCCTGCAACCCTTTCCCTTTGTGCTAGATGAACGAACGTCTCTCCACATGCTCAGTTCTGAGAGATAAGTATGTGTGAAAGCCGTCCTTCACCTAGATTGTTGGGAACACAAAGTTCCTTTTCAGTTGCAAACTACACTCCATACATATATATGGGGAGGTACTAGCTCCAACTCGGTTTTACAGTGAAAACTGCAGGAAATTCAAACCGGCACAAGGAAACACACTGAGAAACTAGAGTAAAAGTTTCCCCTGCAACCCGTTCCCTTTGTGCTAGATGAACGAACGTCTCTCCACATGCTCATTTCTGAGGGGTAAGTGTGTGTGAAAGCCGTCCTTCAACAAGATTGTTGGGAACACAAAGTTCCTTTTCAGTTGCAAACTACACTCCATACATATATATGGGGAGGTACTAGCTCCAACTCGGTTTTACAGTGAAAACTGCAGGAAATTCAAACCGGCACTAGGAAAAACACTGAGAAACTAGAATAAAAGTTTCCCCTGCAACCCGTTCCCTTTGTGCTAGATGAACGAACGTCTCTCCACATGCTCAGTTCTGAGAGGTAAGTGTGTGTGAAAGCCGTCCTTCAACTAGATTGTTGGGAACACAAAGTTCCTTTTCAGTTGCAAACTACACTCCATACATATATATGGGGAGGTACTAGCTCCAAATCGGTTTTACAGTGAAAACTGCAGGAACTTCAAACCGGCACTAGGAAACACACTGAGAAACTAGAGTAAAAGTTTCCCCTGCAACCCGTTCCCTTTGTGCTTGATGAACGAACGTCTCTCCACATGCTCAGTTCTGAGAGATAAGTGTGTGTGAAAGCCGTTCTTCAACTAGATTGTTGGGAACACAAAGTTCCTTTTCAGTTGCAAACAACACTCCATACATATATATGGGCAGGTACTAGCTCCAACTCGGTTTTACAGTGAAAACTGCAGGAACTTCAAACCGGCACTAGGAAACACACTGAGAAACTAGAGTAAAAGTTTCCCCTGCAACCTGTTCCCTTTGTGCTAGATGAACGAACGTCTCTCCACATGCTCAGTTCTGAGAGATAAGTGTGTGTGAAAGCCGTCCTTCAACTAGATTGTTGGGAACACAAAGTTCCTTTTCAGTTGCAAACTACACTCCATACATATATATGGGGAGGTACTAGCTCCAACTCGGTTTTACAGTGAAAACTGCAGGAAATTCAAACCGGCACTAGGAAACACACTGAGAAACTAGAGTAAAAGTTTCCCCTGCAACCCGTTCCCTTTGTGCTAGATGAACGAACGTCTCTCCACATGCTCAGTTCTGAGAGATAAGTGTGTGTGAAAGCCGTCCTTCAACTAGATTGTTGGGAACACAAAGTTCCTTTTCAGTTGCAAACTACACTCCATACATTTATATGGGGAGGTACTAGCTCCAACTCGGTTTTACAGTGAAAACTGTAGGAACTTCAAACCGGCACTAGGAAACACACTGAGAAACTAGAGTAAAAGTTTCCCCTGCAACCCGTTCCCTTTGTGCTAGATGAACGAACGTCTCTCCACATGCTCAGTTCTGAGAGATAAGTGTGTGTGTAAGCCGTCCTTCACCTAGATTGTTGGGAACACAAAGTTCCTTTTCAGTTGCAAACTACACTCCATACATATATATGGGGAGGTACTAGCTCCAACTCGGTTTTACAGTGAAAACTGCAGGAACTTCAAACCGGCACTAGGAAACACACTGAGAAACTAGAGTAAAAGTTTCCCCTGCAACCCGTTCCCTTTGTGCTAGATGAACGAACGTCTCTCCACATACTCAGTTCTGAGATGTAATTGTGTGTGAAAGCCGTCCTTCAACTAGATTGTTGGGAACACAAAGTTCCTTTTCAGTTGCAAACTACACTCCATACATATATATGGGGAGGTACTAGCTCCAACTCGGTTTTACAGTGAAAACTGCAGGAACTTCAAACCGGCACTAGGAAACACACTGAGAAACTAGAGTAAAAGTTTCCCCTGCAACCCTTTCCAATTGTGCTAGATGAACGAACGTCTCTCCACATGCTCAGTTCTGAGAGATAAGTGTGTGTGAAAGCCGTCCTTCAACTAGATTGTTGGGAACACAAAGTTCCTTTTCAGTTGCAAACTACACTCCATACATATATATGGGGAGGTACTAGCTCCAACTCGGTTTTACAGTGAAAACTGCAGGAAATTCAAACCGGCACTAGGAAACACACTGAGAAACTAGAGTAAAAGTTTCCCCTGCAACCCGTTCCCTTTGTGCTAGATGAACGAACGTCTCTCCACATGCTCAGTTCTGAGAGATAAGTGTGTGTGAAAGCCGTCCTTCAACTAGATTGTTGGGAACACAAAGTTCCTTTTCAGTTGCAAACTACACTCCATACATTTATATGGGGAGGTACTAGCTCCAACTCGGTTTTACAGTGAAAACTGTAGGAACTTCAAACCGGCACTAGGAAACACACTGAGAAACTAGAGTAAAAGTTTCCCCTGCAACCCGTTCCCTTTGTGCTAGATGAACGAACGTCTCTCCACATGCTCAGTTCTGAGAGATAAGTGTGTGTGTAAGCCGTCCTTCACCTAGATTGTTGGGAACACAAAGTTCCTTTTCAGTTGCAAACTACACTCCATACATATATATGGGGAGGTACTAGCTCCAACTCGGTTTTACAGTGAAAACTGCAGGAACTTCAAACCGGCACTAGGAAACACACTGAGAAACTAGAGTAAAAGTTTCCCCTGCAACCCGTTCCCTTTGTGCTAGATGAACGAACGTCTCTCCACATACTCAGTTCTGAGATGTAATTGTGTGTGAAAGCCGTCCTTCAACTAGATTGTTGGGAACACAAAGTTCCTTTTCAGTTGCAAACTACACTCCATACATATATATGGGGAGGTACTAGCTCCAACTCGGTTTTACAGTGAAAACTGCAGGAACTTCAAACCGGCACTAGGAAACACACTGAGAATCTAGAGTAAAAGTTTCCCCTGCAACCCTTTCCAATTGTGCTAGATGAACGAACGTCTCTCCACATGCTCAGTTCTGAGAGATAAGTGTGTGTGAAAGCCGTCCTTCAACTAGATTGTTGGGAAAACAAAGTTCCTTTTCAGTTGCAAACTACACTCCATACATATATATGGGGAGGTACTAGCTCCAACTCGGTTTTACAGTGAAAACTGCAGGAACTTCAAACCGGCACTGGGAAACACACTGAGAATCTAGAGTAAAAGTTTCCCCTGCAACCCTTTCCCTTTGTGCTAGATGAACGAACGTCTCTCCACATGCTCAGTTCTGAGAGATAAGTGTGTGTGAAAGCCGTCCTTCACCTAGATTGTTGGGAACACAAAGTTCCTTTTCAGTTGCAAACAACACTCCATACATATATATGGGGAGGTACTAGCTCCAACTCGGTTTTACAGTGAAAACTGCAGGAAATTCAAACCGGCACAAGGAAACACACTGAGAAACTAGAGTAAAAGTTTCCCCTGCAACCCGTTCCCTTTGTGCTAGATGAACGAACGTCTCTCCACATGCTCATTTCTGAGGGGTAAGTGTGTGTGAAAGCCGTCCTTCAACAAGATTGTTGGGAACACAAAGTTCCTTTTCAGTTGCAAACTACACTCCATACATATATATGGGGAGGTACTAGCTCCAACTCGGTTTTACAGTGAAAACTGCAGGAACTTCAAACCGGCACTAGGAAACACACTGAGAAACTAGAGTAAAAGTTTCCCCTGCAACCCGTTCCCTTTGTGCTAGATGAACGAACGTCTCTCCACATGCTCAGTTCTGAGAGATAAGTGTGTGTGTAAGCCGTCCTTCACCTAGATTGTTGGGAACACAAAGTTCCTTTTCAGTTGCAAACTACACTCCATACATATATATGGGGAGGTACTAGCTCCAACTCGGTTTTACAGTGAAAACTGCAGGAACTTCAAACCGGCACTAGGAAACACACTGAGAAACTAGAGTAAAAGTTTCCCCTGCAACCCGTTCCCTTTGTGCTAGATGAACGAACGTCTCTCCACATACTCAGTTCTGAGATGTAATTGTGTGTGAAAGCCGTCCTTCA
The DNA here is from genome assembly GCF_036321535.1 of Camelus dromedarius. NCBI lineage: Eukaryota > Metazoa > Chordata > Mammalia > Artiodactyla > Camelidae > Camelus > Camelus dromedarius. Next base: position 13,710,879 of record NC_087443.1, read on the forward strand.
ACTAGATTGTTGGGAACACAAAGTTCCTTTTCAGTTGCAAACTACACTCCATACATATATATGGGGAGGTACTAGCTCCAACTCGGTTTTACAGTGAAAACTGCAGGAACTTCAAACCGGCACTAGGAAACACACTGAGAAACTAGAGTAAAAGTTTCCCCTGCAACCCTTTCCAATTGTGCTAGATGAACGAACGTCTCTCCACATGCTCAGTTCTGAGAGATAAGTGTGTGTGAAAGCCGTCCTTCAACTAGATTGTTGGGAACACAAAGTTCCTTTTCAGTTGCAAACTACACTCCATACATATATATGGGGAGGTACTAGCTCCAACTCGGTTTTACAGTGAAAACTGCAGGAACTTCAAACCGGCACTGGGAAACACACTGAGAAACTAGAGTAAAAGTTTCCCCTGCAACCCTTTCCCTTTGTGCTAGATGAACGAACGTCTCTCCACATGCTCAGTTCTGAGAGATAAGTGTGTGTGAAAGCCGTCCTTCACCTAGATTGTTGGGAACACAAAGTTCCTTTTCAGTTGCAAACTACACTCCATACATATATATGGGGAGGTACTAGCTCCAACTCGGTTTTACAGTGAAAACTGCAGGAAATTCAAACCGGCACAAGGAAACACACTGAGAAACTAGAGTAAAAGTTTCACCTGCAAACCGTTCCCTTTGTGCTAGATGAACGAACGTCTCTCCACATGCTCATTTCTGAGGGGTAAGTGTGTGTGAAAGCCGTCCTTGAACAAGATTGTTGGGAACACAAAGTTCCTTTTCAGTTGCAAACTACACTCCATACATATATATGGGGAGGTACTAGCTCCAACTCGGTTTTACAGTGAAAACTGCAGGAAATTCAAACCGGCACTAGGAAAAACACTGAGAAACTAGAGTAAAAGTTTCCCCTGCAACCCGTTCCCTTTGTGCTAGATGAACGAACGTCTCTCCACATGCTCAGTTCTGAGAGATAAGTGTGTGTGAAAGCCGTCCTTCAACTAGATTGTTGGGAACACAAAGTTCCTTTTCAGTTGCAAACTACACTCCATACATATATATGGGGAGGTACTAGCTCCAACTCGGTTTTACAGTGAAAACTGCAGGAACTTCAAACCGGCACTAGGAAACACACTGAGAAACTAGAGTAAAAGTTTCCCCTGCAACCCGTTCCCTTTGTGCTAGATGAACGAACGTCTCTCCACATGCTCAGTTCTGAGAGATAAGTGTGTGTGAAAGCCGTCCTTCAACTAGATTGTTGGGAACACAAAGTTCCTTTTCATTTGCAAACTACACTCCATACATTTATATGGGGAGGTACTAGCTCCAACTCGGTTTTACAGTGAAAACTGCAGGAACTTCAAACCGGCACTAGGAAACACACTGAGAAACTAGAGTAAAAGTTTCCCCTGCAACCCGTTCCCTTTGTGCTTGATGAACGAACGTCTCTCCACATGCTCAGTTCTGAGAGATAAGTGTGTGTGAAAGCCGTCCTTCAACTAGATTGTTGGGAACACAAAGTTCCTTTTCAGTTGCAAACAACACTCCATACATATATATGGGCAGGTACTAGCTCCAACTCGGTTTTACAGTGAAAAATGCAGGAACTTCAAACCGGCACTAGGAAACACTCTGAGAAACTAGAGTAAAAGTTTCCCCTGCAACCTGTTCCCTTTGTGCTAGATGAACGAACGTCTCTCCACATGCTCAGTTCTGAGAGATAAGTGTGTGTGAAAGCCGTCCTTCAACTAGATTGTTGGGAACACAAAGTTCCTTTTCAGTTGCAAACTACACTCCATACATATATATGGGGAGGTACTAGCTCCAACTCGGTTTTACAGTGAAAACTGCAGGAAATTCAAACCGGCACTAGGAAACACACTGAGAAACTAGAGTAAAAGTTTCCCCTGCAACCCGTTCCCTTTGTGCTAGATGAACGAACGTCTCTCCACATGCTCAGTTCTGAGAGATAAGTGTGTGTGAAAGCCGTCCTTCAACTAGATTGTTGGGAACACAAAGTTCCTTTTCAGTTGCAAACTACACTCCATACATTTATATGGGGAGGTACTAGCTCCAACTCGGTTTTACAGTGAAAAATGCAGGAACTTCAAACCGGCACTAGGAAACACTCTGAGAAACTAGAGTAAAAGTTTCCCCTGCAACCTGTTCCCTTTGTGCTAGATGAACGAACGTCTCTCCACATGCTCAGTTCTGAGAGATAAGTGTGTGTGAAAGCCGTCCTTCAACTAGATTGTTGGGAACACAAAGTTCCTTTTCAGTTGCAAACTACACTCCATACATATATATGGGGAGGTACTAGCTCCAACTCGGTTTTACAGTGAAAACTGCAGGAAATTCAAACCGGCACTAGGAAACACACTGAGAAACTAGAGTAAAAGTTTCCCCTGCAACCCGTTCCCTTTGTGCTAGATGAACGAACGTCTCTCCACATGCTCAGTTCTGAGAGATAAGTGTGTGTGAAAGCCGTCCTTCAACTAGATTGTTGGGAACACAAAGTTCCTTTTCAGTTGCAAACTACACTCCATACATTTATATGGGGAGGTACTAGCTCCAACTCGGTTTTACAGTGAAAACTGTAGGAACTTCAAACCGGCACTAGGAAACACACTGAGAAACTAGAGTAAAAGTTTCCCCTGCAACCCGTTCCCTTTGTGCTAGATGAACGAACGTCTCTCCACATGCTCAGTTCTGAGAGATAATGTGTGTGTAAGCCGTCCTTCACCTAGATTGTTGGGAACACAAAGTTCCTTTTCAGTTGCAAACTACACTCCATACATATATATGGGGAGGTACTAGCTCCAACTCGGTTTTACAGTGAAAACTGCAGGAACTTCAAACCGGCACTAGGAAACACACTGAGAAACTAGAGTAAAAGTTTCCCCTGCAACCCTTTCCAATTGTGCTAGATGAACGAACGTCTCTCCACATGCTCAGTTCTGAGAGATAAGTGTGTGTGAAAGCCGTTCTTCAACTAGATTGTTGGGAACACAAAGTTCCTTTTCAGTTGCAAACAACACTCCATACATATATATGGGCAGGTACTAGCTCCAACTCGGTTTTACAGTGAAAAATGCAGGAACTTCAAACCGGCACTAGGAAACACACTGAGAAACTAGAGTAAAAGTTTCCCCTGCAACCCGTTCCCTTTGTGCTAGATGAACGAACGTCTCTCCACATACTCAGTTCTGAGATGTAATTGTGTGTGAAAGCCGTCCTTCAACTAGATTGTTGGGAACACAAAGTTCCTTTTCAGTTGCAAACTACACTCCATACATATATATGGGGAGGTACTAGCTCCAACTCGGTTTTACAGTGAAAACTGCAGGAAATTCAAACCGGCACTAGGAAACACACTGAGAAACTAGAGAAAAAGTTTCCCCTGCAACCCGTTCCCTTTGTGCTAGATGAACGAACGTCTCTCCACATGCTCAGTTCTGAGAGATAAGTGTGTGTGAAAGCCGTCCTTCAACTAGATTGTTGGGAACACAAAGTTCCTTTTCAGTTGCAAACTACACTCCATACATTTATATGGGGAGGTACTAGCTCCAACTCGGTTTTACAGTGAAAACTGTAGGAACTTCAAACCGGCACTAGGAAACACACTGAGAAACTAGAGTAAAAGTTTCCCCTGCAACCCGTTCCCTTTGTGCTAGATGAACGAACGTCTCTCCACATCCTCAGTTCTGAGAGATAAGTGTGTGTGTAAGCCGTCCTTCACCTAGATTGTTGGGAACACAAAGTTCCTTTTCAGTTGCAAACTACACTCCATACATATATATGGGGAGGTACTAGCTCCAACTCGGTTTTACAGTGAAAACTGCAGGAACTTCAAACCGGCACTAGGAAACACACTGAGAAACTAGAGTAAAAGTTTCCCCTGCAACCCGTTCCCTTTGTGCTAGATGAACGAACGTCTCTCCACATACTCAGTTCTGAGATGTAATTGTGTGTGAAAGCCGTCCTTCAACTAGATTGTTGGGAACACAAAGTTCCTTTTCAGTTGCAAATACACTCCATACATATATATGGGGAGGTACTAGCTCCAACTCGGTTTTACAGTGAAAACTGCAGGAACTTCAAACCGGCACTAGGAAACACACTGAGAAACTAGAGTAAAAGTTTCCCCTGCAACCCTTTCCAATTGTGCTAGATGAACGAACGTCTCTCCACATGCTCAGTTCTGAGAGATAAGTGTGTGTGAAAGCCGTCCTTCAACTAGATTGTTGGGAACACAAAGTTCCTTTTCAGTTGCAAACTACACTCCATACATATATATGGGGAGGTACTAGCTCCAACTCGGTTTTACAGTGAAAACTGCAGGAACTTCAAACCGGCACTGGGAAACACACTGAGAAACTAGAGTAAAAGTTTCCCCTGCAACCCTTTCCCTTTGTGCTAGATGAACGAACGTCTCTCCACATGCTCAGTTCTGAGAGATAAGTGTGTGTGAAAGCCGTCCTTCACCTAGATTGTTGGGAACACAAAGTTCCTTTTCAGTTGCAAACTACACTCCATACATATATATGGGTAGGTACTAGCTCCAACTCGGTTTTACAGTGAAAACTGCAGGAAATTCAAACCGGCACAAGGAAACACACTGAGAAACTAGAGTAAAAGTTTCCCCTGCAACCCGTTCCCTTTGTGCTAGATGAACGAACGTCTCTCCACATGCTCATTTCTGAGGGGTAAGTGTGTGTGAAAGCCGTCCTTGAACAAGATTGTTGGGAACACAAAGTTCCTTTTCAGTTGCAAACTACACTCCATACATATATATGGGGAGGTACTAGCTCCAACTCGGTTTTACAGTGAAAACTGCAGGAAATTCAAACCGGCACTAGGAAAAACACTGAGAAACTAGAGTAAAAGTTTCCCCTGCAACCCGTTCCCTTTGTGCTAGATGAACGAACGTCTCTCCACATGCTCAGTTCTGAGAGATAAGTGTGTGTGAAAGCCGTCCTTCAACTAGATTGTTGGGAACACAAAGTTCCTTTTCAGTTGCAAACTACACTCCATACATATATATGGGGAGGTACTAGCTCCAACTCGGTTTTACAGTGAAAACTGCAGGAACTTCAAACCGGCACTAGGAAACACACTGAGAAACTAGAGTAAAAGTTTCCCCTGCAACCCGTTCCCTTTGTGCTAGATGAACGAACGTCTCTCCACATGCTCAGTTCTGAGAGATAAGTGTGTGTGAAAGCCGTCCTTCAACTAGATTGTTGGGAACACAAAGTTCCTTTTCATTTGCAAACTACACTCCATACATTTATATGGGGAGGTACTAGCTCCAACTCGGTTTTACAGTGAAAACTGCAGGAACTTCAAACCGGCACTAGGAAACACACTGAGAAACTAGAGTAAAAGTTTCCCCTGCAACCCGTTCCCTTTGTGCTTGATGAACGAACGTCTCTCCACATGCTCAGTTCTGAGAGATAAGTGTGTGTGAAAGCCGTTCTTCAACTAGATTGTTGGGAACACAAAGTTCCTTTTCAGTTGCAAACAACACTCCATACATATATATGGGCAGGTACTAGCTCCAACTCGGTTTTACAGTGAAAAATGCAGGAACTTCAAACCGGCACTAGGAAACACTCTGAGAAACTAGAGTAAAAGTTTCCCCTGCAACCTGTTCCCTTTGTGCTAGATGAACGAACGTCTCTCCACATGCTCAGTTCTGAGAGATAAGTGTGTGTGAAAGCCGTCCTTCAACTAGATTGTTGGGAACACAAAGTTCCTTTTCAGTTGCAAACTACACTCCATACATATATATGGGGAGGTACTAGCTCCAACTCGGTTTTACAGTGAAAACTGCAGGAAATTCAAACCGGCACTAGGAAACACACTGAGAAACTAGAGTAAAAGTTTCCCCTGCAACCCGTTCCCTTTGTGCTAGATGAACGAACGTCTCTCCACATGCTCAGTTCTGAGAGATAAGTGTGTGTGAAAGCCGTCCTTCAACTAGATTGTTGGGAACACAAAGTTCCTTTTCAGTTGCAAACTACACTCCATACATTTATATGGGGAGGTACTAGCTCCAACTCGATTTTACAGTGAAAACTGTAGGAACTTCAAACCGGCACTAGGAAACACAATGAGAAACTAGAGTAAAAGTTTCCCCTGCAACCCGTTCCCTTTGTGCTAGATGAACGAACGTCTCTCCACATGCTCAGTTCTGAGAGATAAGTGTGGGTGTAAGCCGTCCTTCACCTAGATTGTTGGGAACACAAAGTTCCTTTTCAGTTGCAAACTACACTCCATACATATATATGGGGAGGTACTAGCTCCAACTCGGTTTTACAGTGAAAACTGCAGGAACTTCAAACCGGCACTAGGAAACACACTGAGAAACTAGAGTAAAAGTTTCCCCTGCAACCCGTTCCCTTTGTGCTAGATGAACGAACGTCTCTCCACATACTCAGTTCTGAGATGTAATTGTGTGTGAAAGCCGTCCTTCAACTAGATTGTTGGGAACACAAAGTTCCTTTTCAGTTGCAAACTACACTCCATACATATATATGGGGAGGTACTAGCTCCAACTCGGTTTTACAGTGAAAACTGCAGGAACTTCAAACCGGCACTAGGAAACACACTGAGAAACTAGAGTAAAAGTTTCCCCTGCAACCCTTTCCAATTGTGCTAGATGAACGAACGTCTCTCCACATGCTCAGTTCTGAGAGATAAGTGTGTGTGAAAGCCGTCCTTCAACTCGATTGTTGGGAACACAAAGTTCCTTTTCAGTTGCAAACTACACTCCATACATATATATGGGGAGGTACTAGCTCCAACTCGGTTTTACAGTGAAAACTGCAGGAACTTCAAACCGGCACTGGGAAACACACTGAGAAACTAGAGTAAAAGTTTCCCCTGCAACCCTTTCCCTTTGTGCTAGATGAACGAACGTCTCTCCACATGCTCAGTTCTGAGAGATAAGTGTGTGTGAAAGCCGTCCTTCACCTAGATTGTTGGGAACACAAAGTTCCTTTTCAGTTGCAAACTACACTCCATACATATATATGGGGAGGTACTAGCTCCAACTCGGTTTTACAGTGAAAACTGCAGGAAATTCAAACCGGCACAAGGAAACACACTGAGAAACTAGAGTAAAAGTTTCCCCTGCAACCCGTTCCATTTGTGCTAGATGAACGAACGTCTCTCCACATGCTCATTTCTGAGGGGTAAGTGTGTGTGAAAGCCGTCCTTCAACAAGATTGTTGGGAACACAAAGTTCCTTTTCAGTTGCAAACTACACTCCATACATATATATGGGGAGGTACTAGCTCCAACTCGGTTTTACAGAGAAAACTGCAGGAAATTCAAACCGGCACTAGGAAAAACACTGAGAAACTAGAGTAAAAGTTTCCCCTGCAACCCGTTCCCTTTGTGCTAGATGAACGAACGTCTCTCCACATGCTCAGTTCTGAGAGATAAGTGTGTGTGAAAGCCGTCCTTCAACTAGATTGTTGGGAACACAAAGTTCCTTTTCAGTTGCAAACTACACTCCATACATATATATGGGGAGGTACTAGCTCCAACTCGGTTTTACAGTGAAATCTGCAGGAACTTCAAACCGGCACTAGGAAACACACTGAGAAACTAGAGTAAAAGTTTCCCCTGCAACCCGTTCCCTTTGTGCTAGATGAACGAACGTCTCTCCACATGCTCAGTTCTGAGAGATAAGTGTGTGTGAAAGCCGTCCTTCAACTAGATTGTTGGGAACACAAAGTTCCTTTTCATTTGCAAACTACACTCCATACATTTATATGGGGAGGTACTAGCTCCAACTCGGTTTTACAGTGAAAACTGCAGGAACTTCAAACCGGCACTAGGAAACACACTGAGAAACTAGAGTAAAAGTTTCCCCTGCAACCCGTTCCCTTTGTGCTTGATGAACGAACGTCTCTCCACATGCTCAGTTCTGAGAGATAAGTGTGTGTGAAAGCCGTTCTTCAACTAGATTGTTGGGAACACAAAGTTCCTTTTCAGTTGCAAACAACACTCCATACATATATATGGGCAGGTACTAGCTCCAACTCGGTTTTACAGTGAAAAATGCAGGAACTTCAAACCGGCACTAGGAAACACACTGAGAAACTAGAGTAAAAGTTTCCCCTGCAACCTGTTCCCTTTGTGCTAGATGAACGAACGTCTCTCCACATGCTCAGTTCTGAGAGATAAGTGTGTGTGAAAGCCGTCCTTCAACTAGATTGTTGGGAACACAAAGTTCCTTTTCAGTTGCAAACTACACTCCATACATATATATGGGGAGGTACTAGCTCCAACTCGGTTTTACAGTGAAAACTGCAGGAACTTCAAACCGGCACTGGGAAACACACTGAGAAACTAGAGTAAAAGTTTCCCCTGCAAACCTTTCCCTTTGTGCTAGATGAACGAACGTCTCTCCACATGCTCAGTTCTGAGAGATAAGTGTGTGTGAAAGCCGTCCTTCACCTAGATTGTTGGGAACACAAAGTTCCTTTTCAGTTGCAAACTACACTCCATACATATATATGGGGAGGTACTAGCTCCAACTCGGTTTTACAGTGAAAACTGCAGGAAATTCAAACCGGCACAAGGAAACACACTGAGAAACTAGAGTAAAAGTTTCCCCTGCAACCCGTTCCCTTTGTGCTAGATGAACGAACGTCTCTCCACATGCTCATTTCTGAGGGGTAAGTGTGTGTGAAAGCCGTCCTTCAACAAGATTGTTGGGAACACAAAGTTCCTTTTCAGTTGCAAACTACACTCCATACATATATATGGGGAGGTACTAGCTCCAACTCGGTTTTACAGTGAAAACTGCAGGAAATTCAAACCGGCACTAGGAAAAACACTGAGAAACTAGAGTAAAAGTTTCCCCTGCAACCCGTTCCCTTTGTGCTAGATGAACGAACGTCTCTCCACATGCTCAGTTCTGAGAGATAAGTGTGTGTGAAAGCCGTCCTTCAACTAGATTGTTGGGAACACAAAGTTCCTTTTCAGTTGCAAACTACACTCCATACATATATATGGGGAGGTACTAGCTCCAAATCGGTTTTACAGTGAAAACTGCAGGAACTTCAAACCGGCACTAGGAAACACACTGAGAAACTAGAGTAAAAGTTTCCCCTGCAACCCGTTCCCTTTGTGCTAGATGAACGAACGTCTCTCCACATGCTCAGTTCTGAGAGATAAGTGTGTGTGAAAGCCGTCCTTCAACTAGATTGTTGGGAACACAAAGTTCCTTTTCATTTGCAAACTACACTCCATACATTTATATGGGGAGGTACTAGCTCCAACTCGGTTTTACAGTGAAAACTGCAGGAACTTCAAACCGGCACTAGGAAACACACTGAGAAACTAGAGTAAAAGTTTCCCCTGCAACCCGTTCCCTTTGTGCTTGATGAACGAACGTCTCTCCACATGCTCAGTTCTGAGAGATAAGTGTGTGTGAAAGCCGTTCTTCAACTAGATTGTTGGGAACACAAAGTTCCTTTTCAGTTGCAAACAACACTCCATACATATATATGGGCAGGTACTAGCTCCAACTCGGTTTTACAGTGAAAAATGCAGGAACTTCAAACCGGCACTAGGAAACACACTGAGAAACTAGAGTAAAAGTTTCCCCTGCAACCTGTTCCCTTTGTGCTAGATGAACGAACGTCTCTCCACATGCTCAGTTCTGAGAGATAAGTGTGTGTGAAAGCCGTCCTTCAACTAGATTGTTGGGAACACAAAGTTCCTTTTCAGTTGCAAACTACACTCCATACATTTATATGGGTAGGTACTAGCTCCAACTCGGTTTTACAGTGAAAACTGCAGGAATTTCAAACCGGTACTAGGAAACACACTGAGAAACTAGAGTAAAAGTTTCCCCTGCAACCCGTTCCCTTTGTGCTAGATGAACGAACGTCTCTCCACATGCTCATTTCTGAGGGGTAAGTGTGTGTGAAAGCCGTCCTTCAACAAGATTGTTGGGAACACAAAGTTCCTTTTCAGTTGCAAACTACACTCCATACATATATATGGGGAGGTACTAGCTCCAACTCGGTTTTACAGTGAAAACTGCAGGAAATTCAAACCGGCACTAGGAAAAACACTGAGAAACTAGAGTAAAAGTTTCCCCTGCAACCCGTTCCCTTTGTGCTAGATGAACGAACGTCTCTCCACATGCTCAGTTCTGAGAGATAAGTGTGTGTGAAAGCCGTCCTTCAACTAGATTGTTGGGAACACAAAGTTCCTTTTCAGTTGCAAACTACACTCCATACATATATATGGGGAGGTACTAGCTCCAACCCGGTTTTACAGTGAAAACTGCAGGAACTTCAAACCGGCACTAGGAAACACACTGAGAAACTAGAGTAAAAGTTTCCCCTGCAACCCGTTCCCTTTGTGCTAGATGAACGAACGTCTCTCCACATGCTCAGTTCTGAGAGATAAGTGTGTGTGAAAGCCGTCCTTCAACTAGATTGTTGGGAACACAAAGTTCCTTTTCATTTGCAAACTACACTCCATACATTTATATGGGGAGGTACTAGCTCCAACTCGGTTTTACAGTGAAAACTGCAGGAACTTCAAACCGGCACTAGGAAACACACTGAGAAACTAGAGTAAAAGTTTCCCCTGCAACCCGTTCCCTTTGTGCTAGATGAACGAACGTCTCTCCACATGCTCAGTTCTGAGAGGTAAGTGTGTGTGAAAGCCGTCCTTCAACTAGATTGTTGGGAACACAAAGTTCCTTTTCAGTTGCAAACTACACTCCATACATATATATGGGGAGGTACTAGCTCCAACTCGGTTTTACAGTGAAAACTGCAGGAACTTCAAACCGGCACTAGGAAACACACTGAGAAACTAGAGTAAAAGTTAACCCTGCAACCCGTTCCCTTTGTGCTTGATGAACGAACTTCTCTCCACATGCTCAGTTCTGAGAGATAAGTGTGTGTGAAAGCCGTTCTTCAACTAGATTGTTGGGAACACAAAGTTCCTTTTCAGTTGCAAACAACACTCCATACATATATATGGGCAGGTACTAGCTCCAACTCGGTTTTACAGTGAAAAATGCAGGAACTTCAAACCGGCACTAGGAAACACACTGAGAAACTAGAGTAAAAGTTTCCCCTGCAACCTGTTCCCTTTGTGCTAGATGAACGAACGTCTCTCCACATGCTCAGTTCTGAGAGATAAGTGTGTGTGAAAGCCGTCCTTCAACTAGATTGTTGGGAACACAAAGTTCCTTTTCAGTTGCAAACTACACTTCATACATTTATATGGGTAGGTACTAGCTCCAACTCGGTTTTACAGTGAAAACTGCAGGAATTTCAAACCGGTACTAGGAAACACACTGAGAAACTAGAGTAAAAGTTTCCCCTGCAACCCGTTCCCTTTGTGCTAGATGAACGAACGTCTCTCCACATGCTCAGTTCTGAGAGATAATTGTGTGTGAAAGCCGTCCTTCAACTAGATTGTTGGGAACACAAAGTTCCTTTTCAGTTGCAAACTACACTCCATACATATATATGGGGTGGTACTAGCTCCAACTCGGTTTTACAGTGAAAACTGCAGGAACTTCAAACCGGCACTAGGAAACACACTGAGAAACTAGAGTAAAAGTTTCACCTGCAACCCGTTCCCTTTGTGCTAGATGAACGAACGTCTCTCCACATGCTCAGTTCTGAGAGATAAGTGTGTGTGAAAGCTGTCCTTCAACTAGATTGTTGGGAACACAAAGTGCCTTTTCAGTTGCAAACTACACGCCATACATATATATGGGGAGGTACTAGCTCCAACTCGGTTTTACAGTGAAAACTGCAGGAACTTCAAACCGGCAGTAGGAAACACACTGAGAAACTAGAGTAAAAGTTTCCCCTGCAACCCGTTCCCTTTGTGCTAGATGAACGAACGTCTCTCCACATGCTCAGTTCTGAGAGATAAGTGTGTGTGAAAGCCGTCCTTCAACTAGATTGTTGGGAACACAAAGTTCCTTTTCAGTTGCAAACTACACTCCATACATATATATGGGGAGGTACTAGCTACAACTCGGTTTTACAGTGAAAACTGCAGGAACTTCAAACCGGCACTAGGAAACACACTGAGAAACTAGAGTAAAAATTTCCCCTGCAACCCGTTCCCTTTGTGCTAGATGAACGAACGTCTCTCCACATGCTCAGTTCTGAGAGATAAGTGTGTGTGAAAGCCGTCCTTCAACTAGATTGTTGGGAACACAAAGTTCCTTTTCAGTTGCAAACTACACTCCATACATATATATGGGGAGGTACTAGCTCCAACTCGGTTTTACAGTGAAAAATGCAGGAACTTCAAACCGGCACTAGGAAACACACTGAGAAACTAGAGTAAAAGTTTCCCCTGCAACCCGTTCCCTTTGTGCTAGATGAACGAACGTCTCTCCACATGCTCAGTTCTGAGAGATAAGTGTGTGTGAAAGCCGTCCTTCAACTAGATTGTTGGGAACACAAAGTTCCTTTTCAGTTGCAAACTACACTCCATACATATATATGGGGAGGTACTAGCTCCAACTCGGTTTTACAGTGAAAACTGCAGGAACTTCAAACCGGCACTAGGAAACACACTGAGAAACTAGAGTAAAAGTTTCCCCTGCAACCCGTTCCCTTTGTGCTAGATGAACGAACGTCTCTCCACATGCTCATTTCTGAGGGGTAAGTGTGTGTGAAAGCCGCCTTCAACAAGATTGTTGGGAACACAAAGTTCCTTTTCAGTTGCAAACTACACTCCATACATATATATGGGGAGGTACTAGCTCCAACTCGGTTTTACAGTGAAAACTGCAGGAACTTCAAACCGGCACTAGGAAAAACACTGAGAAACTAGAGTAAAAGTTTCCCCTGCAACCCGTTCCCTTTGTGCTAGATGAACGAACGTCTCTCCACATGCTCATTTCTGAGAGATAAGTGTGTGTGAAAGCCGTCCTTCAACTAGATTTTTGGGAACACAAAGTGCCTTTTCAGTTGCAAACTACACGCCATACATATATATGGGTAGGTACTAGCTCCAACTCGGTTTTACAGTGAAAACTGCAGGAACTTCAAACCGGCACTAGGAAACACATTGAGAAACTAGAGTAACAGTTTCACCTGCAACCCGTTCCCTTTGTGCTAGATGAACGAACGTCTCTCCACATGCTCAGTTCTGAGAGATAAGTGTGTGTGAAAGCCGTCCTTCAACTAGATTGTTGGGAACACAAAGTTCCTTTTCAGTTGCAAACTACACTCCATACATATATATGGGGAGGTACTAGCTCCAACTCGGTTTTACAGTGAAAACTGCAGGAACTTCAAACCTGCACTAGGAAACACACTGAGAAACTAGAGTAAAAGTTTCCCCTGCAACCCGTTCCCTTTGTGCTAGATGAACGAACGTCTCTCCACATGTTCAGTTCTGAGAGATAAGTGTGTGTGAAAGCCGTCCTTCAACTAGATTGTTGGGAACACAAAGTGCCTTTTCAGTTGCAAACTACATTCCATACATATATATGGGGAGATACTAGCTCCAACTCGGTTTTACAGTGAAAACTGCAGGAACTTCAAACCGGCACTAGGAAACACACTGAGAAACTAGAGTAAAAGTTTCCCCTGCAACCCGTTCCCTTTGTGCTAGATGAACGAACGTCTCTCCACATGCTCAGTTTTGAGAGATAAGTGTGTGTGAAAGCCGACCTTCAAATAGATTGTTGGGAACACAAAGTGCCTTTTCAGTTGCAAACTACACTCCATACATATATATGGGGAGGTACTAGCTCCAACTCGGTTTTACAGTGAAAACTGCAGGAACTTCAAACCGGCACTAGGAAACACACTGAGAAACTAGAGTAAAAGATTCCCCTGCAACACGTTCCCTTTGTGCTAGATGAACGAACGTCTCTCCACATGCTCAGTTCTGAGAGATAAGTGTGTGTGAAAGCCGTCCTTCAACTAGATTTTTGGGAACACAAAGTGCCTTTTCAGTTGCAAACTACACTCCTTACATATATATGGGGAGGTACTAGCTCCAACTCGGTTTTACAGTGAAAACTGCAGGAACTTCAAACCGGCACTAGGAAACACACTGAGAAACTAGAATAAAAGTTTCCCCTGCAAACCGTTCCCTTTGTGCTAGATGAACGAACGTCTCTCCCCATGCTCATTTCTGAGAGATAAGTGTGTGTGAAAGCCGTCCTTCAACTAGATTGTTGGGAACACAAAGTTCCTTTTCAGTTGCAAACTACACTCCATACATATATATGGGGAGGTACTAGCTCCAACTCGGTTTTACAGTGAAAACTGAGGGAACTTCAAACCGGCAATAGGAAACACACTGAGAAACTAGAGTAAAAGTTTCCCCTGCAACCCGTTCCCTTTGTGCTAGATGAACGAACGTCTCTCCACATGCTCAGTTCTGAGAGATAAGTGTGTGTGAAAGCCGTCCTTCAACTAGATTGTTGGGAACACAAAGTGCCTTTTCAGTTTCAAACTACACGCCATACATATATATGGGGAGGTACTAGCTCCAACTCGGTTTTACAGTGAAAACTGCAGGAACTTCAAACCGGCAGTAGGAAACACACTGAGAAACTAGAGTAAAAGTTTCCCCTGCAACCCGTTCCCTTTGTGCTAGATGAACGAGCGTCTCTCCACATGCTCAGTTCTGAGAGATAAGTGTGTGTGAAAGCCGTCCTTCAACTAGATTGTTGGGAACACAAAGTTCCTTTTCAGTTGCAAACTACACTCCATACATATATATGGGGAGGTACTAGCCCCAACTCGGTTTTACAGTGAAAAATGCAGGAACTTCAAACCGGCACTAGGAAACACACTGAGAAACTAGAGTAAAAGTTTCCCCTGCAACCCGTTCCCTTTGTGCTAGATGAACGAACGTCTCTCCACATGCTCAGTTCTGAGAGATAAGTGTGTGTGAAAGCCGTCCTTCAACTAGATTGTTGGGAACACAAAGTTCCTTTTCAGTTGCCAACTACACGCCATACATATATATGGGAAGGTACTTGCTCCAACTCGGTTTTACAGTGAAAACTGCAGGAACTTCAAACCGGCACTAGGAAACACACTGAGAAACTAGAGTAAAAGTTTCCCCTGCAACCCGTTCCCTTTGTGCTAGATGAACGAACGTCTCTCCACATGCTCAGTTCTGAGAGATAAGTGTGTGTGAAAGCCGTCCTTCAACTAGATTGTTGGGAACACAAAGTTCCTTTTCAGTTGCAAACTACACTCCATACATATATATGGGGAGGTACTAGCTCCAACTCGGTTTTACAGTGAAAACTGCAGGAACTTCAAACCGGCACTAGGAAACACACTGAGAAACTAGAGTAAAAGTTTCCCCTGCAAACCGTTCCCTTTTTGCTAGATGAACGAACGTCTCTCCACATGATCAGTTCTGAGAGATAAGTGTGTGTTAAAGCCGTCCTTCAACTAGATTGTTGGGAACACAAAGTGCTTTTTCAGTTGCAAACAACACGCCATACATATATATGGGGAGGTACTAGCTCCAACTCGGTTTTACAGTGAAAACTGCAGGAACTTCAAACCGGCACTAGGAAACACACTGAGAAACTAGAGTAAAAGTTTCCCCTGCAACCCGTTCCCTTTGTGCTAGATGAACGAACGTCTCTCCACATGCTCAGTTCTGAGAGATAAATGTGTGTGAAAGCCGTCCTTCAACTAGATTGTTGGGAACACAAAGTTCCTTTTCAGTTGCAAACTACACTCCATACATATATATGGGGAGGTACTAGCTCCAACTCGGTTTTACAGTGAAAACTGCAGGAACTTCAAACCGGCACTAGGAAACACACTGAGAAACTAGAGTAAAAGTTTCCCCTGCAACCCGTTCCCTTTGTGCTAGATGAACGAACGTCTCTCCACATGCTCAGGTCTGAGAGATAAGTGTGTGTGAAAGCCGTCCTTCAACTAGATTGTTGGGAACACAAAGTTCCTTTTCAGTTGCAAACTACACTCCATACATATATATGGGGAGGTACTAGCTCCAACTCGGTTTTACAGTGAAAAATGCAGGAACTTCAAACCGGCACTAGGAAACAGACTGAGAAACTAGAGTAATAGTTTCCCCTGCAACCCGTTCCCTTTGTGCTAGATGAATGAAAGTCTCTCCACATGCTCAGTTCTGAGAGATAAGTGTGTGTGAAAGCCGTCCTTCAACTAGATTGTTGGGAACACAAAGTTCCTTTTCAGTTGCCAACTACACTCCATACATATATATGGGGAGGTACTAGCTCCAACTCGGTTTTACAGTGAAAACTGCAGGAACTTCAAACCGGCACTAGGAAACACACTGAGAAACTAGAGTAAAAGTTTCCCCTGCAACCCGTTCCCTTTGTGCTAGATGAACGAACGTCTCTCCACATGCTCAGTTCTGAGAGATAAGTGTGTGTGAAAGCCGTCCTTCAACTAGATTGTTGGGAACACAAAGTTCCTTTTCAGTTGCAAACTACACTCCATACATATATATGGGGAGGTACTAGCTCCAACTCGGTTTTACAGTGAAAACTGCAGGAACTTCAAACCGGCACTAGGAAACACACTGAGAAACTAGAGTAAAAGTTTCCCCTGCAAACCGTTCCCTTTTTGCTAGATGAACGAACGTCTCTCCACATGCTCAGTTCTGAGAGATAAGTGTGTGTGAAAGCCGTCCTTCAACTAGATTGTTGGGAACACAAAGTTCCTTTTCAGTTGCAAACTACACTCCATACATATATATGGGGAGGTACTAGCTCCAACTCGGTTTTACAGTGAAAACTGCAGGAACTTCAAACCGGCACTAGGAAACACACTGAGAAACTAGAGTAAAAGTTTCCCCTGCAACCCGTTCCCTTTTTGCTAGATGAACGAACGTCTCTCCACATGCTCAGTTCTGAGAGATATGTGTGTGTGAAAGCCGTCCTTCAACTAGATTGTTGGGAACACAAAGTTCCTTTTCAGTTGCAAACTACACTCCATACATTTATATGGGGTGGTACTAGCTCCAACTCGGTTTTACAGTGAAAACTGCAGGAACTTCAAACCGGCACTAGGAAACACACTGAGAAACTGGAGTAAAAGTTTCCCTGCAACCCGTTCCCTTTGTGCTAGATGAACGAACGTCTCTCCACATGCTCAGTTCTGAGAGATAAGTGTGTGTGAAAGCCGCCCTTCAAATAGATTGTTGGGAACACAAAGTTCCTTTTCAGTTGAAAATTACACTCCATACATATATATGGGGAGTTACTAGCTCCAACTCGGTTTTACAGTGAAAACTGCAGGAACTTCAAACCGGCACTAGGAAACACACTGAGAAACTAGAGTAAAAGTTTCCCCTGCAAACCGTTCCTTTTGTGCTAGATGAACGAACGTCTCTCCACATGCTCAGTTCTGAGAGATAAGTGTGTGTGAAAGCCGTCCTTCAACTAGATTGTTGGGAACACAAAGTTCCTTTTCAGTTGCAAACTACACTCCTTACATATATATGGGGATGTACTAGCTCCAACTCGGTTTTACAGTGAAAACTGCAGGAACTTCAAACCGGCACTAGGAAACACACTGAGAAACTAGAGTAAAAGTTTCCCCTGCAACCCGTTCCCTTTGTGCTAGATGAACGAACGTCTCTCCACATGCTCAGTTCTGAGAGATAAGTGTGTGTGTAAGCCGTCCTTCACCTAGATTGTTGGGAACACAAAGTTCCTTTTCAGTTGCAAACTACACTCCATACATATATATGGGGAGGTACTAGCTCCAACTCGGTTTTACAGTGAAAACTGCAGGAACTTCAAACCGGCACTAGGAAACACACTGAGAAACTAGAGTAAAAGTTTCCCCTGCAACCCGTTCCCTTTGTGCTAGATGAACGAACGTCTCTCCACATACTCAGTTCTGAGAGGTAATTGTGTGTGAAAGCCGTCCTTCAACTAGATTGTTGGGAACACAAAGTTCCTTTTCAGTTGCAATCTACACTCCATACATATATATGGGGAGGTACTAGCTCCAAATCGGTTTTACAGTGATAACTGCAGGAACTTCAAAACGGCACTAGGAAACACACTGAGAAACTAGAGTAAAAGTTTCCCCTGCAACCCGTTCCAATTGTGCTAGATGAACGAACGTCTCTCCACATGCTCAGTTCTGAGAGATAAGTGTGTGTGAAAGCCGTCCTTCAACTAGATTGTTGGGAACACAAAGTTCCTTTTCAGTTGCAAACTACACTCCATAAATTTATATGGGGAGGTACTAGCTCCAACTCGGTTTTACAGTGAAAACTGCAGGAACTTCAAACCGGCACTAGGAAACACACTGAGAAACTAGAGTAAAAGTTTCCCCTGCAACCCGTTCCCTTTGTGCTAGATGAACGAACGTCTCTCCACATGCTCAGTTCTGAGAGATAAGTGTGTGTGAAAGCCGTCCTTCACCTAGATTGTTGGGAACACAAAGTTCCTTTTCAGTTGCAAACTACACTCCATACATATATATGGGGAGGTACTAGCTCCAACTCGGTTTTACAGTGAAAACTGCAGGAACTTCAAACCGGCACTAGGAAACACACTGAGAAACTAGAGTAAAAGTTTCCCCTGCAACCCGTTCCCTTTGTGCTAGATGAACGAACGTCTCTCCACATGCTCAGTTCTGAGGGGTAAGTGTGTGTGAAAGCCGTCCTTCAACAAGATTGTTGGGAACACAAAGTTCCTTTTCAGTTGCAAACTACACTCCATACATATATATGGGGAGGTACTAGCTCCAACTCGGTTTTACAGTGAAAACTGCAGGAACTTCAAACCGGCACTAGGAAAAACACTGAGAAACTATAGTAAAAGTTTCCCCTGCAACCCGTTCACTTTGTGCTAGATGAACGAACGTCTCTCCACATGCTCAGTTCTGAGAGATAAGTGTGTGTGAAAGCCGTCCTTCAACTAGATTGTTTGGAACACAAAGTTCCTTTTCAGTTGCAAACTACACTCCATACATATATATGGGGAGGTACTAGCTCCAACTCGGTTTTACAGTGAAAACTGCAGGAACTTCAAACCGGCACTAGGAAACACACTGAGAAACTAGAGTAAAAGTTTCCCCTGCAACCCGTTCCCTTTGTGCTAGATGAACGAACGTCTCTCCACATGCTCAGTTCTGAGAGATAAGTGTGTGTGAAAGCCGTCCTTCAACTAGATTGTTGGGAACACAAAGTTCCTTTTCATTTGCAAACTACACTCCATACATTTATATGGGGAGGTACTAGCTAAAACTCGGTTTTACAGTGAAAACTGCAGGAACTTCAAACCGGCACTAGGAAACACACTGAGAAACTAGAGTAAAAGTTTCCCCTGCAACCCGTTCCCTTTGTGCTAGATGAACGAACGTCTCTCCACATGCTCAGTTCTGAGAGATAAGTGTGTGTGAAAGCCGTCCTTCAACTAGATTTGTGGGAACACAAAGTTCCTTTTCAGTTGCAAACTACACTCCATACATATATATGGGGAGGTACTAGCTCCAACTCGGTTTTACAGTGAAAACTGCAGGAACTTCAAACCGGCACTAGGAAACACACTGAGAAACTAGAGTAAAAGTTTCCCCTGCAACCCGTTCCCTTTGTGCTAGATGAACGAACGTCTCTCCACATGCTCAGTTTTGAGAGATAAGTGTGTGTGAAAGCCGACCTTCAAATAGATTGTTGGGAACACAAAGTGCCTTTTCAGTTGCAAACTACACTCCATACATATATATGGGGAGGTACTAGCTCCAACTCGGTTTTACAGTGAAAACTGCAGGAACTTCAAACCGGCACTAGGAAACACACTGAGAAACTAGAGTAAAAGATTCCCCTGCAACACGTTCCCTTTGTGCTAGATGAACGAACGTCTCTCCACATGCTCAGTTCTGAGAGATAAGTGTGGTTGAAAGCCGTCCTTCAACTAGATTTTTGGGAACACAAAGTGCCTTTTCATTTGCAAACTACACTCCTTACATATATATGGGGAGGTACTAGCTCCAACTCGGTTTTACAGTGAAAACTGCAGGAACTTCAAACCGGCACTAGGAAACACACTGAGAAACTAGAATAAAAGTTTCCCCTGCAAACCGTTCCCTTTGTGCTAGATGAACGAACGTCTCTCCACATGCTCAGTTCTGAGAGATAAGTGTGTGTGAAAGCCGTCCTTCAACTAGATTGTTGGGAACACAAAGTTCCTTTTCAGTTGCCAACTACACTCCATACATATATATGGGGAGGTACTAGCTCCAACTCGGTTTTACAGTGAAAACTGCAGGAACTTCAAACCGGCAATAGGAAACACACTGAGAAACTAGAGTAAAAGTTTCCCCTGCAACCCGTTCCCTTTGTGCTAGATGAACGAACGTCTCTCCACATGCTCAGTTCTGAGAGATAAGTGTGTGTGAAAGCCGTCCTTCAACTAGATTGTTGGGAACACAAAGTGCCTTTTCAGTTGCAAACTACACGCCATACATATATATGGGGAGGTACTAGCTCCAACTCGGTTTTACAGTGAAAACTGCAGGAACTTCAAACCGGCAGTAGGAAACACACTGAGAAACTAGAGTAAAAGTTTCCCCTGCAACCCGTTCCCTTTGTGCTAGATGAACGAGCTTCTCTCCACATGCTCAGTTCTGAGAGATAAGTGTGTGTGAAAGCCGTCCTTCAACTAGATTGTTGGGAATACAAAGTTCCTTTTCAGTTGCAAACTACACTCCATACATATATATGGGGAGGTACTAGCTCCAACTCGGTTTTACAGTGAAAAATGCAGGAACTTCAAACCGGCACTAGGAAACACACTGAGAAACTAGAGTAAAAGTTTCCCCTGCAACCCGTTCCCTTTGTGCTAGATGAACGAACGTCTCTCCACATGCTCAGTTCTGAGAGATAAGTGTGTGTGAAAGCCGTCCTTCAACTAGATTGTTGGGAACACAAAGTTCCTTTTCAGTTGCCAACTACACGCCATACATATATATGGGAAGGTACTTGCTCCAACTCGGTTTTACAGTGAAAACTGCAGGAACTTCAAACCGGCACTAGGAAACACACTGAGAAACTAGAGTAAAAGTTTCCCCTGCAACCCGTTCCCTTTGTGCTTGATGAACGAACGTCTCTCCACATGCTCAGTTCTGAGAGATAAGTGTGTGTGAAAGCCGTCCTTCAACTAGATTGTTGGGAACACAAAGTTCCTTTTCAGTTGCAAACTACACTCCATACATATATATGGGGAGGTACTAGCTCCAACTCGGTTTTACAGTGAAAACTGCAGGAACTTCAAACCGGCACTAGGAAACACACTGAGAAACTAGAGTAAAAGTTTCCCCTGCAAACCGTTCCCTTTTTGCTAGATGAACGAACGTCTCTCCACATGATCAGTTCTGAGAGATAAGTGTGTGTTAAAGCCGTCCTTCAACTAGATTGTTGGGAACACAAAGTGCTTTTTCAGTTGCAAACAACACGCCATACATATATATGGGGAGGTACTAGCTCCAACTCGGTTTTACAGTGAAAACTGCAGGAACTTCAAACCGGCAGTAGGAAACACACTGAGAAACTAGAGTAAAAGTTTCCCCTGCAACCCGTTCCCTTTGTGCTAGATGAACGAACGTCTCTCCACATGCTCAGTTCTGAGAGATAAGTGTGTGTGAAAGCCGTCCTTCAACTAGATTGTTGGGAACACAAAGTTCCTTTTCAGTAGCAAACTACACTCCATACATATATATGGGGAGGTACTAGCTCCAACTCGGTTTTACAGTGAAAACTGCAGGAACTTCAAACCGGCACTAGGAAACACACTGAGAAACTAGAGTAAAAGTTTCCCCTGCATCCCGTTCCCTTTGTGCTAGATGAACGAACGTCTCTCCACATGCTCAGGTCTGAGAGATAAGTCTGTGTGAAAGCCGTCCTTCAACTAGATTGTTGGGAACACAAAGTTCCTTTTCAGTTGCAAACTACACTCCATACATATATATGGGGAGGTACTAGCTCCAACTCGGTTTTACAGTGAAAAATGCAGGAACTTCAAACCGGCACTAGGAAACACACTGAGAAACTAGAGTAATAGTTTCCCCTGCAACCCGTTCCCTTTGTGCTAGATGAACGAACGTCTCTCCACATGCTCAGTTCTGAGAGATAAGTGTGTGTGAAAGCCGTCCTTCAACTAGATTGTTGGGAACACAAAGTTCCTTTTCAGTTGCCAACTACACTCCATACATATATATGGGGAGGTACTAGCTCCAACTCGGTTTTACAGTGAAAACTGCAGGAACTTCAAACCGGCACTAGGAAACACACTGAGAATCTAGAGTAAAAGTTTCCCCTGCAACCCGTTCCCTTTGTGCTAGATGAACGAACGTCTCTCCACATGCTCAGTTCTGAGAGATAAGTGTGTGTGAAAGCCGTCCTTCAACTAGATTGTTGGGAACACAAAGTTCCTTTTCAGTTGCAAACTACACTCCATACATATATATGGGGAGGTACTAGCTCCAACTCGGTTTTACAGTGAAAACTGCAGGAACTTCAAACCGGCACTAGGAAACACACTGAGAAACTAGAGTAAAAGTTTCCCCTGCAAACCGTTCACTTTTTGCTAGATGAACGAACGTCTCTCCACATGCTCAGTTCTGAGAGATAAGTGTGTGTGAAAGCCGTCCTTCAACTAGATTGTTGGGAACACAAAGTTCCTTTTCAGTTGCAAACTACACTCCATACATATATATGGGGAGGTACTAGCTCCAACTCGGTTTTACAGTGAAAACTGCAGGAACTTCAAACCGGCACTAGGAAACACACTGAGAAACTAGAGTAAAAGTTTCCCCTGCAACCCGTTCCCTTTGTGCTACATGAATGAACGTCTCTCCACATGCTCAGTTCTGAGAGATAAGTGTGTGTGAAAGCCGTCCTTCAACTAGATTGTTGGGAACACAAAGTTCCTTTTCAGTTGCAAACTACACTCCATACATATATATGGGGAGGTACTAGCTCCAACTGGGTTTTACAGTGAAAACTGCAGGAACTTCAAACCGGAACTAGGAAACACACTGAGAAACTAGAGTAAAAGTTTCCCCTGCAACCTGTTCCCTTTGTGCTAGATGAACGAACGTCCCTCCACATTCTCAGTTCTGAGAGATAAGTGTGTGTGAAAGCCGTCCTTCAACTAGATTGTTGGGAACACAAAGTTCCTTTTCAGTTGCAAACTACAATCCATACATATATATGGGGAGGTACTAGCTCCAAATCGGTTTTACAGTGAAAACTGCAGGAACTTCAAACCGGCACTAGGAAACACACTGAGAAACTAGAGTAAAAGTTTCCCCTGCAACCCGTTCCCTTTTTGCTAGATGAACGAACGTCTCTCCACATGCTCAGTTCTGAGAGATATGTGTGTGTGAAAGCCGTCCTTCAACTAGATTGTTGGGAAAACAAAGTTCCTTTTCATTTGCAAACTACACTCCATACATATATATGGGGAGGTACAATCTCCAACTCGGTTTTACAGTGAAAACTGCAGGAACTTCAAACCGGCACTAGGAAACACACTGAGAAACTAGAGTAAAAGTTTCCCCTGCAACCCGTTCCCTTTGTGCTAGATGAACGAACGTCTCTCCACATGCTCAGTTCTGAGAGATAAGTGTGTGTGAAAGCCGTCCTTCAACTAGATTGTTGGGAACACAAAGTTCCTTTTCAGTTGCAAACTACACTCCATCCATATATATGGGGAGGTACTAGCTCCAACTCGGTTTTACAGTGAAAACTGCAGGAACTTCAAACCGGCACTAGGAAACACACTGAGAAACTAGAGTAAAAGTTTCCCCTGCAACCCGTTCCCTTTGTGCTAGATGAACGAACGTCTCTCCACATGCTCAGTTCTGAGAGATAAGTGTGTGTGAAAGCCGTCCTTCAACTAGATTGTTGGGAACACAAAGATCCTTTTCAGTTGCAAACTACACTCCATACATTTATATGGGGAGGTACTAGCTCCAACTCGTTTTTACAGTGAAAACTGCAGGAACTTCAAACCGGCACTAGGAAACACACTGAGAAACTAGAGTAAAAGTTTCCCCTGCAACCCGTTCCCTTTGTGCTAGATGAACGAACGTCTCTCCACATGCTCAGTTCTGAGAGATAAGTGTGTGTGAAAGCCGTCCTTCAACCAGATTGTTGGGAACACAAAGTTCCTTTTTAGTTGCAAACTACACTCCATACATATATATGGGGAGGTACTAGCTCCAACTCGGTTTTACAGTGAAAACTGCAGGAACTTCAAACCGGCACTAGGAAACACACTGAGAAACTAGAGTAAAAGTTTCCCCTGCAACCCGTTCCCTTTGTGCTAGATGAACGAACGTCTCTCCACATGCTCAGTTCTGAGAGATAAGTGTGTGTGAAAGCCGTCCTTCAACTAGATTGTTGGGAAAACAAAGTTCCTTTTCATTTGCAAACTACACTCCATACATATATATGGGGAGGTACAATCTCCAACTCGGTTTTACAGTGAAAACTGCAGGAACTTCAAACCGGCACTAGGAAACACACTGAGAAACTAGAGTAAAAGTTTCCCCTGCAACCCGTTCCCTTTGTGCTAGATGA
Organism: Camelus dromedarius; assembly: GCF_036321535.1. Lineage (NCBI taxonomy): Eukaryota > Metazoa > Chordata > Mammalia > Artiodactyla > Camelidae > Camelus > Camelus dromedarius. The sequence goes on from NC_087443.1 coordinate 13,735,466, forward strand.
ACGAACGTCTCTCCACATGCTCAGTTCTGAGAGATAAGTGTGTGTGAAAGCCGTCCTTCAACTAGATTGTTGGGAACACAAAGTTCCTTTTCAGTTGCAAACTACACTCCATCCATATATATGGGGAGGTACTAGCTCCAACTCGGTTTTACAGTGAAAACTGCAGGAACTTCAAACCGGCACTAGGAAACACACTGAGAAACTAGAGTAAAAGTTTCCCCTGCAACCCGTTCCCTTTGTGCTAGATGAACGAACGTCTCTCCACATGCTCAGTTCTGAGAGATAAGTGTGTGTGAAAGCCGTCCTTCAACTAGATTGTTGGGAACACAAAGATCCTTTTCAGTTGCAAACTACACTCCATACATTTATATGGGGAGGTACTAGCTCCAACTCGTTTTTACAGTGAAAACTGCAGGAACTTCAAACCGGCACTAGGAAACACACTGAGAAACTAGAGTAAAAGTTTCCCCTGCAACCCGTTCCCTTTGTGCTAGATGAACGAACGTCTCTCCACATGCTCAGTTCTGAGAGATAAGTGTGTGTGAAAGCCGTCCTTCAACCAGATTGTTGGGAACACAAAGTTCCTTTTTAGTTGCAAACTACACTCCATACATATATATGGGGAGGTACTAGCTCCAACTCGGTTTTACAGTGAAAACTGCAGGAACTTCAAACCGGCACTAGGAAACACACTGAGAAACTAGAGTAAAAGTTTCCCCTGCAACCCGTTCCCTTTGTGCTAGATGAACGAACGTCTCTCCACATGCTCAGTTCTGAGAGATAAGTGTGTGTGAAAGCCGTCCTTCAACTAGATTGTTGGGAACACAAAGTTCCTTTTCAGTTGCAAACTACACTCCATACATATATATGGGGAGGTACTAGCTCCAACTCGGTTTTACAGTGAAAACTGCAGGAACTTCAAACCGGCACTAGGAAACACACTGAGAAACTAGAGTAAAATTTTCCCCTGCAACCCGTTCCCTTTGTGCTAGATGAACGAACGTCTCTCCACATGCTCAGTTCTGAGAAGTAAGTGTGTATGAAAGCCGTCCTTCAACAAGATTGTTGGAAAAACAAAGTTCCTTTTCATTTGCAAACTACACTCCATACATATATATGGGGAGGTACAATCTCCAACTCGGTTTTACAGTGAAAACTGCAGGAACTTCAAACCGGCACTAGGAAACACACTGAGAAACTAGAGTAAAAGTTTCCCCTGCAACCCGTTCCCTTTGTGCTAGATGAACGAACGTCTCTCCACATGCTCAGTTCTGAGAAGTAAGTGTGTATGAAAGCCGTCCTTCAACTAGATTGTTGGGAAAACAAAGTTCCTTTTCATTTGCAAAGTACACTCCATACATATATATGGGGAGGTACAATCTCCAACTCGGTTTTACAGTGAAAACTGCAGGAACTTCAAACCGGCACTAGGAAACACACTGAGAAACTAGAGTAAAAGTTTCCCCTGCAACCAGTTCCCTTTGTGCTAGATGAACGAACGTCTCTCCACATGCTCAGTTCTGAGAGGTAAGTGTGTGTGAAAGCCGTCCTTCACCTAGATTGTTGGGAACACAAAGTTCCTTTTCAGTTGCAAACTACACTCCATACATATATCTGGGGTGGTACTAGCTCCAACTCGGTTTTACAGTGAAAACTGCAGGAACTTCAAACCGGCACTAGGAAACACATTGAGAAACTAGAGTAAAAGTTTCCCCTGCAACCCGTTCCTTTTGTGCTAGATGAACGAACGTCTCTCCACATGCTCAGTTCTGAGAAGTAAGTGTGTGTGAAAGCCGTCCTTCAACTAGATTGTTGGGAACACAAAGTTCCTTTTCAGTTGCAAACTACACTCCATACATATATCTGGGGTGGTACTAGCTCCAACTCGGTTTTACAGTGAAAACTGCAGGAACTTCAAACCGGCACTAGGAAACACATTGAGAAACTAGAGTAAAAGTTTCCCCTGCAACCCGTTCCTTTTGTGCTAGATGAACGAACGTCTCTCCACATGCTCAGTTCTGAGAAGTAAGTGTGTGTGAAAGCCGTCCTTCAACTAGATTTTTGGGAACACAAAGTTCCTTTTCAGTTGCAAACTACACTCCATATATATATATATGGGGAGGTACTAGCTCCAACTCGTTTTTACAGTGAAAACTGCAGGAACTTCAAACCGGCACTAGGAAACACACTGAGAAACTAGAGTAAAAGTTTCCCCTGCAACCCGTTCCCTTTGTGCTAGATGAACGAACGTCTCTCCACATGCTCAGTTCTGAGAGATAAGTGTGTGTGAAAGCCGTCCTTCAACTAGATTGTTGGGAACACAAAGTTCCTTTTCAATTGCAAACAACACTCCATACATATATATGGGGAGGTACTAGCTCCAACTCGGTTTTACAGTGAAAACTGCAGGAACTTCAAACCGGCACTAGGAAACACACTGAGAAACTAGAGTAAAAGTTTCCCCTGCAACCCGTTCCCTTTGTGCTAGATGAACGAACGTCTCTCCACATGCTCAGTTCTGAGAGATAAGTGTGTGTGAAAGCCGTCCTTCAACTAGATTGTTGGGAACACATAGTTCCTTTTCAGTTGCAAACTACACTCCCTACATTTATATGGGGAGGTACTAGCTCCAACTCGGTTTTACAGTGAAAACTGCAGGAACTTCAAACCGGCACTAGGAAACACACTGAGAAACTAGAGTAAAAGTTTCCCCTGCAACCCGTTCCCTTTGTGCTAGATGAATGAACGTCTCTCCACATGTTCAGTTCTGAGAGATAAGTGTGTGTGAAAGCCGTCCTTCAACTAGATTGTTGGGAACACAAAGTTCCTTTTCAGTTGCAAACTACAATCCATACATATATATGGGGAGGTACTAGCTCCAAATCGGTTTTACAGTGAAAACTGCAGGAACTTCAAACCGGCACTATGAAACACACTGAGAAACTAGAGTAAAAGTTTCCCCTGCAACCCGTTCCCTTTGTGCTAGATGAACGAACGTCTCTCCACATGCTCAGTTCTGAGAGATAAGTGTGTGTGAAAGCCGTCCTTCAACTAGATTGTTGGGAACACAAAGATCCTTTTCAGTTGCAAACTACACTCCATACATATATATGGGGAGGTACTAGCTCCAACTCTGTTTTACAGTGAAAACTGCAGGAACTTCAAACCGGCACTAGGAAACACACTGAAAAACTAGAGTAAAAGTTTCCCCTGCAACCCGTTCCCTTTGTGCTAGATGAACGAACGTCTCTCCACATGCTCAGTTCTGAGAGATAAGTGTGTGTGAAACCGTCCTTCAACTAGATTGTTGGGAACACAAAGTTCCTTTTCAGTTGCAAACTACACTCCATACATTTATATGGGGAGGTACTAGCTCCAACTCGGTTTTATAGTGAAAACTGCAGGAACTTCAAACCGGCACTAGGAAACACACTGAGAAACTAGAGTAAAATTTTCCCCTGCAACCCGTTCCCTTTGTGCTAGATGAACGAACGTCTCTCCACATGCTCAGTTCTGAGAGATAATTGTGTGTGAAAGCCGTCCTTCAACTAGATTGTTGGGAACACAAAGTTCCTTTTAAGTTGCAAACTACACTCCATACATATATATGGGGTGGTGCTAGCTCCAACTCGGTTTTACAGTGAAAACTGCAGGAACTTCAAACCGGCACTAGGAAACACACTGAGAAACTAGAGTAAAAGTTTCCCCTGCAACCCGTTCCCTTTGTGCTAGATGAACGAACGTCTCTCCACATGCTCAGTTCTGAGAGATAAGTGTGTGTGAAAGCCGTCCTTCACCTAGATTGTTGGGAACACATAGTTCCTTTTCAGTTGCAAACTACACTCCATACATATATATGGGGAGGTACTAGCTCCAACTCGGTTTTACAGTGAAAACTGCAGGAACTTCAAACCGGCACTAGGAAACACACTGAGAAACTAGAGTAAAAGTTTCCCCTGCAACCCGTTCCCTTTGTGCTAGATAAACGAACGTCTCTCCACATGCTCAGTTCTGAGAGATAAGTGTGTGTGAAAGCCGTTCTTCAACTAGATTGTTGGGAACACAAAGATCCTTTTCAGTTGCAAACTACACTCCATACATTTATATGGGGAGGTACTAGCTCCAACTCGTTTTTACAGTGAAAACTGCAGGAACTTCAAACCGGCACTAGGAAACACACTGAGAAACTAGAGTAAAAGTTTCCCCTGCAACCCGTTCCCTTTGTGCTAGATGAACGAACGTCTCTCCACATGCTCAGTTCTGAGAGATAAGTGTGTGTGAAAGCCGTCCTTCAACCAGATTGTTGGGAACACAAAGTTCCTTTTTAGTTGCAAACTACACTCCATACATATATATGGGGAGGTACTAGCTCCAACTCGGTTTTACAGTGAAAACTGCAGGAACTTCAAACCGGCACTAGGAAACACACTGAGAAACTAGAGTAAAAGTTTCCCCTGCAACCCGTTCCCTTTGTGCTAGATGAACGAACGTCTCTCCACATGCTCAGTTCTGAGAGATAAGTGTGTGTGAAAGCCGTCCTTCAACTAGATTGTTGGGAACACAAAGTTCCTTTTCAGTTGCAAACTACACTCCATACATATATATGGGGAGGTACTAGCTCCAACTCGGTTTTACAGTGAAAACTGCAGGAACTTCAAACCGGCACTAGGAAACACACTGAGAAACTAGAGTAAAAGTTTCCCCTGCAACCCGTTCCCTTTGTGCTAGATGAACGAACGTCTCTCCACATGCTCAGTTCTGAGAAGTAAGTGTGTATGAAAGCCGTCCTTCAACTAGATTGTTGGGAAAACAAAGTTCCTTTTCATTTGCAAACTACACTCCATACATATATATGGGGAGGTACAATCTCCAACTCGGTTTTACAGTGAAAACTGCAGGAACTTCAAACCGGCACTAGGAAACACACTGAGAAACTAGAGTAAAAGTTTCCCCTGCAACCCGTTCCCTTTGTGCTAGATGAACGAACGTCTCTCCACATGCTCAGTTCTGAGAAGTAAGTGTGTATGAAAGCCGTCCTTCAACTAGATTGTTGGGAAAACAAAGTTCCTTTTCATTTGCAAACTACACTCCATACATATATATGGGGAGGTACAATCTCCAACTCGGTTTTACAGTGAAAACTGCAGGAACTTCAAACCGGCACTAGGAAACACACTGAGAAACTAGAGTAAAAGTTTCCCCTGCAACCAGTTCCCTTTGTGCTAGATGAACGAACGTCTCTCCACATGCTCAGTTCTGAGAGATAAGTGTGTGTGAAAGCCGTCCTTCAACTAGATTGTTGGGAACACAAAGTTCCTTTTCAGTTGCAAACTACACTCCATACATATATATGGGGAGGTACTAGCTCCAACTCGGTTTTACAGTGAAAACTGAAGGAACTGCAAACCGGCACTAGGAAACACACTGAGAAACTAGAGTAAAAGTTTCCGCTGCAACCCGTTCCCTTTGTGCTAGATGAACGAACGTCTCTCCACATGCTCAGTTCTGAGAGGTAAGTGTGTGTGAAAGCCGTCCTTCACCTAGATTGTTGGGAACACAAAGTTCCTTTTCAGTTGCAAACTACACTCCATACATATATCTGGGGTGGTACTAGCTCCAACTCGGTTTTACAGTGAAAACTGCAGGAACTTCAAACCGGCACTAGGAAACACATTGAGAAACTAGAGTAAAAGTTTCCCCTGCAACCCGTTCCTTTTGTGCTAGATGAACGAACGTCTCTCCACATGCTCAGTTCTGAGAAGTAAGTGTGTGTGAAAGCCGTCCTTCAACTAGATTGTTGGGAACACAAAGTTCCTTTTCAGTTGCAAACTACACTCCATATATATATATATGGGGAGGTACTAGCTCCAACTCGGTTTTACAGTGAAAACTGCAGGAACTTCAAACCGGCACTAGGAAACACACTGAGAAACTAGAGTAAAAGTTTCCCCTGCAACCCGTTCCCTTTGTGCTAGATGAACGAACGTCTCTCCACATGCTCAGTTCTGAGAGATAAGTGTGTGTGAAAGCCGTCCTTCAACTAGATTGTTGGGAACACAAAGTTCCTTTTCAATTGCAAACAACACTCCATACATATATATGGGGAGGTACTAGCTCCAACTCGGTTTTACAGTGAAAACTGCAGGAACTTCAAACCGGCACTAGGAAACACACTGAGAAACTAGAGTAAAAGTTTCCCCTGCAACCCGTTCCCTTTGTGCTAGATGAACGAACGTCTCTCCACATGCTCAGTTCTGAGAGATAAGTGTGTGTGAAAGCCGTCCTTCAACTAGATTGTTGGGAACACATAGTTCCTTTTCAGTTGCAAACTACACTCCCTACATTTATATGGGGAGGTACTAGCTCCAACTCGGTTTTACAGTGAAAACTGCAGGAACTTCAAACCGGCACTAGGAAACACACTGAGAAACTAGAGTAAAAGTTTCCCCTGCAACCCGTTCCCTTTGTGCTAGATGAATGAACGTCTCTCCACATGTTCAGTTCTGAGAGATAAGTGTGTGTGAAAGCCGTCCTTCAACTAGATTGTTGGGAACACAAAGTTCCTTTTCAGTTGCAAACTACAATCCATACATATATATGGGGAGGTACTAGCTCCAAATCGGTTTTACAGTGAAAACTGCAGGAACTTCAAACCGGCACTATGAAACACACTGAGAAACTAGAGTAAAAGTTTCCCCTGCAACCCGTTCCCTTTGTGCTAGATGAACGAACGTCTCTCCACATGCTCAGTTCTGAGAGGTAAGTGTGTGTGAAAGCCGTCCTTCACCTAGATTGTTGGGAACACAAAGTTCCTTTTCAGTTGCAAACTATACTCCATACATATATATGGGGAGGTACTAGCTCCAACACGGTTTTACAGTGAAAACTGCAGGAACTTCAAACCGGCACTAGGAAACACACTGAGAAACTAGAGTAAAAGTTTCCCCTGCAACCCGTTCCCTTTGTGCTAGATGAACGAACGTCTCTCCACATGCTCAGTTCTGAGAGATAAGTGTGTGTGAAAGCCGTCCTTCAACTAGATTGTTGGGAACACAAAGTTCCTTTTCAGTTGCAAACTACACTCCATACATATATATGGGGAGGTACTAGCTCCAACTCGGTTTTACAGTGAAAACTGCAGGAAGTTCAAACCGGCACTAGGAAACACACTGAGAAATTGGAGTAAAAGTTTCCCCTGCAACCCGTTCCCTTTGTGCTAGATGAACGAACGTCTCTCCACATGCTCAGTTCTGAGAGATAAGTGTGTGTGAAAGCCGTCCTTCAACTAGATTGTTGGGAACACAAAGATCCTTTTCAGTTGCAAACTACACTCCATACATATATATGGGGAGGTACTAGCTCCAACTCTGTTTTACAGTGAAAACTGCAGGAACTTCAAACCGGCACTAGGAAACACACTGAAAAACTAGAGTAAAAGTTTCCCCTGCAACCCGTTCCCTTTGTGCTAGATGAACGAACGTCTCTCCACATGCTCAGTTCTGAGAGATAAGTGTGTGTGAAACCGTCCTTCAACTAGATTGTTGGGAACACAAAGTTCCTTTTCAGTTGCAAACTACACTCCATACATTTATATGGGGAGGTACTAGCTCCAACTCGGTTTTATAGTGAAAACTGCAGGAACTTCAAACCGGCACTAGGAAACACACTGAGAAACTAGAGTAAAATTTTCCCCTGCAACCCGTTCCCTTTGTGCTAGATGAACGAACGTCTCTCCACATGCTCAGTTCTGAGAGATAATTGTGTGTGAAAGCCGTCCTTCAACTAGATTGTTGGGAACACAAAGTTCCTTTTAAGTTGCAAACTACACTCCATACATATATATGGGGAGGTACTAGCTCCAACTCGGTTTTACAGTGAAAACTGCAGGAACTTCAAACCGGCACTAGGAAACACACTGAGAAACTAGAGTAAAAGTTTCCCCTGCAACCCGTTCCCTTTGTGCTAGATGAACGAACGTCTCTCCACATGCTCAGTTCTGAGAGATAAGTGTGTGTGAAAGCCGTCCTTCACCTAGATTGTTGGGAACACATAGTTCCTTTTCAGTTGCAAACTACACTCCATACATATATATGGGGAGGTACTAGCTCCAACTCGGTTTTACAGTGAAAACTGCAGGAACTTCAAACCGGCACTAGGAAAAACACTGAGAAACTAGAGTAAAAGTTTCCCCTGCAACCCGTTCCCTTTGTGCTAGATGAACGAACGTCTCTCCACATGCTCAGTTCTGAGTGATAAGTGTGTGTGAAAGCCGTCCTTCAACTAGATTGTTGGGAACACAAAGTTCCTTTTCAGTTGCAAACTACACTCCATACATATATATGGGGAGGTACTAGCTCCAACTCGGTTTTACAGTGAAAACTGCAGGAACTTCAAACCGGCACTAGGAAACACACTGAGAAACTAGAGTAAAAGTTTCCCCTGCAACCCGTTCCCTTTGTGCTAGATAAACGAACGTCTCTCCACATGCTCAGTTCTGAGAGATAAGTGTGTGTGAAAGCCGTCCTTCAACTAGATTGTTGGGAACACAAAGTTCCTTTTCAGTTGCAAACTACACTCCATACATTTATATGGGGAGGTACTAGCTCCAACTCGGTTTTACAGTGAAAACTGCAGGAACTTCAAACCAGCACTAGGAAACACACTGAGAAACTAGAGTAAAAGTTTCCCCTGCAACCCGTTCCCTTTGTGCTAGATGAACGAACGTCTCTCCACATGCTCAGTTCTGAGAAGTAAGTGTGTATGAAAGCCGTCCTTCAACTAGATTGTTGGGAACACAAAGTTCCTTTTCAGTTGCAAACTACACTCCATACATATATATGGGGGGGTACTAGCTCCAACTCGGTTTTACAGTGAAAACTGCAGGAACTTCAAACCGGCACTAGGAAACACACTGAGAAACTAGAGTAAAAGTTTCCCCTGCAACCCGTTCCCTTTGTGCTAGATGAACGAACGTCTCTCCACATGCTCAGTTCTGAGAGATAAGTGTGTGTGAAAGCCGTCCTTCAACTTGATTGTTGGGAACACAAAGTTCCTTTTCAGTTGCAAACTACACTCCATACATATATATGGGGAGGTACTAGCTCCAACTCTGTTTTACAGTGAAAACTGCAGGAACTTCAAACCGGCACTTGGAAACACACTGAGAAACTAGAGTAAAAGTTTCCCCTGCAACCCGTTCCCTTTGTGCTAGATGAACGAACGTCTCTCCACATGCTCAGTTCTGAGAGATAATTGTGTGTGAAAGCCGTCCTTCAACTAGATTGTTGGGAACACAAAGTTTCTTTTCAGTTGCAAACTACACTCCATACATTTATATGGGGAGGTACTAGCTCCAACTCGGTTTTACAGTGAAAACTGCAGGAACTTCAAACCGGCACTAGGAAACACACTGAGAAACTAGAGTAAAAGTTTCCCCTGCAACCCGTTCCCTTTGTGCTAGATGAACGAACGTCTCTCCACATGCTCAGTTCTGAGAGATATGTGTGTGTGAAAGCAGTCCTTCAACTAGATTGTTGGGAACACAAAGTTCCTTTTCAGTTGCAAACTACACTCCATACATATATATGGGGATGTACAAGCTCCAACTCGGTTTTACAGTGAAAACTGCAGGAACTTCAAACCGGCACTAGGAAAGACACTGAGACACTAGAGTAAAAGTTTCCCCTGCAACCCGTTCCCTTTTTGCTAGATGAACGAACGTCTCTCCACATGCTCAGTTCTGAGAGGTAAGTGTGAGTGAAAGCCGTCCTTCAACTAGATTGTTGGGAACACAAAGTTCCTTTTCAGTTGCAAACTACACTCCATACATATAAATGGGGAGGTATTAGCTCCAACTCGGTTTTACAGTGAAAACTGCAGGAACTTCAAACCGGCACTAGGAAACACACTGAGAAACTAGAGTAAAAGTTTCCCCTGCAACCCGTTCCCTTTGTGCTAGATGAACGATCGTCTCTCCACATGCTCATTTCTGAGAGGTAAGTGTGTGTGAAAGCCGTCCTTCACCTAGATTGTTGGGAACACAAAGTAACTTTTCAGTTGCAAACTACACTCCATACATATTTATGGGGAGGTACTAGCTCCAACTCGGTTTTACAGTGAAAACTGCAGGAACTTCAAACCGGCACTAGTAAACACACTGAGAAACTAGAGTAAAAGTTTCCCCTGCAACCCGTTCCCTTTGTGCTAGATGAACGAACGTCTCTCCACATGCTCAGTTCTGAGAGGTAAGTGTGTGTGAAAGCCGTCCTTCAACTAGATTGTTGGGAACACAAAGTTCCTTTTCAGTTGAAAACTACAATCCATACATATATATGGGGAGGTACTAGCTCCAACTCGGTTTTACAGTGAAAACTGCAGGAACTTCAAACCGGCACTAGGAAACACACTGAGAAACTAGAGTAAAAGTTTCCCCTGCAACCCGTTCCAATTGTGCTAGATGAACGAACGTCTCTCCACATGCTCAGTTCTGACAGATAAGTATGTGTGAAAGCCGTCCTTCAACTAGATTGTTGGGAACACAAAGTTCCTTTTCAGTTGCAAACTACACTCCATACATTTATATGGGGAGGTACTAGCTCCAACTCGGTTTTACAGTGAAAAATGCAGGAACTTCAAACCGGCACTGGGAAACACACTGAGAAACTAGAGTAAAAGTTTCCCCTGCAACCCGTTCCCTTTGTGCTAGATGAACGAACGTCTCTCCACATGCTCAGTTCTGAGAGATAAGTGTGTGTGAAAGCCGTCCTTCACCTAGATTGTTGGGAACACAAAGTTCCTTTTCAGTTGCAAACTACACTCCATACATATATATGGGGAGGTACTAGCTCCAACTCGGTTTTACAGTGAAAACTGCAGGAACTTCAAACCGGCACTAGGAAAAACACTGAGAAACTAGAGTAAAAGTTTCCCCTGCAACCCGTTCCCTTTGTGCTAGATGAACGAACGTCTCTCCACATGCTCAGTTCTGAGTGATAAGTGTGTGTGAAAGCCGTCCTTCAACTAGATTGTTGGGAACACAAAGTTCCTTTTCAGTTGCAAACTACACTCCATACATATATATGGGGAGGTACTAGCTCCAACTCGGTTTTACAGTGAAAACTGCAGGAACTTCAAACCGGCACTAGGAAACACACTGAGAAACTAGAGTAAAAGTTTCCCCTGCAACCCGTTCCCTTTGTGCTAGATGAACGAACATCTCTCCACATGCTCAGTTCTGAGAGATAAGTGTGTGTGAAAGCCGTCCTTCAACTAGATTGTTGGGAACACAAAGTTCCTTTTCAGTTGCAAACTACACTCCATACATATATATGGGGAGGTACTAGCTCCAACTCGGTTTTACAGTGAAAACTGCAGGAACTTCAAACCGGCACTAGGAAACACACTGAGAAACTAGAGTAAAAGTTTCCCCTGCAACCCGTTCCCTTTGTGCTAGATGAACGAACGTCTTTCCACATGCTCAGTTCTGAGAGATAAGTGTGTGTGAAAGCCGTCCTTCAACTAGATTGTTGGGAACACAAAGTTCCTTTTCAGTTGCAAACTACACTCCATACATTTATATGGGGAGGTACTAGCTCCAACTCGGTTTTACAGTGAAAACTGTAGGAACTTCAAACCGGCACTAGGAAACACACTGAGAAACTAGAGTAAAAGTTTCCCCTGCAACCCGTTCCCTTTGTGCTAGATGAACGAACGTCTCTCCACATGCTCAGTTCTGAGAGATAAGTGTGTGTGTAAGCCGTCCTTCACCTAGATTGTTGGGAACACAAAGTTCCTTTTCAGTTGCAAACTACACTCCATACATATATATGGGGAGGTAATAGCTCCAACTCGGTTTTACAGTGAAAACTGCAGGAACTTCAAACCGGCACTAGGAAACACACTGAGAAACTAGAGTAAAAGTTTCCCCTGCAACCCGTTCCCTTTGTGCTAGATGAACGAACGTCTCTCCACATGCTCAGTTCTGAGAGATAAGTGTGTGTGAAAGCCGTACTTCAACTAGATTGTTGGGAACACAAAGTTCCTTTTCAGTTGCAAACTACACTCCATACATTTATATGGGGAGGTACTAGCTCCAACTCGGTTTTACAGTGAAAACTGTAGGAACTTCAAACCGGCACTAGGAAACACACTGAGAAACTAGAGTAAAAGTTTCCCCTGCAACCCGTTCCCTTTGTGCTAGATGAACGAACGTCTCTCCACATGCTCAGTTCTGAGAGATAAGTGTGTGTGTAAGCCGTCCTTCACCTAGATTGTTGGGAACACAAAGTTCCTTTTCAGTTGCAAACTACACTCCATACATATATATGGGGAGGTACTAGCTCCAACTCGGTTTTACAGTGAAAACTGCAGGAACTTCAAACCGGCACTAGGAAACACACTGAGAAACTAGAGTAAAAGTTTCCCCTGCAACCCGTTCCCTTTGTGCTAGATGAACGAACGTCTCTCCACATACTCAGTTCTGAGATGTAATTGTGTGTGAAAGCCGTCCTTCAACTAGATTGTTGGGAACACAAAGTTCCTTTTCAGTTGCAAACTACACTCCATACATATATATGGGGAGGTACTAGCTCCAACTCGGTTTTACAGTGAAAACTGCAGGAACTTCAAACCGGCACTAGGAAACACACTGAGAAACTAGAGTAAAAGTTTCCCCTGCAACCCTTTCCAATTGTGCTAGATGAACGAACGTCTCTCCACATGCTCAGTTCTGAGAGATAAGTGTGTGTGAAAGCCGTCCTTCAACTAGATTGTTGGGAACACAAAGTTCCTTTTCATTTGCAAACTACACTCCATATATATATATGGGGAGGTACTAGCTCCAACTCGGTTTTACAGTGAAAACTGCAGGAACTTCAAACCGGCACTAGGAAACACACTGAGAAACTAGAGTAAAAGTTTCCCCGGCAACCCGTTCCCTTTGTGCTAGATGAACGAACGTCTTTCCACATGCTCAGTTCTGAGAGATAAGTGTGTGTGAAAGCCGTCCTTCAACTAGATTGTTGGGAACACAAAGTTCCTTTTCAGTTGCAAACTACACTCCATACATTTATATGGGGAGGTACTAGCTCCAACTCGGTTTTACAGTGAAAACTGTAGGAACTTCAAACCGGCACTAGGAAACACACTGAGAAACTAGAGTAAAAGTTTCCCCTGCAACCCGTTCCCTTTGTGCTAGATGAACGAACGTCTCTCCACATGCTCAGTTCTGAGAGATAAGTGTGTGTGTAAGCCGTCCTTCACCTAGATTGTTGGGAACACAAAGTTCCTTTTCAGTTGCAAACTACACTCCATACATATATATGGGGAGGTACTAGCTCCAACTCGGTTTTACAGTGAAAACTGCAGGAACTTCAAACCGGCACTAGGAAACACACTGAGAAACTAGAGTAAAAGTTTCCCCTGCAACCCGTTCCCTTTGTGCTAGATGAACGAACGTCTCTCCACATGCTCAGTTCTGAGAGATAAGTGTGTGTGTAAGCCGTCCTTCACCTAGATTGTTGGGAACACAAAGTTCCTTTTCAGTTGCAAACTACACTCCATACATATATATGGGGAGGTACTAGCTCCAACTCGGTTTTACAGTGAAAACTGCAGGAACTTCAAACCGGCACTAGGAAACACACTGAGAAACTAGAGTAAAAGTTTCCCCTGCAACCCGTTCCCTTTGTGCTAGATGAACGAACGTCTCTCCACATACTCAGTTCTGAGATGTAATTGTGTGTGAAAGCCGTCCTTCAACTAGATTGTTGGGAACACAAAGTTCCTTTTCAGTTGCAAACTACACTCCATACATATATATGGGGAGGTACTAGCTCCAACTCGGTTTTACAGTGAAAACTGCAGAAACTTCAAACCGGCACTAGGAAACACACTGAGAAACTAGAGTAAAAGTTTCCCCTGCAACCCTTTCCAATTGTGCTAGATGAACGAACGTCTCTCCACATGCTCAGTTCTGAGAGATAAGTGTGTGTGAAAGCCGTCCTTCAACTAGATTGTTGGGAACACAAAGTTCCTTTTCAGTTGCAAACTACACTCCATACATATATATGGGGAGGTACTAGCTCCAACTCGGTTTTACAGTGAAAACTGCAGGAACTTCAAACCGGCACTGGGAAACACACTGAGAAACTAGAGTAAAAGTTTCCCCTGCAACCCTTTCCCTTTGTGCTAGATGAACGAACGTCTCTCCACATGCTCAGTTCTGAGAGATAAGTGTGTGTGAAAGCCGTCCTTCACCTAGATTGTTGGGAACACAAAGTTCCTTTTCAGTTGCAAACTACACTCCATACTTATATATGGGGAGGTACTAGCTCCAACTCGGTTTTACAGTGAAAACTGCAGGAACTTCAAACCGGCACAAGGAAACACACTGAGAAACTAGAGTAAAAGTTTCCCCTGCAACACGTTCCCTTTGTGCTAGATGAACGAACGTCTCTCCACATGCTCATTTCTGAGGGGTAAGTGTGTGTGAAAGCCGTCCTTCAACAAGATTGTTGGGAACACAAAGTTCCTTTTCAGTTGCAAACTACACTCCATACATATATATGGGGAGGTACTAGCTCCAACTCGGTTTTACAGTGAAAACTGCAGGAAATTCAAACCGGCACTAGGAAAAACACTGAGAAACTAGAGTAAAAGTTTCCCCTGCAACCCGTTCCCTTTGTGCTAGATGAACGAACGTCTCTCCACATGCTCAGTTCTGAGAGATAAGTGTGTGTGAAAGACGTCCTTCAACTAGATTGTTGGGAACACAAAGTTCCTTTTCAGTTGCAAACTACACTCCATACATATATATGGGGAGGTACTAGCTCCAACTCGGTTTTACAGTGAAAACTGCAGGAACTTCAAACCGGCACTAGGAAACACACTGAGAAACTAGAGTAAAAGTTTCCCCTGCAACCCGTTCCCTTTGTGCTAGATGAACGAACGTCTCTCCACATGCTCAGTTCTGAGAGATAAGTGTGTGTGAAAGCCGTCCTTCAACTAGATTGTTGGGAACACAAAGTTCCTTTTCATTTGCAAACTACACTCCATACATTTATATGGGGAGGTACTAGCTCCAACTCGGTTTTACAGTGAAAACTGCAGGAACTTCAAACCGGCACTAGGAAACACACTGAGAAAGTAGAGTAAAAGTTTCCCCTGCAACCCGTTCCCTTTGTGCTAGATGAACGAACGTCTTTCCACATGCTCAGTTCTGAGAGGTAAGTGTGTGTGAAAGCCGTCCTTCAACTAGATTGTTGGGAACACAAAGTTCCTTTTCAGTTGCAAACTACACTCCATACATATATATGGGGAGGTACTAGCTCCAACTCGGTTTAACAGTGAAAACTGCAGGAACTTCAAACCGGCACTAGGAAACACACTGAGAAACTAGAGTAAAAGTTTCCCCTGCAACCCGTTCCATTTGTGCTTGATGAACGAACGTCTCTCCACATGCTCAGTTCTGAGAGATAAGTGTGTGTGAAAGCCGTTCTTCAACTAGATTGTTGGGAACACAAAGTTCCTTTTCAGTTGCAAACAACACTTCATACATATATATGGGCAGGTACTAGCTCCAACTCGGTTTTACAGTGAAAAATGCAGGAACTTCAAACCGGCACTAGGAAACACACTGAGAAACTAGAGTAAAAGTTTCCCCTGCAACCTGTTCCCTTTGTGCTAGATGAACGAACCTCTCTCCACATGCTCAGTTCTGAGAGATAAGTGTGTGTGAAAGCCGTCCTTCAACTAGATTGTTGGGAACACAAAGTTCCTTTTCAGTTGCAAACTACACTCCATACATTTATATGGGTAGGTACTAGCTCCAACTCGGTTTTACAGTGAAAACTGCAGGAATTTCAAACCGGTACTAGGAAACACACTGAGAAACTAGAGTAAAAGTTTCCCCTGCAACCCGTTCCCTTTGTGCTAGATGAACGAACGTCTCTCCACATGCTCAATTCTGAGAGATAATTGTGTGTGAAAGCCGTCCTTCAACTAGATTGTTGGGAACACAAAGTTCCTTTTCAGTTGCAAACTACACTCCATACATATATATGGGGTGGTACTAGCTCCAACTCGGTTTTACAGTGAAAACTGCAGGAACTTCAAACCGGCACTAGGAAACACACTGAGAAACTAGAGTAAAAGTTTCACCTGCAACCCGTTCCCTTTGTGCTAGATGAACGAACGTCTCTCCACATGCTCAGTTCTGAGAGATAAGTGTGTGTGAAAGCCGTCCTTCAACTAGATTGTTGGGAACACAAAGTGCCTTTTCAGTTGCAAACTACACGCCATACATATATATGGGGAGGTACTAGCTCCAACTCGGTTTTACAGTGAAAACTGCAGGAACTTCAAACCGGCAGTAGGAAACACACTGAGAAACTAGAGTAAAAGTTTCCCCTGCAACCCGTTCCCTTTGTGCTAGATGAACGAACGTCTCTCCACATGCTCAGTTCTGAGAGATAAGTGTGTGTGAAAGCCGTCCTTCAACTAGATTGTTGGGAACACAAAGTTCCTTTTCAGTTGCAAACTACACTCCATACATATATATGGGGAGGTACTAGCTCCAACTCGGTTTTACAGTGAAAACTGCAGGAACTTCAAACCGGCACTAGGAAACACACTGAGAAACTAGAGTAAAAATTTCCCCTGCAACCCGTTCCCTTTGTGCTAGATGAACGAACGTCTCTCCACATGCTCAGTTCTGAGAGATAAGTGTGTGTGAAAGCCGTCCTTCAACTAGATTGTTGGGAACACAAAGTTCCTTTTCAGTTGCAAACTACACTCCATACATATATATGGGGAGGTACTAGCTCCAACTCGGTTTTACAGTGAAAAATGCAGGAACTTCAAACCGGCACTAGGAAACACACTGAGAAACTAGAGTAAAAGTTTCCCCTGCAACCCGTTCCCTTTGTGCTAGATGAACGAACGTCTCTCCACATGCTCAGTTCTGAGACATAAGTGTGTGTGAAAGCCGTCCTTCAACTAGATTGTTGGGAACACAAAGTTCCTTTTCAGTTGCCAACTACACGCCATAGATATATATGGGGAGGTACTAGCTCCAACTCGGTTTTACAGTGAAAACTGCAGGAACTTCAAACCGGCACTAGGAAACACACTGAGAAACTAGAGTAAAAGTTTCCCCTGCAACCCGTTCCCTTTGTGCTAGATGAACGAACGTCTCTCCACATGCTCAGTTCTGAGAGATAAGTGTGTGTGAAAGCCGTCCTTCAACTAGATTGTTGGGAACACAAAGTTCCTTTTCAGTTGCAAACTACACTCCATACATATATATGGGGAGGTACTAGCTCCAACTCGGTTTTACAGTGAAAACTGCAGGAACTTCAAACCGGCCCTAGGAAACACACTGAGAATCTAAATTAAAAGTTTCCCCTGCAAACCGTTCCCTTTTTGCTAGATGAACGAACGTCTCTCCACATGCTCAGTTCTGAGAGATAAGTGTGTGTGAAAGCCGTACTTCAACTAGATTGTTGGGAACACAAAGTTCCTTTTCAGTTGCAAACTACACTCCATACATATATATGGGGAGGTACTAGCTCCAACTGGGTTTTACAGTGAAAACTGCAGGAACTTCAAACCGGCACTAGGAAACACACTGATAAACTAGAGTAAAAGTTTCCCCTGCAACCAGTTCCCTTTGTGCTAGATGAACGAACGTCTCTCCACATGCTCAGTTCTGAGAGATAATTGTGTGTTGAAGCCGTACTTCAACTAGATTTTTGGGAACACAAAGTTCCTTTTCAGTTGCAAACTACACTCCATACATATATATGGGGAGGTACTAGCTCCAACTCGGTTTTACAGTGAAAACTGCAGGAACTTCAAACCGGCACTAGGAAACACACTGAGAAACTAGAGTAAAAGTTTCCCCTGCAACCCGTTCACTTTGTGCTAGATGAACGAACGTCTCTCCACATGCTCAGTTCTGAGAGATAAGTGTGTGTGAAAGCCGTCCTTCAACTTGATTGTTGGGAACACAAAGTTCCTTTTCAGTTGCAAACTACACTCCATACATATATATGGGGAGGTACTAGCTCCAACTCGGTTTTACAGTGAAAACTGCAGGAACTTCAAACCGGCACTAGGAAACACACTTAGAAACTAGAGTAAAAGTTTCCCCTGCAAACCGTTCCCTTTGTGCTAGATGAACGAACGTCTCTCCACATGCTCAGTTCTGAGAGATAAGTGTGTGTGAAAGCCGTCCTTCAACTAGATTGTTGGGAACACAAAGTTCCTTTTCAGTTGCAAACTACACTCCATACATTTATATGGGGAGGTACTAGCTCCAACTCGGTTTTACAGTGAAAACTGCAGGAACTTCAAACCGGCACTAGGAAACACACTGAGAAACTAGAGTAAAAGTTTCCCCTGCAACCCGTTCCCTTTGTGCTAGATGAACGAACGTCTCTCCACATACTCAGTTCTGAGAGGTAATTGTGTGTGAAAGCCGTACTTCAACTAGATTGTTGGGAACACAATGTTCTTTTTCAGTTGCAAACTACACTCCATACATATATATGGGGAGGTACTAGCTCCAACTCGGTTTTACAGTGAAAACTGCAGGAACTTCAAACCGGCACTAGGAAACACACTGAGAAACTAGAGTAAAAGTTTCCCCTGCAACCCGTTCCAATTGTGCTAGATGAACGAACGTCTTTCCACATGCTCATTTCTGAGAGATAATTGTGTGTGAAAGCCGTCCTTCAACTAGATTGTTGGGAACACAAAGTTCCTTTTCAGTTGCAAACTACACTCCATAAATTTATATGGGGAGGTACTAGCTCCAACTCGGTTTTACAGTGAAAACTGCAGGAACTTCAAACCGGCACTAGGAAACACACTGAGAAAGTAGAGTAAAAGTTTCCCCTGCAACCCGTTCCCTTTGTGCTAGATGAACGAACGTCTCTCCACATGCTCAGTTCTGAGAGATAATTGTGTGTGAAAGCCGTCCTTCACCTAGATTGTTGGGAACACAAAGTTCCTTTTCAGTTGCAAACTACTCTCCATACATATATATGGGGAGGTACTAGCTCCAACTCGGTTTTACAGTGAAAACTGCAGGAACTTCAAACCGGCACTAGGAAACACACTGAGAAACTAGAGTAAAAGTTTCCCCTGCAACCCGTTCCAATTGTGCTAGATGAACGAACGTCTTTCCACATGCTCATTTCTGAGAGATAATTGTGTGTGAAAGCCGTCCTTCAACTAGATTGTTGGGAACACAAAGTTCCTTTTCAGTTGCAAACTACACTCCATAAATTTATATGGGGAGGTACTAGCTCCAACTCGGTTTTACAGTGAAAACTGCAGGAACTTCAAACCGGCACTAGGAAACACACTGAGAAAGTAGAGTAAAAGTTTCCCCTGCAACCCGTTCCCTTTGTGCTAGATGAACGAACGTCTCTCCACATGCTCAGTTCTGAGAGATAATTGTGTGTGAAAGCCGTCCTTCACCTAGATTGTTGGGAACACAAAGTTCCTTTTCAGTTGCAAACTACTCTCCATACATATATATGGGGAGGTACTAGCTCCAACTCGGTTTTACAGTGAAAACTGCAGGAACTTCAAACCGGCACTAGGAAACACACTGAGAAACTAGAGTAAAAGTTTCCCCTGCAACCCGTTCCCTTTGTGCTAGATGAACGAACGTCTCTCCACATGCTCATTTCTGAGGGGTAAGTGTGTGTGAAAGCCGCCTTCAACAAATTGTTGGGAACACAAAGTTCCTTTTCAGTTGCAAACTACACTCCATACATATATATGGGGAGGTACTAGCTCCAACTCGGTTTTACAGTGAAAACTGCAGGAACTTCAAACCGGCACTAGGAAAAACACTGAGAAACTAGAGTAAAAGTTTCCCCTGCAACCCGTTCACTTTGTGCTAGATGAACGAACGTCTCTCCACATGCTCAGTTCTGAGAGATAAGTGTGTGTGAAAGCCGTCCTTCAACTAGATTGTTGGGAACACAAAGTTCCTTTTCATTTGCAAACTACACTCCATACATTTATATGGGGAGGTACTAGCTCCAACTCGGTTTTACAGTGAAAACTGCAGGAACTTCAAACCGGCACTAGGAAACACACTGAGAAACTAGAGTAAAAGTTTCCCCTGCAACCCGTTCCCTTTGTGCTAGATGAACGAAAGTCTCTCCACATGCTCAGTTCTGAGAGGTAAGTGTGTGTGAAAGCCGTCCTTCAACTAGATTGTTGGGAACACAAAGTTCCTTTTCAGTTGCAAACTACACTCCATACATATATATGGGGAGGTACTAGCTCCAACTCGGTTTTACAGTGAAAACTGCAGGAACTTCAAACCGGCACTAGGAAACACACTGAGAAACTAGAGTAAAAGTTTCCCCTGCAACCCGTTCCCTTTGTGCTAGATGAACGAACGTCTCTCCACATGTTCAGTTCTGAGAGATAAGTGTGTGTGAAAGCCGTCCTTCAACTAGATTGTTGGGAACACAAAGTGCCTTTTCAGTTGCAAACTACATTCCATACATATATATGGGGAGGTACTAGCTCCAACTCGGTTTTACAGTGAAAACTGCAGGAACTTCAAACCGGCACTAGGAAACACACTGAGAAACTAGAGTAAAAGTTTCCCCTGCAACCCGTTCCCTTTGTGCTAGATGAACGAACGTCTCTCCACATCTCAGTTTTGAGAGATAAGTGTGTGTGAAAGCCGACCTTCAACTAGATTTTTGGGAACACAAAGTGCCTTTTCAGTTGCAAATTACACTCCTTACATATATATGGGGAGGTACTAGCTCCAACTCGGTTTTACAGTGAAAACTGCAGGAACTTCAAACCGGCACTAGGAAACACACTGAGAAACTAGAATAAAAGTTTCCCCTGCAAACCGTTCCCTTTGTGCTAGATGAACGAACGTCTCTCCACATGCTCAGTTCTGAGAGATAAGTGTGTGTGAAAGCCGTCCTTCAACTAGATTGTTGGGAACACAAAGTTCCTTTTCAGTTGCAAACTACACTCCATACATATATATGGGGAGGTACTAGCTCCAACTCGGTTTTACAGTGAAAACTGCAGGAACTTCAAACAGGCAATAGGAAACACACTGAGAAACTAGAGTAAAAGTTTCCCCTGCAACCCGTTCCCTTTGTGCTAGATGAACGAACGTCTCTCCACATGCTCAGTTCTGAGAGATAAGTGTGTGTGAAAGCCGTCCTTCAACTAGATTGTTGGGAACACAAAGTGCCTTTTCAGTTGCAAACTACACGCCATACATATATATGGGGAGGTACTAGCTCCAACTCGGTTTTACAGTGAAAACTGCAGGAACTTCAAACCGGCAGTAGGAAACACACTGAGAAACTAGAGTAAAAGTTTCCCCTGCAACCCGTTCCCTTTGTGCTAGATGAACGAGCGTCTCTCCACATGCTCAGTTCTGAGAGATAAGTGTGTGTGAAAGCCGTCCTTCAACTAGATTGTTGGGAACACAAAGTTCCTTTTCAGTTGCAAACTACACTCCATACATATATATGGGGAGGTACTAGCCCCAACTCGGTTTTACAGTGAAAAATGCAGAAACTTCAAACCGGCACTAGGAAACACACTGAGAAACTAGAGTAAAAGTTTCCCCTGCAACCCGTTCCCTTTGTGCTAGATGAACGAACGTCTCTCCACATGCTCAGTTCTGAGAGATAAGTGTGTGTGAAAGCCGTCCTTCAACTAGATTGTTGGGAACACAAAGTTCCTTTTCAGTTGCCAACTACACGCCATACATATATATGGGAAGGTACTTGCTCCAACTCGGTTTTACAGTGAAAACTGCAGGAACTTCAAACCGGCACTAGGAAACACACTGAGAAACTAGAGTAAAAGTTTCCCCTGCAACCCGTTCCCTTTGTGCTAGATGAACGAACGTCTCTCCACATGCTCAGTTCTGAGAGATAAGTGTGTGTGAAAGCCGTCCTTCAACTAGATTGTTGGGAACACAAAGTTCCTTTTCAGTTGCAAACTACACTCCATACATATATATGGGGAGGTACTAGCTCCAACTCGGTTTTACAGTGAAAACTGCAGGAACTTCAAACCGGCACTAGGAAACACACTGAGAAACTAGAGTAAAAGTTTCCCCTGCAAACCGTTCCCTTTTTGCTAGATGAACGAACGTCTCTCCACATGATCAGTTCTGAGAGATAAGTGTGTGTTAAAGCCGTCCTTCAACTAGATTGTTGGGAACACAAAGTGCTTTTTCAGTTGCAAACAACACGCCATACATATATATGGGGAGGTACTAGCTCCAACTCGGTTTTACAGTGAAAACTGCAGGAACTTCAAACCGGCAGTAGGAAACACACTGAGAAACTAGAGTAAAAGTTTCCCCTGCAACCCGTTCCCTTTGTGCTAGATGAACGAACGTCTCTCCACATGCTCAGTTCTGAGAGATAAGTGTGTGTGAAAGCCGTCCTTCAACTAGATTGTTGGGAACACAAAGTTCCTTTTCAGTTGCAAACTACACTCCATACATATATATGGGGAGGTACTAGCTCCAACTCGGTTTTACAGTGAAAACTGCAGGAACTTCAAACCGGCACTAGGAAACACACTGAGAAACTAGAGTAAAAGTTTCCCCTGCAACCCGTTCCCTTTGTGCTAGATGAACGAACGTCTCTCCACATGCTCAGGTCTGAGAGATAAGTGTGTGTGAAAGCCGTCCTTCAACTAGATTGTTGGGAACACAAAGTTCCTTTTCAGTTGCAAACTACACTCCATACATATATATGGGGAGGTACTAGCTCCAACTCGGTTTTACAGTGAAAAATGCAGGAACTTCAAACCGGCACTAGGAAACACACTGAGAAACTAGAGTAATAGTTTCCCCTGCAACCCGTTCCCTTTGTGCTAGATGAATGAACGTCTCTCCACATGCTCAGTTCTGAGAGATAAGTGTGTGTGAAAGCCGTCCTTCAACTAGATTGTTGGGAACACAAAGTTCCTTTTCAGTTGCCAACTACACTCCATACATATATATGGCGAGGTTCTAGCTCCAACTCGGTTTTACAGTGAAAACTGCAGGAACTTCAAACCGGCACTAGGAAACACACTGAGAAACTAGAGTAAAAGTTTCCCCTGCAACCCGCTCCCTTTGTGCTAGATGAACGAACGTCTCTCCACATGCTCAGTTCTGAGAGATAAGTGTGTGTGAAAGCCGTCCTTCAACTAGATTGTTGGGAACACAAAGTTCCTTTTCAGTTGCAAACTACACTCCATACATATATATGGGGAGGTACTAGCTCCAACTCGGTTTTACAGTGAAAACTGCAGGAACTTCAAACCGGCACTAGGAAACACACTGAGAAACTAGAGTAAAAGTTTCCCCTGCAAACCGCTCCCTTTTTGCTAGATGAACGAACGTCTCTCCACATGCTCAGTTCTGAGAGATAAGTGTGTGTGAAAGCCGTCCTTCAACTAGATTGTTGGGAACACAAAGTTCCTTTTCAGTTGCAAACTACACTCCATACATATATATGGGGAGGTACTAGCTCCAACTCGGTTTTACAGTGAAAACTGCAGGAACTTCAAACCGGCACTAGGAAACACACTGAGAAACTAGAGTAAAAGTTTCCCCTGCAACCTGTTCCCTTTGTGCTAGATGAACGAACGTCTCTCCACATTCTCAGTTCTGAGAGATAAGTGTGTGTGAAAGCCGTCCTTCAACTAGATTGTTGGGAACACAAAGTTCCTTTTCAGTTGCAAACAACACTCCATACATATATATGGGGAGGTACTAGCTCCAACTCGGTTTTACAGTGAAAACTGCAGGAACTTCAAACCGGCACTAGGAAACACACTGAGAAACTAGAGTAAAAGTTTCCCCTGCAACCCGTTCCCTTTTTGCTAGATGAACGAACGTCTCTCCACATGCTCAGTTCTGAGAGATATGTGTGTGTGAAAGCCGTCCTTCAACTAGATTGTTGGGAACACAAAGTTCCTTTTCAGTTGCAAACTACACTCCATACATTTATATGGGGTGGTACTAGCTCCAACTCGGTTTTACAGTGAAAACTGCAGGAACTTCAAACCGGCACTAGGAAACACACTGAGAAACTGGAGTAAAAGTTTCCCTGCAACCCGTTCCCTTTGTGCTAGATGAACGAACGTCTCTCCACATGCTCAGTTCTGAGAGATAAGTGTGTGTGAAAGCCGCCCTTCAAATAGATTGTTGGGAACACAAAGTTCCTTTTCAGTTGAAAATTACACTCCATACATATATATGGGGAGTTACTAGCTCCAACTCGGTTTTACAGTGAAAACTGCAGGAACTTCAAACCGGCACTAGGAAACACACTGAGAAACTAGAGTAAAAGTTTCCCCTGCAAACCGTTCCCTTTGTGCTAGATGAACGAACGTCTCTCCACATGCTCAGTTCTGAGAGATAAGTGTGTGTGAAAGCCGTCCTTCAACTAGATTGTTGGGAACACAAAGTTCCTTTTCAGTTGCAAACTACACTCCATACATATATATGGGGATGTACTAGCTCAAACTCGGTTTTACAGTGAAAACTGCAGGAACTTCAAACCGGCACTAGGAAACACACTGAGAAACTAGAGTAAAAGTTTCCCCTGCAACCCGTTCCCTTTGTGCTAGATGAACGAACGTCTCTCCACATGCTCAGTTCTGAGAGATAAGTGTGTGTGTAAGCCGTCCTTCACCTAGATTGTTGGGAACACAAAGTTCCTTTTCAGTTGCAAACTACACTCCATACATATATATGGGGAGGTACTAGCTCCAACTCGGTTTTACAGTGAAAACTGCAGGAACTTCAAACCGGCACTAGGAAACACACTGAGAAACTAGAGTAAAAGTTTCCCCTGCAACCCGTTCCCTTTGTGCTAGATGAACGAACGTCTCTCCACATACTCAGTTCTGAGAGGTAATTGTGTGTGAAAGCCGTCCTTCAACTAGATTGTTGGGAACACAAAGTTCCTTTTCAGTTGCAATCTACACTCCATACATATATATGGGGAGGTACTAGCTCCAAATCGGTTTTACAGTGATAACTGCAGGAACTTCAAACCGGCACTAGGAAACACACTGAGAAACTAGAGTAAAAGTTTCCCCTGCAACCCGTTCCAATTGTGCTAGATGAACGAACGTCTCTCCACATGCTCAGTTCTGAGAGATAAGTGTGTGTGAAAGCCGTCCTTCAACTAGATTGTTGGGAACACAAAGTTCCTTTTCAGTTGCAAACTACACTCCATAAATTTATATGGGGAGGTACTAGCTCCAACTCGGTTTTACAGTGAAAACTGCAGGAACTTCAAACCGGCACTAGGAAACACACTGAGAAACTAGAGTAAAAGTTTCCCCTGCAACCCGTTCCCTTTGTGCTAGATGAACGAACGTCTCTCCACATGCTCAGTTCTGAGAGATAAGTGTGTGTGAAAGCCGTCCTTCACCTAGATTGTTGGGAACACAAAGTTCCTTTTCAGTTGCAAACTACACTCCATACATATATATGGGGAGGTACTAGCTCCAACTCGGTTTTACAGTGAAAACTGCAGGAACTTCAAACCGGCACTAGGAAACACACTGAGAAACTAGAGAAAAAGTTTCCCCTGCAACCCGTTCCCTTTTTGCTAGATGAACGAACGTCTCTCCACATGCTCATTTCTGAGGGGTAAGTGTGTGTGAAAGCCGTCCTTCAACAAGATTGTTGGGAACACAAAGTTCCTTTTCAGTTGCAAACTACACTCCATACATATATATGGGGAGGTACTAGCTCCAACTCGGTTTTACAGTGAAAACTGCAGGAACTTCAAACCGGCACTAGGAAAAACACTGAGAAACTAGAGTAAAAGTTTCCCCTGCAACCCGTTCACTTTGTGCTAGATGAACGAACGTCTCTCCACATGCTCAGTTCTGAGAGATAAGTGTGTGTGAAAGCCGTCCTTCAACTAGATTGTTGGGAACACAAAGTTCCTTTTCAGTTGCAAACTACACTCCATACATATATATGGGGAGGTACTAGCTCCAACTCGGTTTTACAGTGAAAACTGCAGGAACTTCAAACCGGCACTAGGAAACACACTGAGAAACTAGAGTAAAAGTTTCCCCTGCAACCCGTTCCCTTTGTGCTAGATGAACGAACGTCTCTCCACATGCTCAGTTCTGAGAGATAAGTGTGTGTGAAAGCCGTCCTTCAACTAGATTGTTGGGAACACAAAGTTCCTTTTCATTTGCAAACTACACTCCATACATTTATAAGGGGAGGTACTAGCACCAACTCGGTTTTACAGTGAAAACTGCAGGAACTTCAAACCGGCACTAGGAAACACACTGAGAAACTAGAGTAAAAGTTTCCCCTGCAACCCGTTCCCTTTGTGCTAGATGAACGAACGTCTCTCCACATGCTCAGTTCTGAGAGATAAGTGTGTGTGAAAGCCGTCCTTCAACTAGATTTTTGGGAACACAAAGTGCCTTTTCATTTGCATACTACACGCCATACATATATATGGGTAGGTACTAGCTCCAACTCGGTTTTACAGTGAAAACTGCAGGAACTTCAAACCGGCACTAGGAAACACATTGAGAAACTAGAGTAACAGTTTCACCTGCAACCCGTTCCCTTTGTGCTAGATGAACGAACGTCTCTCCACATGCTCAGTTCTGAGAGATAAGTGTGTGTGAAAGCCGTCCTTCAACTAGATTGTTGGGAACACAAAGTTCCTTTTCAGTTGCAAACTACACTCCATACATATATATGGGGAGGTACTAGCTCCAACTCGGTTTTACAGTGAAAACTGCAGGAACTTCAAACCTGCACTAGGAAACACACTGAGAAACTAGAGTAAAAGTTTCCCCTGCAACCCGTTCCCTTTGCGCTAGATGAACGAACGTCTCTCCACATGTTCAGTTCTGAGAGATAAGTGTGTGTGAAAGCCGTCCTTCAACTAGATTGTTGGGAACACAAAGTGCCTTTTCAGTTGCAAACTACATTCCATAAATATATATGGGGAGGTACTAGCTCCAACTCGGTTTTACAGTGAAAACTGCAGGAACTTCAAACCGGCACTAGGAAACACACTGAGAAACTAGAGTAAAAGTTTCCCCTGCAACCCGTTCCCTTTGTGCTAGATGAACGAACGTCTCTCCACATGCTCAGTTTTGAGAGATAAGTGTGTGTGAAAGCCGACCTTCAACTAGATTGTTGGGAACACAAAGTGCCTTTTCAGTTGCAAACTACACTCCATACATATATATGGGGAGGTACTAGCTCCAACTCGGTTTTACAGTGAAAACTGCAGGAACTTCAAACCGGCACTAGGAAACACACTGAGAAACTAGAGTAAAAGATTCCCCTGCAACACGTTCCCTTTGTGCTAGATGAACGAACGTCTCTCCACATGCTCAGTTCTGAGAGATAAGTGTGGTTGAAAGCCGTCCTTCAACTAGATTTTTGGGAACACAAAGTGCCTTTTCAGTTGCAAACTACACTCCTTACATATATATGGGGAGGTACTAGCTCCAACTCGGTTTTACAGTGAAAACTGCAGGAACTTCAAACCGGCAGTAGGAAACACACTGAGAAACTAGAGTAAAAGTTTCCCCTGCAACCCGTTCCCTTTGTGCTAGATGAACGAGCGTCTCTCCACATGCTCAGTTCTGAGAGATAAGTGTGTGTGAAAGCCGTCCTTCAACTAGATTGTTGGGAACACAAAGTTCCTTTTCAGTTGCAAACTACACTCCATACATATATATGGGGAGGTACTAGCTCCAACTCGGTTTTACAGTGAAAAATGCAGGAACTTCAAACCGGCACTAGGAAACACACTGAGAAACTAGAGTAAAAGTTTCCCCTGCAACCCGTTCCCTTTGTGCTAGATGAACGAACGTCTCTCCACATGCTCAGTTCTGAGAGATAAGTGTGTGTGAAAGCCGTCCTTCAACTAGATTGTTGGGAACACAAAGTTCCTTTTCAGTTGCCAACTACACGCCATACATATATATGGGAAGGTACTTGCTCCAACTCGGTTTTACAGTGAAAACTGCAGGAACTTCAAACCGGCACTAGGAAACACACTGAGAAACTAGAGTAAAAGTTTCCCCTGCAACCCGTTCCCTTTGTGCTAGATGAACGAACGTCTCTCCACATGCTCAGTTCTGAGAGATAAGTGTGTGTGAAAGCCGTCCTTCAACTAGATTGTTGGGAACACAAAGTTCCTTTTCAGTTGCAAACTACACTCCATACATATATATGGGGAGGTACTAGCTCCAACTCGGTTTTACAGTGAAAACTGCAGGAACTTCAAACCGGCACTAGGAAACACACTGAGAAACTAGAGTAAAAGTTTCCCCTGCAAACCGTTCCCTTTTTGCTAGATGAACGAACGTCTCTCCACATGATCAGTTCTGAGAGATAAGTGTGTGTTAAAGCCGTCCTTCAACTAGATTGTTGGGAACACAAAGTGCTTTTTCAGTTGCAAACAACACGCCATACATATATATGGGGAGGTACTAGCTCCAACTCGGTTTTACAGTGAAAACTGCAGGAACTTCAAACCGGCAGTAGGAAACACACTGAGAAACTAGAGTAAAAGTTTCCCCTGCAACCCGTTCCCTTTGTGCTAGATGAACGAACGTCTCTCCACATGCTCAGTTCTGAGAGATAAGTGTGTGTGAAAGCCGTCCTTCAAATAGATTGTTGGGAACACAAAGTTCCTTTTCAGTTGCAAACTACACTCCATACATATATATGGGGAGGTACTAGCTCCAAATCGGTTTTACAGTGAAAACTGCAGGAACTTCAAACCGGCACTAGGAAACACACTGAGAAACTAGAGTAAAAGTTTCCCCTGCAAACCGTTCCCTTTGTGCTAGATGAACGAACGTCTCTCCACATGCTCAGGTCTGAGAGATAAGTGTGTGTGAAAGCCGTCCTTCAACTAGATTGTTGGGAACACAAAGTTCCTTTTCAGTTGCAAACTACACTCCATACATATATATGGGGAGGTACTAGCTCCAACTCGGTTTTACAGTGAAAAATGCAGGAACTTCAAACCGGCACTAGGAAACACACTGAGAAACTAGAGTAATAGTTTCCCCTGCAACCCGTTCCCTTTGTGCTAGATGAACGAACGTCTCTCCACATGCTCAGTTCTGAGAGATAAGTGTGTGTGAAAGCCGTCCTTCAACTAGATTGTTGGGAACACAAAGTTCCTTTTCAGTTGCCAACTACACTCCATACATATATATGGGGAGGTACTAGCTCCAACTCGGTTTTACAGTGAAAACTGCAGGAACTTCAAACCGGCACTAGGAAACACACTGAGAAACTAGAGTAAAAGTTTCCCCTGCAACCCGTTCCCTTTGTGCTAGATGAACGAACGTCTCTCCACATGCTCAGTTCTGAGAGATAAGTGTGTGTGAAAGCCGTCCTTCAACTAGATTGTTGGGAACACAAAGTTCCTTTTCAGTTGCAAACTACACTCCATACATATATATGGGGAGGTACTAGCTCCAACTCGGTTTTACAGTGAAAACTGCAGGAACTTCAAACCGGCACTAGGAAACACACTGAGAAACTAGAGTAAAAGTTTCCCCTGCAAACCGTTCCCTTTTTGCTAGATGAACGAACGTCTCTCCACATGCTCAGTTCTGAGAGATAAGTGTGTGTGAAAGCCGTCCTTCAACTAGATTGTTGGGAACACAAAGTTCCTTTTCAGTTGCAAACTACACTCCATACATATATATGGGGAGGTACTAGCTCCAACTCGGTTTTACAGTGAAAACTGCAGGAACTTCAAACCGGCACTAGGAAACACACTGAGAAACTAGAGTAAAAGTTTCCCCTGCAACCCGTTCCCTTTGTGCTACATGAATGAACGTCTCTCCACATGCTCAGTTCTGAGAGATAAGTGTGTGTGAAAGCCGTACTTCAACTAGATTGTTGGGAACACAAAGTTCCTTTTCAGTTGCAAACTACACTCCATACATATATATGGGTAGGTACTAGCTCCAACTGGGTTTTACAGTGAAAACTGCAGGAACTTCAAACCGGCACTAGGAAACACACTGAGAAACTAGAGTAAAAGTTTCCCCTGCAACCTGTTCCCTTTGTGCTAGATGAACGAACGTCTCTCCACATTCTCAGTTCTGAGAGATAAGTGTGTGTGAAAGCCGTCCTTCAACTAGATTGTTGGGAACACAAAGTTCCTTTTCAGTTGCAAACTACACTCCATACATATATATGGGGAGGTACTAGCTCCAACTCGGTTTTACAGTGAAAACTGCAGGAACTTCAAACCGGCACTAGGAAACACACTGAGAAACTAGAGTAAAAGTTTCCCCTGCAACCCGTTCCCTTTTTGCTAGATGAACGAACGTCTCTCCACATGCTCAGTTCTGAGAGATATGTGTGTGTGAAAGCCGTCCTTCAACTATATTGTTGGGAACACAAAGTTCCTTTTCAGTTGCAAACTACACTCCATACATTTATATGGGGTGGTACTAGCTCCAACTCGGTTTTACATTGAAAACTGCAGGAACTTCAAACCGGCACTAGGAAACACACTGAGAAACTGGAGTAAAAGTTTCCCTGCAACCCGTTCCCTTTGTGCTAGATGAACGAACGTCTCTCCACATGCTCAGTTCTGAGAGATAAGTGTGTGTGAAAGGCGCCCTTCAAATAGATTGTTGGGAACACAAAGTTCCTTTTCAGTTGAAAATTACACTCCATACATATTTATGGGGAGTTACTAGCTCCAACTCGGTTTTACAGTGAAAACTGCAGGAACTTCAAACCGGCACTAGGAAACACACTGAGAAACTAGAGTAAAAGTTTCCCCTGCAAACCGTTCCCTTTGTGCTAGATGAACGAACGTCTCTCCACATGCTCAGTTCTGAGAGATAAGTGTGTGTGAAAGCCGTCCTTCAACTAGATTGTTGGGAACACAAAGTTCCTTTTCAGTTGCAAACTACACTCCATACATATATATGGGGATGTACTAGCTCCAACTCGGTTTTACAGTGAAAACTGCAGGAACTTCAAACCGGCACTAGGAAACACACTGAGAAACTAGAGTAAAAGTTTCCCCTGCAACCCGTTTCCTTTGTGCTAGATGAACGAACGTCTCTCCACATGCTCAGTTCTGAGAGATAAGTGTGTGTGTAAGCCGTCCTTCACCTAGTTTGTTGGGAACACAAAGTTCCTTTTCAGTTGCAAACTACACTCCATACATATATATGGGGAGGTACTAGCTCCAAATCGGTTTTACAGTGAAAACTGGAGGAACTTCAAACCGGCACTAGGAAACACACTGAGAAACTAGAGTAAAAGTTTCCCCTGCAACCCGTTCCCTTTGTGCTAGATGAACGAACGTCTCTCCACATACTCAGTTCTGAGAGGTAATTGTGTGTGAAAGCCGTCCTTCAACTAGATTGTTGGGAACACAAAGTTCCTTTTCAGTTGCAATCTACACTCCATACATATATATGGGGAGGTACTAGCTCCAAATCGGTTTTACAGTGATAACTGCAGGAACTTCAAACCGGCACTAGGAAACACACTGAGAAACTAGAGTAAAAGTTTCCCCTGCAACCCGTTCCAATTGTGCTAGATGAACGAACGTCTCTCCACATGCTCAGTTCTGAGAGATAAGTGTGTGTGAAAGCCGTCCTTCAACTAGATTGTTGGGAACACAAAGTTCCTTTTCAGTTGCCAACTACACGCCATACATATATATGGCAAGGTACTTGCTCCAACTCGGTTTTACAGTGAAAACTGCAGGAACTTCAAACCGGCACTAGGAAACACACTGAGAAACTAGAGTAAAAGTTTCCCCTGCAACCCGTTCCCTTTGTGCTAGATGAACGAACGTCTCTCCACATGCTCAGTTCTGAGAGATAAGTGTGTGTGAAAGCCGTCCTTCAACTAGATTGTTGGGAACACAAAGTTCCTTTTCAGTTGCAAACTACACTCCATACATATATATGGGGAGGTACTAGCTCCAACTCGGTTTTACAGTGAAAACTGCAGGAACTTCAAACCGGCACTAGGAAACACACTGAGAAACTAGAGTAAAAGTTTCCCCTGCAAACCGTTCCCTTTTTGCTAGATGAACGAACGTCTCTCCACATGATCAGTTCTGAGAGATAAGTGTGTGTTAAAGCCGTCCTTCAACTAGATTGTTGGGAACACAAAGTGCTTTTTCAGTTGCAAACAACACGCCATACATATATATGGGGAGGTACTAGCTCCAACTCGGTTTTACAGTGAAAACTGCAGGAACTTCAAACCGGCAGTAGGAAACACACTGAGAAACTAGAGTAAAAGTTTCCCCTGCAACCCGTTCCCTTTGTGCTAGATGAACGAACGTCTCTCCACATGCTCAGTTCTGAGAGATAAGTGTGTGTGAAAGCCGTCCTTCAACTAGATTGTTGGGAACACAAAGTTCCTTTTCAGTTGCAAACTACACTCCATACATATATATGGGGAGGTACTAGCTCCAACTCGGTTTTACAGTGAAAACTGCAGGAACTTCAAACCGGCACTAGGAAACACACTGAGAAACTAGAGTAAAAGTTTCCCCTGCAACCCGTTCCCTTTGTGCTAGATGAACGAACGTCTCTCCACATGCTCAGGTCTGAGAGATAAGTGTGTGTGAAAGCCGTCCTTCAACTAGATTGTTGGGAACACAAAGTTCCTTTTCAGTTGCAAACTACACTCCATACATATATATGGGGAGGTACTAGCTCCAACTCGGTTTTACAGTGAAAAATGCAGGAACTTCAAACCGGCACTAGGAAACACACTGAGAAACTAGAGTAATAGTTTCCCCTGCAACCCGTTCCCTTTGTGCTAGATGAACGAACGTCTCTCCACATGCTCAGTTCTGAGAGATAAGTGTGTGTGAAAGCCGTCCTTCAACTAGATTGTTGGGAACACAAAGTTCCTTTTCAGTTGCCAACTACACTCCATACATATATATGGGGAGGTACTAGCTCCAACTCGGTTTTACAGTGAAAACTGCAGGAACTTCAAACCGGCACTAGGAAACACACTGAGAAACTAGAGTAAAAGTTTCCCCTGCAACCCGTTCCCTTTGTGCTAGATGAACGAACGTCTCTCCACATGCTCAGTTCTGAGAGATAAGTGTGTGTGAAAGCCGTCCTTCAACTAGATTGTTGGGAACACAAAGTTCCTTTTCAGTTGCAAACTACACTCCATACATATATATGGGGAGGTACTAGCTCCAACTCGGTTTTACAGTGAAAACTGCAGGAACTTCAAACCGGCACTAGGAAACACACTGAGAAACTAGAGTAAAAGTTTCCCCTGCAAACCGATCCCTTTTTGCTAGATGAACGAACGTCTCTCCACATGCTCAGTTCTGAGAGATAAGTGTGTGTGAAAGCCGTCCTTCAACTAGATTGTTGGGAACACAATGTTCCTTTTCAGTTGCAAACTACACTCCATACATATATATGGGGAGGTACTAGCTCCAACTCGGTTTTACAGTGAAAACTGCAGGAACTTCAAACCGGCACTAGGAAACACACTGAGAAACTAGAGTAAAAGTTTCCCCTGCAACCCGTTCCCATTGTGCTACATGAATGAACGTCTCTCCACATGCTCAGTTCTGAGAGATAAGTGTGTGTGAAAGCCGTACTTCAACTAGATTGTTGGGAACACAAAGTTCCTTTTCAGTTGCAAACTACACTCCATACATATATATGGGGAGGTACTAGCTCCAACTCGGTTTTACAGTGAAAACTGCAGGAACTTCAAACCGGCACTAGGAAACACACTGAGAAACTAGAGTAAAAGTTTCCCCTGCAACCCGTTCCCTTTTTGCTAGATGAACGAACGTCTCTCCACATGCTCAGTTCTGAGAGATATGTGTGTGTGAAAGCCGTCCTTCAACTAGATTGTTGGGAACACAAAGTTCCTTTTCAGTTGCAAACTACACTCCATACATTTATATGGGGTGGTACTAGCTCCAACTCGGTTTTACAGTGAAAACTGCAGGAACTTCAAACCGGCACTAGGAAACACACTGAGAAACTGGAGTAAAAGTTTCCCTGCAACCCGTTCCCTTTGTGCTAGATGAACGAACGTCTCTCCACATGCTCAGTTCTGAGAGATAAGTGTGTGTGAAAGCCGCCCTTCAAATAGATTGTTGGGAACACAAAGTTCCTTTTCAGTTGAAAATTACACTCCATACATATATATGGGGAGTTACTAGCTCCAACTCGGTTTTACAGTGAAAACTGCAGGAACTTCAAACCGGCACTAGGAAACACACTGAGAAACTAGAGTAAAAGTTTCCCCTGCAAACCGTTCCCTTTGTGCTAGATGAACGAACGTCTCTCCACATGCTCAGTTCTGAGAGGTAAGTGTGTGTGAAAGCCGTCCTTCAACTAGATTGTTGGGAACACAAAGTTCCTTTTCAGTTGCAAACTACACTCCATACATATATATGGGAATGTACTAGCTCCAACTCGGTTTTACAGTGAAAACTGCAGGAACTTCAAACCGGCACTAGGAAACACACTGAGAAACTAGAGTAAAAGTTTCCCCTGCAACCCGTTCCCTTTGTGCTAGATGAACGAACGTCTCTCCACATGATCAGTTCTGAGAGATAAGTGTGTGTGTAAGCCGTCCTTCACCTAGTTTGTTGGGAACACAAAGTTCCTTTTCAGTTGCAAACTACACTCCATACATATATATGGGGAGGTACTAGCTCCAACTCGGTTTTACAGTGAAAACTGCAGGAACTTCAAACCGGCACTAGGAAACACACTGAGAAACTAGAGTAAAAGTTTCCCCTGCAACCCGTTCCCTTTGTGCTAGATGAACGAACGTCTCTCCACATACTCAGTTCTGAGAGGTAATTGTGTGTGAAAGCCGTCCTTCAACTAGATTGTTGGGAACACAAAGTTCCTTTTCAGTTGCAATCTACACTCCATAAATATATATGGGGAGGTACTAGCTCCAAATCGGTTTTACAGTGATAACTGCAGGAACTTCAAACCGGCACTAGGAAACACACTGAGAAACTAGAGTAAAAGTTTCCCCTGCAACCCGTTCCAATTGTGCTAGATGAACGAACGTCTCTCCACATGCTCAGTTCTGAGAGATAAGTGTGTGTGAAAGCCGTCCTTCAACTAGATTGTTGGGAACACAAAGTTCCTTTTCAGTTGCAAACTACACTCCATAAATTTATATGGGGAGGTACTAGCTCCAACTCGGTTTTACAGTGAAAACTGCAGGAACTTCAAACCGGCACTAGGAAACACACTGAGAAACTAGAGTAAAAGTTTCCCCTGCAACCCGTTCCCTTTGTTCTAGATGAACGAACGTCTCTCCACATGCTCAGTTCTGAGAGATAAGTGTGTGTGAAAGCCGTCCTTCACCTAGATTGTTGGGAACACAAAGTTCCTTTTCAGTTGCAAACTACACTCCATACATATATATGGGGAGGTACTAGCTCCAACTCGGTTTTACAGTGAAAACTGCAGGAACTTCAAACCGGCACTAGGAAACACACTGAGAAACTAGAGTAAAAGTTTCCCCTGCAACCCGTTCCCTTTTTGCTAGATGAACGAACGTCTCTCCACATGCTCATTTCTGAGGGGTAAGTGTGTGTGAAAGCCGTCCTTCAACAAGATTGTTGGGAACACAAAGTTCCTTTTCAGTTGCAAACTACACTCCATACATATATATGGGGAGGTACTAGTTCCAACTCGGTTTTACAGTGAAAACTGCAGGAACTTCAAACCGGCACTAGGAAAAACACTGAGAAACTAGAGTAAAAGTTTCCCCTGCAACCCGTTCACTTTGTGCTAGATGAACGAACGTCTCTCCACATGCTCAGTTCTGAGAGATAAGTGTGTGTGAAAGCCGTCCTTCAACTAGATTGTTGGGAACACAAAGTTCCTTTTCAGTTGCAAACTACACTCCATACATATATATGGGGAGGTACTAGCTCCAACTCGGTTTTACAGTGAAAACTGCAGGAACTTCAAACCGGCACTAGGAAACACACTGAGAAACTAGAGTAAAAGTTTCCCCTGCAACCCTTTCCCTTTGTGCTAGATAAACGAACGTCTCTCCACATGCTCAGTTCTGAGAGATAAGTGTGTGTGAAAGCCGTACTTCAACTAGATTGTTGGGAACACAAAGTTCCTTTTCAGTTGCAAACTACACTCCATACATATATATGGGGAGGTACTAGCTCCAACTCGGTTTTACAGTGAAAACTGCAGGAACTTCAAACCGGCACTAGGAAACACACTGAGAAACTAGAGTAAAAGTTTCCCCTGCAACCCGTTCCCTTTGTGCTAGATGAACGAACGTCTCTCCACATGCTCAGTTCTGAGAGATAAGTGTGTGTGAAAGCCGTCCTTCAACTAGATTGTTGGGAACAAAAAGTTCCTTTTCAGTTGCAAACTACACTCCATAAATTTATATGGGGAGGTACTAGCTCCAACTCGGTTTTACAGTGAAAACTGCAGGAACTTCAAACCGGCACTAGGAAACACACTGAGAAACTAGAGTAAAAGTTTCCCCTGCAACCCGTTCCCTTTGTGCTAGATGAACGAACGTCTCTCCACATGCTCAGTTCTGAGAGATAAGTGTGTGTGAAAGCCGTCCTTCACCTAGATTGTTGGGAACACAAAGTTCCTTTTCAGTTGCAAACTACACTCCATACATATATATGGGGAGGTACTAGCTCCAACTCGGTTTTACAGTGAAAACTGCAGGAACTTCAAACCGGCACTAGGAAACACACTGAGAAACTAGAGTAAAAGTTTCCCCTGCAACCCGTTCCCTTTTTGCTAGATGAACGAACGTCTCTCCACATGCTCATTTCTGAGGGGTAAGTGTGTGTGAAAGCCGGCCTTCAACAAGATTGTTGGGAACACAAAGTTCCTTTTCAGTTGCAAACTACACTCCATACATATATATGGGGAGGTACTAGCTCCAACTCGGTTTTACAGTGAAAACTGCAGGAACTTCAAACCGGCACTAGGAAACACACTGAGAAACTAGAGTAAAAGTTTCCCCTGCAACCCTTTCCCTTTGTGCTAGATAAACGAACGTCTCTCCACATGCTCAGTTCTGAGAGATAAGTGTGTGTGAAAGCCGTCCTTCAACTAGATTGTTGGGAACACAAAGTTCCTTTTCAGTTGCAAACTACACTCCATACATATATATGGGGAGGTACTAGCTCCAACTCGGTTTTACAGTGAAAACTGCAGGAACATCAAACCGGCACTAGGAAACACACTGAGAAACTAGAGTAAAAGTTTCCCCTGCAACCCGTTCCCTTTGTGCTAGATGAACGAACGTCTCTCCACATGCTCATTTCTGAGAGGTAAGTGTGTGTGAAAGCCGTCCTTCAACTACATTGTTGGGAACACAAAGTTCCTTTTCAGTTGAAAAACCACACTCCATACATATATATGGGGAGGTATTAGCTCCAACTCGGTTTTACAGTGAAAACTGCAGGAACTTCAAACCGGCACTAGGAAACACACTGAGAAACTAGAGTAAAAGTTTCACCTGCAACCCGTTCCCTTTGTGCTAGATGAACGAACGTCTCTCCACATGCTCAGTTCTGAGAGATAAGTGTGTGTTGAAGCCGTCCTTCAACTAGATTTTTGGGAACACAAAGTTCCTTTTCAGTTGCAAACTACACGCCGTACATATATATGGGGAGGTACTAGCTCCAACTCGGTTTTACAGTGAAAACTGCAGGAACTTCAAACCGGCACTAGGAAACAAACTGAGAAACTAGAGTAAAAGTTTCCCCTGCAACCCGTTCACTTTGTGCTAGATGAACGAACGTCTCTCCACATGCTCAGTTCTGAGAGATAAGTGTGTGTGAAAGCCGTCCTTCAACTAGATTGTTGGGAACACAAAGTTAATTTTCATTTGCAAACTACACTCCATACATATATATGGGGAGGTACTAGCTCCAACTCGGTTTTACTGTGAAAACTGCAGGAACTTCAAACCGGCACTAGGAAACACACTGAGAAACAAGAGTAAAAGTTTCACCTGCAACCCGTTCCCTTTGTGCTAGATGAACGAACGTCTCTCCACATGCTCAGTTCTGAGAGATAAGTGTGTGTGAAAGCCGTCCTTTAACTAGATTGTTGGGAACACAAACTTCCTTTTCAGTTGCAAATTACACTCCATACATATATATGGGGAGTTACTAGCTCCAACTCGGTTTTACAGTGAAAACTGCAGGAACTTCAAACCGGCACTAGGAAACACACTGAGAAACAAGAGTAAAAGTTTCACCTGCAACCCGTTCCCTTTGTGCTAGATGAACGAACGTCTCTCCACATGCTCAGTTCTGAGAGATAAGTGTGTGTGAAAGCCGTCCTTTAACTAGATTGTTGGGAACACAAAGTTCCTTTTCAGTTGCAAACTACACTCCATACATATATATGGGGAGTTACTAGCTCCAACTCGGTTTTACAGTGAAAACTGCAGGAACTTCAAACCGGCACTAGGAAACACACTGAGAAACTAGAGTAACAGTTTCCCCTGCAACCCGTTCCCTTTGTGCTAGATGAACGAACGTCTCTCCACATGCTCAGTTCTGAGAGATAAGTGTGTGTGAAAGCCGTCCTTCAACTAGATTGTTGGGAACACAAAGTTCCTTTTCAGTTGCAAACTACACTCCATACATATATATGGGGAGGTACTAGCTCCAACTCGGTTTTACAGTGAAAACTGCAGGAACTTCAAACCTGCACTAGGAAACACACTGAGAAACTAGAGTAAAAGTTTCCCCTGCAACCCGTTCCCTTTGTGCTAGATGAACGAACGTCTCTCCACATGCTCATTTCTGAGAGGTAAGTGTGTGTGAAAGCCGTCCTTCAACTACATTGTTGGGAACACAAAGTTCCTTTTCAGTTGAAAAACCACACTCCATACATATATATGGGGAGGTATTAGCTCCAACTCGGTTTTACAGTGAAAACTGCAGGAACTTCAAACCGGCACTAGGAAACACACTGAGAAACTAGAGTAAAAGTTTCACCTGCAACCCGTTCCCTTTGTGCTAGATGAACGAACGTCTCTCCACATGCTCAGTTCTGAGAGATAAGTGTGTGTTGAAGCCGTCCTTCAACTAGATTTTTGGGAACACAAAGTTCCTTTTCAGTTGCAAACTACACGCCGTACATATATATGGGGAGGTACTAGCTCCAACTCGGTTTTACAGTGAAAACTGCAGGAACTTCAAACCGGCACTAGGAAACAAACTGAGAAACTAGAGTAAAAGTTTCCCCTGCAACCCGTTCACTTTGTGCTAGATGAACGAACGTCTCTCCACCTGCTCAGTTCTGAGAGATAAGTGTGTGTGAAAGCCGTCCTTCAACTAGATTGTTGGGAACACAAAGTTCCTTTTCATTTGCAAACTACACTCCATACATATATATGGGGAGGTACTAGCTCCAACTCGGTTTTACTGTGAAAACTGCAGGAACTTCAAACCGGCACTAGGAAACACACTGAGAAACAAGAGTAAAAGTTTCACCTGCAACCCGTTCCCTTTGTGCTAGATGAACGAACGTCTCTCCACATGCTCAGTTCTGAGAGATAAGTGTGTGTGAAAGCCGTCCTTTAACTAGATTGTTGGGAACACAAACTTCCTTTTCAGTTGCAAACTACACTCCATACATATATATGGGGAGTTACTAGCTCCAACTCGGTTTTACAGTGAAAACTGCAGGAACTTCAAACCGGCACTAGGAAACACACTGAGAAACTAGAGTAAAAGTTTCCCCTGCAACCCGTTCCCTTTGTGCTAGATGAACGAACGTCTCTCCACATGCTCATTTCTGAGAGATAAGTGTGTGTGAAAGCCGTCCTTCAACTAGATTGTTGGGAACACAAAGTTCCTTTTCAGTTGCAAACTACACTCCATACATATATATGGTGAGGTACAAGCTCCAACTGCGTTTTACAGTGAAAACTGCAGGAACTTCAAACCGGCACTAGGAAACACACTGAGAAACTAGAGTAAAAGTTTCCCCTGCAACCCGTTCCCTTTGTGCTAGATGAACGAACGTCTCTCCACAAGCTCAGTTCTGAGAGATATGTGTGTGTGAAAGCCGTCCTTCAACTAGATTGTTGGGAACACAAAGTTCCTTTTCAGTTGAAAACTACACTCCATACATTTATATGGGGAGGTACTAGCTCCAACTCGGTTTTACAGTGAAAACTGCAGGAACTTCAAACCGGCACTAGGAAACACACTGAGAAACAAGAGTAAAAGTTTCCCTGCAACCCGTTCCCTTTGTGCTAGATGAACGAACGTCTCTCCACATGCTCAGTTCTGAGAGATAAGTGTGTGTGAAAGCCGTCCTTCAACTAGATTGTTGGGAACACAAAGTTCCTTTTCAGTTGCAAACTACACGCCATACATATATATGGGGAGGTACTAGCTCCAACTCGGTTTTACAGTGAAAACTGCAGGAAATTCAAACCGGCACTAGGAAACACACTGAGAAACTAGAGTAAAAGTTTCCCCTGCAAACCGTTCCCTTTGTGCTAGATGAACGAACGTCTCTCCACATGCTCATTTCTGAGAGGTAAGTGTGTGTGAAAGCCGTCATTCAACTACATTGTTGGGAACACAAAGTTCCTTTTCAGTTGCAAACTACACTCCATACATATATATGGGGAGGTACTAGCTCCAACTCGGTTTTACAGTGAAAAATGCAGGAACTTCAAACCGGCACTAGGAAACACACTGAGAAACTAGAGTAAAAGTTTCCCCTGCAACCCGTTCCCTTTGTGCTAAATGAACGAACGTCTCTCCACATGCTCAGTTCTGAGAGATAAGTGTGTGTGAAAGCCGTCCTTCAACTAGATTGTTGGGAACACAAAGTTCCTTTTCAGTTGGAAACTACACTCCATATATATATATGGGGAGGTACTAGCTCCAACTCGGTTTTACAGTGAAAACTGCAGGAACTTCAAACCGGCACTAGGAAACACACTGAGAAACTAGAGTAAAAGTTTCCCCTGCAACCCGTTCCCTTTGTGCTAGATGAACGAACGTCTCTCCACATGCTCAGTTCTGAGAGATAAGTGTGTGTGAAAGCCGTCCTTCAACTAGATTGTTGGGAACACAAAGTTCCTTTTCAGTTGCAAACTACACTCCATACATATATATGGGGATGTACTAGCTCCAACTCGGTTTTACAGTGAAAAATGCAGGAACTTCAAACCGGCACTAGGAAACACACTGAGAAACTAGAGTAAAAGTTTCCCCTGCAACCCGTTCCCTTTGTGCTAGATGAACGAACGTCTCTCCACAAGCTCAGTTCTGAGAGATATGTGTGTGTGAAAGCCGTCCTTCAACTAGATTGTTGGGAACACAAAGTTCCTTTTCAGTTGCAAACTACACTCCATAAATTTATATGGGGAGGTACTAGCTCCAACTCGGTTTTACAGTGAAAACTGCAGGAACTTCAAACCGGCACTAGGAAACACACTGAGAAACAAGAGTAAAAGTTTCCCTGCAACCCGTTCCCTTTGTGCTAGATGAACGAACGTCTCTCCACATGCTCAGTTCTGAGAGATAAGTGTGTGTGAAAGCCGTCCTTCAACTAGATTGTTGGGAACACAAAGTTCCTTTTCAGTTGCAAACTACACTCCATACATATATATGGGGAGGTACTATCTCCAACTCGGTTTTACAGTGAAAACTGCAGGAACTTCAAACCGGCACTAGGAAACACACTGAGAAACTAGAGTAAAAGTTTCCCCTGCAAACCGTTCCCTTTGTGCTAGATGAACGAACGTCTCTCCACATGCTCAGTTCTGAGAGATAAGTGTGTGTGAAAGCCGTCCTTCAACTAGATTGTTGGGAACACAAAGTTCCTTTTCAGTTGCAAACTACACTCCATACATATATATGGGGAGGTACTAGCTCCAACTGGGTTTTACAGTGAAAACTGCAGGAACTTCAAACCGGCACTAGGAAACACACTGAGAAACTAGAGTAAAAGTTTCCCCTGCAACCCGTTCCCTTTGTGCTAGATGAACGAACGTCTCTCCACAAGCTCAGTTCTGAGAGATATGTGTGTGTGAAAGCCGTCCTTTAACTAGATTGTTGGGAACACAAAGTTCCTTTTCAGTTGCAAACTACACTCCATACATTTATATGGGGAGGTACTAGCTCCAACTCGGTTTTACAGTGAAAACTGCAGGAACTTCAAACCGGCACTAGGAAACACACTTAGAAACAAGAGTAAAAGTATCCCTGCAACCCGTTCCCTTTGTGCTAGATGAACGAACGTTTCTCCACATGCTCAGTTCTGAGAGATAAGTGTGTGTGAAAGCCGTCCTTCAACTAGATTGTTGGGAACACAAAGTTCCTTTTCAGTTGCAAACTACACTCCATACATATATATGGGGAGGTACTAGCTCCATCTCGGTTTTACAGTGAAAACTGCAGGAACTTCAAACCG
This sequence comes from Camelus dromedarius, assembly GCF_036321535.1. Classification (NCBI taxonomy): domain Eukaryota; kingdom Metazoa; phylum Chordata; class Mammalia; order Artiodactyla; family Camelidae; genus Camelus; species Camelus dromedarius. Next base: position 13,777,970 of record NC_087443.1, read on the forward strand.
GCACTAGGAAACACACTGAGAAACTAGAGTAAAAGTTTCCCCTGCAACCCGTTCCCTTTGTGCTAGATGAACGAACGTCTCTCCACATGCTCAGTTCTGAGAGATAAGTGTGTGTGAAAGCCGTCCTTCAACTAGATTGTTGGGAACACAAAGTTCCTTTTCAGTTGCAAACTACACTCCATACATATATATGGGGAGGTACTATCTCCAACTCGGTTTTACAGTGAAAACTGCAGGAACTTCAAACCGGCACTAGGAAACACACTGAGAAACTAGAGTAAAAGTTTCCCCTGCAACCCGTTCCCTTTGTGCTAGATGAACGAACGTCTCTCCACATGCTCAGTTCTGAGAGATAAGTGTGTGTGAAAGCCGTCCTTCAACTAGATTGTTGGGAACACAAAGTTCCTTTTCAGTTGCAAACTACACTCCATACATATATATGAGGAGGTACTAGCTCCAACTGGGTTTTACAGTGAAAACTGCAGGAACTTCAAACCGGCACTAGGAAACACACTGAGAAACTAGAGTAAAAGTTTCCCCTGCAACCCGTTCCCTTTGTGCTAGATGAACGAACATCTCTCCACAAGCTCAGTTCTAAGAGATATGTGTGTGTGAAAGCCGTCCTTTAACTAGATTGTTGGGAACACAATTTCCTTTTCAGTTGCAAACTACACTCCATACATTTATATGGGGAGGTACTAGCTCCAACTCGGTTTTACAGTGAAAACTGCAGGAACTTCAAACCGGCACTAGGAAACACACTGAGAAACAAGAGTAAAAGTTTCCCTGCAACCCGTTCCCTTTGTGCTAGATGAACGAACGTTTCTCCACATGCTCAGTTCTGAGAGATAAGTGTGTGTGAAAGCCGTCCTTCAACTAGATTGTTGGGAACACAAAGTTCCTTTTCAGTTGCAAACTACACGCCATACATATATATGGGGAGGTACTAGCTCCATCTCGGTTTTACAGTGAAAACTGCAGGAACTTCAAACCGGCACTAGGAAACACACTGAGAAACTAGAGTAAAAGTTTCCCCTGCAACCCGTTCCCTTTGTGCTAGATGAACGAGCGTCTCTCCACATGCTCAGTTCTGAAGAGATAAGTGTGTGTGAAAGCCGTCCTTCAACTAGATTGTTGGGAACACAAAGTTCCTTTTCAGTTGCAAACTACACTCCATACATATATATGGGGAGGTACTAGCTCCAACTCCGTTTTACAGTGAAAACTGCAGGAACTTCAAACCGGCACTAGGAAACACACTGAGAAACTAGAGTAAAAGTTTCCCCTGCAACCCGTTCCCTTTGTGCTAGATGAACGAACGTCTCTCCACATGCTCAGTTCTGAGAGATAAGTGTGTGTGAAAGCCGTCCTTCAACTAGATTGTTGGGAACACAAAGTTCCTTTTCATTTGAAAACTACACTCCATACATATATATGGGGAGGTACTAGCTCCAACTCGGTTTTACAGTGAAAACTGCAGGAACTTCAAACCGGCACTAGGAAACACACTGAGAAACTAGAGTAAAAGATTCCCCTGCAACCCGTTCCCTTTGTGCTAGATGAACGAACGTCTCTCCACATGCTCAGTTCTGAGAGATAAGTGTGTGTGAAAGCCGTCCTTCAACTAGATTGTTGGGAACACAAAGTTCCTTTTCAGTTGCAAACTACACTCCATACATATACATGGGGAGGTAATAGCTCCAACTCGGTTTTACAGTGAAAACTGCAGGAACTTCAAACCGGCACTAGGAAACACACTGAGAAACTAGAGTAAAAGTTTCCCCTGCAACCCGTTCCCTTTGTGCTAGATGAACGAACGTCTCTCCACATGCTCAGTTCTGAGAGATAAGTGTGTGTGAAAGCCGTCCTTCAACTAGATTGTTGGGAACACAAAGTTCCTTTTCAGTTGCAAACTACACTCCATACATATATATGGGGAGGTACTAGCTCCAACTCGGTTTTACAGTGAAAAATGCAGGAACTTCAAACCGGCACTAGGAAACACACTGAGAAACTAGAGTATAAGTTTCCCCTGCAACCCGTTCCCTTTGTGCTAGATGAACGAACGTCTCTCCACATGCTCATTTCTGAGAGGTAAGTGTGTGTGAAAGCCGTCCTTCAACTACATTGTTGGGAACACAAAGTTCCTTTCAGTTGCAAACTACACTCCATACATATATATGGGGAGGTACTAGCTCCAACTCGGTTTTACAGTGAAAAATGCAGGAACTTCAAACCGGCACTAGGAAACACACTGAGAAACTAGAGTAAAAGTTTCCCCTGCAACCCGTTCCCTTTGTGCTAAATGAACGAACGTCTCTCCACATGCTCAGTTCTGAGAGATAAGTGTGTGTGAAAGCCGTTCTTCAACTAGATTGTTGGGAACACAAAGTTCCTTTTCAGTTGGAAACTACACTCCATACATATATATGGGGAGGTACTAGCTCCAACTCGGTTTTACAGTGAAAACTGCAGGAACTTCAAACCGGCACTAGGAAACACACTGAGAAACTAGAGTAAAAGTTTCCCCTGCAACCCGTTCCCTTTGTGCTAGATGAACGAACGTCTCTCCACATGCTCAGTTCTGAGAGATAAGTGTGTGTGAAAGCCGTCCTTCAACTAGATTGTTGGGAACACAAAGTTCCTTTTCAGTTGCAATCTACACTCCATACATATATATGGGGATGTACTAGCTCCAACTCGGTTTTACAGTGAAAACTGCAGGAACTTCAAACCGGCACTAGGAAACACACTGAGAAACTAGAGTAAAAGTTTCCCCTGCAACCCGTTCCCTTTGTGCTAGATGAACGAACGTCTCTCCACATGCTCAGTTCTGAGAGATAAGTGTGTGTGAAAGCCGTCCTTCAACTAGATTGTTGGGAACAAAAGTTCCTTTTCAGTTGCAAACTACACTCCATACATATATATGGGGAGGTACTAGCTCCAACTCGGTTTTACAGTGAAAACTGCAGGAACTTCAAACCGGCACTAGGAAACACACTGAGAAACTAGAGTAAAAGTTTCCCCTGCAACCCGTTCCCTTTGTGCTAGATGAACGAACGTCTCTCCACATGCTCAGTTCTGAGAGATAAGTGTGTGTGAAAGCCGTCCTTCAACTAGATTGTTGGGAACACAAAGTTCCTTTTCAGTTGCAAACTACACTCCATACATATATATGGGGAGGTACTAGCTCCAACTGGGTTTTACAGTGAAAACTGCAGGAACTTCAAACCGGCACTAGGAAACACACTGAGAAACTAGAGTAAAAGTTTCCCCTGCAACCCGTTCCATTTGTGCTAGATGAACGAACGTCTCTCCACAAGCTCAGTTCTGAGAGATATGTGTGTGTTAAAGCCGTCCTTTAACTAGATTGTTGGGAACACAAAGTTCCTTTTCAGTTGCAAACTACACTCCATACATTTATATGGGGAGGTACTAGCTCCAACTCGGTTTTACAGTGAAAACTGCAGGAACTTCAAACCGTCACTAGGAAGCACACTGAGAAACAAGAGTAAAAGTTTACCTGCAACCCGTTCCCTTTGTGCTAGATGAACGAACGTCTCTCCACATGCTCAGTTCTTAGAGATAAGTGTGTGTGAAAGCCGTCCTTCAACTAGATTGTTGGGAACACAAAGTTCCTTTTCAGTTGCAAATTACACGCCATACATATATATGGGGAGGTACTAGCTCCAACTCGGTTTTACATTGAAAACTGCAGGAACTTCAAACCGGCACTAGGAAACACACTGAGAAACTAGAGTAAAAGTTTCCCCTGCAACCCGTTCCCTTTGTGCTAGATGAACGAACGTCTCTCCACATGCTCAGTTCTGAGAGATAAGTGTGTGTGAAAGCCGTCCTTCAACTAGATTGTTGGGAACACAAAGTTCCTTTTCAGTTGCAAACTACACTCCATACAAATATATGGGGAGGTACTAGCTCCAACTCGGTTTTACAGTGAAAACTGCAGGAACTTCAAACCGGCACTAGGAAACACACTGAGAAACTAGAGTAAAAGTTTCCGCTGCAACCCGTTCCCTTTGTGCTAGATGAACGAACGTCTCTCCACATGCTCAGTTCTGAGAGATAAGTGTTTGTGAAAGCCGTCCTTCAACTAGATTGTTGGGAACACAAAGTTCCTTTTCAGTTGCTAACTACACTCCATACATATATATGGGGAGGTACTAGCTCCAACTGGGTTTTACAGTGAAAACTGCAGGAACTTCAAACCGGCACTAGGAAACACACTGAGAACCTAGAGTAAAAGTTTCCCCTGCAACCCGTTCCCTTTGTGCTAGATGAACGAATGTCTCTCCACAAGCTCAGTTCTGAGAGATATGTGTGTGTGAAAGCCGTCCTTTAACTAGACTGTTGGGAACACAAAGTTCCTTTTCAGTTGCAAACTACACTCCATACATTTATATGGGGAGGTACTAGCTCCAACTCGGTTTTACAGTGAAAACTGCAGGAACTTCAAACCGGCACTAGGAAACACACTGAGAAACAAGAGTAAAAGTTTCCCTGCAACCCGTTCCCTTTGTGCTAGATGAACGAACGTCTCTCCACATGCTCAGTTCTGAGAGATAAGTGTGTGTGAAAGCCGTCCTTCAACTAGATTGTTGGGAACACAAAGTTCCTTTTCAGTTGCAAACTACACGCCATACATATATATGGGGAGGTACTAGCTCCAACTCGGTTTTACAGTGAAAACTGCAGGAACTTCAAACCGGCACTAGGAAACACACTGAGAAACTAGAGTAAAAGTTTCCCCTGCAACTCGTTCCCTTTGTGCTAGATGAACGAACGTCTCTCCACATGCTCAGTTCTGAGAGATAAGTGTGTGTGAAAGCCGTCCTTCAACTAGATTGTTGGGAACACAAAGTTCCTTTTCAGTTGCAAACTACACTCCATAAATATATATATGGGGAGGTACTAGCTCCAACTCGGTTTTACAGTGAAAACTGCAGGAACTTCAAACCGGCACTAGGAAACACACTGAGAAACTAGAGTAAAAGTTTCCCCTGCAACCCGTTCCCTTTGTGCTAGATGAACGAACGTCTCTCCACATGCTCAGTTCTGAGAGATAAGTGTGTGTGAAAGCCGTCCTTCAACTAGATTGTTGGGAACACAAAGTTCCTTTTCATTTGAAAACTACACTCCATACATATATATGGGGAGGTACTAGCTCCAACTCGGTTTTACAGTGAAAACTGCAGGAACTTCAAACCGGCACTAGGAAACACACTGAGAAACTAGAGTAAAAGATTCCCCTGCAACCCGTTCCCTTTGTGCTAGATGAACGAACGTCTCTCCACATGCTCAGTTCTGAGAGATAAGTGTGTGTGAAAGCCGTCCTTCAACTAGATTGTTGGGAACACAAAGTTCCTTTTCAGTTGCAAACTACACTCCATACATATATATGGGGAGGTAATAGCTCCAACTCGGTTTTACAGTGAAAACTGCAGGAACTTCAAACCGGCACTAGGAAACACACTGAGAAACTAGAGTAAAAGTTTCCCCTGCAACCCGTTCCCTTTGTGCTAGATGAACGAACGTCTCTCCACATGCTCAGTTCTGAGAGATAAGTGTGTGTGAAAGCCGTCCTTCAACTAGATTGTTGGGAACACAAAGTTCCTTTTCAGTTGCAAACTACACTCCATAAATATATATATGGGGAGGTACTAGCTCCAACTCGGTTTTACAGTGAAAACTGCAGGAACTTCAAACCGGCACTAGGAAACACACTGAGAAACTAGAGTAAAAGTTTCCCCTGCAACCCGTTCCCTTTGTGCTAGATGAACGAACGTCTCTCCACATGCTCAGTTCTGAGAGATAAGTGTGTGTGAAAGCCGTCCTTCAACTAGATTGTTGGGAACACAAAGTTCCTTTTCATTTGAAAACTACACTCCATACATATATATGGGGAGGTACTAGCTCCAACTCGGTTTTACAGTGAAAACTGCAGGAACTTCAAACCGGCACTAGGAAACACACTGAGAAACTAGAGTAAAAGATTCCCCTGCAACCCGTTCCCTTTGTGCTAGATGAACGAACGTCTCTCCACATGCTCAGTTCTGAGAGATAAGTGTGTGTGAAAGCCGTCCTTCAACTAGATTGTTGGGAACACAAAGTTCCTTTTCAGTTGCAAACTACACTCCATACATATATATGGGGAGGTAATAGCTCCAACTCGGTTTTACAGTGAAAACTGCAGGAACTTCAAACCGGCACTAGGAAACACACTGAGAAACTAGAGTAAAAGTTTCCCCTGCAACCCGTTCCCTTTGTGCTAGATGAACGAACGTCTCTCCACATGCTCAGTTCTGAGAGATAAGTGTGTGTGAAAGCCGTCCTTCAACTAGATTGTTGGGAACACAAAGTTCCTTTTCAGTTGCAAACTACACTCCATACATATATATGGGGAGGTACTAGCTCCAACTCGGTTTTACAGTGAAAAATGCAGGAACTTCAAACCGGCACTAGGAAACACACTGAGAAACTAGAGTAAAAGTTTCCCCTGCAACCCGTTCCCTTTGTGCTAGATGAACGAACGTCTCTCCACATGCTCAGTTCTGAGAGATAAGTGTGTGTGAAAGCCGTCCTTCAACTAGATTGTTGGGAACACAAAGTTCCTTTTCAGTTGCAAACTACACTCCATACATATATATGGGGAGTTACTAGCTCCAACTCGGTTTTACAGTGAAAACTGCAGGAACTTCAAACCGGCACTTGGAAACACACTGAGAAACTAGAGTAAAAGTTTCCCCTGCAACCCATTCCCTTTGTGCTAGATGAACGAACGTCTCTCCACATGCTCAGTTCTGAGAGATAAGTGTGTGTGAAAGCCGTCCTTCAACTAGATTGTTGGGAACACAAAGTTCCTTTTCAGTTGCAAACTACACTCCATACATATATATGGGGAAGTACTAGCTCCAACTCGGTTTTACAGTGAAAACTGCAGGAACTTCAAACCGGCACTAGGAAACACACTGAGAAACTAGAGTAAAAGTTTCCCCTGCAACCCGTTCCCTTTGTGCTTGATGAACGAACGTCTCTCCACATGCCCAGTTCTGAGAGATAAGTGTGTGTGAAAGCCGTCCTTCAACTAGATTGTTGGGAACACAAAGTTCCTTTTCAGTTGCAAACTACACTCCATAAATATATATGGGGAGGTACTAGCTCCAACTGTGTTTTACAGTGAAAACTGCAGGAACTTCAAACCGGCACTAGGAAACACACTGAGAAACTAGAGTAAAAGTTTCCCCTGCAACCCGTTCCCTTTGTGCTAGATGAACGAACGTCTCTCCACAAGCTCAGTTCTGAGAGATATGTGTGTGTGAAAGCCGTCCTTCAACTAGATTGTTGGGAACACAAAGTTCCTTTTCAGTTGCAAATACAATCCATACATTTATATGGGGAGGTACAAGCTCCAACTCGGTTTTACAGTGAAAACTGCAGGAACTTCAAACCGGCACTAGGAAACACACTGAGAAACAAGAGTAAAAGTTTCCCTGCCACCCGTTCCCTTTGTGCTAGATGAACGAACGTCTCTCCACATGCTCAGTTCTGAGAGATAAGTGTGTGTGAAAGCCGTCCTTCAACTAGATTGTTGGGAACACAAAGTTCCTTTTCAGTTGCAAACTACACGCCATACATATATATGGGGAGGTACTAGCTCCAACTCGGTTTTACAGTGAAAACTGCAGGAACTTCAAACCGGCACTAGGAAACACACTGAGAAACTAGAGTAAAAGTTTCCCCTGCAACCCGTTCCCTTTGTGCTAGATGAACGAACGTCTCTCCACATGCTCAGTTCTGAGAGGTAAGTGTGTGTGAAAGCCGTCCTTCAACTAGATTGTTGGGAACACAAAGTTCCTTTTCAGTTGCAAATACAATCCATACATTTATATGGGGAGGTACTAGCTCCAACTCGGTTTTACAGTGAAAACTGCAGGAACTTCATACCGGCACTAGGAAACACACTGAGAAACAAGAGTAAAAGTTTCCCTGCAACCCGTTCACTTTGTGCTAGATGAACGAACGTCTCTCCACATGCTCAGTTCTGAGAGATAAGTGTGTGTGAAAGCCGTCCTTCAAATAGATTGTTGGGAACACAAAGTTCCTTTTCAGTTGCAAACTACACGCCATACATATATATGGGGAGGTACTAGCTCCAACTTGGTTTTACAGTGAAAACTGCAGGAACTTCAAACCGGCACTAGGAAACACACTGAGAAACTAGAGTAAAAGTTTCCCCTGCAACCCGTTCCCTTTGTGCTAGATGAACGAACGTCTCTCCACATGCTCATTTCTGAGATGTAAGTGTGTGTGAAAGCCGTCCTTCAACTAGATTGTTGGGAACACAAAGTTCCTTTTCAGTTGCAAACTACACTCCATACATATATATGGGGAGGTACTAGCTCCAACTCGGTTTTACAGTGAAAACTGCAGGAACTTCAAACCGGCACTAGGAAACACACTGAGAAACTAGAGTAAAAGTTTCCCCTGCAACCCGTTCCCTTTGTGCTAGATGAAAGAACGTCTCTCCACATGCTCAGTTCTGAGAGATAAGTGTGTGTGAAAGCCGTCCTTCAACTAGATTGTTGGGAACACAAAGTTCCTTTTCAGTTGCAAACTACACTCCATACATATATATGGGGAGGTACTAGCTCCAACTCGGTTTTACAGTGAAAACTGCAGGAACTTCAAACCGGCACTAGGAAACACACTGAGAAACTAGAGTAAAAGTTTCCCTGCAACCCGTTCCCTTTGTGCTAGATGAACGAACGTCTCTCCACATGCTCAGTTCTGAGAGATAAGTGTGTGTGAAAGCCGTCCTTCAACTAGATTGTTGGGAACACAAAGTTCCTTTTCATTTGAAAACTACACTCCATACATATATATGGGGAGGTACTAGCTCCAACTCGGTTTTACAGTGAAAACTGCAGGAACTTCAAACCGGCACTAGGAAAAACACTGAGAAACTAGAGTAAAAGATTCCCCTGCAACCCGTTCCCTTTGTGCTAGATGAACGAACGTCTCTCCACATGCTCAGTTCTGAGAGATAAGTGTGTGTGAAAGCCGTCCTTCAACTAGATTGTTGGGAACACAAAGTTCCTTTTCAGTTGCAAACTACACTCCATACATATATATGGGGAGTTAATAGCTCCAACTCGGTTTTACAGTGAAAACTGCAGGAACTTCAAACCGGCACTAGGAAACACACTGAGAAAATAGAGTAAAAGTTTCCCCTGCAACCCGTTCCCTTTGTGCTAGATGAACGAACGTCTCTCCACATGCTCAGTTCTGAGAGATAAGTGTGTGTGAAAGCCGTCTTTCAACTAGATTGTTGGGAACACAAAGTTCCTTTTCAGTTGCCAACTACAATCCATACGTATATATGGGGAGGTACTAGCTCCAACTCGGTATTACAGTGAAAACTGCAGGAAATTCAAACCGGCACTATGAAACACACTGAGAAACTAGAGTAAAAGTTTCCCCTGCAACCCGTTCCTTTGTGCTAGATGAACGAACGTCTCTCCACATTCTCAGTTCTGAGAGATAAGTGTGTGTGAAAGCCGTCCTTCAACTAGATTGTTGGGAACACAAAGTTCCTTTTCAGTTGAAAACTACACTCCATACATATATATGGGTAGGTACTAGCTCCAACTCGGTTTTACAGTGAAAACTGCAGGAACTTCAAACCGGCACTAGGAAACACACTGAGAATCTAGAGTAAAAGTTTCCCCTGCTACCCGTTCCGTTTGTGCTAGATGAACGAACGTCTCTACACATGCTCAGTTCTAAGAGATAAGTGTGTGTGAAAGCCGTCCTTCAACTAGATTGTTGGGAACACAAAGTTCCTTTTCAGTTGCAAACTACACTCCATACATATATATGGGGAGGTACTAGCTCCAACTCGGTTTTACAGTGAAAAATGCAGGAACTTCAAACCGGCACTAGGAAACACACTGAGAAACTAGAGTAAAAGTTTCCCCTGCAACCCGTTCCCTTTGTGCTAGATGAACGAACGTCTCTCCACATGCTCAGTTCTGAGAGATAAGTGTGTGTGAAAGCCGTCCTTCAACTAGATTGTTGGGAACACAAAGTTCCTTTTCAGTTGCCAACTACACGCCATATATATATATGGGGAGGTACTAGCTCCAACTCGGTTTTACAGTGAAAACTGCAGGAACTTCAAACCGGCACTAGGAAACACACTGAGAAACTAGAGTAAAAGTTTCCCCTGCAACCCGTTCCCTTTGTGCTAGATGAACGAACGTCTCTCCACATGCTCAGTTCTGAGAGATAAGTGTGTGTTAAAGCCGTCCTTCAACTAGATTGTTGGGAACACAAAGTTCCTTTTCAGTTGCAAACTACACTCCATACATATATATGGGGAGGTACTAGCTCCAAATCGGTTTTACAGTGAAAACTGCAGGAACTTCAAACCGGCACTAGGAAACACACTGAGAAACTAGAGTAAAAGTTTCCCCTGCAACCCGTTCCCTTTGTGCTAGATGAACGAACGTCTCTCCACATGCTCAGTTCTGAGAGATAAGTGTGTGTGAAAGCCGTCCTTCAACTAGATTGTTGGGAACACAAAGTTCCTTTTCAGTTTCAAACTACACTCCATACAAATATATGGGGAGGTACTAGCTCCAACTCGGTTTTACAGTGAAAACTGCAGGAATTTCAAACCGGCACTAGGAAACACACTGAGAAACTAGAGTAAAAGTTTCACCTGCAACCCGTTCCCTTTGTGCTAGATGAATGAACGTCACTCCACATGCTCAGTTCTGAGAGATAAGTGTGTGTGAAAGCCGTCCTTCAACTAGATTGTTGGGAACACAAAGTTCCTTTTCAGTTGCCAACTACATGCCATACATATATATGGGGAGGTACTAGCTCCAACTCGGTTTTACAGTGAAAACTGCAGGAACTTCAAACCGGCACTAGGAAACACACTGAGAAACTAGAGTAAAAGTTTCCCCTGCAACCCGTTCCCTTTGTGCTAGATGAACGAACGTCTCTCCACAAGCTCAGTTCTGAGAGTTATGTGTGTGTGAAAGCCGCCCTTCAACTAGATTGTTGGGAACACAAAGTTCCTTTTCAGTTGCAAACTACACTCCATACATTTATATGGGGAGGTACTAGCTCCAACTCGGTTTTACAGTGAAAACTGCAGGAACTTCAAACCGGCACTAGGAAACACACTGAGAAACTAGAGTAAAAGTTTCCCTGCAAACCGTTCCTTTTGTGCTAGATGAACGAACGTCTCTCCACATGCTCAGTTCTGAGAGATAAGTGTGTGTGAAAGCCGTCCTTCAACTAGATTGTTGGGAACACAAAGTTCCTTTTCAGTTGCAAACTACACGCCATACATATATATGGGGAGGTACTAGCTCCAACTCGGTTTTACAGTGAAAACTGCAGGAACTTCAAACCGGCACTAGGAAACACACTGAGAATCTAGAGTAAAAGTTTCCCCTGCAACCCGATCCCTTTGTGCTAGATGAACGAACGTCTCTCCACATGCTCAGTTCTGAGAGGTAAGTGTGTGTGAAAGCCGTCCTTCAACTAGATTGTTGGGAACACAAAGTTCCTTTTCAGTTGCAAACTACACGCCATACATATATATGGGGAGGTACTAGCTCCAACTCGGTTTTACAGTGAAAACTGCAGGAACTTCAAACCGGCACTAGGAAACACACTGAGAAACTAGAGAAAAAGTTTCCCCTGCAACCCGTTCCCTTTGTGCTAGATGAACGAACGTCTCTCCACATGCTCAGTTCTGAGAGATAAGTGTGTGTGAAAGCCGTTCTTCAACTACATTGTTGGGAACACAAAGTTCCTTTTCAGTTGCAAACTACAATCCATACATATATATGGGGAGGTACTAGCTCCAACTCGGTTTTACAGTGAAAACTGCAGGAACTTCTAACCGGCACTAGGAAACACACTGAGAAACTAGAGTAAAAGTTTCCCCTGCAACCCGTTCCCTTTGTGCTAGATGAACGAACGTCTCTCCACATGCTCAGTTCTGAGAGATAAGTGTGTGTGAAAGCCGTCCTTCAACTAGATTGTTGGGAACACAAAGTTCCTTTTCAGTTGCAAACTACATTCCATACATTTATATGGGGAGGTACTAGCTCCAACTCGGTTTTACAGTAAAAACTGCAGGAACGTCAAACCGGCACTAGGAAACACACTGAGAAACTAGAGTAAAAGTTTCCCCTGCAACCCGTTCCCTTTGTGCTAGATGAACGAACGTCCCTCCACATGCTCAGTTCTGAGAGATAAGTGTGTGTGAAAGCCGTCCTTCAACGAGATTGTTGGGAACACAAAGTTCCTTTTCAGTTGCAAACTACACTCCATACATATATATGGGGAGGTACTAGCTCCAACTCGGTTTTACAGTGAAAACTGCAGGAACTTCAAACCGGCACTAGGAAACACACTGAGAAACTAGAGTAAAAGTTTCCCCTGCAACCCGTTCCCTTTGTGCTAGATGAACGAACGTCTCTCCACATGCTCAGTTCTGAGAGGTAAGTGTGTGTGAAAGCCGTCCTTCAACTAGATTGTTGGGAACACAAAGTTCCTTTTCATTTGCAAACTACACTCCATACATATATATGGGGAGGTACTAGCTCCAACTCGGTTTTACAGTGAAAACTGCAGGAACTTCAAACCGGCACTAGGAAACACACTGAGAAACTAGAGTAAAAGTTTCCCCTGCAACCCGTTCCCTTTGTGCTAGATGAACGAACGTCTCTCCACATGCTCAGTTCTGAGAGATAAGTGTGTGTTAAAGCCGTCCTTCAACTAGATTGTTGGGAACACAAAGTTCCTTTTCAGTTGCAAACTACACTCCATATATATATATGGGGAGTTACTAGCTCCAACTCGGTTTTACAGTGAAAACTGCAGGAACTTCAAACCGGCACTAGGAAACACACTGAGAAACAAGAGTAAAAGTTTCCCCTGCAACCCGTTCCCTTTGTGCTAGATGAACGAACGTCTCTCCACATGCTCAGTTCTGAGAGTTATGTGTGTGTGAAAGCCGTTCTTCAACTAGATTGTTGGGAACACAAAGTGCCTTTTCAGTTGCAAACTACACTCCATACATATATATGGGGAGGTACTAGCTCCAACTCGGTTTTACAGTGAAAACTGCAGGAACTTCAAACCGGCACTAGGAAACACACTGAGAATCTAGAGTAAAAGTTTCCCCTGCAACCCGTTCCATTTGTGCTAGATGAACGAACGTCTCTCCACATGCTCAGTTCTGAGAGATAAGTGTGTGTGAAAGCCGTCCTTCAACTAGATTGTTGGGAACACAAAGTTCCTTTTCAGTTGCAAACTACACTCCATACATATATATGGGGAGGTACTAGCTCCAACTCGGTATTACAGTGAAAACTGCAGGAAATTCAAACCGGCACTAGGAAACACACTGAGAAACGAGAGTAAAAGTTTCCCCTGCAACCCGTTCCCTTTGTGCTAGATGAACGAACGTCACTCCACATGCTCAGTTCTGAGAGATATGTGTGTGTGAAAGCCGTCCTTCAAATAGATTGTTGGGAACACAAAGTTCCTTTTCAGTTGCAAACTACACTCCATAAATTTATATGGGGAGGTACAAGCTCCAACTCGGTTTTACAGTGAAAACTGCAGGAACTTCAAACCGGCACTAGGAAACACACTGAGAAACTGGAGTAAAAGTTTCCCTGCAACCCGTTCCCTTTGTGCTAGATGAACGAACGTCTCTCCACATGCTCAGTTCTGAGAGATAAGTGTGTGTGAAAGCCGCCCTTCAAATAGATTGTTGGGAACACAAAGTTCCTTTTCAGTTGAAAACTACACTCCATACATATATATGGGGAGGTACTAGCTCCAACTCGGTTTTACAGTGAAAATTGCAGGAACTTCAAACCGGCACTAGGAAACACACTGAGAAACTAGAGTAAAAGTTTCCCCTGCAACCCGTTCCCTTTGTGCTAGATGAACGAACGTCTCTCCACATGCTCAGTTCTGAGAGTTAAGTGTGTGTGAAAGCCGTCCTTCAACTAGATTGTTCGGAACACAAAGTTCCTTTTCAGTTGCAAACTAAACTCCATACATATATATGGGGAGGTACTAGCTCCAACTCGGTTTTACAGTGAAAAATGCAGGAACTTCAAACCGGCACTAGGAAACACACTGAGAAACTAAAGTAAAAGTTTCCCCTGCAACCCGTTCCCTTTGTGCTAGATGAACGAACGTCTCTCCACATGCTCATTTCTGAGAGATAAGTGTGTGTGAAAGCCGTCCTTCAACTAGATTTTTGGGAACACAAAGTTCCTTTTCAGTTGCAAACTACACGCCATACATATATATGGGGAGGTACTAGCTCCAACTCGGTTTTACAGTGAAAACTGCAGGAACTTCAAACCGGCACTAGGAAACACACTGAGAAACTAGAGTAAAAGTTTCCCCTGCAACCCGTTCCCTTTGTGCTAGATGAACGAACGTCTCTCCACATGCTCAGTTCTGAGAGATAAGTGTGTGTGAAAGCCGTCCTTCAACTAGATTGTTGGGAACACAAAGTTCATTTTCAGTTGCAAACTACACGCCATACATATATATGGGGAGGTACTAGCTCCAACTCGGTTTTACAGTGAAAACTGCAGGAACTTCAAACCGGCACTAGGAAACACACTGAGAAACTAGAGTAAAAGTTTCCCCTGCAACTCGTTCCCTTTGTGCTACATGAACGAACGTCTCTCCACATGCTCAGTTCTGAGAAATAAGTGTGTGTGAAAGCCGTCCTTCAACTAGATTGTTGGGAACACAAAGTTCCTTTTCAGTTGCAAACTACACTCCATACATATATATGGGGAGTTACTAGCTCCAACTCGGTTTTACAGTGAAAACTGCAGGAACTTCAAACCGGCACTAGGAAACACACTGAGAAACTAGAATAAAAGTTTCCCCTGCAACCCGTTCCCTTTGTGCTAGATGAACGAACGTCTCTCCACATGCTCAGTTCTGAGAGATAAGTGTGTGTGAAAGCCGTACTTCAACTAGATTGTTGGGAACACAAAGTTCCTTTTCAGTTGCAAACTACACTCCATACATATATATGGGGAGGTACTAGCTCCAACACGGTTTTACAGTGAAAACTGCAGGAACTTCAAACCGGCACTAGGAAACACACTGAGAAACTAGAGTAAAAGGTTCCCCTGCAACCCGTTCCCTTTGTGCTAGATGAACGAACGTCTCTCCACATGCTCAGTTCTGAGAGATAAGTGTGTGTGAAAGCCGTCCTTCAACTAGATTGTTGGGAACACAAAGTTCCTTTAGAGTTGCTAACTACATTCCATACATATATATGGGGAGGTACTAGCTCCAACTCGGTTTTACAGTGAAAACTGCAGGAAATTCAAACCGGCACTAGGAAACACACTGAGAAACTAGAGTAAAAGTTTCCCCTGCAACCCGTTCCCTTTGTGCTAGATGAACGAACGTCTCTCCACAAGCTCAGTTCTGAGAGATATGTGTGTGTGAAAGCCGCCCTTCAACTAGATTGTTGGGAACACAAAGTTCCTTTTCAGTTGCAAACTACACTCCATACATTTATATGGGTTGGTACTAGCTCCAACTCGGTTTTACAGTGAAAACTGCAGGAACTTCAAACCGGCACTAGGAAACACACTGAGAAACTAGAGTAAAAGTTTCCCTGCAACCCGTTCCCTTTGTGCTAGATGAACGAACGTCTCTCCACATGCTCAGTTCTGAGAGATAAGTGTGTGTGAAAGCCGTCCTTCAACTAGATTGTTGGGAACACAAAGTTCCTTTTCAGTTGCAAACTACACACCATACATATATATGGGGAGATACTAGCTCCAACTCGGTTTTACAGTGAAAACTGCAGGAACTTAAAACCGGCACTAGGAAACACACTGAGAAACTAGAGTAAAAGTTTCCCCTGCAACCCGTTCCCTTTGTGCTAGATGAACGAACGTCTCTCCACATGCTCAGTTCTGAGAGATAAGTGTGTGTGAAAGCCGTCCTTCAACTAGATTGTTGGGAACACAAAGTTCCTTTTCAGTTGCAAACTACACTCCATACATATATATGGGGAGTTACTAGCTCCAACTCGGTTTTACAGTGAAAACTGCAGGAACTTCAAACCGGCACTAGGAAACACACTGAGAAACTAGAGTAAAAGTTTCCCCTGCAACCCGTTCCCTTTGTGCTAGATGAACGAACGTCTCTCCACATGCTCAGTTCTGAGAGATAAGTGTGTGTGAAAGCCGTACTTCAACTAGATTGTTGGGAACACAAAGTTCCTTTTCAGTTGCAAACTACACTCCATACATATATATGGGGAGGTACTAGCTCCAACTCGGTTTTACAGTGAAAACTGCAGGAACTTCAAACCGGCACTAGGAAACACACTGAGAAACTAGAGTAAAAGTTTCCCCTGCAACCCGTTCCCTTTGTGCTAGATGAACGAACGTCTCTCCACATGCTCAGTTCTGAGAGATAAGTGTGTGTGAAAGCAGTCCTTCAACTAGATTGTTGGGAACACAAAGTTCCTTTTCAGTTGCAAACTACACACCATACATATATATGGGGAGGTACTAGCTCCAACTCGGTTTTACAGTGAAAACTGCAGGAACTTCAAACCGGCACTAGGAAACACACTGAGAAACTAGAGTAAAAGTTTCCCCTGCAACCCGTTCCCTTTGTGCTAAATGAACGAACGTCTCTCCACATGCTCACTTCTGATAGATAAGTGTGTGTGAAAGCCGTTCTTCAACTAGATTGTTGGGAACACAAAGTTCCTTTTCAGTTGCAAACTACACTCCATACATATATATGGGGAGGTACAAGCTCCAACTCGGTTTTACAGTGAAAACTGCAGGAACTTCAAACCGGCACTAGGAAACACACTGAGAAACTAGAGTAAAAGTTTCCCCTGCAACCCGTTCCATTTTGTGCTAGATGAACGAACGTCTCTCCACATGCTCAGTTCTGAGAGATAAGTGTGTGTGAAAGCCGTGCTTCAACTAGATTGTTGGGAACACAAAGTTCCTTTTAAGTTGCAAACTACACTCCATACATATATATGCGGAGGTACTAGCTCCAACTCTGTTTTACAGTGAAAACTGCAGGAACTTCAAACCGGCACTAGGAAACACACTGAGAAACTAGAGTAAAAGTTTCCCCTTCAACCCGTTCCCTTTGTGCTAGATGAACGAACGTCTCTCCACATGCTCAGTTCTGAGAGATAAGTGTGTGTGAAAGCCGTCCTTCAACTAGATTGTTGGGAACACAAAGTGCCTTTTCAGTTGCAAACTACACTCCATACATTTATATGGGGAGGTACTAGCTCCAACTCGGTTTTACAGTGAAAACTGCAGGAACTTCAAACCGGCCCTAGGAAACACACTGAGAAACTAGAGTAAAAGTTTCCCCTGCAACCCGTTCCCTTTGTGCTAGATGAACGAACGTCCCTCCACATGATCAGTTCTGAGAGATAAGTGTGTGTGAAAGCCGTCCTTCAACTAGATTGTTGGGAACACAAAGTTCCTTTTCAGTTGCAAACTACACTCCATACATATATATGGGGAGGTACTAGCTCCAACTCGGTTTTACAGTGAAAACTGCAGGAACTTCAAACCGGCACTAGGAAACACACTGAGAAACTAGAGTAATAGTTTCCCCTGCAACCCGTTCCCTTTGTGCTAGATGAACGAACGTCTCTCCACATGCTCAGTTCTGAGAGATATATGTGTGTGAAAGCCGTCCTTCAACTAGATTGTTGGGAACACAAAGTTCCTTTTCAGTTGCAAACTACACTCCATACATATATATGGGGAGGTACTAGCTCCAACTCTGTTTTACAGTGAAAACTGCAGGAACTTCAAACCGGCACTAGGAAACACACTGAGAAACTAGAGTAAAAGTTTCCCCTGCAACCCGTTCCCTTTATGCTAGATGAACGAACGTCTCTCCACATGCTCAGTTCTGAGAGATAAGTGTGTGTGAAAGCCGTTCTTCAACTAGATTGTTGGGAACACAAAGTTCCTTTTAAGTTGCAAACTACACTCCATACATATATATGGGGAGGTACTAGCTCCAACTCGGTTTTACAGTGAAAACTGCAGGAACTTCAAACCGGCACTAGGAAACACACTGAGAAACTAGAGTAAAAGTTTCCCCTGCAACCCGTTCCCTTTGTGCTAGATGAACGAACGTCTCTCCACATGCTCAGTTCTGAGAGATAAGTGTGTGTGAAAGCCGTCCTTCAACTAGATTGTTGGGAACACAAAGTTCCTTTTCATTTGAAAACTACACTCCATACATATATATGGGGAGGTACTAGCCCAACTCGGTTTTACAGTGAAAACTGCAGGAACTTCAAACCGGCAGTAGGATACACACTGAGAAACTAGAGTAAAAGTTTCCCCTGCAACCCGTTCCCTTTGTGCTAGATGAACGAACGTCTCTCCACATGCTCAGTTCTGAGAGATAAGTGTGTGTGAAAGCCGTCCTTCAACTAGATTGTTGGGAACACAAAGTTCCTTTTCAGTTGCCAACTACACGCCATACATATATATGGGGAGGTACTAGCTCCAACTCGGTTTTACAGTGAAAACTGCAGGAACTTCAAACCGGCACTAGGAAAAACACTGAGAAACTAGAGTAAAAGTTTCCCCTGCAACCCGTTCCCTTTGTGCTAGATGAACGAACGTCTCTCCACATGCTCAGTTCTGAGAGATATTTGTGTGTGAAAGCCGTCCTTCAACTAGATTGTTGGGAACACAAAGTTCTTTTTCAGTTGCAAACTACACTCCATACATATATATGGGGAGGTACGAGCTCCAACTCTGTTTTACAGTGAAAACTGCAGGATCTTCAAACCGGCACTAGGAAACACACTGAGAAACTAGAGTAAAAGTTTCCCCTGCAACCCGTTCCCTTTATGCTAGATGAACGAACGTCTCTCCACATGCTCAGTTCTGAGAGATAAGTGTGTGTGAAAGCCGTTCTTCAACTAGATTGTTGGGAACACAAAGTTCCTTTTAAGTTGCAAACTACACTCCATACATATATATGGGGAGGTACTAGCTCCAACTCGGTTTTACAGTGAAAACTGCAGGAACTTCAAACCGGCACTAGGAAACACACTGAGAAACTAGAGTAAAAGTTTCCCCTGCAACCCGTTCCCTTTGTGCTAGATGAACGAACGTCTCTCCACATGCTCAGTTCTGAGAGATAAGTGTGTGTGAAAGCCGTACTTCAACAAGATTGTTGGGAACACAAAGTTCCTTTTCATTTGAAAACTACACTCCATACATATATATGGGGAGGTACTAGCTCCAACTCGGTTTTACAGTGAAAACTGCAGGAACTTCAAACCGGCAGTAGGATACACACTGAGAAACTAGAGTAAAAGTTTCCCCTGCAACCCGTTCCCTTTGTGCTAGATGAACGAACGTCTCTCCACATGCTCAGTTCTGAGAGATAAGTGTGTGTGAAAGCCGTCCTTCAACTAGATTGTTGGGAACACAAAGTTCCTTTTCAGTTGCCAACTACACGCCATACATATATATGGGGAGGTACTAGCTCCAACTCGGTTTTACAGTGAAAACTGCAGGAACTTCAAACCGGCACTAGGAAACACACTGAGAAACTAGAGTAAAAGTTTCCCCTGCAACCCGTTCCCTTTGTGCTAGATGAACGAACGTCTCTCCACATGCTCAGTTCTGAGAGATAATTGTGTGTGAAAGCCGTCCTTCAACTAGATTGTTGGGAACACAAAGTTCCTTTTCAGTTGCAAACTACACTCCATACATATATATGGGGAGGTACTAGCTCCAACTCGGTTTTACAGTGAAAACTGCAGGAACTTCAAACCGGCACTTGGAAACACACTGAGAAACTAGAGTAAAAGTTTCCCTGCAACCCGTTCCCTTTGTGCTAGATGAACGAACGTCTCTCCACATGCTCAGTTCTGAGAGATAAGTGTGTGTGAAAGCCGTCCTTCAACTAGATTGTTGGGAACACAAAGTTCCTTTTCAGTTGCAAACTACACGCCATACATATATATGGGGAGGTACTAGCTCCAACTCTGTTTTACAGTGAAAACTGCAGGAACTTCAAACCGGCACTAGGAAACACACTGAGAAACTAGAGTAATAGTTTCCCCTGCAACCCGTTCCCTTTGTGCTAGATGAACGAACGTCTCTCCACATGCTCAGTTCTGAGAGGTAAGTGTGTGTGAAAGCCGTCCTTCAACTAGATTGTTGGGAACACAAAGTTCCTTTTCAGTTGCAAACTACACTCCATACATATATATGGGGAGGTACTAGCTCCAACTCGGTTTTACAGTGAAAACTGCAGGAACTTCAAACCGGCACTAGGAAACACACTGAGAAACTAGAGTAAAAGTTTCCCCTGCAACCCGTTCCCTTTGTGCTAGATGAACGAACGTCTCTCCACATGCTCATTTCTGAGAGATAAGTGTGTGTGAAAGCCGTCCTTCAACTAGATTGTTGGGAACACAAAGTTCCTTTTCATTTGAAAACTACACTCCATACATATATATGGGGAGGTATTAGCTCCAACTCGGTTTTACAGTGAAAACTGCAGGAACTTCAAACCGGCAGTAGGAAACACACTGAGAAACTAGAGTAAAAGTTTCCCCTGCAACCCGTTCCCTTTGTGCTAGATGAACGAACGTCTCTCCACATGCTCAGTTCTGAGAGATAAGTGTGTGTGAAAGCCGTCCTTCAACTAGATTGTTGGGAACACAAAGTTCCTTTTCAGTTGCAAACTACACTCCATACATTTATATGGGGAGGTACAAGCTCCAACTCGGTTTTACAGTGAAAACTGCAGGAACTTCAAACCGGCACTAGGAAACACACTGAGAAACTAGAGTAAAAGTTTCCCCTGCAACCCGTTCCCTTTGTGCTATATGAACGAACGTCTCTCCACATGCTCAGTTCTGAGAGATAAGTGTGTGTGAAAGCCGTCCTTCAACTAGATTGTTGGGAACACAAAGTTCCTTTTCAGTTGCAAACTACACTCCATACATATATATGGGGAGGTACTAGCTCCAACTCGGTTTTACAGTGAAAACTGCAGGAACTTCAAACCGGCACTAGGAAACACACTGAGAAACTAGAGTAAAAGTTTCCCCTGCAACCCGTTCCCTTTGTGCTAGATGAACGAACGTCTCTCCACATGCTCAGTTCTGAGAGATAAGTGTGTGTGAAAGCCGTCCTTCAACTAGATTGTTGGGAACACAAAGTTCCTTTTCAGTTGCAAACTACACTCCATACATATATATGGGGAGGTACTAGCTCCAACTCGGTTTTACAGTGAAAACTGCAGGAACTTCAAACCGGCACTAGGAAACACACTGAGAAACTAGAGTAAAATTTCCCCTGCAACCCGTTCCCTTTGTGCTAGATGAACGAACGTCTCTCCACATGCTCTGTTCTGAGAGATAAGTGTGTGTGAAAGCCGTCCTTCAACTAGATTGTTGGGAACACAAAGTTCCTTTTCAGTTGCAAACTACACTCCATACATATATATGGGGAGGTACTAGCTCCAACTCGGTTTTACAGTGAAAACTGCAGGAACTTCAAACCGGCACTAGGAAACACACTGAGAAACTAGAGTAAAAGTTTCCCCTGCAACCCGTTCCCTTTGTGCTAGATGAACGAACGTCTCTCCACATGCTCAGTTCTGAGAGATAAGTGTGTGTGAAAGCCGTCCTTCAACTAGATTGTTGGGAACACAAAGTTCCTTTTCAGTTGCAAACTACACTCCATACATTTATATGGGGAGGTACTAGCTCCAACTCGGTTTTACAGTGAAAACTGCAGGAACTTCAAACCGGCACTAGGAAACACACTGAGAAACTAGAGTAAAAGTTTCCCCTGCAACCCGTTCCCTTTGTGCTAGATGAACGAACGTCTCTCCACATGCTCAGTTCTGAGAGATAAGTGTGTGTGAAAGCCGTCCTTCAACTAGATTGTTGGGAACACAAAGTTCCTTTTCAGTTGCAAACTACACTCCATACATTTATATGGGGAGGTACTAGCTCCAACTCGGTTTTACAGTGAAAACTGCAGGAACTTCAAACCGGCACTAGGAAACACACTGAGAAACTAGAGTAAAAGTTTCCCCTGCAACACGTTCCATTTGTGTTAGATGAACGAAAGTCTCTCCACATGCTCATTTCTGAGAGATAAGTGTGTGTGAAAGCCGTCCTTCAAATAGATTGTTGGGAACACAAAGTTCCTTTTCAGTTGCAAACTACACTCCATACATTTATATGGGGAGGTACAAGCTCCAACTCGGTTTTACAGTGAAAACTGCAGGAACTTCAAACCGGCACTAGGAAACACACTGAGAAACTAGAGAAAAAGTTTCCCCTGCAACCCGTTCCCTTTGTGCTAGATGAACGAACGTCTCTCCACATGCTCAGTTCTGAGAGAAAAGTGTGTGTGAAAGCCGTGCTTCAACTAGATTGTTGGGAACACAAAGTGCCTTTTCAGTTGCAAACTACACTCCATACATTTATATGGGGAGGTACTAGCTCCAACTCGGTTTTACAGTGAAACCTGCAGGAACTTCAAACCGGCACTAGGAAACACCCTGAGAAACTAGAGTAAAAGTTTCCCCTGCAACCCGTTCCCTTTGTGCTAGATGAACGAACGTCTCTCCACATGCTCAGTTCTGAGAGATAAGTGTGTGTGAAAGCCGTCCTTCAACTAGATTGTTGGGAACACAAAGTTCCTTTTCAGTTGCAAACTACACTCCATACATTTATATGGGGAGTTACTAGCTCCAACTCGGTTTTACAGTGAAAACTGCAGGAACTTCAAACCGGCACTAGGAAACACACTGAGAAACTAGAGTAAAAGTTTCCCCTGCAACCCGTTCCCTTTGTGCTAGATGAACGAACGTCCCTCCACATGCTCAGTTCTGAGAGATAAGTTTGTGTGAAAGCCGTCCTTCAACTAGATTGTTGGGAACACAAAGTGCCTTTTCAGTTGCAAACTACACGCCATACATATATATGGGGTGGTACTAGCTCCAACTCGGTTTTACAGTGAAAACAGCAGGAACTTCAAACCGGCACTAGGAAACACACTGAGAAACTAGTGTAAAAGTTTCCAGTGCAACCCGTTCCTTTTGTGCTAGATGAACGAACGTCTCTCCACATGCTCAGTTCTGAGAGATAAGTGTGTGTGAAAGCCGTCCTTCAACTAGATTGTTGGGAACACAAAGTGCCTTTTCAGTTGCAAACTACACGCCAAACATATATATGGGGAGGTTCTAGCTCCAACTCGGTTTTACAGTGAAAACTGCAGGAACTTCAAACCGGCTCTAGGAAACACACTGAGAAACTAGAGTAAAAGTTTCCCCTGCAACCCGTTCCCTTTGTGCTAGATGAACGAACGTCTCTCCACATGCTCAGTTCTGAGAGATAAGTGTGTGTGAAAGCCGTCCTTCAACTAGATTGTTGGGAACACAAAGTTCCTTTTCAGTTGCAAACTACACGCCATACATATATATGGGGATGTACTAGCTCCAACTCGGTTTTACAGTGAAAACTGCAGGAACTTCAAACCGGCACTAGGAAACACACTGAGAAACTAGAGTAAAAGTTTCCCCTGCAACCCGTTCCCTTTGTGCTAGATGAACGAACGTCTCTCCACATGCTCAGTTCTGATAGATAAGTGTGTGTGAAAGCCGTCCTTCAACTAGATTGTTGGGAACACAAAGTTCCTTTTCAGTTGCAAACTACACTCCATACATATATATGGGGAGGTACTAGCTCCAACTCGGTTTTACAGTGAAAACTGCAGGAACTTCAAACCGGCACTAGGAAACACACTGAGAAACTAGAGTAAAAGTTTCCCCTGCAACCCGTTCCCTTTGTGCTAGATGAACGAACGTCTCTCCACATGCTCAGTTCTGAGAGATAAGTGTGTGTGAAAGCCGTCCTTCAACTAGATTGTTGGGAACACAAAGTTCCTTTTCAGTTGCAAACTACACTCCATACATATATATGGGGAAGTACTAGCTCCAAATCGGTTTTACAGTGAAAACTGCAGGAACTTCAAACCGGCACTAGGAAACACACTGAGAAACTAGAGTAAAAGTTTCCCCTGCAACCCGTTCACTTTGTGCTAGATGAACGAACGTCACTCCACATGCTCAGTTCTGAGATGTTAGTGTGTGTGAAAGCCGTCCTTCAACTTGATTGTTGGGAACACAAAGTTCCTTTTCAGTTGCAAACTACACTCCATACATATATATTGGGAGGTACTAGCTCCAACTCGGTTTTACAGTGAAAACTTCAGGAACTTCAAACCGGCACTAGGAAACACACTGAGAAACTAGAGTAAAAGTTTCCCCTGCAAACCGTTCCCATTGTGCTAGATGAACGAACGTCTCTCCACATGCTCAGTTCTGAGAGATAAGTGTGTGTGAAAGCCGTCCTTCAACTAGATTGTTGGGAACACAAAGTTCCTTTTCAGTTGCAAACTACACGCCATACATATATATGGGGATGTACTAGCTCCAACTCGGTTTTACAGTGAAAACTGCAGGAACTTCAAACCGGCACTAGGAAACACACTGAGAAACTAGAGTAAAAGTTTCCCCTGCAACCCGTTCCCTTTGTGCTAGATGAACGAACGTCTCTCCACATGCTCAGTTCTGATAGATAAGTGTGTGTGAAAGCCGTCCTTCAACTAGATTGTTGGGAACACAAAGTTCCTTTTCAGTTGCAAACTACACTCCATACATATATATGGGGAGGTACTAGCTCCAACTCGGTTTTACAGTGAAAACTGCAGGAACTTCAAACCGGCACTAGGAAACACACTGAGAAACTAGAGTAAAAGTTTCCCCTGCAACCCGTTCCCTTTGTGCTAGATGAACGAACGTCTCTCCACATGCTCAGTTCTGAGAGATAAGTGTGTGTGAAAGCCGTCCTTCAACTAGATTGTTGGGAACACAAAGTTCCTTTTCAGTTGCAAACTACACGCCATACATATATATTGGGAGGTACTAGCACCAACTCGGTTTTACAGTGAAAACTGCAGGAACTTCAAACCGGCACTAGGAAACACACTGAGAAACTAGAGTAAAAGTTTCCCCTGCAACCCGTTCCCTTTGTGCTAGATGAACGAACGTCACTCCACATGCTCAGTTCTGAGATATAAGTGTGTGTGAAAGCCGTCCTTCAACTAGATTGTTGGGAACACATAGTTCCTTTTCAGTTGCAAACTACACTCCATACATATATATGGGGGGGTACTAGCTCCAACTCGGTTTTACAGTGAAAACTGCAGGAACTTCAAACCGGCACTAGGAAACACACTGAGAAACTAGAGTAAAAGTTTCCCCTGCAACCCGTTCCCTTTGTGCTAGATGAACGAACGTCACTCCACATGCTCAGTTCTGAGAGATAAGTGTGTGTGAAAGCCGTCCTTCAACTAGATTGTTGGGAACACATAGTTCCTTTTCAGTTGCAAACTACACTCCATACATATATATGGGGAGGTACTAGCTCCAACTCGGTTTTACAGTGAAAACTGCAGGAACTTCAAACCGGCACTAGGAAACACACTGAGAAACTAGAGTAAAAGTTTCCCCTGCAACCCGTTCCCTTTGTGCTAGATGAACGAACGTCACTCCACATGCTCAGTTCTGAGAGATAAGTGTGTGTGAAAGCCGTCCTTCAACTAGATTGTTGGGAACACATAGTTCCTTTTCAGTTGCAAACTACACTCCATACATATATATGGGGAGGTACTAGCTCCAACTCGGTTTTACAGTGAAAACTGCAGGAACTTCAAACCGGCACTAGGAAACACACTGAGAAACTAGAGTAAAAGTTTCCCCTGCAACCCGTTCCCTTTGTGCTAGATGAACGAACGTCACTCCACATGCTCAGTTCTGAGATATAAGTGTGTGTGAAAGCCGTCCTTCAACTAGATTGTTGGGAACACAAAGTTCCTTTTCAGTTCCAAACTACACTCCATACATATATATGGGGAGGTACTAGCTCCAACTCGGTTTTACAGTGAAAACTGCAGGAACTTCAAACCGGCACTAAGAAACACACTGAGAAACTAGAGTAAAAGTTTCCCCTGCAACCCGTTCCCATTGTGCTAGATGAACGAACGTCTCTCCACATGCTCAGTTCTGAGAGATAAATGTGTGTGAAAGCCGTCCTTCAACTAGATTGTTGGGAACACAAAGTTCCTTTTCAGTTGCAAACTACACTCCATACATATATATGGGGAGGTAGTAGCTCCAACTCGGTTTTACAGTGAAAACTGCAGGAACTTCAAACCGGCACTAGGAAACACACTGAGAAACTAGAGTAAAAGTTTCCCCTGCAATCCGTTCCCATTGTGCTAGATGAACGAACGTCTCTCCACATGCTCAGTTCTAAGAGATAAGTGTGTGTGAAAGCCGTCCTTCAACTAGACTGTTGGGAACACAAAGTTCCTTTTCAGTTGCAAACTACAAGCCATACATATATATGGGGAGGTACTAGCTCCAACTCGGTTTTACAGTGAAAACTGCAGGAACTTCAAACCGGCACTAGGAAACACACTGAGAAACTAGAGTAATAGTTTCCCCTGCAACCCGTTCCCTTTGTGCTAGATGAACGAACGTCTCTCCACATGCTCAGTTCGGAGAGATAAGTGTGTGTGAAAGCCGTCCTTCAACTAGATTGTTGGGAACACAAAGTTCCTTTTCAGTTGCAAACTACACTCCATACATATATATGGGGAGGTACTAGCTCCAACTCGGTTTTACAGTGAAAACTGCAGGAACTTCAAACCGGCACTAGGAAACACACTGAGAAACTAGAGTAAAAGTTTCCCCTGCAACCCGTTCCCTTTGTGCTAGATGAATGAACGTCTCTCCACATGCTCAGTTCTGAGAGATAAGTGTGTGTGAAAGCCGTCCTTCAACTAGATTGTTGGGAACACAAAGTTCCTTTTCAGTTGCAAACTACACTCCATACATATATATGGGGAGGTACTAGCTCCAACTCGGTTTTACAGTGAAAACTGCAGGAACTTCAAACCGGCACTAGGAAACACACTGAGAAACTAGAGTAAAAGTTTCCCCTGCAACCCGTTCCCTTTGTGCTAGATGAACGAACGTCTCTCCACATGCTCAGTTCTGAGAGATAAGTGTGTGTGAAAGCCGTCCTTCAACTAGATTGTTGGGAACACAAAGTTCCTTTTCAGTTGCAAACTACACTCCATACATATATATGGGGAGGTACTAGCTCCAACTCGGTTTTACAGTGAAAACTGCAGGAACTTCAAACCGGCACTAGGAAACACACTGAGAAACTAGAGTAAAAGTTTCCCCTGCAACCCGTTCCCTTTGTGCTAGATGAACGAACGTCACTCCACATGCTCAGTTTTGAGAGATAAGTGTGTGTGAAAGCCGTCCTTCAACTAGATTGTTATGAACACAAAGTTCCTTTTCAGTTGCAAACTACACTCCATACATATATATGGGGAGGTACTAGCTCCAACTCGGTTTTACAGTGAAAATTGCAGGAACTTCAAGCCGGCACTAGGAAACACACTGAGAAACTAGAGTAAAAGTTTCCCCTGCAAACCGTTCCCATTGTGCTAGATGAACGAACGTCTCTCCACATGCTCAGTTCTGAGAGATAAGTGTGTGTGAAAGCCGTCCTTCAACTAGATTGTTGGGAACACAAAGTTCCTTTTCAGTTGCAAACTACACTCCATACATATATATGGGGAGGTACTAGCTCCAACTCCGTTTTACAGTGAAAACTGCAGGAACTTCAAACCGGCACTAGGAAACACACTGAGAAACTAGAGTAATAGTTTCCCCTGCAACCCGTTCCCTTTGTGCTAGATGAACGAACGTCTCTCCACATGCTCAGTTCGGAGAGTTAAGTGTGTGTGAAAGCCGTCCTTCAACTTGATTGTTGGGAACACAAAGTTCCTTATCAGTTGCAAACTACACTCCATACATATATATGGGGAGGTACTAGCTCCAACTCGGTTTTACAGTGAAAACTGCAGGAACTTCAAACCGGCACTAGGAAACACACTGAGAAACTAGAGTAAAAGTTTCCCCTGCAACCCGTTCCCTTTGTGCTAGATGAATGAACTTCTCTCCACATGCTCAGTTCTGAGAGATAAGTGTGTGTGAAAGCCGTCCTTCAACTAGATTGTTGGGAACACAAAGTTCCTTTTCAGTTGCAAACTACACTCCATACATATATATGGGGAGGTACTAGCTCCAACTCGGTTTTACAGTGAAAACTGCAGGAACTTCAAACCGGCACTAGGAAACACACTGAGAAACTAGAGTAAAAGTTTCCCCTGCAACCCGTTCCCTTTGTGCTAGATGAACGAACGTCTCTCCACATGCTCAGTTCTGAGAGATAAGTGTGTGTGAAAGCCGTCCTTCAACTAGATTGTTGGGAACACAAAGTTCCTTTTCAGTTGCAAACTACACTCCATACATATATATGGGGAGGTACTAGCTCCAACTCGGTTTTACAGTGAAAACTGCAGGAACTTCAAACCGGCACTAGGAAACACACTGAGAAACTAGAGTAAAAGTTTCCCCTGCAACCCGTTCCCTTTGTGCTAGATGAACGAACGTCACTCCACATGCTCAGTTTTGAGAGATAAGTGTGTGTGAAAGCCGTCCTTCAACTAGATTGTTATGAACACAAAGTTCCTTTTCAGTTGCAAACTACACTCCATACATATATATGGGGAGGTACTAGCTCCAACTCGGTTTTACAGTGAAAATTGCAGGAACTTCAAGCCGGCACTAGGAAACACACTGAGAAACTAGAGTAAAAGTTTCCCCTGCAAACCGTTCCCATTGTGCTAGATGAACGAACGTCTCTCCACATGCTCAGTTCTGAGAGATAAGTGTGTGTGAAAGCCGTCCTTCAACTAGATTGTTGGGAACACAAAGTTCCTTTTCAGTTGCAAACTACACTCCATACATATATATGGGGAGGTACTAGCTCCAACTCGGTTTTACAGTGAAAACTGCAGGAACTTCAAACCGGCACTAGGAAACACACTGAGAAACTAGAGTAAAAGTTTCCCCTGCAACCCGTTCCCTTTGTGCTAGATGAACGAACGTCTCTCCACATGCTCAGTTCTGAGAGATAAGTGTGTGTGAAAGCCGTCCTTCAACTAGATTGTTGGGAACACAAAGTTCCTTTTCAGTTGCAAACTACACGCCATACATATATATGGGGAGGTACTAGCTCCAACTCGGTTTTACAGTGAAAACTGCAGGAACTTCAAACCGGCACTAGGAAACACACAGAGAAACTAGAGTAAAAGTTTCCCCTGCAACCCGTTCCCTTTGTGCTAGATGAACGAACGTCTCTCCACATGCTCAGTTCTGAGAGATAAGTGTGTGTGAAAGCCGTCCTTCAACTAGATTGTTGGGAACACAAAGTTCCTTTTCAGTTGCAAACTGCACTCCATACATATATATGGGGAGGTACTAGCTCCAACTCGGTTTTACAGTGAAAACTGCAGGAACTTCAAACCGGCACTAGGAAACACACTGAGAAACTAGAGTAAAAGTTTCCCCTGCAACCCGTTCCCTTTGTGCTAGATGAACGAACGTCTCTCCACATGCTCAGTTCTGAGAGATAAGTGTGTGTGAAAGCCGTCCTTCAACTAGATTGTTGGGAACACAAAGTTCCTTTTCAGTTGCAAACTACACTCCATACATATATATGGGGAGGTACTAGCTCCAACTCGGTTTTACAGTGAAAACTGCAGGAACTTCAAACCGGCACTAGGAAACACACTGAGAAACTAGAGTAAAAGTTTCCCCTGCAACCCGTTCCCTTTGTGCTAGATGAACGAACGTCACTCCACATGCTCAGTTTTGAGAGATAAGTGTGTGTGAAAGCCGTCCTTCAACTAGATTGTTATGAACACAAAGTTCCTTTTCAGTTGCAAACTACACTCCATACATATATATGGGGAGGTACTAGCTCCAACTCGGTTTTACAGTGAAAATTGCAGGAACTTCAAGCCGGCACTAGGAAACACACTGAGAAACTAGAGTAAAAGTTTCCCCTGCAACCCGTTCCCTTTGTGCTAGATGAACGAACGTCTCTCCACATGCTCAGTTCTGAGAGATAAGTGTGTGTGAAAGCCGTCCTTCAACTAGATTGTTGGGAACACAAAGTTCCTTTTCAGTTGCAAACTACACTCCATACATATATATGGGGAGGTACTAGCTCCAACTCGGTTTTACAGTGAAAACTGCAGGAACTTCAAACCGGCACTAGGAAACACACTGAGAAACTAGAGTAAAAGTTTCCCCTGCAACCCGTTCCCTTTGTGCTAGATGAACGAACGTCTCTCCACATGCCCAGTTCTGAGAGATAAGTGTGTGTGAAAGCCGTCCTTCATCTAGATTGTTGGGAACACAAAGTTCCTTTTCAGTTGCAAACTACACTCCATACATATATATGGGGAGGTACTAGCTCCAACTCGGTTTTACAGTGAAAACTGCAGGAAATTCAAACCGGCACTAGGAAACACACTGAAAAACTAGAGTAAAAGTTTCCCCTGCAACCCGTTGCCTTTGTGCTAGATGAACGATCGTCACTCCACATGCTCAGTTCTGAGATGTATGTGTGTGTGAAAGCCGTCCTTCAACTAGATTGTTGGGAACACAAAGTTCCTTTTCAGTTGCAAACCACACTCCATACATATATATGGGGAGGTACTAGCTCCAACTCGGTTTTACAGAGAAAACTGCAGGAACTTCAAACCGGCACTAGGAAACACACTGAGAAACTAGAGTAAAAGTTTCCCCTGCAACCCGTTCCCATTGTGCTAGATGAACGAACGTCTCTCCACATGCTCAGTTCTGAGAGATAAGTGTGTGTGAAAGCCGTCCTTCAACTAGATTGTTGGGAACACAAAGTTCCTTTTCAGTTGCAAACTACACTCCATACATATATATGGGGAGGTACTAGCTCCAACTCGGTTTTACAGTGAAAACTGCAGGAACTTCAAACCGGCAGTAGGAAACACACTGAGAAACTAGAGTAAAAGTTTCCCCTGCAACCCGTTCCCTTTGTGCTAGATGAACGAACGTCTCTCCACATGCTCAGTTCTGAGAGATAAGTGTGTGTGAAAGCCGTCCTTCAACTAGATTGTTGGGAACACAAAGTTCTTTTTCAGTTGCAAACTACACGCCATACATATATATGGGGAGGTACTAGCTCCAACTCGGTTTTACAGTGAAAACTGCAGGAACTTCAAACCAGCACTAGGAAACACACTGAGAAACTAGAGTAAAAGTTTCCCCTGCAACCCGTTCCCTTTGTGCTAGATGAACGAACGTCTCTCCACATGCTCAGTTCTGAGAGATAAGTGTGTGTGAAAGCCGTCCTTCAACTAGATTGTTGGGAACACAAAGTTCCTTTTCAGTTGCAAACTACACGCCATACATATACATGGGGAGGTACTAGCCCCAACTCGGTTTTACAGTGAAAACTGCAGGAAATTCAAACCGGCACTAGGAAAAACACTGAGAAACTAGAGTAAAAGTTTCCCCTGCAACCCGTTCCCTTTGTGCTAGATGAACGAACGTCTCTCCACATGCTCAGTTCTGAGAGATAAGTGTGTGTGAAAGCCGTCCTTCAACTAGATTGTTGGGAACACAAAATTCCTTTTCAGTTGCAAACTACACTCCATACATATATATGGGGAGGTACTAGCTCCAACTCGGTTTTACAGTGAAAACTGCAGGAACTTCAAACCGGCAGTAGGAAACAAACTGAGAAACTAGAGTAAAAGTTTCCCCTGCAAACCGTTCCCATTGTGCTAGATGAACGAACGTCTCTCCACATGCTCAGTTCTGAGAGATAACTGTGTGTGAAAGCCGTCCTTCAACTAGATTGTTGGGAACACAAAGTTCCTTTTCAGTTGCAAACTACACTCCATACATATATATGGGGAGGTACTAGCTCCAACTCGGTTTTACAGTGAAAACTGCAGGAACTTCAAACCGGCACTAGGAAACACACTGAGAAACTAGAGTAAACGTTTCCCCTGCAACCCGTTCCCTTTGTGCTAGATGAACGAACGTCTCTCCACATGCTCAGTTCTGAGAGATAAGTGTGTGTGAAAGCCGTCCTTCAACTAGATTGTTGGGAACACAAAGTTCCTTTTCAGTTGCAAACTACACGCCAAACATATATATGGGGAGGTTCTAGCTCCAACTCGGTTTTACAGTGAAAACTGCAGGAACTTCAAACCGGCACTAGGAAACACACTGAGAAACTAGAGTAAAAGTTTCCCCTGCAACCCGTTCCCTTTGTGCTAGATGAACGAACGTCTCTCCACATGCTCAGTTCTGAGAGATAAGTGTGTGTGAAAGCCGTCCTTCAACTAGATTGTTGGGAACACAAAGTTCCTTTTCAGTTGCAAATTACACGCCATACGTATATATGGGGAGGTACTAGCTCCAACTCGGTTTTACAGAGAAAACTGCAGGAACTTCAAACCGGCACTAGGAAACACACTGAGAAACTAGAGTAAAAGTTTCCCCTGCAACCCGTTCCCTTTGTGCTAGATGAACGAACGTCTCTCCACATGCTCAGTTCTGAGAGATAAGTGTGTGTGAAAGCCGTCCTTCAACTAGATTGTTGGGAACACAAAGTTCCTTTTCAGTTGCAAACTACACTCCATACATATATATGGGGAGGTACTAGCTCCAACTCGGTTTTACAGTGAAAACTGCAGGAACTTCAAACCGGCACTAGGAAACACACTGAGAAACTGGAGTAAAAGTTTCCCCTGCAACCCGTTCCCTTTGTGCTTGATGAACGATCGTCACTCCACATGCTCAGTTCTGAGATGTAAGTGTGTGTGAAAGCCGTCCTTCAACTAGATTGTTGGGAACACAAAGTTCCTTTTCAGTTGCAAACTACACTCCATACATTTATATGGGGAGGTACTAGCTCCAACTCGGTTTTACAGTGAAAACTGCAGGAACTTCAAACCGGCACTAGGAAACACACTGAGAAACTAGAGTAAAAGTTTCCCCTGCAACCCGTTCCCATTGTGCTAGATGAACGAACGTCTCTCCACATGCTCAGTTCTGAGAGATAAGTGTGTGTGAAAGCCGTCCTTCAACTAGATTGTTGGGAACACAAAGTTCCTTTTCAGTTGCAAACTACACTCCATACATATATATGGGGAGTTACTAGCTCCAACTCGATTTTACAGTGAAAACTGCAGGAACTTCAAACCGGCAGTAGGAAACACACTGAGAAACTAGAGTAAAAGTTTCCCCTGCAAACCGTTCCCATTGTGCTAGATGAACGAACGTCTCTCCACATGCTCAGTTCTGAGAGATAAGTGTGTTTGAAAGCCGTCCTTCAACTAGATTGTTGGGAACACAAAGTTCCTTTTCAGTTGCAAACTACACTCCATACATATATATGGGGAGGTACTAGCTCCAACTCGGTTTTACAGTGAAAACTGCAGGAACTTCAAACCGGCACTAGGAAACACACTGAGAAACTAGAGTAAAAGTTTCCCCTGCAACCCGTTCCCTTTGTGCTAGATGAACGAACGTCTCTCCACATGCTCAGTTCTGAGAGATAAGTGTGTGTGAAAGCCGTCCTTCAACTAGATTGTTGGGAACACAAAGTTCCTTTTCAGTTGCAAACTACACGCCAAACATATATATGGGGAGGTTCTAGCTCCAACTCGGTTTTACAGTGAAAACTGCAGGAACTTCAAACCGGCACTAGGAAACACACTGAGAAACTAGAGTAAAAGTTTCCCCTGCAACCCGTTCCCTTTGTGCTAGATGAACGAACGTCTCTCCACATGCTCAGTTCTGAGAGATAAGTGTGTGTGAAAGCCGTCCTTCAACTAGATTGTTGGGAACACAAAGTTCCTTTTCAGTTGCAAACTACACGCCATACATATATATGGGGAGGTACTAGCTCCAACTCGGTTTTACAGTGAAAACTGCAGGAACTTCAAACCGGCACTAGGAAACACACTGAGAAACTAGAGTAAAAGTTTCCCCTGCAACCCGTTCCCTTTGTGCTAAATGAACGAACGTCACTCCACATGCTCAGTTCTGAGAGATAAGTGTGTGTGAAAGCCGTCCTTCAACTAGATTGTTATGAACACAAAGTTCCTTTTCAGTTGCAAACTACACTCCATACATATATATGGGGAGGTACTAGCTCCAACTCGGATTTACAGTGAAAATTGCAGGAACTTCAAGCCGGCACTAGGAAACACACTGAGAAACTAGAGTAAAAGTTTCCCCTGCAAACCGTTCCCATTGTGCTAGATGAACGAACGTCTCTCCACATGCTCAGTTCTGAGAGATAAGTGTGTGTGAAAGCCGTCCTTCAACTAGATTGTTGGGAACACAAAGTTCCTTTTCAGTTGCAAACTACACTCCATACATATATATGGGGAGGTACTAGCTCCAACTCGGTTTTACAGTGAAAACTGCAGGAACTTCAAACCGGCACTAGGAAACACACTGAGAAACTAGAGTAAAAGTTTCCCCTGCAACCCGTTCCCTTTGTGCTAGATGAACGAACGTCTCTCCACATGCTCAGTTCTGAGAGATAAGTGTGTGTGAAAGCCGTCCTTCAACTAGATTGTTGGGAACACAAAGTTCCTTTTCAGTTGCAAACTACACTCCATACATATATATGGGGAGGTACAAGCTCCAACTCGGTTTTACAGTGAAAACTGCAGGAACTTCAAACCGGCACTAGGAAACACACTGAGAAACTAGAGTAAAAGTTTCCCCTGCAACCCGTTCCCTTTGTGCTAGATGAACGAACGTCTCTCCACATGCTCAGTTCTGAGAGATAAGTGTGTGTGAAAGCCGTCCTTCAACTAGATTGTTGGGAACACAAAGTTCCTTTTCAGTTGCAAACTACACGCCATACATATATATGGGGAGGTACTAGCTCCAACTCGGTTTTACAGTGAAAACTGCAGGAACTTCAAACCGGCACTAGGAAACACACTGAGAAACTAGAGTAAAAGTTTCCCCTGCAACCAGTTCCCTTTGTGCTAGATGAACGAACGTCTCTCCACATGCTCAGTTCTGAGAGATAAGTGTGTGTGAAAGCCGTCCTTCAACTAGATTGTTGGGAACACAAAGTTCCTTTTCAGTTGCAAACTACAATCCATACATATATATGGGGAAGTACTAGCTCCAACTCGGTTTTACAGTGAAAACTGCAGGAACTTCAAACCAGCACTAGGAAACACACTGAGAAACTAGAGTAAAAGTTTCCCCTGCAACCCGTTCCCTTTGTGCTAGATGAACGAACGTCCCTACACATGCTCAGTTCTGAGAGGTAAGTGTGTGTGAAAGCCGTCCTTCAACTAGATTGTTGGGAACACAAAGTTCCTTTTCAGTTGCAAACTACACTCCATACATATATATGGGGAGGTAATAGCTCCAACTCGGTTTTACAGTGAAAACTGCAGGAACTTCAAACCGGCACTAGGAAACACACTGAGAAACTAGAGTAAATGTTTCCGCTGCAACCCGTACCATTTGTGCTAGATGAACGAACGTCTCTCCACATACACAGTTCTGAGAGTTAAGTGTGTGTGAAAGCCGTCCTTCAACTAGATTGTTGGGAACACAAAGTTCCTTTTCAGTTGCAAACTACACTCCATACATATATATGGGGAGGTACTAGCTCCCACTCGGTTTTACAGTGAAAGCTGCAGGAACTTCAAACCGGCACTAGGAAACACACTGAGAAACTAGAGTAAAAGTTTCCCCTGCAACCCGTTCCGTGTTTGCTAGATGAACGAACGTCTCTCCACATGCTCAGTTCTGAGAGATAAGTGTGTGTGAAAGCCGTCCTTCAACTAGATTGTTGGGAACACAAAGTTCCTTTTCAGTTGCAAACTACACTCCATACATATATATGGGGAGGTACTGGCTCCAACTCGGTTTTACAGTGAAAACTGCAGGAACTTCAAACCGGCACATGGAAATACACTGAGAAACTAGAGTAAAAGTTTCCCCTGCAACCCGTTCCCTTTGTGCTAGATGAACGAACGTCTCTCCACATGCTCAGTTCTGCGAGATAAGTGTGTGTGAATGCCGTCCTTCAACTAGATTGTTGGGAACACAAAGTTCCTTTTCAGTTGCAAACTACACTCCATACATATAAATAGAGAGGTACTGGCTCCAACTCGATTTTACAGTGAAAACTGCAGGAACTTCAAACCGGCACTAGGAAACACACTGAGAAACCAGAGTAAAAGTTTCCCCTGCAACCCGTTCCCTTTGTGCTAGATGAACGAACGTCTCTCCACATGTTCAGTTCTGAGAGAAAAGTGTGTGTGAAAGCCGCCCTTCACCTAGATTGTTGGGAACACAAAGTTCCTTTTCAGTTGCAAACTACACTCCATACATATATATGGGGAGGTACTAGCTCCAACTCGGTTTTACAGTGAAAACTGCAGGAACTTCAAACCGGCACTAGGAAACACACTGAGAAACTAGAGTAAAAGTTTCCCCTGCAACCCGTTCCCTTTGTGCTAGATGAACGAACGTCTCTCCACATGCTCAGTTCTGAGAGATAAGTGTGTGTGAAAGCCGTCCTTCAACTAGATTGTTGGGAACACAAAGTTCCTTTTCAGTTGCAAACTACACTCCATACATATATATGGGGAGGTACTAGCTCCAACTCGGTTTTACAGTGAAAACTGCAGGAACTTCAAACCGGCACTAGGAAACACACTGAGAAACTAGAGTAAAAATTTCCCCTGCAAACTGTTCCCATTGTGCTAGATGAACGAAAGTCTCTCCACATGCTCAGTTCTGAGAGATAAGTGTGTGTGATAGCCGTCCTTCAACTAGATTGTTGGGAACACAAAGTTCCTTTTCATTTGCAAACTACACTCCATACATATATAAGGAGAGGTACTTACTCCAACTCGGTTTTACAGTGAAAACTGCAGGAAATTCAAACCGGCACTAGGAAACACACTGAGAAACTAGAGTAAAAGTTTCCCCTGCAACCCGTTCCCTTTGTGCTAGATGAACAAACGTCTCTCCACATGCTCATTTCTGAGAGATAAGTGTGTGTGAAAGCCGTCCTTCAACTAGATTGTTGGGAACACAAAGTTCCTTTTCAGTTGCAAACTACACTCCATACATATATATGGGGAGGTACAATCTCCAACTCGGTTTTACAGTGAAAACTGCAGGAATTTCAAACCGGCACTAGGAAACACACTGGGAAACTAGTGTAAAAGTTTCCCATGCAACCCGTTCCCTTTGTGCTAGATGAACGAACGTCTCTCCACATGCTCAGTTCGGAGAGATATGTGTGTGTGAAAGCCGTCCTTCACCTAGATTGTTGGGAACACAAAGTTCCTTTTCAGTTGAAAACTACACTCCAT
Source organism: Camelus dromedarius (assembly GCF_036321535.1). Classification (NCBI taxonomy): domain Eukaryota; kingdom Metazoa; phylum Chordata; class Mammalia; order Artiodactyla; family Camelidae; genus Camelus; species Camelus dromedarius. The sequence goes on from NC_087443.1 coordinate 13,815,490, forward strand.
ACATAAATATGGGGAGGTACTAGCTCCAACTCGGTTTTACAGTGAAAACGGCAGGAACTTCAAACCGGCACTAGGAAACACACTGAGAAAGAAGAGTAAAAGTTTCCCCTGCAACCCGTTCCATTTGTGCTAGATGAACGAACGTCTCTCCACATGCTCAGTTCTGAGGGATAAGTGTGTGTGAAAGCCGTACTTCAACTAGATTGTTGGGAACACAAAGTTCCTTTTCAGTTGCAAACTACACTCCATACATAAATATGGGGAGGTACTAGCTCCAACACGGTTTTACAGTGAAAACTGCAGGAACTTCAAACCAACACTAGGAAACACACTGAGAAACTAGAGTAAAAGTTTCCCCTGCAACCCGTTCCCTTTGTGCTAGATGAACGAACGTCTCTCCACATGCTCAGTTCTGAGAGATAAGTGTGTGTGAAAGCCGCCTTCAACTAGATTGTTGGGAACACAAAGTTCCTTTTCAGTTGCAAACTACACGCCATACATATATAAGGGGAGGTACTAGCTCCAACTCGGTTTTACAGTGAAAACTGCAGGAACTTCAAACCGGCAATAGGAAACACACTGAGAAACTAGAGTAAAAGTTTCCCCTGCAACCCGTTCCCTTTGTGCTAGATGAACGAACGTCTCTCCACATGCTCAGTTTTGAGAGATAAGTTGTGTGAAAGCCGTCCTTCAACTAGATTGTTGGGAACACAAAGTTCCTTTTCAGTTGCAAACTACAATCCATACATAAATATGGGGAGGTACTAGCTCCAACTCGGTTTTACAGTGAAAACTGCAGGAACTTCAAACCGGCACTAGGAAACACACTGAGAAACTAGAGTAAAAGTTTCCCCTGCAACCCGTTCCCTTTGTGCTAGATGAACGAACGTCTCTCCACATGCTCAGTTCTGAGAGATAAGTGTGTGTGAAAGCCGTTCTTCAACTAGATTGTTGGGAACACAAAGTTCCTTTTCAGTTGCAAACTACACTCCATACATAAATATGGGGAGGTACTAGCTCCAACACGGTTTTACAGTGAAAACTGCAGGAACTTCAATCCGACACTAGGAAACACACTGAGAAACTAGAGTAAAAGTTTCCCCTGCAACCCGTTCCCTTGGTGCTAGATGAACGAACGTCTCTCCACATGCTCAGTTCTGAGAGATAAGTGTGTGTGAAAGCCGTCCTTCAACTAGATTGTTGGGAACACAAAGTTCCTTTTCAGTTGCAAACTACACGCCATACATATATATGGGGAGGTACTAGCTCCAACTCGGTTTTACAGTGAAAACTGCAGGAACTTCAAACCGGCAGTAGGAAACACACTGAGAAACTAGAGTAAAAGTTTCCCCTGCAACCCGTTCCCTTTGTGCTAGATGAACGAACGTCTCTCCACATGCTCAGTTCTGAGAGATAAGTGTGTGTGTGTAAGCCGTCCTTCAACTAGATTGTTGGGAACACAAAGTTCCTTTTCAGTTGCAAACTACATTCCATACATAAATATGGGGAGGTACTAGCTCCAACACGGTTTTACAGTGAAAACTGCAGGAACTTCAAACCGGCACTAGGAAACACACTGAGAAACTAGAGTAAAAGTTTCCCCTGCAACCCGTTCCCTTTGTGCTAGATGAACGAACGTCTCTCCACATGCTCAGTTCTGAGAGATAAGTGTGTGTGAAAGCCGTCCTTCAACTAGATTGTTGGGAACACAAAGTTCCTTTTCAGTTGCAAACTACACGCCATACATATATATGGGGAGGTACTAGCTCCAACTCGGTTTTACAGTGAAAACTGCAGGAAATTCAAACCGGCACTAGGAAACACACTGAGAAACTAGAGTAAAAGTTTCCCCTGCAAACCGTTCCCTTTGTGCTAGATGAACGAACGTCTCTCCACATGCTCAATTCTGAGAGATAATTGTGTGTGAAAGCCGTCCTTCAACTAGATTGTTGGGAACACAAAGTTCCTTTTCAGTTGCAAACTACACTCCATACATATATATGGGGAAGTACTAGCTCCAACTCGGTTTTACAGTGAAATCTGCAGGAACTTCAAACCGGCACTAGGAAACACACTGAGAAACTAGAGTAAAAGTTTCCCCTGCAACCCGTTCCCTTTGTGCTAGATGAACGAACGTCCCTCCTCATGCTCTGTTCTGAGAGGTAAGTGTGTGTGAAAGCCGTCCTTCAACTAGATTGTTGGGAACACAAAGTTCCTTTTCAGTTGCAAACTACACTCCATACTTATATATAGGGAGGTAATAGCTCCAACTCGGTTTTACAGTGAAAACTGCAGGAACTTCAAACCGGCACTAGGAAACACACTGAGAAACTAGAGTAAATGTTTCCGCTGCAACCCGTTCCCTTTGTGCTAGATGAACGAACGTCTCTCCACATACACAGTTCTGAGAGTTAAGTGTGTGTGAAAGCCGTCCTTCAACTAGATTGTTGGGAACACAAAGTTCCTTTTCAGTTGCAAACTACACTCCATACATATATATGGGGAGGTACTAGCTCCAACTCGGTTTTACAGTGAAAACTGCAGGAACTTCAAACCGGCACTAGGAAACACACTGAGAAACTAGAGTAAAAGTTTCCCCTGCAACCCGTTCCCTGTGTGCTAGATGAACGAACGTCTCTCCACATGCTCAGTTCTGAGAGATAAGTGTGTGTGAAAGCCGTCCTTCACCTAGATTGTTGGGAACACAAAGTTCTTTTCAGTTGCAAACTACACTCCATACATATATATGGGGAGGTACTGGCTCCAACTCGGTTTTACTGTGAAAACTGCAGGAACTTCAAACCGGCACTTGGAAATACACTGAGAAACTAGAGTAAAAGTTTCCCCTGCAACCCGTTCCCTTTGTGCTAGATGAACGAACGTCTCTCCACATGCTCAGTTCTGCGAGATAAGTGTGTGTGAAAGCCGTCCTTCAACTAGATTGTTGGGAACACAAAGTTCCTTTTCAGTTGCAAACTACATTCCATACATAAATATGGGGAGGTACTAGCTCCAACACGGTTTTACAGTGAAAACTGCAGGAACTTCAAACCGGCACTAGGAAACACACTGAGAAACTAGAGTAAAAGTTTCCCCTGCAACCCGTTCCCTTTGTGCTAGATGAACGAACGTCTCTCCACATGCTCAGTTCTGAGAGATAAGTGTGTGTGAAAGCCGTCCTTCAACTAGATTGTTGGGAACACAAAGTTCCTTTTCAGTTGCAAACTACACGCCATACATATATATGGGGAGGTACTAGCTCCAACTCGGTTTTACAGTGAAAACTGCAGGAAATTCAAACCGGCACTAGGAAACACTCTGAGAAACTAGAGTAAAAGTTTCCCCTGCAAACCGTTCCCTTTGTGCTAGATGAACGAACGTCTCTCCACATGCTCAGTTCTGAGAGATAAGTGTGTGTGAAAGCCGTCCTTCAACTAGATTGTTGGGAACACAAAGTTCCTTTTCAGTTGCAAACTACACTCCATACATATATATGGGGAGGTACTAGCTCCAACTCGGTTTTACAGTGAAAACTGCAGGAACTTCAAACCGGCACTAGGAAACACACTGAGAAACTAGAGTAAAAGTTTCCCCTGCAACCCGTTCCCTTTGTGCTAGATGAACGAACGTCCCTCCACATGCTCAGTTCTGAGAGGTAAGTGTGTGTGAAAGCCGTCCTTCAACTAGATTGTTGGGAACACAAAGTTCCTTTTCAGTTGCAAACTACACTCCATACATATATATAGGGAGGTAATAGCTCCAACTCGGTTTTACAGTGAAAACTGCAGGAACTTCAAACCGGCACTAGGAAACACACTGAGAAACTAGAGTAAATGTTTCCGCTGCAACCCGTTCCCTTTGTGCTAGATGAACGAACGTCTCTCCACATACACAGTTCTGAGAGTTAAGTGTGTGTGAAAGCCGTCCTTCAACTAGATTGTTGGGAACACAAAGTTCCTTTTCAGTTGCAAACTACACTCCATACATATATATTGGGAGGTACTAGCTCCAACTCGGTTTTACAGTGAAAGCTGCAGGAACTTCAAACCGGCACTAGGAAACACACTGAGAAACTAGAGTAAAAGTTTCCCCTGCAACCCGTTCCCTGTGTGCTAGATGAACGAACGTCTCTCCACATGCTCAGTTCTGAGAGATAAGTGTGTGTGAAAGCCGCCTTCAACTAGATTGTTGGGAACACAAAGTTCCTTTTCAGTTGCAAACTACACTCCATACATATATATGGGGAGGTACTGGCTCCAACTCGGTTTTACAGTGAAAACTGCAGGTACTTCAACCCGGCACTTGGAAATACACTGAGAAACTAGAGTAAAAGTTTCCCCTGCAACCCGTTCCCTTTGTGTTAGATGAACGAACGTCTCTCCACATGCTCAGTTCTGCGAGATAAGTGTGTGTGAATGCCTTCCTTCTACTAGATTGTTGGGAACACAAAGTTCCTTTTCAGTTGCAAACTACACTCCATACATATAAATGGAGAGGTACTGGCTCCAACTCGATTTTACAGTGAAAACTGCAGGAACTTCAAACCGGCACTAGGAAACACACTGAGAAACTAGAGTAAAAGTTTCCCCTGCAACCCGTTCCCTTTGTGCTAGATGAACGAACGTCTCTCCACATGCTCAGTTCTGAGAGATAAGAGTGTGTGAAAGCCGTCCTTCACCTAGATTGTTGGGAACACAAAGTTCCTTTTCAGTTGCAAACTACACTCCATACATATATATGGGGAGGTACTAGCTCCAACTCGGTTTTACAGTGAAAACTGCAGGAACTTCAAACCGGCACTAGGAAACACACTGAGAAACTAGAGTAAAAGTTTCCCCTGCAACCCGTTCCCTTTGTGCTAGATGAACGAACGTCTCTCCACATGCTCATTTCTGAGAGATAAGTGTGTGTGAAAGCCGTCCTTCAACTAGATTGTTGGGAACACAAAGTTCCTTTTCAGTTGCAAACTACACTCCATACATATATATGGGGAGGTACTAGCTCCAACTCGGTTTTACAGTGAAAACTGCAGGAACTTCAAACCGGCACTAGGAAACACACTGGGAAACTAGTGTAAAAGTTTCCCCTGCAACCCGTTCCCTTTGTGCTAGATGAACGAACGTCTCTCCACATGCTCTGTTCTGAGAGATATGTGTGTGTGAAAGCCGTCCTTCACCTAGATTGTTGGGAACACAAAGTTCCTTTTCAGTTGAAAACTACACTCCATACATAAATATGGGGAGGTACTAGCTCCAACTCGGTTTTACAGTGAAAACTGCAGGAACTTCAAACCGGCACTAGGAAACACACTGAGAAACAAGAGTAAAAGTTTCCCCTGCAACCCGTTCCCTTTGTGCTAGATGAACGAACGTCTCTCCACATGCTCAGTTCTGAGAGGTAAGTGTGTGTGAAAGCCTTCCTTCAACTAGATTGTTGGGAACACAAAGTTCCTTTTCAGTTGCAAACTACACTCCATACATATATATGGGGAGGTACTAGCTCCATCTCGGTTTTACAGTGAAAACTGCAGGAACTTCAAACCGGCACTAGGAAACACACTGAGAAACTAGAGTAAAAGTTTCCCCTGCAACCCGTTCCCTGTGTGATAGATGAACGAACGTCTCTCCAAATGCTCAGTTCTGAGAGATAAGTGTGTGTGAAAGCCGTCCTTCAACTAGATTGTTGGGAACACAAAGTTCCTTTTCAGTGGCAAACTACACTCCTTACATATATATGGGAAGGTACTGGCTCCAACTCGGTTTTACAGTGAAAACTGCAGGAACTTCAAACCGGCACTTGGAAATACACTGAGAAACTAGAGTAAAAGTTTCCCCTGCAACCCGTTCCCTTTTTCCTAGATGAACGAACGTCTCTCCACATGCTCCGTTCTGAGAGATAAGTGTGTGGGAGAGCCGTCCTTCAACTAGATTGTTGGGAACACAAATTTCCTTTTCAGTTGCAAACTACACTCCATAAATATATATGGGGAGGTACTGGCTCCAACTCGATTTTACAGTGAAAACTGCAGGAACTTCAAACCGGCACTAGGAAACACACTGAGAAACTAGAGTAAAAGTTTCCCCTGCAACCCGTTCCCTTTGTGCTAGATGAATGAACGTCTCTCCACATTCTCAGTTCTGAGAGATAAGTGTGTGTGAAAGCCGTCCTTCAACTAGATTGTTGGGAACACAAAGTTCCTTTTCAGTTGCAAACTACACTCCATACATATATATGGGTAGGTACTAGCTCCAACTCGGTTTTACAGTGAAAACTGCAGGAACTTCAAACCGGCACTAGGAAACACACTGAGAAACTAGAGTAAAAGTTTCCCCTGCAACCCGTTCCCTTTGTGCTAGATGAACGAACGTCTCTCCACATGCTCATTTCTGAGAGATAATTGTGTGTGAAAGCCATCCTACAACTAGATTGTTGGGAACACAAAGTTCCTTTTCAGTTGCAAACTACACTCCATACATATATATGGGGAGGTACTAGCTCCAACACGGTTTTACAGTGAAAACTGCAGGAACTTCAAACCGGCACTAGGAAACACACTGAGAAACTAGAGTAAAAGTATCCCCTGCAACCCGTTCCCTTTGTGCTAGATGAACGAACGTCTCTCCACATGCTCAGTTCTGAGAGATAAGTGTGTGTGAAAGCCGTCCTTCAACTAGATTGTTGGGAACACAAAGTTCCTTTTCAGTTGCAAACTACACGCCATACATATATATGGGGAGGTACTAGCTCCAACTCGGTTTTACAGTGAAAACTGCAGGAACTTCAAACCGGCACTAGGAAACACACTGAGAAACTAGAGTAAAAGTTTCCCCTGCAACCCGTTCCCTTTGTGCTAGATGAACGAACGTCTCTCCACATGCTCAGTTCTGAGAGATAAGTGTGTGTGAAAGCCGTCCTTCAACTAGATTGTTGGGAACACAAAGTTCCTTTTCAGTTGCAAACTACACTCCATACATAAATATGGGGAGGTACTAGCTCCAACACGGTTTTACAGTGAAAACTGCAGGAACTTCAAACCGACACTAGGAAACACACTGAGAAACTAGAGTAAAAGTTTCCCCTGCAACCCGTTCCCTTTGTGCTAGATGAACGAACGTCTCTCCACATGCTCAGTTCTGAGAGATAAGTGTGTGTGAAAGCCGTCCTTCAACTAGATTGTTGGGAACACAAAGTTCCTTTTCAGTTGCAAACTACACGCCATACATATATATGGGGAGGTACTAGCTCCAACTCGGTTTTACAGTGAAAACTGCAGGAACTTCAAACCGGCACTAGGAAACACACTGAGAAACTAGAGTAAAAGTTTCCCCTGCAACCCGTTCCCTTTGTGCTAGATGAACGAACGTCTCTCCACATGCTCAGTTCTGAGAGATAAGTTGTGTGAAAGCCGTCCTTCAACTAGATTGTTGGGAACACAAAGTTCCTTTTCAGTTGCAAACTACACTCCATACATAAATATGGGGAGGTACTAGCTCCAACACGGTTTTACAGTGAAAACTGCAGGAACTTCAAACCGGCACTAGGAAACACAGTGAGAAACTAGAGTAAAAGTTTCCCCTGCAAACCGTTCCCTTTGTGCTAGATGAACGAACGTATCTCCACATGCTCAGTTCTGAGAGATAAGTGTGTGTGAAAGCCGTCCTTCAACTAGATTGTTGGGAACACAAAGTTCCTTTTCAGTTGCAAACTACACGCCATACATATATATGGGGAGGTACTAGCTCCAACTCGGTTTTACAGTGAAAACTGCAGGAACTTCAAACCGGCACTAGGAAACACACTGAGAAACTAGAGTAAAAGTTTCCCCTGCAACCCGTTCCCTTTGTGCTAGATGAACGAACGTCTCTCCACATGCTCAGTTCTGAGAGATAAGTGAGTGTGAAAGCCGTCCTTCAACTAGATTGTTGGGAACACAAAGTTCCTTTTCAGTTGCAAACTACACTCCATACATATATATGGGGAAGTACTAGCTCCAACTCGGTTTTACAGTGAAAACTGCAGGAACTTCAAACCGGCACTAGGAAACACAGTGAGAAACTAGAGTAAAAGTTTCCCCTGCAACCCGTTCCCTTTGTGCTAGATGAACGAACGTCCCTCCACATGCTCAGTTCTGAGAGGTAAGTGTGTGTGAAAGCCGTCCTTCAACTAGATTGTTGGGAACACAAAGTTCCTTTTCAGTTGCAAACTACACTCCATACATATATATGGGGAGGTAATAGCTCCAAATCGGTTTTACAGTGAAAACTGCAGGAACTTCAAACCGGCACTAGGAAACACACTGAGAAACTAGAGTAAATGTTTCCGCTGCAACCCGTTCCCTTTGTGCTAGATGAACGAACGTCTCTCCACATACACAGTTCTGAGAGTTAAGTGTGTGTGAAAGCCGTCCTTCAACTAGATTGTTGGGAACACAAAGTTCCTTTTCAGTTGCAAACTACACTCCATACATATATATGGGGAGGTACTAGCTCCAACTCGGTTTTACAGTGAAAGCTGCAGGAACTTCAAACCGGCACTAGGAAACACACTGAGAAACTAGAGTAAAAGTTTCCCCTGCAACCCGTTCCCTTTGTGCTAGATGAACGAACGTCTCTCCACATGCTCAGTTCTGAGAGATAAGTGTGTGTGAAAGCCGTCCTTCAACTAGATTGTTGGGAACACAAAGTTCCTTTTCAGTTGCAAACTACACTCCATACATATATATGGGGAGGTACTGGCTCTAACTCGGTTTTACAGTGAAAACTGCAGGAACTTCAAACCGGCACTTGGAAATACACTGAGAAACTAGAGTAAAAGTTTCCCCTGCAACCCGTTCCCTTTGTGCTAGATGAACGAACGTCTCTCCACATGCTCAGTTCTGCGAGATAATTGTGTGTGAATGCCGTCCTTCAACTAGATTGTTGGGAACACAAAGTTCCTTTTCAGTGGCAAACTACACTCCATACATATAAATAGAGAGGTACAGGCTCCAAATCGATTTTACAGTGAAAACTGCAGGAACTTCAAACCGGCACTAGGAAACACACTGAGAAACCAGAGTAAAAGTTTCCCCTGCAACCCGTTCCCTTTGTGCTAGATGAACGAACGTCTCTCCACATGCTCAGTTCTGAGAGATAAGTGTGTGTGAAAGCCGCCCTTCACCTAGATTGTTGGGAACACAAAGTTCCTTTTCAGTTGCAAACTACACTCCATACATATATATGGGGAGGTACTAGCTCCAACTCGGTTTTACAGTGAAAACTGCAGGAACTTCAAACCGGCACTAGGAAACACACTGAGAAACTAGAGTAAAAGTTTCCCCTGCAACCCGTTCCCTTTGTGCTAGATGAACGAACGTCTCTCCACATGCTCAGTTCTGAGAGATAAGTGTGTGTGAAAGCCGTCCTTCAACTAGATTGTTGGGAACACAAAGTTCCTTTTCAGTTGCAAACTACACTCCATACATATATATGGGGAGGTACTAGCTCCAACTCGGTTTTACAGTGAAAACTGCAGGAACTTCAAACCGGCACTAGGAAACACACTGAGAATCTAGAGTAAAAATTTCCCCTGCAACCTGTTCCCATTGTGCTAGATGAACGAAAGTCTCTCCACATGCTAAGTTCTGAGAGATAAGTGTGTGTGAAAGCCGTCCTTCAACTAGATTGTTGGGAACACAAAGTTCCTTTTCAGTTGCAAACTACACGCCATACATATATATGGGGAGGTACTAGCTCCAACACGGTTTTACAGTGAAAACTGCAGGAATTTCAAACCGACACTAGGAAACACACTGAGAAACTAGAGTAAAAGTTTCCCCTGCAACCCGTTCCCTTTGTGCTAGATGAACGAACGTCTCTCCACATGCTCAGTTCTGAGAGATAAGTTGTGTGAAAGCCGTCCTTCAACTAGATTGTTGGGAACACAAAGTTCCTTTTCAGTTGCAAACTACACTCCATACATAAATATGGGGAGGTACTAGCTCCAACACGGTTTTACAGTGAAAACTGCAGGAACTTCAAACCGGCACTAGGAAACACACTGAGAAACTAGAGTAAAAGTTTCCCCTTCAACCCGTTCCCTTTGTGCTAGATGAACGAACGTCTCTCCACATGCTCAGTTCTGAGAGTTAAGTGTGTGTGAAAGCCGGCCTTCAACTAGATTGTTGGGAACACAAAGTTCCTTTTCAGTTGCAAACTACACGCCATACATATATATGGGGAGGTACTAGCTCCAACTCGGTTTTACAGTGAAAACTGCAGGAACTTCAAACCGGCACTAGGAAACACACTGAGAAACTAGAGTAAAAGTTTCCCCTGCAACCCGTTCCCTTTGTGCTAGATGAACGAACGTCTGTCCACATGCTCAGTTCTGAGAGATAAGTGTGTGTGAAAGCCGTACTTCAACTAGATTGTTGGGAACACAAAGTTCCTTTTCAGTTGCAAACTACACTCCATACATAAATATGGGGAGGTACTAGCTCCAACACGGTTTTACAGTGAAAACTGCAGGAACTTCAAACCGACACTAGGAAACACACTGAGAAACTAGAGTAAAAGTTTCCCCTGCAACCCGTTCCCTTTGTGCTAGATGAACGAACGTCTCTCCACATGCTCAGTTCTGAGAGATAAGTGTGTGTGAAAGCCGTCCTTCAACTAGATTGTTGGGAACACAAAGTTCCTTTTCAGTTGCAAACTACACGCCATACATATATATGGGGAGGTACTAGCTCCAACTCGGTTTTACAGTGAAAACTGCAGGAACTTCAAACCGGCACTAGGAAACACACTGAGAAACTAGAGTAAAAGTTTCCCCTGCAACCCGTTCCCTTTGTGCTAGATGAACGAACGTCTTTCCACATGCTCAGTTCTGAGAGATAAGTTGTGTGAAAGCTGTCCTTCAACTAGATTGTTGGGAACACAAAGTTCCTTTTCAGTTGCAAACTACATTCCATACATAAATATGGGGAGGTACTAGCTCCAACACGGTTTTACAGTGAAAACTGCAGGAACTTCAAACCGGCACTAGGAAACACACTGAGAAACTAGAGTAAAAGTTTCCCCTGCAACCCGTTCCCTTTGTGCTAGATGAACGAACGTCTCTCCACATGCTCAGTTCTGAGAGATAAGTTGTGTGAAAGCCGTCCTTCAACTAGATTGTTGGGAACACAGAGTTCCTTTTCAGTTGCAAACTACATTCCATACATAAATATGGGGAGGTACTAGCTCCAACACGGTTTTACAGTGAAAACTGCAGGAACTTCAAACCGGCACTAGGAAACACACTGAGAAACTAGAGTAAAAGTTTCCCCTGCAACCCGTTCCCTTTGTGCTAGATGAACGAACGTCTCTCCACATGCTCAGTTCTGAGAGATAAGTGTGTGTGAAAGCCGTCCTTCAACTAGATTGTTGGGAACACAAACTTCCTTTTCAGTTGCAAACTACACGCCATACATATATATGGGGAGGTAATAGCTCCAACTCGGTTTTACAGTGAAAACTGCAGGAAATTCAAACCGGCACTAGGAAACACACTGAGAAACTAGAGTAAATGTTTCTGCTGCAACCCGTTCCCTTGGTGCTAGATGAACGAACGTCTCTCCACATGCTCAGTTCTGAGAGTTAAGTGTGTGTGAAAGCCGTCCTTCAACTAGATTGTTGGGAACACAAAGTTCCTTTTCAGTTGCAAACTACACTCCATACATATATATGGGGAGGTACTAGCTCCAACTCGGTTTTACAGTGAAAGCTGCAGGAACTTCAAACCGGCACTAGGAAACACACTGAGAAACTAGAGTAAAAGTTTCCCCTGCAACCCGTTCCCTGTGTGCTAGATGAACGAACGTCTCTCCACATGCTCAGTTCTGAGAGATAAGTGTGTGTGAAAGCCGTCCTTCACCTAGATTGTTGGGAACACAAAGTTCCTTTTCAGTTGCAAACTACACTCCATACATATATATGGGGAGGTACTGGCTCCAACTCGGTTTTACAGTGAAAACTGCAGGAACTTCAAACCGGCACTTGGAAATACACTGAGAAACTAGAGTAAAAGTTTCCCTGCAACCCGTTCCCTTTGTGCTAGATGAACGAACGTCTCTCCACATGCTCAGTTCTGCGAATTAAGTGTGTGTGAATGCCGTCCTTCAACTAGATTGTTGGGAACACAAAGTTCCTTTTCAGTTGCAAACTACATTCCATACATAAATATGTGGAGGTACTAGCTCCAACACGGTTTTACAGTGAAAACTGCAGGAACTTCAAACCGGCACTAGGAAACACACTGAGAAACTAGAGTAAAAGTTTCCCCTGCAACCCGTTCCCTTTGTGCTAGATGAACGAACGTCTCTCCACATGCTCAGTTCTGAGAGATAAGTGTGTGTGAAAGCCGTCCTTCAACTAGATTGTAGGGAACACAAAGTTCCTTTTCAGTTGCAAACTACACGCCATACATATATATGGGGAGGTACTAGCTCCAACTCGGTTTTACAGTGAAAACTGCAGGAAATTCAAACCGGCACTAGGAAACACACTGAGAAACTAGAGTAAAAGTTTCCCCTGCAAACCGTTCCCTTTGTGCTAGATGAACGAAAGTCTCTCCACATGCTCAGTTCTGAGAGATAAGTGTGTGTGAAAGCCGTCCTTCAACTAGATTGTTGGGAACACAAAGTTTCTTTTCAGTTGCAAACTACACTCCATACATATATATGGGGAAGTACTAGCTCCAACTCGGTTTTACAGTGAAAACTGCAGGAACTTCAAACCGGCACTAGGAAACACACTGAGAAACTAGAGTAAAAGTTTCCCCTGCAACCCGTTCCCTTTGTGCTATATGAACGAACGTCCCTCCACATGCTCAGTTCTGAGAGGTAAGTGTGTGTGAAAGCCGTCCTTCAACTAGATTGTTGGGAACACAAAGTTCCTTTTCAGTTGCAAACTACACTCCATACATATATATAGTGAGGTAATAGCTCCAACTCGGTTTTACAGTGAAAACTGCAGGAACTTCAAACCGGCACTAGGAAACACACTGAGAAACTAGAGTAAATGTTTCCGCTGCAACCCGTTCCCTTTGTGCTAGATGAACGAACGTCTCTCCACATACACAGTTCTGAGGGTTAAGTGTGTGTGAAAGCCGTCCTTCAACTAGATTGTTGGGAACACAAAGTTCCTTTTCAGTTGCAAACTACACTCCATACATGTATATGGGGAGGTACTAGCTCCAACTCGGTTTTACAGTGAAAGCTGCAGGAACTTCAAGCCGGCACTAGGAAACACACTGAGAAACTAGAGTAAAAGTTTCCCCTGCAACCCGTTCCCTGTGTGCTAGATGAACGAACGTCTCTCCACATGCTCAGTTCTGAAAGATAAGTGTGTGTGAAAGCCGTCCTTCAACTAGATTGTTGGGAACACAAAGTTCCTTTTCAGTTGCAAACTACACTCCATACATATATATGGGGAGGTACTGGCTCCAACTCGGTTTTACAGTGAAAACTGCAGGAACTTCAAACCGGCACTTGGAAATACACTGAGAAACTAGAGTAAAAGTTTCCCCTGCAACCCGTTCCATTTGTGCTAGATGAACGAACGTCTCTCCACATGCTCAGTTCTGCGAGATAAGTGTGTGTGAATGCCGTCCTTCAAGTAGATTGTTGGGAACACAAAGTTCGTTTTCAGTTGCAAACTACACTCCATACATATAAATGGAGAGGTACTGGCTCCAACTCGATTTTACAGTGAAAACTGCAGGAAATTCAAACCGGCACTAGGAAACACACTGAGAAACTAGAGTAAAAGTTTCCCCTGCAACACGTTCCATTTGTGCTAGATGAACGAACGTCTCTCCACATGCTCAGTTCTGAGAGATAAGTGTGTGTGAAAGCCGTCCTTCACCTAGATTGTTGGGAACACAAAGTTCCTTTTCAGTTGCAAACTACACTCCATACATATATATGGGGAGGTACTAGCTCCAACTCGGTTTTACAGTGAAAACTGCAGGAACTTCAACCCGGCACTAGGAAACACACTGAGAAACTAGAGTAAAAATTTCCCCTGCAACCTTTTCCCTTTGTGCTAGATGAACGAAAGTCTCTCCACATGCTCAGTTCTGAGAGATAAGTGTGTGTGAAAGCCGTCCTTCAACTAGATTGTTGGGAACACAAAGTTCCTTTTCAGTTGCAAACTACACTCCATACATATATATGGGGAGGTACTAGCTCCAAATGGGTTTTACAGTGAAAACTGCAGGAACTTCAAACCGGCACTAGGAAACACACTGAGAAACTAGAGTAAAAATTTCCCCTGCAACCTTTTCCCTTTGTGCTAGATGAACGAAAGTCTCTCCACATGCTCAGTTCTGAGAGATAAGTGTGTGTGAAAGCCGTCCTTCAACTAGATTGTTGGGAACACAAAGTTCCTTTTCAGTTGCAAACTACACTCCATACATATATAAGGGGAGGTACTAGCTCCAACTCGGTTTTACAGTGAAAACTGCAGGAACTTCAAACCGGCACTAGGAAACACACTGAGAAACTAGAGTAAAAGTTTCACCTGCAACCCGTTCCCTTTGTGCTAGATGAACAAACGTCTCTCCACATGCTCATTTCTGAGAGATAAGTGTGTGTGAAAGCCGTCCTTCAACTAGATTGTTGGGAACACAAAGTTCCTTTTCAGTTGCAAACTACACTCCATAAATATATATGGGGAGGTACTAGCTCCAACTCGGTTTTACAGTGAAAACTGCAGGAACTTCAAACCGGCACTAGGAAACACACTGGGAAACTAGTGTAAAAGTTTCCCCTACAAACCGTTCCCTTTGTGCTAGATGAACGAACGTCTCTCCACATGCTCAGTTCTGAGAGATATGTGTGTGTGAAAGCCGTCCTTCACCTAGATTGTTGGGAACACAAAGTTCCTTTTCAGTTGAAAACTACACTCCATACATAAATATGGGGAGGTACTAGCTCCAACTCGGTTTTACAGTGAAAACTGCAGGAACTTCAAACCGGCACTAGGAAACACACTGAGAAACAAGAGTAAAAGTTTCCCCTGCAACCCGTTCCCTTTGTGCTAGATGAATGAACGTCTCTCCACATTCTCAGTTCTGAGAGATAAGTGTGTGTGAAAGCCGTCCTTCAACTAGATTGTTGGGAACACAAAGTTCCTTTTCAGTTGCAAACTACACTCCATACATATATAAGGGGAGGTACTAGCTCCAACTCGGTTTTACAGTGAAAACTGCAGGAACTTCAAACCGGCACTAGGAAACACACTGAGAAACTAGAGTAAAAGTTTCCCCTGCAACCCGTTCCCTTTGTGCTAGATGAACGAACGTCTCTCCACATGCTCAGTTCTGAGAGATAAGTGTGTGTGAAAGCCGTCCTTCAACTAGATTATTGGGAACACAAAGTTCCTTTTCAGTTGCAAACTACACTCCATACATATATATGGGGAGGTACTAGCTCCAACTCGGTTTTACAGTGAAAACTGCAGGAACTTCAAACCGGCACTAGGAAACACACTGAGAAACTAGAGTAAAAGTTTCCCCTGCAACCTGTTCCCTTTGTGCTAGATGAACGAAAGTCTCTCCACATGCTCAGTTCTGAGAGATAAGTGTGTGTGAAAGCCGTTCTTCAACTAGATTGTTGGGAACACAAAGTTCCTTTTCATTTGCAAACTACACTCCATACATATATAAGGGGAGGTACTAGCTCCAACTCGGTTTTACAGTGAAAACTGCAGGAACTTCAAACCGGCACTAGGAAACACACTGAGAAACTAGAGTAAAAGTTTCCCCTGCAACCCGTTCCCTTTGTGCTAGATGAACAAACGTCTCTCCACATGCTCATTTCTGAGAGATAAGTGTGTGTGAAAGCCGTCCTTCAACTAGATTGTTGGGAACACAAAGTTCCTTTTCAGTTGCAAACTACACTCCATACATATATATGGGGAGGTACTAGCTCCAACTCGGTTTTACAGTGAAAACTGCAGGAACTTCAAACCGGCACTAGGAAACACACTGAGAAACTAGTGTAAAAGTTTCCCCTGCAACCCGTTCCCTTTGTGCTAGATGAACGAACGTCTCTCCACATGCTCAGTTCTGAGAGATATGTGTGTGTGAAAGCCGTCCTTCACCTAGATTGTTGGGAACACAAAGTTCCTTTTCAGTTGAAAACTACACTCCATACATAAATATGGGTAGGTACTAGCTCCAACTCGGTTTTACAGTGAAAACTGCAGGAACTTCAAACCGGCACTAGGAAACACACTGAGAAACTAGAGTAAAAGTTTCCCCTGCAACCCGTTCCCTTTGTGCTAGATGAACGAACGTCTCTCCACATGATAAGTTCTGAGAGGTAAGTGTGTGTGAAAGCCGTCCTTCAACTAGATTGTTGGGAACACAAAGTTCCTTTTCAGTTGCAAACTACACTCCATACATATATATGGGGAGGTACTAGCTCCAACTCGGTTTTACAGTGAAAACTGCAGGAACTTCAAATCGGCACTAGGAAACACACTGAGAAACTAGAGTAAAAGTTTCCCCTCAAACCGTTCCCTGTGTGCTAGATGAACGAACGTCTCTCCACATGCTCAGTTCTGAGAGATAAGTGTGTGTGAAAGCCGTCCTTCAACTTGATTGTTGGGAACACAAAGTTCCTTTTCAGTGGCAAACTACACTCCATACATATATATGGGGAGGTACTGGCTCCAACTCGGTTTTACAGTGAAAACTGCAGGAAGTTCAAACCGGCACTTGGAAATACACTGAGAAACTAGAGTAAAAGTTTCCCCTGCAACCCGTTCCCTTTTTCCTAGATGAACGAACGTCTCTCCACATGCTCAGTTCTGAGAGATAAGTGTGTGTGAGAGCCGTCCTTCAACTAGATTGTTGGGAACACAAAGTTCCTTTTCAGTTGCAAACTACACTCCATACATATATATGGGGAGGTACTAGCTCCAACTCGGTTTTACAGTGAAAACTGCAGGAACTTCAAACCGGCACTAGGAAACACACTGAGAAACTAGAGTAAAAGTTTCCCCTGCAACCCGTTCCCTTTGTGCTAGATGAACGAACGTCTCTCCACATGCTCAGTTCTGAGAGATAAGTGTGTGTGAAAGCCGTCCTTCAACTAGATTGTTGGGAACACAAAGTTCCTTTTCAGTTGCAAACTACACTCCATACATATATATGGGGAGGTACTAGATCCAAATCGGTTTTACAGTGAAAACTGCAGGAACTTCAAACCGGCACTAGGAAACACACTGAGAAACTAGAGTAAAAGTTTACCCTGCAACCCGTTCCCTTTGTGCTAGATGAACGAACGTCTCTCCACATGCTCAGTTCTGAGAGATAAGTGTGTGTGAAAGCCGTCCTTCAACTAGATTGTTGGGAACACAAAGTTCCTTTTCAGTTGCAAACTACAATCCATACATATATATGGGGAGGTACTAGCTCCAACTCGGTTTTACACTGAAAACTGCAGGAACTTCAAACCGGCACTAGGAAACACACTGAGAAACTAGAGTAAAAGTTTACCCTGCAACCCGTTCCCTTTGTGCTAGATGAACGAACGTCTCTCCACATGCTCAGTTCTGAGAGATATGTGTGTGTGAAAGCCGTCCTTCAACTAGATTGTTGGGAACACAAAGTTCCTTTTCAGTTGCAAACTACACGCCTTACATATATATGGGGAGGTACTAGTTCCAACTCGGTTTTACAGTGAACACTTCAGGAACTTCAAACCGGCACTAGGAAACACACTGAGAAACTAGAGTAAAAGTTTCCCCTGCAACCCGTTCCCTTTGTGCTAGATGAACGAACGTCTCTCCACATGCTCAGTTCTGAGAGATAAGTGTGTGTGAAACCGTACTTCAACTAGATTGTTGGGAACACAAAGTTCCTTTTCAGTTGCAAACTACACTCCATACATATATATGGAGAGGTACTAGCTCCAACTCGGTTTTACAGTGAAAACTGCAGAAACTTCAAACCGGCACTAGGAAACACACTGAGAAACTAGAGTAAAAGTTTCCCCTGCAACCCGTTCCCTTTGTGCTAGATGAACGAACGTCTCTCCACATGCTCAGTTCTGAGAGAAAATTGTGTGTGAAAGCCGTCCTTCAACTAGATTGTTGGGAACACAAAGTTCCTTTTCAGTTGCAAACTACACTCCATACATATATATGGGGAGGTACTAGCTCCAACTCGGTTTTACAGTGAAAACTGCAGGAACTTCAAACCGGCACTAGGAAACACACTGAGAAACTAGAGTAAAAGTTTCCCCTGAAACCTGTTCCCTTTGTGCTAGATGAACGAAAGTCTCTCCACATGCTCAGTTCTGAGAGATAAGTGTGTGTGAAAGCCGTCCTTCAACTAGATTGTTGGGAACACAAAGTTCCTTTTCATTTGCAAACTACACTCCATACATATATAAGGGGAGGTACTAGCTCCAACTCGGTTTTACAGTGAAAACTGCAGGAACTTCAAACCGGCACTAGGAAACACACTGAGAAACTAGAGAAAAAGTTTCCCCTGCAACCCGTTCCCATTGTGCTAGATGAACAAACGTCTCTCCACATGCTCATTTCTGAGAGATAAGTGTGTGTGAAAGCCGTCCTTCAACTAGATTGTTGGGAACACAAAGTTCCTTTTCAGTTGCAAACTACACTCCATACATATATATGGGGAGGTACTAGCTCCAACTCGGTTTTACAGTGAAAACTGCAGGAACTTCAAACCGGCACTAGGAAACACACTGAGAAACTAGTGTAAAAGTTTCCCCTGCAACCCGTTCCCTTTGTGCTAGATGAACGAACGTCTCTCCACATGCTCAGTTCTGAGAGATATGTGTGTGTGAAAGCCGTCCTTCACCTAGATTGTTGGGAACACAAAGTTCCTTTTCAGTTGAAAACTACACTCCATACATAAATATGGGGAGGTACTAGCTCCAACTCGGTTTTACAGTGAAAACTGCAGGAACTTCAAACCGGCACTAGGAAACACACTGAGAAACTAGAGTAAAAGTTTCCCCTGCAACCCGTTCCCTTTGTGCTAGATGAACGAACGTCTCTCCACATGATAAGTTCTGAGAGGTAAGTGTGTGTGAAAGCCTTCCTTCAACTAGATTGTTGGGAACACAAAGTTCCTTTTCAGTTGCAAACTACACTCCATACATATATATGGGGAGGTACTAGCTCCAACTCGGTTTTACAGTGAAAACTGCAGGAACTTCAAACCGGCACTAGGAAACACACTGAGAAACTAGAGTAAAAGTTTCCCCTGCAAACCGTTCCCTGTGTGCTAGATGAACGAACGTCTCTCCACATGCTCAGTTCTGAGAGATAAGTGTGTGTGAAAGCCGTCCTTCAACTTGATTGTTGGGAACACAAAGTTCCTTTTCAGTGGCAAACTACACTCCATACATATATATGGGGAGGTACAGGCTCCAACTAGGTTTTACAGTGAAAACTGCAGGAACTTCAAACCGGCACTTGGAAATACACTGAGAAACTAGAGTAAAAGTTTCCCCTGCAACCCGTTCCCTTTTTCCTAGATGAACGAACGTCTCTCCACATGCTCAGTTCTGAGAGATAAGTGTGTGTGAGAGCCGTCCTTCAACTAGATTGTTGGGAACACAAAGTTCCTTTTCAGTTGCAAACTACAATCCATACATATATAAGGGGAGGTACTAGCTCCAACTCGGTTTTACAGTGAAAACTGCAGGAACTTCAAACCGGCACTAGGAAACACACTGAGAAACTAGAGTAAAAGTTTCCCCTGCAACCCGTTCCCTTTGTGCTAGATGAATGAACGTCTCTCCACATGCTCAGTTCTGAGAGATAAGTGTGTGTGAAAGCCGTCCTTCAACTAGATTGTTGGGAACACAAAGTTCCTTTTCAGTTGCAAACTACACTCCATACATATATATGGGGAGGTACTAGCTCCAAATCGGTTTTACAGTGAAAACTGCAGGAACTTCAAACCGGCACTAGGAAACACACTGAGAAACTAGAGTAAAAGTTTCTCCTGCAACCCGTTCCCTTTGTGCTAGATGAACGAACGTCTCTCCACATGCTCAGTTCTGAGAGATAAGTGTGTGTGAAAGCCGTCCTTCAACTAGATTGTTGGGAACACAAAGTTCCTTTTCAGTTGCAAACTACACTCCATACATATATATGGGGAGGTACTAGCTCCAACCCGGTTTTACACTGAAAACTGCAGGAACTTCAAACCGGCACTAGGAAACACACTGAGAAACTAGAGTAAAAGTTTACCCTGCAACCCGTTCCCTTTGTGCTACATGAACGAACGTCTCTCCACATGCTCAGTTCTGAGAGATATGTGTGTGTGAAAGCCGTCCTTCAACTAGATTGTTGGGAACACAAAGTTCCTTTTCAGTTGCAAACTACACGCCTTACATATATATGGGGAGGTACTAGTTCCAACTCGGTTTTACAGTGAACACTTCAGGAACTTCAAACCGGCACTAGGAAACACACTGAGAAACTAGAGTAAAAGTTTCCCCTGCAACCCGTTCCCTTTGTGCTAGATGAACGAACGTCTCTCCACATGCTCAGTTCTGAGAGATAAGTGTGTGTGAAAGCCGTACTTCAACTAGATTGTTGGGAACACAAAGTTCCTTTTCAGTTGCAAACTACACTCCATACATATATATGGGGAATTACTAGCTCCAACTCGTTTTTACAGTGAAAACTGCAGGAACTTCAAACCGGCACTAGGAAACACACTGAGACTCTAGAGTAAAAGTTTCCCCTGCAACCCGTTCCCTTTGTGCTACATGAACGAACGTCTCTCCACATGCTCAGTTCTGAGAGATAAGTGTGTGTGAAAGCCGTCCTTCAACTAGATTGTTGGGAACACAAAGTTCCTTTTCAGTTGCAAACTACACTCCATAAATATATATGGGGAGGTACTAGCTCCAACTCGGTTTTACAGTGAAAACTGCAGGAACTTCAAACCGGCACTAGGAAACACACTGAGAAACTAGAGTAAAAGTTTCCCCTGCAAACCGTTCCCTTTGTGCTAGATGAACGAACGTCTCTCCACATGCTCAGTTCTGAGAGATAAGTGTGTGTGAAAGCCGTCCTTCAACTAGATTGTTGGGAATACAAAGTTCCTTTTCAGTTGCAAACTACACTCCATACATATATATGGAGAGGTACTAGCTCCAACTCGGTTTTACAGTGAAAACTGCAGGAACTTCAAACCGGCACTAGGAAACACACTGAGAAACTAGAGTAAAAGTTTCCCCTGCAACCCGTTCCCTTTGTGCTAGATGAACGAACGTCTCTCCACATGCTCAGTTCTGAGAGATAAGTGTGTGTGAAAGCCGTCCTTCATCAAGATTGTTGGGAACACAAAGTTCCTTTTCAGTTGCAAACTACACTCCATACATATATATGGGGAGGTACTAGCTCCAAATCTGTTTTAAAGTGAAAACTGCAGGAACTTCAAACCGGCACTAGGAAACACACTGAGAAAATAGAGTAAAAGTTTCTCCTGCAACCCGTTCCCTTTGTGCTAGATGAACGAACGTCTCTCCACATGCTCAGTTCTGAGAGATAAGTGTGTGTGAAAGCCGTCCTTCAACTAGATTGTTGGGAACACAAAGTTCATTTTCAGTTGCAAACTACACTCCATACATATATATCGAGAGGTACTAGCTCCAACTCGGTTTTACAGTGAAAACTGCAGGAACTTCAAACCGGCACTAGGAAACACACTGAGAACCTAGAGTAAAAGTTTCCCCTGCAACCCGTTCCCTTTGTGCAAGATGAACGAACGTCTCTCCACATGCTCAGTTCTGAGAGATAAGTGTGTGTGAAAGCCGTCCTTCAACTAGATTGTTGGGAACACAAAGTTCCTTTTCAGTTGCAAATTACACTCCATACATATATATGGGGAGGTACTAGCTCCAACTCTGTTTTACAGTGAAAACTGCAGGAACTTCAAACCGGCACTAGGAAACACACTGAGAAACTAGAGTAAAAGTTTCCCCTGCAACCCGTTCCCTTTGTGCTAGATGAACGAACGTCTCTCCACATGCTCAGTTCTGAGAGATAAGTGTGTGTGAAAGCCGTCCTTCAACTAGATTGTTGGGAACACAAAGTTCCTTTTCAGTTGCAAACTACACTCCATACATATATATGGGGAGGTAGTAGCTCCAACTCGGTTTTACAGTGAAAACTGCAGGAACTTCAAACCGGCACTAGGAAACACACTGAGAAACTAGAGTAAAAGTTTCCCCTGCAACCCGTTCCCTTTGTGCTAGATGAACGAACGTCTCTCCACATGCTCAGTTCTGAGAGATAAGTGTGTGTGAAAGCCGTCCTTCAACTAGATTGTTGGGAACACAAAGTTCCTTTTCAGTTGCAAACTACACTCCATACATATATATGGGAAGGTACTAGCTCCAACTCGGTTTTACAGTGAAAACTGCAGGAACTTCAAACCGGCACTAGGAAACACACTGAGAAACTAGAGTAAAAGTTTCCCCTGCAACCCGTTCCCTTTGTGCTAGATGAACGAACGTCTCTCCACATGCTCAGTTCTGAGAGATAAGTGTGTGTGAAAGCCGTCCTTCAACTAGATTGTTGGGAACACAAAGTTCCTTTTCAGTTGCAAACTACACTCCATACATATATATGGGGAAGTACTAGCTCCAACTCGGTTTTACAGTGAAAACTGCAGGAACTTCAAACCGGCACTAGGAAACACACTGAGAATCTAGAGTAAAAGTTTCCCCTGCAACCCGTTCCCTTTGTGCTAGATGAACGAACGTCTCTCCACATGCTCAGTTCTGAGAGATAAGTGTGTGTGAAAGCCGTCCTTCAACTAGATTGTTGGGAACACAAAGTTCCTTTTCAGTTGCAAACTACACTCCATACATATATATGGGGAGGTAGTAGCTCCAACTCGGTTTTACAGTGAAAACTGCAGGAAATTCAAACCGGCACTAGGAAACACACTGAGAAACTAGAGTAAAAGTTTCCCCTGCAACCCGTTCCCTTTGTGCTAGATGAACGAACGTCTCTCCACATGCTCAGTTCTGAGAGATAAGTGTGTGTGAAAGCCGTCCTTCAACTAGATTGTTGGGAACACAAAGTTCCTTTTCAGTTGCAAACTACACTCCATACATATATAAGGGGAGGTACTAGCTACAACTCGGTTTTACAGTGAAAACTGCAGGAACTTCAAACCGGCACTAGGAAACACACTGCGAAACTAGAGTAAAAGTTTCCCCTGCAACCCGTTCCCTTTGTGCTAGATGAACGAACGTCTCTCCACATGCTCAGTTCTGAGAGATAAGTGTGTGTGAAAGCCGTCCTTCAACTAGATTGTTGGGAACACAAAGTTCTTTTTCAGTTGCAAACTACAATCCATACATATATATGGGGAGGTACTAGCTCCAACTATGTTTTACAGGGAAAACTGCAGGAACTTCAAACCGGCACTAGGAAACACACTGAGAAACTAGAGTAAAAGTTTCCCCTGCAACCCGTTCCCTTTGAGCTACATGAACGAACGAATCTCCACATGCTCTGTTCTGAGAGATAAGTGTGTGTGAAAGCCGTCCTTCAACTAGATTGTTGGGAACACAAAGTTCCTTTTCAGTTGAAAACTACACTCCATACATATATATGGGGAGGTACTAGCTCCAACTCTGTTTTACAGTGAAAACTGCAGGAACTTCAAACCGGCACTAGGAAACACACTGAGAAACTAGAGTAAAAGTTACCCTGTAACCTGTTCCATTTGTGCTAGATGAACGAACGTCTCTCCACATGCTCAGTTCTGAGAGATAAGTGTGTGTGAAAGCCGTCCTTCAACTAGATTGTTAGGAACACAAAGTTCCTTTTCAGTTGCAAACTACACTCCATACATATATAAGGGGAGGTACTAGCTCCAACTCGGTTTTACAGTGAAAACTGCAGGAACTTCAAACCGGCACTAGGAAACACACTGAGAAACTAGAGTAAAAGTTTCCCCTGCAACCCGTTCCCTTTGTGATAGATGAACGAACGTCTCTCCACATGCTCAGTTCTGAGAGATAAGTGTGTGTGAAAGCCGTCCTTCAACTAGATTGTTGGGAACACAAAGTTCCTTTTCAGTTGCAAACTACAATCCATACATATATATGGGGAGGTACTAGCTCCAACTATGTTTTACAGGGAAAACTGCAGGAACTTCAAACCGGCACTAGGAAACACACTGAGAAACTAGAGTAAAAGTTTCCCCTGCAACCCGTTCCCTTTGAGCTACATGAACGAACGACTCTCCACATGCTCTGTTCTGAGAGATAAGTGTGTGTGAAAGCCGTCCTTCAACTAGATTGTTGGGAACACAAAGTTCCTTTTCAGTTGAAAACTACACTCCATACATATATATGGGGTGGTACTAGCTCCAACTCGGTTTTACAGTGAAAACTGCAGGAAATACAAACCGGCACTAGGAAACACACTGAGAAACTAGAGTAAAAGTTTCCCCTGCAACCCGTTCCCTTTGTGCTAGATGAACGAACGTCTCTCCACATGCTCAGTTCTGAGAGATAAGTGTGTGTGAAAGCCGTCCTTCAACTAGATTGTTGGGAACACAAAGTTCATTTTCAGTTGCAAACTACACTCCATACATATATATGGGGAGGTACTAGCTCCAACTCGGTTTTACAGTGAAAACTGCAGGAAATTCAAACCGGCACTAGGAAACACACTGAGAAACTAGAGTAAAAGTTTCCCCTGCAACCCGTTCCCTTTGTGCTAGATGAACGAACGTCTCTCCACATGCTCAGTTCTGAGAGATAAGTGTGTGTGAAAGCCGTCCTTCAACTAGATTGTTGGGAACACAAAGTTCCTTTTCAGTTGCAAACTACACTCCATACATATATATGGGGAGGTACTAGCTCCAACTCGGTTTTACAGTGAAAACTGCAGGAACTTCAAACCGGCACTAGGAAACACACTGAGGAACTAGAGTAAAAGTTTCCCCTGAAACCCGTTCCCTTTGGGCTAGATGAACGAACGTCTCTCCACATGCTCAGTTCTGAGAGATAAGTGTGAGTGAAAGCCGTCCTTCAACTAGATTGTTGGGAACACAAAGTTCCTTTAGAGTTGCAAACTACACTCCATACATATATATGGGGAGGTAGTAGCTCCAACTCGGTTTTACAGTGAAAACTGCAGGAACTTCAAACCGGCACTAGGAAACACACTGAGAAACTAGATTAAAAGTTTCCCCTGCAACCCGTTCCCTTTGTGCTAGATGAACGAACGTCTCTCCACATGCTCAGTTCTGAGAGATAAGTGTGTGTGAAAGCCGTCCTTCAACTAGATTGTTGGGAACACAAAGTTCCTTTTCAGTTGCAAACTACACTCCATACATATATAAGGGGAGGTACTAGCTCCAACTCGGTTTTACAGTGAAAACTGCAGGAACTTCAAACCTGCACTAGGAAACACACTGAGAAACTAGAGTAAAAGATTCCCCTGCAACCCGTTCCCTTTGTGCTAGATGAACGAACGTCTCTCCACATGCTCAGTTCTGAGAGATAAGTGTGTGTGAAAGCCGTCCTTCAACTAGATTGTTGGGAACACAAAGTTCCTTTTCAGTTGCAAACTACACTCCATACATATATATGGGGAGGTAGTAGCTCCAACTCGGTTTTACAGTGAAAACTGCAGGAAATTCAAACCGGCACTAGGAAACACACTGAGAAACTAGAGTAAAAGTTTCCCCTGCAACCCGTTCCCTTTGTGCTAGATGAACGAACGTCTCTCCACATGCTCAGTTCTGAGAGATAAGTGTGTGTGAAAGCCGTCCTTCAACTAGATTGTTGGGAACACAAAGTTCCTTTTCAGTTGCAAACTACACTCCATACATATATAAGGGGAGGTACTAGCTACAACTCGGTTTTACAGTGAAAACTGCAGGAACTTCAAACCGGCACTAGGAAACACACTGAGAAACTAGAGTAAAAGTTTCCCCTGCAACCCGTTCCCTTTGTGCTAGATGAACGAACGTCTCTCCACATGCTCAGTTCTGAGAGATAAGTGTGTGTGAAAGCCGTCCTTCAACTAGATTGTTGGGAACACAAAGTTCTTTTTCAGTTGCAAACTACAATCCATACATATATATGGGGAGGTACTAGCTCCAACTATGTTTTACAGGGAAAACTGCAGGAACTTCAAACCGGCACTAGGAAACACACTGAGAAACTAGAGTAAAAGTTTCCCCTGCAACCCGTTCCCTTTGAGCTACATGAACGAACGAATCTACACATGCTCTGTTCTGAGAGATAAGTGTGTGTGAAAGCCGTCCTTCAACTAGATTGTTGGGAACACAAAGTTCCTTTTCAGTTGAAAACTACACTCCATACATATATATGGGGAGGTACTAGCTCCAACTCTGTTTTACAGTGAAAACTGCAGGAACTTCAAACCGGCACTAGGAAACACACTGAGAAACTAGAGTAAAAGTTACCCTGTAACCTGTTCCATTTGTGCTAGATGAACGAACGTCTCTCCACATGCTCAGTTCTGAGAGATAAGTGTGTGTGAAAGCCGTCCTTCAACTAGATTGTTAGGAACACAAAGTTCCTTTTCAGTTGCAAACTACACTCCATACATATATAAGGGGAGGTACTAGCTCCAACTCGGTTTTACAGTGAAAACTGCAGGAACTTCAAACCGGCACTAGGAAACACACTGAGAAACTAGAGTAAAAGTTTCCCCTGCAACCCGTTCCCTTTGTGATAGATGAACGAACGTCTCTCCACATGCTCAGTTCTGAGAGATAAGTGTGTGTGAAAGCCGTCCTTCAACTAGATTGTTGGGAACACAAAGTTCCTTTTCAGTTGCAAACTACAATCCATACATATATATGGGGAGGTACTAGCTCCAACTATGTTTTACAGGGAAAACTGCAGGAACTTCAAACCGGCACTAGGAAACACACTGAGAAACTAGAGTAAAAGTTTCCCCTGCAACCCGTTCCCTTTGAGCTACATGAACGAACGACTCTCCACATGCTCTGTTCTGAGAGATAAGTGTGTGTGAAAGCCGTCCTTCAACTAGATTGTTGGGAACACAAAGTTCCTTTTCAGTTGAAAACTACACTCCATACATATATATGGGGTGGTACTAGCTCCAACTCGGTTTTACAGTGAAAACTGCAGGAAATTCAAACCGGCACTAGGAAACACACTGAGAAACTAGAGTAAAAGTTTCCCCTGCAACCCGTTCCCTTTGTGCTAGATGAACGAACGTCTCTCCACATGCTCAGTTCTGAGAGATAAGTGTGTGTGAAAGCCGTCCTTCAACTAGATTGTTGGGAACACAAAGTTCCTTTTCAGTTGCAAACTACACTCCATACATATATATGGGGAGGTACTAGCTCCAACTCGTTTTTACAGTGAAAACTGCAGGAAATTCAAACCGGCACTAGGAAACACACTGAGAAACTAGAGTAAAAGTTTCCCCTGCAACCCGTTCCCTTTGTGCTAGATGAACGAACGTCTCTCCACATGCTCAGTTCTGAGAGATAAGTGTGTGTGAAAGCCGTCCTTCAACTAGATTGTTGGGAACACAAAGTTCCTTTTCAGTTGCAAACTACACTCCATACATATATATGGGGAGGTACTAGCTCCAACTCGGTTTTACAGTGAAAACTGCAGGGACTTCAAACCGGCACTAGGAAACACACTGAGAAACTAGAGTAAAAGTTTCCCCTGCAACCCGTTCCCTTTGGGCTAGATGAACGAACGTCTCTCCACATGCTCAGTTCTGAGAGATAAGTGTGAGTGAAAGCCGTCCTTCAACTAGATTGTTGGGAACACAAAGTTCCTTTAGAGTTGCAAACTACACTCCATACATATATATGGGGAGGTAGTAGCTCCAACTCGGTTTTACAGTGAAAACTGCAGGAACTTCAAACCGGCACTAGGAAACACACTGAGAAACTAGATTAAAAGTTTCCCCTGCAACCCGTTCCCTTTGTGCTAGATGAACGAACGTCTCTCCACATGCTCAGTTCTGAGAGATAAGTGTGTGTGAAAGCCGTCCTTCAACTAGATTGTTGGGAACACAAAGTTCCTTTTCAGTTGCAAACTACACTCCATACATATATAAGGGGAGGTACTAGCTCCAACTCGGTTTTACAGTGAAAACTGCAGGAACTTCAAACCGGCACTAGGAAACACACTGAGAAACTAGAGTAAAAGATTCCCCTGCAACCCGTTCCCTTTGTGCTAGATGAACGAACGTCTCTCCACATGCTCAGTTCTGAGAGATAAGTGTGTGTGAAAGCCGTCCTTCAACTAGATTGTTGGGAACACAAAGTTCCTTTTCAGTTGCAAACTACACTCCATACATATATATGGGGAGGTACTAGCTCCAACTCGGTTTTACAGTGAAAACTGCAGGAACTTCAAACCGGCACTAGGAAACACACTGAGAAACTAGAGTAAAAGTTTTCACTGCAACCTGTTCCATTTGTGCTAGATGAACGAACGTCTCTCCACATGCTCAGTTCTGAGAGATAAGTGTGTGTGAAAACCGTCCTTCAACTAGATTGTTGGGAACACAAAGTACCTTTTCAGTTGCAAACTACACTCCATACATATATAAGGGGAGGTACTAGCTCCAACTCGGTTTTACAGTGAAAACTGCAGGAACTTCAAACCTGCACTAGGAAACACACTGAGAAACTAGAGTAAAATTTTCCCCTGCAACCCGTTCCCTTTGTGATAGATGAACGAACGTCTCTCCACATGCTCAGTTCTGAGAGATAAGTGTGTGTGAAAGCCGTCCTTCAACTAGATTGTTGGGAACACAAAGTTCCTTTTCAGTTGCAAACTACACTCCATACATATATATGGGGAGGTACTAGCTCCAACTATGTTTTACAGTGAAAACTGCAGGAACTTCAAACCGGCACTAGGAAAAACACTGAGAAACTAGAGTAAAAATTTCCCCTGCAACCCGTTCCCTTTGAGCTACATGAACGAACGACTCTCCACATGCTCAGTTCTGAGAGATAAGTGTGAGTGAAAGCCGTCCTTCAACTAGATTGTTGGGAACACAAAGTTCCTTTTCAGTTGCAAAATACACTCCATACATATATATGGGGAGGTAGTAGCTCCAACTCGGTTTTACAGTGAAAACTGCAGGAACTTCAAACCGGCACTAGGAAACACACTGAGAAAATAGAGTAAAAGTTTCCCCTGCAACCCGTTCCCTTTGTGCTAGATGAACGAACGTCTCTCCACATGCTCAGTTCTGAGAGATAAGTGTGTGTGAAAGCCGTCCTTCAACTAGATTGTTGGGAACACAAAGTTCCTTTTCAGTTGCAAACTACACTCCATATATATATATGGGGAGGTACTAGCTCCAACTCGGTTTTACAGTGAAAACTGCAGGAACTTCAAACCGGCACTAGGAAACACACAGAGAAACTAGAGTAAAAGTTTCCACTGCAACCTGTTCCATTTGTGCTAGATGAACGAACGTCTCTCCACATGCTCAGTTCTGAGAGATAAGTGTGTGTGAAAGCCGTCCTTCAACTAGATTGTTGGGAACACAAAGTTCCTTTTCAGTTGCAAACTACACTCCATACATATATATGGGGAGGTAGTAGCTCCAACTCGGTTTTACAGTGAAAACTGCAGGAACTTCAAACAGGCACTAGGAAACACACTGAGAAACTAGATTAAAAGTTTCCCCTGCAACCCGTTCCCTTTGTGCTAGATGAACGAACGTCTCTCCACATGCTCAGTTCTGAGAGATAAGTTTGTGTGAAAACCGTCCTTCAACTAGATTGTTGGGAACACAAAGTTCCTTTTCAGTTGCAAACTACACTCCATACATATATATGGGGAGGTACTAGCTCCAACTCGGTTTTACAGTGAAAACTGCAGGAACTTCAAACCGGCACTAGGAAACACACTGAGAAACTAGATTAAAAGTTTCCCCTGCAACCCGTTCCCTTTGTGCTAGATGAACGAACGTCTCTCCACATGCTCAGTTCTGAGAGATAAGTGTGTGTGAAAGCCGTCCTTCAACTAGATTGTTGGGAACACAAAGTTCCTTTTCAGTTGCAAACTACACTCCATACATATATATGGGGAGGTAGTAGCTCCAACTCGGTTTTACAGTGAAAACTGCAGGAACTTCAAACAGGCACTAGGAAACACACTGAGAAACTAGATTAAAAGTTTCCCCTGCAACCCGTTCCCTTTGTGCTAGATGAACGAACGTCTCTCCACATGCTCAGTTCTGAGAGATAAGTTTGTGTGAAAACCGTCCTTCAACTAGATTGTTGGGAACACAAAGTTCCTTTTCAGTTGCAAACTACACTCCATACATATATATGGGGAGGTACTAGCTCCAACTCGGTTTTACAGTGAAAACTGCAGGAACTTCAAACCGGCACTAGGAAACACACTGAGAAACTAGAGTAAAATTTTCCCCTGCAACCCTTTCCCTTTGTGCTAGATGAACGAACGTCTCTCCACATGCTCAGTTCTGAGAGATAAGTGTGTGTGAAAGCCGTCCTTCAACTAGATTGTTGGGAACACAAAGTTCCTTTTCAGTTGCAAACTACATTCCATACATATATATGGGGAGGTACTAGCTCCAAGTTGGTTTTACAGTGAAAACTGCAGGAACTTCAAACCGGCACTAGGAAACACACTGAGAAACTAGAGTAAAAGTTTCCCCTGCAACCCGTTCCCTTTGTGCTAGATGAACGAACGTCTCTCCACATGCTCAGTTCTGAGAGATAAGTGTGTGTGAAAGCCGTCCTTCAACTAGATTGTTGGGAACACAAAGTTCCTTTTCAGTTGCAAACTACACTCCATACATATATATGGGGAGGTACCAGCTCCAACTCGGTTTTACACTGAAAACTGCAGGAACTTCAAACCGGCACTAGGAAACACACTGAGAAACTAGATTAAAAGTTTCCCCTGCAACCCGTTCCCTTTGTGCTAGATGAACGAACGTCTCTCCACATGCTCAGTTCTGAGAGATAAGTGTGTGTGAAAGCCGTCCTTCAACTAGATTGTTGGGAACACAAAGTTCCTTTTCAGTTGCAAACTACACTCCATACATATATATGGGGAGGTACTAGCTCCAACTCGGTTTTACAGTGAAAACTGCAGGAACTTCAAACCAGCACTAGGAAACACACTGAGAAAATAGAGTAAAAGTTTCCCCTGCAACCCGTTCCCTTTGTGCTAGATGAACGAACGTCTCTCCACATGCTCAGTTCTGAGAGATAAGTGTGTGTGAAAGCCGTCCTTCAACTAGATTGTTGGGAACACAAAGTTCCTTTTCAGTTGCAAACTACACTCCATATATATATATGGGGAGGTACTAGCTCCAACTCGGTTTTACAGTGAAAACTGCAGGAACTTCAAACCGGCACTAGGAAACACACAGAGAAACTAGAGTAAAAGTTTCCACTGCAACCTGTTCCATTTGTGCTAGATGAACGAACGTCTCTCCACATGCTCAGTTCTGAGAGATAAGTGTGTGTGAAAGCCGTCCTTCAACTAGATTGTTGGGAACACAAAGTTCCTTTTCAGTTGCAAACTACACTCCATACATATATATGGGGAGGTACTAGCTCCAACTATGTTTTACAGTGAAAACTGCAGGAACTTCAAACCGGCACTAGGAAAAACACTGAGAAACTAGAGTAAAAGTTTCCCCTGCAACCCGTTCCCTTTGAGATACATGAACGAACGACTCTCCACATGCTCAGTTCTGAGAGACAAGTGTGAGTGAAAGCCGTCCTTCAACTAGATTGTTGGGAACACAATGTTCCTTTTCAGTTGAAAACTACACTCCATACATATATATGGGGAGGTAGTAGCTCCAACTCGGTTTTACAGTGAAAACTGCAGGAACTTCAAACCGGCACAAGGAAACACACTGAGAAACTAGAGTAAAAGTTTCCCCTGCAACCCTTTCCCTTTGTGCTAGATGAACGAACGTCTCTCCACATGCTCAGTTCTGAGAGATAAGTGTGTGTGAAAGCCGTCCTTCAACTAGATTGTTGGGAACACAAAGTTCCTTTTCAGTTGCAAACTACATTCCATACATATATATGGGGAGGTACTAGCTCCAAGTTGGTTTTACAGTGAAAACTGCAGGAACTTCAAACCGGCACTAGGAAACACACTGAGAAACTAGAGTAAAAGTTTCCCCTGCAACCCGTTCCCTTTGTGCTAGATGAACGAACGTCTCTCCACATGCTCAGTTCTGAGAGATAAGTGTGTGTGAAAGCCGTCCTTCAACTAGAATGTTGGGAACACAAAGTTCCTTTTCAGTTGCAAACTACACTCCATACATATATATGGGGAAGTACTAGCTCCAACTATGTTTTACAGTGAAAAATGCAGGAACTTCAAACCGGCACTAGGAAACACACTGAGAAACTAGAGTAAAAGTTTCCCCTGCAACCCGTTCCCTTTGTGCTAGAAGAACGAACGTCTCTCCACATGCTCAGTTCTGAGAGATAAGTGTGTGTGAAAGCCGTCCTTCAAATAGATTGTTGGGAACACAAAGTTCCTTTTCAGTTGCAAACTACACTCCATACATATATATGGGGAGGTACTAGCTCCAACTAGGTTTTACAGTGAAAACTGCAGGAACTTCAAACCGGCACTAGGAAACACACTGAGAAACTAGAGTAAAAGTTTCCCCTGCAACCCGTTCCCTTTGTGCTAGATGAACGAACGTCTCTCCACATGCTCAGTTCTGAGAGATAAGTGTGTGTGAAAGCCGTCCTTCAACTAGATTGTTGGGAACACAAAGTTCCTTTTCAGTTGCAAACTACACTCCATACATATATATGGGGAGGTACTAGATCCAACTCGGTTTTACAGTGAAAACTGCAGGAACTTCAAACCGGCACTAGGAAACACACTGAAAATCTAGAGTAAAAGTTTCCCCTGCAACCCGTTCCCTTTGTGCTAGATGAACGAACGTCTCTCCACATGCTCAGTTCTGAGAGATAAGTGTGTGTGAAAGCCGTCCTTCACCTAGATTGTTGGGAACACAAAGTTCCTTTTCAGTTGCAAACTACACGCCTTACATATATATGGGGAGGTACTAGTTCCAACTCGGTTTTACAGTGAACAATGCAGGAACTTCAAACCGGCACTAGGAAACACACTGAGAAACTAGAGTAAAAGTTTCCCCTGCAACCCGTTCCCTTTGTGCTAGATGAACGAACGTCTCTCCACATGCTCAGTTCTGAGAGATAAGTGTGTGTGAAAGCCGTCCTTCAACTAGATTGTTGGGAACACAAAGTTCCTTTTCAGTTGCAAACTACACTCCATCCATATATATGGGGAGGTACTAGCTCCAACTCGGTTTTACAGTGAAAACTGCAGGAACTTCAAACCGGCACTAGGAAACACACTGAGAAACTAGAGTAAAAGTTTCCCCTGCAACCCGTTCCCTTTGTGCTAGATGAACGAAAGTCTCTCCACATGCTCAGTTCTGAGAGATAAGTGTTAGTGAAAGCCGTCCTTCAACTAGATTGTTGGGAACACAAAGTTCCTTTTCAGTTGCAAACTACATTCCATACATATATAAGGGGAGGTACTAGCTCCAACTCGGTTTTACAGTGAAAACTGCAGGAACTTCAAACCGGCACTAGGAAACACACTGAGAAACTAGAGTAAAAGTTTCCCCTGCAACACGTTCCCTTTGTGCTAGATGAACGAATGTCTCTCCACATGCTCAGTTCTGAGAGATAAGTGTGTGTGAAAGCCGTCCTTCAACTAGATTGTTGGGAACACAAAGTTCATTTTTAGTTGCAAACTACACTCCATACATATATATGGGGAGGTACTAGCTCCAACTCGGTTTTACAGTGAAAACTGCAGGAACATCAAACCGGCACTAGGAAACACACTGAGAATCTAGAGTAAAAGTTTCCCCTGCAACCAGTTCCCTTTGTGCAAGATGAACGAACGTCTCTCCACATGCTCAGTTCTGAGAGATAAGTGTGTGTGAAAGCCGTCCTTCAACTAGATTGTTGGGAACACAAAGTTCCTTTTCAGTTGCAAACTACACTCCATTCATATATAAGGGGAGGTACTAGCTCCAACTCGGTTTTACAGTGAAAACTGCAGGAACTTCAAACCGGCACTAGGAAACACACTGAGAAACTAGAGTAAAAGTTTCCCCTGCAACCCGTTCCCTTTGTGCTAGATGAACGAACGTCTCTCCACATGCTCAGTTCTGAGAGATAAGTGTGTGTGAAAGCCGTCCTTCAACTAGATTGTTGGGAACACAAAGTTCCTTTTCAGTTGCAAACTACACTCCATACATATATATGGGGAGGTACTAGCTCCAACTCGGTTTTACAGTGAAAACTGCAGGAACTTCAAACCGGCACTAGGAAACACACTGAGAAACTAGAGTAAAAGTTTCCCCTGCAACCCGTTCCCTTTCTGCTAGATGAACGAACGTCTCTCCACATGCTCAGTTCTGAGAGATAATTGTGTGTGAAAGCCGTCCTTCAACTAGATTGTTGGGAACACAAAGTTCCTTTTTAGTTGCAAACTACACTCCATACATATATATGGGGTGGTACTAGCTCCAACTCGGTTTTACAGTGAAAATTGCAGGAACTTCAAACCGGCACTAGGAAACACACTGAGAAACCAGAGTAAAAGTTTCCCCTGCAACCCGTTCCCTTTGTGCTAGATGAACGAACGTCTCTCCACATGCTCAGTTCTGAGAGATAATTGTGTGTGAAAGCCGCCCTTCAACTAGATTGTTGGGAACACAAAGTTCCTTTTCAGTTGCAAACTACATTCCATACATATATATGGGGAGGTACTAGCTCCAACTCGGTTTTACAGTGAAAACTGCAGGAACTTCAAACCGGCACTAGGAAACACACTGAGAAACTAGAGTAAAAGTTTCCCCTGCAACACGTTCCCTTTGTGCTAGATGAACGAACGTCTCTCCACATGCTCAGTTCTGAGAGATAAGTGTGTGTGAAAGCCGTCCTTCAACTAGATTGTTGGGAACACAAAGTTCCTTTTCAGTTGCAAACTACACTCCATACATATATATGGGGAGGTACTAGCTCCAACTCGGTTTTACAGTGAAAACTGCAGGAACTTCAAACCGGCACTAGGAAACACACTGAGAAACTAGAGTAAAAGTTTCCCCTGCAACCCGTTCCATTTGTGCTAGATGAACGAACGTCTCTCCACATGCTCAGTTCTGAGAGATAATTGTGTGTGAAAGCCGTCCTTCAACTAGATTGTTGGGAACACAAAGTTCCTTTTCAGTTGCAAACTACACTCCATACATATATATGGGGTGGTACTAGCTCCAACTCGGTATTACAGTGAAAAATGCAGGAACTTCAAACCGGCACTAGGAAACACACTGAGAAACCAGAGTAAAAGTTTCCCCTGCAACCCGTTCCATTTGTGCTAGATGAACGAACGTCTCTCCACATGCTCAGTTCTGAGAGATAATTGTGTGTGAAAGCCGTCCTTCAACAAGATTGTTGGGAACACAAAGTTCCTTTTCAGTTGCAAACTACATTCCATACATATATATGGGGAGGAACTAGCTCCAACTCGGTTTTACAGTGAAAACTGCAGGAACTTCAAACCGGCACTAGGAAACACACTGAGATACTAGAGTAAAAGTTTCCCCTGCAACCCGTTCCCTTTGTGCTAGATGAACGAAAGTCTCTCCACATGCTCAGTTCTGAGAGATAAGTGTTAGTGAAAGCCGTCCTTCAACTAGATTGTTGGGAACACAAAGTTCCTTTTCAGTTGCAAACTACATTCCATACATATATAAGGGGAGGTACTAGCTCCAACTCGGTTTTACAGTGAAAACTGCAGGAACTTCAAACCGGCACTAGGAAACACACTGAGAAACTAGAGTAAAAGTTTCCCCTGCAACACGTTCCCTTTGTGCTAGATGAACGAATGTCTCTCCACATGCTCAGTTCTGAGAGATAAGTGTGTGTGAAAGCCGTCCTTCAACTAGATTGTTG
Organism: Camelus dromedarius; assembly: GCF_036321535.1. NCBI lineage: Eukaryota > Metazoa > Chordata > Mammalia > Artiodactyla > Camelidae > Camelus > Camelus dromedarius. Next base: position 13,851,544 of record NC_087443.1, read on the forward strand.
GGAACACAAAGTTCATTTTTAGTTGCAAACTACACTCCATACATATATATGGGGAGGTACTAGCTCCAACTCGGTTTTACAGTGAAAACTGCAGGAACATCAAACCGGCACTAGGAAACACACTGAGAATCTAGAGTAAAAGTTTCCCCTGCAACCAGTTCCCTTTGTGCAAGATGAACGAACGTCTCTCCACATGCTCAGTTCTGAGAGATAAGTGTGTGTGAAAGCCGTCCTTCAACTAGATTGTTGGGAACACAAAGTTCCTTTTCAGTTGCAAACTACACTCCATTCATATATAAGGGGAGGTACTAGCTCCAACTCGGTTTTACAGTGAAAACTGCAGGAACTTCAAACCGGCACTAGGAAACACACTGAGAAACTAGAGTAAAAGTTTCCCCTGCAACCCGTTCCCTTTGTGCTAGATGAACGAACGTCTCTCCACATGCTCAGTTCTGAGAGATAAGTGTGTGTGAAAGCCGTCCTTCAACTAGATTGTTGGGAACACAAAGTTCCTTTTCAGTTGCAAACTACACTCCATACATATATATGGGGAGGTACTAGCTCCAACTCGGTTTTACAGTGAAAACTGCAGGAACTTCAAACCGGCACTAGGAAACACACTGAGAAACTAGAGTAAAAGTTTCCCCTGCAACCCGTTCCCTTTCTGCTAGATGAACGAACGTCTCTCCACATGCTCAGTTCTGAGAGATAATTGTGTGTGAAAGCCGTCCTTCAACTAGATTGTTGGGAACACAAAGTTCCTTTTTAGTTGCAAACTACACTCCATACATATATATGGGGTGGTACTAGCTCCAACTCGGTTTTACAGTGAAAATTGCAGGAACTTCAAACCGGCACTAGGAAACACACTGAGAAACCAGAGTAAAAGTTTCCCCTGCAACCCGTTCCCTTTGTGCTAGATGAACGAACGTCTCTCCACATGCTCAGTTCTGAGAGATAATTGTGTGTGAAAGCCGCCCTTCAACTAGATTGTTGGGAACACAAAGTTCCTTTTCAGTTGCAAACTACATTCCATACATATATATGGGGAGGTACTAGCTCCAACTCGGTTTTACAGTGAAAACTGCAGGAACTTCAAACCGGCACTAGGAAACACACTGAGAAACTAGAGTAAAAGTTTCCCCTGCAACACGTTCCCTTTGTGCTAGATGAACGAACGTCTCTCCACATGCTCAGTTCTGAGAGATAAGTGTGTGTGAAAGCCGTCCTTCAACTAGATTGTTGGGAACACAAAGTTCCTTTTCAGTTGCAAACTACACTCCATACATATATATGGGGAGGTACTAGCTCCAACTCGGTTTTACAGTGAAAACTGCAGGAACTTCAAACCGGCACTAGGAAACACACTGAGAAACTAGAGTAAAAGTTTCCCCTGCAACCCGTTCCATTTGTGCTAGATGAACGAACGTCTCTCCACATGCTCAGTTCTGAGAGATAATTGTGTGTGAAAGCCGTCCTTCAACTAGATTGTTGGGAACACAAAGTTCCTTTTCAGTTGCAAACTACACTCCATACATATATATGGGGTGGTACTAGCTCCAACTCGGTATTACAGTGAAAAATGCAGGAACTTCAAACCGGCACTAGGAAACACACTGAGAAACCAGAGTAAAAGTTTCCCCTGCAACCCGTTCCATTTGTGCTAGATGAACGAACGTCTCTCCACATGCTCAGTTCTGAGAGATAATTGTGTGTGAAAGCCGTCCTTCAACAAGATTGTTGGGAACACAAAGTTCCTTTTCAGTTGCAAACTACATTCCATACATATATATGGGGAGGAACTAGCTCCAACTCGGTTTTACAGTGAAAACTGCAGGAACTTCAAACCGGCACTAGGAAACACACTGAGATACTAGAGTAAAAGTTTCCCCTGCAACCCGTTCCCTTTGTGCTAGATGAACGAACGTCTCTCCACATGCTCAGTTCTGAGAGATAAGTGTGTGTGAAAGCCGTCCTTCAACTAGATTGTTGGGAACACAAAGTTTCTTTTCAGTTGCAAACTGCACTCCATACATATATATGGGGAGGTACTAGCTCCAACTCGGTTTTACAGTGAAAACTGCAGGAACTTCAAACCGGCACTAGGAAACACACTGAGAAACTAGAGTAAACGTTTCCCCTGCAACCCGTTCCCTTTGTGCTAGATGAACGAACGTCTCTCCACATGCTCAGTTCTGAGAGATAAGTGTGTGTGAAAGCCGTCCTTCAACTCGATTGTTGGGAACACAAAGTTCCTTTTCAGTTGCAAACTACACTCCATCCATATATATGGGGAGGTACTAGCTCCAACTCGGTTTTACAGTGAAAACTGCAGGAACTTCAAACCGGCACTAGGAAACACACTGAGAAACTAGAGTAAAAGTTTCCCCTGCAACCCGTTCCCTTTGTGCTAGATGAACGAACGTCTCTCCACATGCTCAGTTCTGAGAGATAAGTGTGTGTGAAAGCCGTCCTTCAACTCGATTGTTGGGAACACAAAGTTCCTTTTCAGTTGCAAACTACACTCTATACATATATATGGGGAGGTACTAGCTCCAACTCGGTTTTACAGTGGAAACTGCAGGAACTTCAAACCGGCAGTAGGAAACACACTGAGAATCTAGAGTAAAAGTTTCCCCTGCAACCCGTTCCCTTTGTGCAAGATGAACGAACGTCTCTCCACATGCTCAGTTCTGAGAGATAAGTGTGTGTGAAAGCCGTCCTTCAACTAGATTGTTGGGAACACAAAGTTCCTTTTCAGTTGCAAACTACACTCCATACATATATATGGGGAGGTACTAGCTCCAACTCGGTTTTACAGTGAAAACTGCAGGAACTTCAAACCGGCACTAGGAAACACACTGAGAAACTAGAGTAAAAGTTTCCCCTGCAACCCGTTCCCTTTGTGCTAGATGAACGAACGTCTCTCCACATGCTCAGTTCTGAGAGATAAGTGTGTGTGAAAGCCGTCCTTCAACTAGATTGTTGGGAAAACAAAGTTCCTTTTCAGTTGCAAACTACACTCCATACATATATATGGGGAGGTACTAGCTCCAACTCGGTTTTACAGTGAAAACTGCAGGAATTTCAAACCGGCACTAGGAAACACACTGAGAAACTAGAGTAAAAGTTTCCCCTGCAACCCGTTCCCTTTGTGCTAGATGAACGAACGTCTCTCCACATGCTCAGTTCTGAGAGATAAGTGTGTGTGAAAGCCGTCCTTCAACTAGATTGTTGGGAACACAAAGTTCCTTTTCAGTTGCAAACTACACTCCATACATATATATGGGGAGGTACTAGCTCCAACTCGGTTTTACAGTGAAAACTGCAGGAACTTCAAACCGGCACTAGGAAACACACTGAGAAACTAGAGTAAAAGTTTCCCCTGCAACCCGTTCCCTTTGTGCTAGATGAACGAACGTCTCTCCACATGCTCAGTTCTGAGAGATAAGTGTGTGTGAAAGCCGTCCTTCAACTAGATTGTTGGGAACACAAAGTTCATTTTCAGTTGCAAACTACACTCCATACATATATATGGGGAGGTACTAGCTCCAACTCGGTTTTACAGTGAAAACTGCAGGAACTTCAAACCGGCACTAGGAAACACACTGAGAAACTAGAGTAAAAGTTTCCCCTGCAACCCGTTCCCTTTGTGCTAGATGAACGAACGTCTCTCCACATGCTCAGTTCTGAGAGATAAGTGTGTGTGAAAGCCGTCCTTCAACTAGATTGTTGGGAACACAAAGTTCCTTTTCAGTTGCAAACTACACTCCATACATATATATGGGGAGGTACTAGCTCCAACTCGGTTTTACAGTGAAAACTGCAGGAACTTCAAACCGGCACTAGGAAACACTCTGAGAAACTAGAGTAAAAGTTTCCCCTGCAACCCGTTCCCTTTGTGCTAGATGAACGAACGTCTCTCCACATGCTCAGTTCTGAGAGATAAGTGTGTGTGAAAGCCGTCCTTCAACTAGATTGTTGGGAACACAAAGTTCCTTTTCAGTTGCAAACTACACTCCATACATATATATGGGGAGGTACTAGCTCCAACTCGGTTTTACAGTGAAAACTGCAGGAACTTCAAACCGGCACTAGGAAACACACTGAGAAACTAGAGTAAAAGTTTCCCCTGCAACCCATTCCCTTTGTGCTAGATGAACGAACGTCTCTCCACATGCTCTGTTCTGAGAGATAATTGTGTGTGAAAGCCGTTCTTCAACTAGATTGTTGGGAACACAAAGTTCATTTTCAGTTGCAAACTACACTCCATCCATATATATGGGGAGGTACTAGCTCCAACTCTGTTTTACAGTGAAAACTGCAGGAACTTCAAACCGGCACTAGGAAACACACTGAGAAACTAGAGTAAAAGTTTCCCCTGCAACCCGTTCCCTTTGTGCTAGATGAACGAACGTCTCTCCACATGCTCAGTTCTGAGAGATAAGTGTGTGTGAAAGCCGTGCTTCAACTAGATTGTTGGGAACACAAAGTTCCTTTTCAGTTGCAAACTACAATCCATACATATATATGGGGAGGTACTAGCTCCAACTCGGTTTTACAGTGAAAACTGCAGGAACTTCAAACCGGCACTAGGAAACACACTGAGAAACTAGAGTAAAAGTTTCCCCTGCAACCCGTTCCCTTTGTGCTAGATGAACGAACGTCTCTCCACATGCTCAGTTCTGAGAGATAAGTGTGTGTGAAAGCCGTCCTTCAACTAGATTGTTGGGAACACAAAGTTCCTTTTCAGTTGCAAACTACACTCCATACATATATATGGGGAGGTACTAGCTCCAAATCGGTTTTACAGTGAAAAGTGCAGGAACTTCAAACCGGCACTAGGAAACACACTGAGAAACTAGAGTAAAAGTTTCCCCTGCAACCCGTTCCCTTTGTGCTAGATGAACGAACGTCTCTCCACATGCTCAGTTCTGAGAGATTAGTGTGTGTGAAAGCCGTCCTTCAACTAGATTGTTGGGAACACAAAGTTCCTTTTCAGTTGCAAACTACACTCCATACATATATATGGGGAGGTACTAGCTCCAACTCGGTTTTACAGTGAAAACTGCAGGAACTTCAAACCGGCACTAGGAAACACACTGAGAAACTAGAGAAAAAGTTTCCCCTGCAACCCGTTCCCTTTGTGCTAGATGAACGAACGTCTCTCCACATGCTCAGTTCTGAGAGATAAGTGTGTGTGAAAGCCGTCCTTCAACTAGATTGTTGGGAACACAAAGTTTCTTTTCAGTTGCAAACTACACTCCATACATATATATGGGGAGGTACTAGCTCCAACTCGGTTTTACTGTGAAAACTGCAGGAACTTCAAACCGGCACTAGGAAACACTCTGAGAAACTAGAGTAAAAGTTTCCCCTGCAACCCGTTCCCTTTGTGCTAGATGAACGAACGTCTCTCCACATGCTCAGTTCTGAGAGATAAGTGTATGTGAAAGCCGTCCTTCAACTAGATTGTTGGGAACACAAAGTTCCTTTTCAGTTGCAAACTACACTCCATACATATATATGGGGAGTTACTAGCTCCAACTCGGTTTTACAGTGAAAACTGCAGGAACTTCAAACCGGCACTAGGAAACACACTGAGAAACTAGAGTAAAAGTTTCCCCTGCAACCCGTTCCCTTTGTGCTAGATGAACGAACGTCTCTCCACATGCTCTGTTCTGAGAGATAAGTGTGTGTGAAAGCCGTTCTTCAACTAGATTGTTGGGAACACAAAGTTCATTTTCAGTTGCAAACTACACTCCATACATATATATGGGGAGGTACTAGCTCCAACTCGGTTTTACAGTGAAAACTGCAGGAACTTCAAACCGGCACTAGGAAACACACTGAGAATCTAGAGTAAAAGTTTCCCCTGCAACCCGTTCCCTTTGTGCAAGATGAACGAACGTCTATCCACATGCTCAGTTCTGAGAGATAAGTGTGTGTGAAAGCCGTCCTTCAACTAGATTGTTGGGAACACAAAGTTCCTTTTCAGTTGCAAACTACACTCCATACATATATATGGGGAGGTAGTAGCTCCAAATCGGTTTTACAGTGAAAACTGCAGGAACTTCAAACCGGCACTAGGAAACACACTGAGAAACTAGAGTAAAAGTTTCCCCTGCAACCCGTTCCCTTTGTGCTAGATGAACGAACGTCTCTCCACATGCTCAGTTCTGAGAGATAAGTGTGTGTGAAAGCCGTCCTTCAACTAGATTGTTGGGAACACAAAGTTCCTATTCAGTTGCAAACTACACTCCAAACATATATATGGGGAGGTACTAGCTCCAACTCGGTTTTACAGTGAAAACTGCAGGAACTTCAAACCGGCACTAGGAAACACACTGAGAAACTAGAGTAAAAGTTTCCCCTGCAACCCGTTCCCTTTGTGCTAGATGAACGAACGTCTCTCCACATGCTAAGTTCTGAAAGATAAGTGTGTATGAAAGCCGTCCTTCAACTAGATTGTTGGGAACACAAAGTTCATTTTCAGTTGCAAACTACACTCCATACATATATATGGGGAGGTACTAGCTCCAACTCGGTTTTACAGTGAAAACTGCAGGAACTTCAAACCGGCACTAGGAAACACACTGAGAAACTAGAGTAAAAGTTTCCCCTGCAACCCGTTCCCTTTGTGCTAGATGAACGAACGTCTCTCCACATGCTCAGTTCTGAGAGATAAGTGTGTGTGAAAGCCGTCCTTCAACTAGATTGTTGGGAACACAAAGTTCCTTTTCAGTTGCAAACTACACTCCATACATATATATGGGGAGGTACTAGCTCCAACTCGGTTTTACAGTGAAAACTGCAGGATCTTCAAACCGGCACTAGGAAACACACTGAGAATCTAGAGTAAAAGTTTCCCCTGCAACCCGTTCCCTTTGTGCTAGATGAACGAACGTCTCTCCACATGCTCAGTTCTGAGAGATAAGTGTGTGTGAAAGCCGTCCTTCAACTAGATTGTTGGGAACACAAAGTTCCTTTTCAGTTGCAAACTACACTCCATACATATATATGGGGAGGTACTAGCTCCAACTCGGTTTTACAGTGAAAACTGCAGGAACTTCAAACCGGCACTAGGAAACACACTGAGAAACTAGAGTAAAAGTTTCCCCTGCAACCCGTTCCCTTTGTGCTAGATGAACGAACGTCTCTCCACATGCTCAGTTCTGAGATATAAGTGTGTGTGAAAGCCGTCCTTCAACTAGATTGTTGGGAACACAAAGTTCATTTTCAGTTGCAAACTACACTCCATACATATATATGGGGAGGTACTAGCTCCAACTCGGTTTTACAGTGAAAACTGCAGGAACTTCAAACCGGCACTAGGAAACACACTGAGAAACTAGAGTAAAAGTTTCCCCTGCAACCCGTTCCCTTTGTGCTAGATGAACGAACGTCTATCCACATGCTCAGTTCTGAGAGATAAGTGTGTGTGAAAGCCGTCCTTCAACTAGATTGTTGGGAACACAAAGTTCCTTTTCAGATGCAAACTACACTCCATACAATTATATGGGGAGGTACTAGCTCCAACTCGGTTTTACAGTGAAAACTTCAGGAACTTCAAACCGGCACTAGGAAACACACTGAGAAACTAGAGTAAAAGTTTCCACTGCAACACGTTCCCTTTGTGCTAGATGAACGAACGTCTCTCCACATGCTCAGTTCTGAGAGATAAGTGTGTGTGAAAGCCGTCCTTCATCTAGATTGTTGGGAAAACAAAGTTCCTTTTCAGTTGCAAACTACACTCCATAAATATATATGGGGAGGTAATAGCTCCAACTCGGTTTTACAGTGAAAACTGCAGGAACTTCAAACCGGCACTAGGAAACACACTGAGAAACTAGAGTAAAAGTTTCCCCTGCAACCCGTTCCCTTTGTGCTAGATGAACGAACGTCTCTCCACATGCTCAGTTCTGAGAGATAAGTGTGTGTGAAAGCCGTCCTTCAACTAGATTGTTGGGAACACAAAGTTCATTTTCAGTTGCAAACTACACTCCATACATATATATGGGGAGGTACTAGCTCCAACTCTGTTTTACAGTGAAAACTGCAGGAACTTCAAACCGGCACTAGGAAACACACTGAGAATCTAGAGTAAAAGTTTCCCCTGCAACCCGTTCCCTTTGTGCAAGATGAACGAACGTCTCTCCACATGCTCAGTTGTGAGAGATATGTGTGTGTGAAAGCCGTCCTTCAACTAGATTGTTGGGAACACAAAGTTCCTTTTCAGTTGCAAACTACACTCCATACATATATATGGGGAGGTACTAGCTCCAACTCGGTTTTACAGTGAAAACTGCAGGAACTTCAAACAGGCACTAGGAAACACACTGAGAAACTAGAGTAAAAGTTTCCCCTGCAACCCGTTCCCTTTGTGCTAGATGAACGAACGTCTCTCCACATGCTCAGTTCTGAGAGATAATTGTGTGTGAAAACCGTCCTTCAACTAGATTGTTGGGAACACAAAGTTCATTTTCAGTTGCAAACTACACTCCATACATATATATGGGGAGGTACTAGCTCCAACTCGGTTTTACAGTGAAAACTGCAGGAACTTCAAACCGGCACTAGGAAACACACTGAGAAAATAGAGTAAAAGTTTCCCCTGCAACCCGTTCCCTTTGTGCTAGATGAACGAACGTCTCTCCACATGCTCAGTTCTGAGAGATAAGTGTGTGTGAAAGCCGTCCTTCAACTAGATTGTTGGGAACACAAAGTTCCTTTTCAGTTGCAAACTACACTCCATACATATATATGGGGAGGTACTAGCTCCAAATCGGTTTTACAGTGAAAACTGCAGGAACTTCAAACCGGCACTAGGAAACACACTGAGAAACTAGAGTAAAAGTTTCCCCTGCAACCCGTTCCCTTTGTGCTAGATGAACGAACGTCTCTCCACATGCTCAGTTCTGAGAGATAAGTGTGTGTGAAAGCCGTCCTTCAACTAGATTGTTGGGAACACAAAGTTCCTTTTCAGTTGCAAACTACACTCCATACATATATATGGGGAGGTACTAGCTCCAACTCGGTTTTACAGTGAAAACTGCAGGAACTTCAAACCGGCACTAGGAAACACACTGAGAAACTAGAGTAAAAGTTTCCCCTGCAACCCGTTCCCTTTGTGCTAGATGAACGAACGTCTCTCCACATGCTCAGTTCTGAGAGATAAGTGTGTGTGAAAGCCGTCCTTCAACTAGATTGTTGGGAACACAAAGTTCATTTTCAGTTGCAAACTACACTCCATACATATATATGGGGAGGTACTAGCTCCAACTCGGTTTTACAGTGAAAACTGCAGGAACTTCAAACCGGCACTAGGAAACACACTGAGAAACTAGAGTAAAAGTTTCCACTGCAACACGTTCCCTTTGTGCTAGATGAACGAACGTCTCTCCACATGCTCAGTTCTGAGAGATAAGTGTGTGTGAAAGCCGTCCTTCAAATAGATTGTTGGGAACACAAAGTTTCTTTTCAGTTGCAAACTACACTCCATACATATATATGGGGAGGTACTAGCTCCAACTCGGTTTTACAGTGAAAACTGCAGGAACTTCAAACCGGCACTAGGAAACACTCTGAGAAACTAGAGTAAAAGTTTCCCCTGCAACCCGTTCCCTTTGTGCTAGATGAACGAACGTCTCTCCACATGCTCTGTTCTGAGAGGTAAGTGTGTGTGAAAGCCGTTCTTCAACTAGATTGTTGGGAACACAAAGTTCATTTTCAGTTGCCAACTACACTCCATACATATATATGGTGAGGTACTAGCTCCAACTCGGTTTTACAGTGAAAACTGCAGGAACTTCAAACCGGCACTAGGAAACACACTGAGAATCTAGAGTAAAAGTTTCCCCTGCAACCCGTTCCCTTTGTGCAAGATGAACGAACGTCTATCCACATGCTCAGTTCTGAGAGATAAGTGTGTGTGAAAGCCGTCCTTCAACTAGATTGTTGGGAACACAAAGTTCCTTTTCAGTTGCAAACTACACTCCATACATATATATGGGGAGGTAGTAGCTCCAAATCGGTTTTACAGTGAAAACTGCAGGAACTTCAAACCGGCACTAGGAAACACACTGAGAAAATAGAGTAAAAGTTTCCCCTGCAACCCGTTCCCTTTGTGCTAGATGAACGAACGTCTCTCCACATGCTCAGTTCTGAGAGATAAGTGTGTGTGAAAGCCGTCCTTCAACTAGATTGTTGGGAACACAAAGTTCCTATTCAGTTGCAAACTACACTCCATACATATATATGGGGAGGTACTAGCTCCAACTCGGTTTTACAGTGAAAACTGCAGGAACTTCAAACCGGCACTAGGAAACACACTGAGAAACTAGAGTAAAAGTTTCCCCTGCAACCCGTTCCCTTTGTGCTAGATGAACGAACGTCTCTCCACATGCTCAGTTCTGAAAGATAAGTGTGTATGAAAGCCGTCCTTCAACTAGATTGTTGGGAACACAAAGTTCATTTTCAGTTGCAAACTACACTCCATACATATATATGGGGAGGTACTAGCTCCAACTCGGTTTTACAGTGAAAACTGCAGGAACTTCAAACCGGCACTAGGAAACACACTGAGAAACTAGAGTAAAAGTTTCCCCTGCAACCCGTTCCCTTTGTGCTAGATGAACGAACGTCTCTCCACATGCTCAGTTCTGAGAGATAAGTGTGTGTGAAAGCCGTCCTTCAACTAGATTGTTGGGAACACAAAGTTCCTTTTCAGTTGCAAACTACACTCCATACATATATATGGGGAGGTACTAGCTCCAACTCGGTTTTACAGTGAAAACTGCAGGATCTTCAAACCGGCACTAGGAAACACACTGAGAATCTAGAGTAAAAGTTTCCCCTGCAACCCGTTCCCTTTGTGCTAGATGAACGAACGTCTCTCCACATGCTCAGTTCTGAGAGATAAGTGTGTGTGAAAGCCGTCCTTCAACTAGATTGTTGGGAACACAAAGTTCCTTTTCAGTTGCAAACTACACTCCATACATATATATGGGGAGGTACTAGCTCCAACTCGGTTTTACAGTGAAAACTGCAGGAACTTCAAACCGGCACTAGGAAACACACTGAGAAACTAGAGTAAAAGTTTCCCCTGCAACCCGTTCCCTTTGTGCTAGATGAACGAACGTCTCTCCACATGCTCAGTTCTGAGATATAAGTGTGTGTGAAAGCCGTCCTTCAACTAGATTGTTGGGAACACAAAGTTCCTTTTCAGTTGCAAACTACACTCCATACATATATATGGGGAGGTACTAGCTCCAACTCGGTTTTACAGTGAAAACTGCAGGAACTTCAAACCGGCACTAGGAAACACACTGAGAAACTAGAGTAAAAGTTTCCCCTGCAACCCGTTCCCTTTGTGCTAGATGAACGAACGTCTATCCACATGCTCAGTTCTGAGAGATAAGTGTGTGTGAAAGCCGTCCTTCAACTAGATTGTTGGGAACACAAAGTTCCTTTTCAGATGCAAACTACACTCCATACAATTATATGGGGAGGTACTAGCTCCAACTCGGTTTTACAGTGAAAACTTCAGGAACTTCAAACCGGCACTAGGAAACACACTGAGAAACTAGAGTAAAAGTTTCCACTGCAACACGTTCCCTTTGTGCTAGATGAACGAACGTCTCTCCACATGCTCAGTTCTGAGAGATAAGTGTGTGTGAAAGCCGTCCTTCATCTAGATTGTTGGGAAAACAAAGTTCCTTTTCAGTTGCAAACTACACTCCATAAATATATATGGGGAGGTAATAGCTCCAACTCGGTTTTACAGTGAAAACTGCAGGAACTTCAAACCGGCACTAGGAAACACACTGAGAAACTAGAGTAAAAGTTTCCCCTGCAACCCGTTCCCTTTGTGCTAGATGAACGAACGTCTCTCCACATGCTCAGTTCTGAGAGATAAGTGTGTGTGAAAGCCGTCCTTCAACTAGATTGTTGGGAACACAAAGTTCATTTTCAGTTGCAAACTACACTCCATACATATATATGGGGAGGTACTAGCTCCAACTCTGTTTTACAGTGAAAACTGCAGGAACTTCAAACCGGCACTAGGAAACACACTGAGAATCTAGAGTAAAAGTTTCCCCTGCAACCCGTTCCCTTTGTGCAAGATGAACGAACGTCTCTCCACATGCTCAGTTGTGAGAGATATGTGTGTGTGAAAGCCGTCCTTCAACTAGATTGTTGGGAACACAAAGTTCCTTTTCAGTTGCAAACTACACTCCATACATATATATGGGGAGGTACTAGCTCCAACTCGGTTTTACAGTGAAAACTGCAGGAACTTCAAACAGGCACTAGGAAACACACTGAGAAACTAGAGTAAAAGTTTCCCCTGCAACCCGTTCCCTTTGTGCTAGATGAACGAACGTCTCTCCACATGCTCAGTTCTGAGAGATAATTGTGTGTGAAAACCGTCCTTCAACTAGATTGTTGGGAACACAAAGTTCATTTTCAGTTGCAAACTACACTCCATACATATATATGGGGAGGTACTAGCTCCAACTCGGTTTTACAGTGAAAACTGCAGGAACTTCAAACCGGCACTAGGAAACACACTGAGAAAATAGAGTAAAAGTTTCCCCTGCAACCCGTTCCCTTTGTGCTAGATGAACGAACGTCTCTCCACATGCTCAGTTCTGAGAGATAAGTGTGTGTGAAAGCCGTCCTTCAACTAGATTGTTGGGAACACAAAGTTCCTTTTCAGTTGCAAACTACACTCCATACATATATATGGGGAGGTACTAGCTCCAACTCGGTTTTACAGTGAAAACTGCAGGAACTTCAAACCGGCACTAGGAAACACACTGAGAAACTAGAGTAAAAGTTTCCCCTGCAACCCGTTCCCTTTGTGCTAGATGAACGAACGTCTCTCCACATGCTCAGTTCTGAGAGATAAGTGTGTGTGAAAGCCGTCCTTCAACTAGATTGTTGGGAACACAAAGTTCCTTTTCAGTTGCAAACTACACTCCATACATATATATGGGGAGGTACTAGCTCCAAATCGGTTTTACAGTGAAAACTGCAGGAACTTCAAACCGGCACTAGGAAACACACTGAGAAACTAGAGTAAAAGTTTCCCCTGCAACCCGTTCCCTTTGTGCTAGATGAACGAACGTCTCTCCACATGCTCAGTTCTGAGAGATAAGTGTGTGTGAAAGCCGTCCTTCAACTAGATTGTTGGGAACACAAAGTTCCTTTTCAGTTGCAAACTACACTCCATACATATATATGGGGAGGTACTAGCTCCAACTCGGTTTTACAGTGAAAACTGCAGGAACTTCAAACCGGCACTAGGAAACACACTGAGAAAATAGAGTAAAAGTTTCCCCTGCAACCCGTTCCCTTTGTGCTAGATGAACGAACGTCTCTCCACATGCTCAGTTCTGAGAGATAAGTGTGTGTGAAAGCCGTCCTTCAACTAGATTGTTGGGAACACAAAGTTCCTTTTCAGTTGCAAACTACACTCCATACATATATATGGGGAGGTACTAGCTCCAACTCGGTTTTACAGTGAAAACTGCAGGAACTTCAAACCGGCACTAGGAAACACACTGAGAAACTAGAGTAAAAGTTTCCCCTGCAACCCGTTCCCTTTGTGCTAGATGAACGAACGTCTCTCCACATGCTCAGTTCTGAGAGATAAGTGTGTGTGAAAGCCGTCCTTCAACTAGATTGTTGGGAACACAAAGTTCCTTTTCAGTTGCAAACTACACTCCATACATATATATGGGGAGGTACTAGCTCCAAATCGGTTTTACAGTGAAAACTGCAGGAACTTCAAACCGGCACTAGGAAACACACTGAGAAACTAGAGTAAAAGTTTCCCCTGCAACCCGTTCCCTTTGTGCTAGATGAACGAACGTCTCTCCACATGCTCAGTTCTGAGAGATAAGTGTGTGTGAAAGCCGTCCTTCAACTAGATTGTTGGGAACACAAAGTTCCTTTTCAGTTGCAAACTACACTCCATACATATATATGGGGAGGTACTAGCTCCAACTCGGTTTTACAGTGAAAACTGCAGGAACTTCAAACCGGCACTAGGAAACACACTGAGAAACTAGAGTAAAAGTTTCCCCTGCAACCCGTTCCCTTTGTGCTAGATGAACGAACGTCTCTCCACATGCTCAGTTCTGAGAGATAAGTGTGTGTGAAAGCCGTCCTTCAACTAGATTGTTGGGAACACAAAGTTCATTTTCAGTTGCAAACTACACTCCATACATATATATGGGGAGGTACTAGCTCCAACTCGGTTTTACAGTGAAAACTGCAGGAACTTCAAACCGGCACTAGGAAACACACTGAGAAACTAGAGTAAAAGTTTCCACTGCAACACGTTCCCTTTGTGCTAGATGAACGAACGTCTCTCCACATGCTCAGTTCTGAGAGATAAGTGTGTGTGAAAGCCGTCCTTCAAATAGATTGTTGGGAACACAAAGTTTCTTTTCAGTTGCAAACTACATTCCATACATATATATGGGGAGGTACTAGCTCCAACTCGGTTTTACAGTGAAAACTGCAGGAACTTCAAACCGGCACTAGGAAACACTCTGAGAAACTAGAGTAAAAGTTTCCCCTGCAACCCGTTCCCTTTGTGCTAGATGAACGAACGTCTCTCCACATGCTCTGTTCTGAGAGGTAAGTGTGTGTGAAAGCCGTTCTTCAACTAGATTGTTGGGAACACAAAGTTCATTTTCAGTTGCCAACTACACTCCATACATATATATGGTGAGGTACTAGCTCCAACTCGGTTTTACAGTGAAAACTGCAGGAACTTCAAACCGGCACTAGGAAACACACTGAGAATCTAGAGTAAAAGTTTCCCCTGCAACCCGTTCCCTTTGTGCAAGATGAACGAACGTCTATCCACATGCTCATTTCTGAGAGATAAGTGTGTGTGAAAGCCGTCCTTCAACTAGATTGTTGGGAACACAAAGTTCCTTTCCAGTTGCAAACTACACTCCATACATATATATGGGGAGGTACTAGCTCCAACTCGGTTTTACAGTGAAAACTGCAGGAACTTCAAACCGGCACTAGGAAACACACTGAGAAACTAGAGTAAAAGTTTCCCCTGCAACCCGTTCCCTTTGTGCTAGATGAACGAACGTCTCTACACATGCTCAGTTCTGAGAGATAAGTGTGTGTGAAAGCCGTCCTTCAACTAGATTGTTGGGAACACAAAGTTCCTTTTCAGTTGCAAACTACACTCCATACATATATATGGGGAGTTACTAGCTCCAACTCGGTTTTACAGTGAAAACTGCAGGAACTTCCAACCGGCACTAGGAAACACACTGAGAAACTAGAGTAAAAGTTTCCCCTGCAACCCGTTCCCTTTGTGCTAGATGAACGAACGTCTCTCCACATGCTCAGTTCTGAGAGATAAGTGTGTGTGAAAGCCGCCCTTCAAATAGATTGTTGGGAACACAAAGTTCCTTTTCAGTTGCAAACTACACTCCATACATATATATGGGGATGTACTAGCTCCAACACGGTTTTACAGTGAAAACTGCAGGAACTTCAAACCGGCACTAGGAAACACACTGAGAAACTAGAGTAAAAGTTTCCCCTGCAACCCGTTCCCTTTGTGCTAGATGAACGAACGTCTCTCCACATGCTCAGTTCTGAGAGATAAGTGTGTGTGAAAGCCGTCCTTCAACTAGATTGTTGGGAACACAAAGTTCATTTTCAGTTGCAAACTACACTCCATACATATATATGGGGAGGTACTAGCTCCAACTCGGTTTTACAGTGAAAACTGCAGGAACTTCAAACCGGCACTAGGAAACACACTGAGAAACTAGAGTAAAAGTTTCTCCTGCAACCCGTTCCCTTTGTGCTAGATGAACGAACGTCTCTCCACATGCTCAGTTCTGAGAGATAAGTGTGTGTGAAAGCCGTCCTTCAACTAGATTGTTGGGAACACAAAGTTCCTTTTCAGTTGCAAACTACACTCCATACATATATATGGGGAGGTACTAGCTCCAACTCGGTTTTACAGTGAAAACTGCAGGAACTTCAAACCGGCACTAGGAAACACACTGAGAATCTAGAGTAAAAGTTTCCCCTGCAACCCGTTCCCTTTGTGCTAGATGAACGAACGTCTCTCCACATGCTCAGTTCTGAGAGATAAGTGTGTGTGAAAGCCGTCCTTCAACTAGATTGTTGGGAACACAAAGTTCCTTTTCAGTTGCAAACTACACTCCATACATATATATGGGGAGGTACTAGCTCCAACTCGGTTTTACAGTGAAAACTGCAGGAACTTCCAACCGGCACTAGGAAACACACTGAGAAACTAGAGTAAAAGTTTCCCCTGCAACCCGTTCCCTTTGTGCTAGATGAACGAACGTCTCTCCACATGCTCAGTTCTGAGAGATAAGTGTGTGTGAAAGCCGCCCTTCAAATAGATTGTTGGGAACACAAAGTTCCTTTTCAGTTGCAAACTACACTCCATACATATATATGGGGATGTACTAGCTCCAACTCGGTTTTACAGTGAAAACTGCAGGAACTTCAAACCGGCACTAGGAAACACACTGAGAAACTAGAGTAAAAGTTTCCCCTGCAACCCGTTCCCTTTGTGCTAGATGAACGAACGTCTCTCCACATGCTCAGTTCTGAGAGATAAGTGTGTGTGAAAGCCGTCCTTCAACTAGATTGTTGGGAACACAAAGTTCCTTTTCAGTTGCAAACTACACTCCATACATATATATGGGGAGGTACTAGCTCCAACTCGGTTTTACAGTGAAAACTGCAGGAACTTCAAACCGGCACTAGGAAACACACTGAGAAACTAGAGTAAAAGTTTCCCCTGCAACCCGTTCCCTTTGTGCTAGATGAACGAACGTCTCTCCACATGCTCAGTTCTGAGAGATAAGTGTGTGTGAAAGCCGTCCTTCAACTAGATTGTTGGGAACACAAAGTTTCTTTTCAGTTGCAAACTACACTCCATACATATATATGGGGAGGTACTAGCTCCAACTCGGTTTTACAGTGAAAACTGCAGGAACTTCAAACCGGCACTAGGAAACACTCTGAGAAACTAGAGTAAAAGTTTCCCCTGCAACCCGTTCCCTTTGTGCTAGATGAACGAACGTCTCTCCACATGCTCAGTTCTGAGAGATAAGTGTGTGTGAAAGCCATCCTTCAACTAGATTGTTGGGAACACAAAGTTCCTTTTCAGTTGCAAACTACACTCCATACATATATATGGGGATGTACTAGCTCCAACACGGTTTTACAGTGAAAACTGCAGGAACTTCAAACCGGCACTAGGAAACACACTGAGAAACTAGAGTAAAAGTTTCCCCTGCAACCCGTTCCCTTTGTGCTAGATGAACGAACGTCTCTCCACATGCTCAGTTCTGAGAGATAAGTGTGTGTGAAAGCCGTCCTTCAACTAGATTGTTGGGAACACAAAGTTCATTTTCAGTTGCAAACTACACTCCATACATATATATGGGGAGGTACTAGCTCCAACTCGGTTTTACAGTGAAAACTGCAGGAACTTCAAACCGGCACTAGGAAACACACTGAGAAACTAGAGTAAAAGTTTCCCCTGCAACCCGTTCCCTTTGTGCTAGATGAACGAACGTCTCTCCACATGCTCAGTTCTGAGAGATAAGTGTGTGTGAAAGCCGTCCTTCAACTAGATTGTTGGGAACACAAAGTTCCTTTTCAGTTGCAAACTACACTCCATACATATATATGGGGAGGTACTAGCTCCAACTCGGTTTTACAGTGAAAACTGCAGGAACTTCAAACCGGCACTAGGAAACACACTGAGAATCTAGAGTAAAAGTTTCCCCTGCAACCCGTTCCCTTTGTGCTAGATGAACGAACGTCTCTCCACATGCTCAGTTCTGAGAGATAAGTGTGTGTGAAAGCCGTCCTTCAACTAGATTGTTGGGAACACAAAGTTCCTTTTCAGTTGCAAACTACACTCCATACATATATATGGGGAGGTACTAGCTCCAACTCGGTTTTACAGTGAAAACTGCAGGAACTTCCAACCGGCACTAGGAAACACACTGAGAAACTAGAGTAAAAGTTTCCCCTGCAACCCGTTCCCTTTGTGCTAGATGAACGAACGTCTCTCCACATGCTCAGTTCTGAGAGATAAGTGTGTGTGAAAGCCGCCCTTCAAATAGATTGTTGGGAACACAAAGTTCCTTTTCAGTTGCAAACTACACTCCATACATATATATGGGGATATACTAGCTCCAACTCGGTTTTACAGTGAAAACTGCAGGAACTTCAAACCGGCACTAGGAAACACACTGAGAAACTAGAGTAAAAGTTTCCCCTGCAACCCGTTCCCTTTGTGCTAGATGAACGAACGTCTCTCCACATGCTCAGTTCTGAGAGATAAGTGTGTGTGAAAGCCGTCCTTCAACTAGATTGTTGGGAACACAAAGTTCCTTTTCAGTTGCAAACTACACTCCATACATATATATGGGGAGGTACTAGCTCCAACTCGGTTTTACAGTGAAAACTGCAGGAACTTCAAACCGGCACTAGGAAACACACTGAGAAACTAGAGTAAAAGTTTCCCCTGCAACCCGTTCCCTTTGTGCTAGATGAACGAACGTCTCTCCACATGCTCAGTTCTGAGAGATACGTGTGTGTGAAAGCCGTCCTTCAACTAGATTGTTGGGAACACAAAGTTTCTTTTCAGTTGCAAACTACACTCCATACATATATATGGGGAGGTACTAGCTCCAACTCGGTTTTACAGTGAAAACTGCAGGAACTTCAAACCGGCACTAGGAAACACTCTGAGAAACTAGAGTAAAAGTTTCCCCTGCAACCCGTTCCCTTTGTGCTAGATGAACGAACGTCTCTCCACATGCTCAGTTCTGAGAGATAAGTGTGTGTGAAAGCCATCCTTCAACTAGATTGTTGGGAACACAAAGTTCCTTTTCAGTTGCAAACTACACTCCATAAATATATATGGGGAGGTACTAGCTCCAACTCGGTTTTACAGTGAAAACTGCAGGAACTTCAAACCGGCACTAGGAAACTCTCTGAGAAACTAGAGTAAAAGTTTCCCCTGCAACCCGTTCCCTTTGTGCTAGATGAACGAACGTCTCTCCACATGCTCTGTTCTGAGAGATAAGTGTGTGTGAAAGCCGTCCTTCAACTAGATTGTTGGGAACACAAAGTTCATTTTCAGTTGCAAACTACACTCCATACATATATATGTGGAGGTACTAGCTCCAACTCGGTTTTACAGTGAAAACTGCAGGAACTTCAAACCGGCACTAGGAAACACACTGAGAATCTAGAGTAAAAGTTTCCCCTGCAACCCGTTCCCTTTGTGCAAGATGAACGAACGTCTATCCACATGCTCAGTTCTGAGAGATAAGTGTGTGTGAAAGCCGTCCTTCAACTAGATTGTTGGGAACACAAAGTTCCTTTTCAGTTGCAAACTACACTCCATACATATATATGGGGAGGTACTAGCTCCAACTCGGTTTTACAGTGAAAACTGCAGGAACTTCAAACCGGCACTAGGAAACACACTGAGAAACTAGAGTAAAAGTTTCCCCTGCAACCCGTTCCCTTTGTGCTAGATGAACGAACGTCTCTCCACATGCTCAGTTCTGAGAGATAAGTGTGTGTGAAAGCCGTCCTTCAACTAAATTGTTGGGAACACAAAGTTCCTTTTCAGTTGCAAACTACACTCCATACATATATATGGGGAGGTACTAGCTCCAACTCGGTTTTACAGGGAAAACTGCAGGAACTTCAAACCGGCACTAAGAAACACACTGAGAACCTAGAGTAAAAGTTTCCCCTGCAACCCGTTCCCTTTGTGCTAGATGAACGAACGTCTATCTACATGCTCAGTTCTGAGAGATAAGTGTGTGTGAAAGCCGTCCTTCAAATAGATTGTTGGGAACACAAAGTTCCTTTTCAGTTGAAAACTACACTCCATACATATATATGGGGAGGTACTAATTCCAACTCGGTTTTACAGTGAAAACTGCAGGAACTTCAAACCGGCACTAGGAAACACACTGAGAAACTAGAGTAAAAGTTTCCCCTGCAACCCGTTCCCTTTGTGCTAGATGAACGAACGTCTATCCACATGCTCAGTTCTGAGAGATAAGTGTGTGTGAAAGCCGTCCTTCAACTAGATTGTTGGGAACACAAAGTTCCTTTTCAGTTGCAAACTACACTCCATACATTTATATAGGGAGGTACTAGCTCCAACTCGGTTTTAAAGTGAAAACTGCAGGAACTTCAAACCGGCACTAGGAAACACACTGAGAAACTAGAGTAAAAGTTTCCCCTGCAACCCGTTCCCTTTGTGCTAGATGAACGAACGTCTCTCCACATGCTCAGTTCTGAGAGATAAGTGTGTGTGAAAGCCGTCCTTCAACTAGATTGTTGGGAACACAAAGTTCCTTTTCAGTTGCAAACTACACTCCATACATATATATGGGGAGGTACTAGCTCCAACTCGGTTTTACAGTGAAAACTGCAGGAACTTCAAACCGGCATTAGGAAACACACTGAGAAACTAGAGTAAAAGTTTCCCCTGCAACCCGTTCCCTTTGTGCTAGATGAACGAACGTCTCTCCACATGCTCTGTTCTGAGAGATAAGTGTGTGTGAAAGCCGTCCTTCAACTAGATTGTTGGGAACACAAAGTTCATTTTCAGTTGCAAACTACACTCCATACATATATATGGGGAGGTACTAGCTCCAACTCGGTTTTACAGTGAAAACTGCAGGAACTTCAAACCGGCACTAGGAAACACTCTGAGAAACTAGAGTAAAAGTTTCCCCTGCAACCCGTTCCCTTTGTGCTAGATGAACGAACGTCTCTCCACATGCTCAGTTCTGAGAGATAAGTGTGTGTGAAAGCCGTCCTTCAACTAGATTGTTGGGAACACAAAGTTCCTTTTCAGTTCCAAACTACACTCCATACATATATATGGGGAGGTACTAGCTCCAACTCGGTTTTACAGTGAAAACTGCAGGAACTTCAAACCGGCATTAGGAAACACACTGAGAAACTAGAGTAAAAGTTTCCCCTGCAACCCATTCCCTTTGTGCTAGATGAACGAACGTCTCTCCACATGCTCTGTTCTGAGAGATAAGTGTGTGTGAAAGCCGTCCTTCAACTAGATTGTTGGGAACACAAAGTTAATTTTCAGTTGCAAACTACACTCCATACATATATATGGGGAGGTACTAGCTCCAACTCGGTTTTACAGTGAAAACTGCAGGAACTTCAAACCGGCACTAGGAAACACACTGAGAATCTAGAGTAAAAGTTTCCCCTGCAACCCGTTCCCTTTGTGCAAGATGAACGAAAGTCTATCCACATGCTCAGTTCTGAGAGATAAGTGTGTGTGAAAGCCGTCCTTCAACTAGATTGTTGGGAACACAAAGTTCCTTTTCAGTTGCAAACTACACTCCATACATATATATGGGGAGGTACTAGCTCCAACTCGGTTTTACAGTGAAAACTGCAGGAACTTCAAACCGGCACTAGGAAACACACTGAGAAACTAGAGTAAAAGTTTCCCCTGCAACCCGTTCCCTTTGTGCTAGATGAACGAACGTCTCTCCACATGCTCAGTTCTGAGAGATAAGTGTGTGTGAAAGCCGTCCTTCAACTAGATTGTTGGGAACACAAAGTTCCTTTTCAGTTGCAAACTACACTCCATACATATATATGGGGAGGTACTAGCTCCAACTCGGTTTTACAGTGAAAACTGCAGGAACTTCAAACCGGCACTAGGAAACACACTGAGAAACTAGAGTAAAAGTTTCCCCTGCAACCCGTTCCCTTTGTGCTAGATGAACGAACGTCTCTCCACATGCTCAGTTCTGAGAGATAAGTGTGTATGAAAGCCGTCCTTCAACTAAATTGTTGGGAACACAAAGTTCATTTTCAGTTGCAAACTACACTCCATACATATATATGGGGAGGTACTAGCTCCAACTCGGTTTTACAGTGAATCCTGCAGGAACTTCAAACCGGCACTAGGAAACACACTGAGAATCTAGAGTAAAAGTTTCCCCTGCAACCCGTTCCCTTTGTGCTAGATGAACGAACGTCTCTCCACATGCTCAGTTCTGAGAGATAAGTGTGTGTGAAAGCCGTCCTTCAACTAGATTGTTGGGAACACAAAGTTCCTTTTCAGTTGCAAACTACACTCCATACATATATATGGGGAGGTACTAGCTCCAACTCGGTTTTACAGTGAAAACTGCAGGAACTTCAAACCGGCACTAGGAAACACACTGAGAAACTAGACTAAAAGTTTCCCCTGCAACCCGTTCCCTTTGTGCTAGATGAACGAACGTCTCTCCACATGCTCAGTTCTGAGAGATAAGTGTGTGTGAAAGCCGTCCTTCAACTAGATTGTTGGGAACACAAAGTTCCTTTTCAGTTGCAAACTACAATCCATACATATATATGGGGAGGTACTAGCTCCAACTCGGTTTTACAGTGAAAACTGCAGGAACTTCAAACCGGCACTAGGAAACACACTGAGAAACTAGAGTAAAAGATTCCCCTGCAACCCGTTCCATTTGAGCTAGATGAACGAACGTCTCTCCACATGCTCAGTTCTGAGATATAAGTGTGTGTGAAAGCCGTCCTTCAACTAGATTGTTGGGAACACAAAGTTCATTTTCAGTTGCAAACTACACTCCATACATATATATGGGGAGGTACTAGCTCCAACTCGGTTTTACAGTGAAAACTGCAGGAACTTCAAACCGGCACTAGGAAACACACTGAGAAACTAGAGTAAAAGTTTCCCCTGCAACCCGTTCCCTTTGTGCTAGATGAACGAACGTCTATCCACATGCTCAGTTCTGAGAGATAAGTGTGTGTGAAAGCCGTCCTTCAACTAGATTGTTGGGAACACAAAGTTCCTTTTCAGTTGCAAACTACACTCCATACATTTATATGGGGAGGTACTAGCTCCAACTCGGTTTTACAGTGAAAACTGCAGGAACTTCAAACCGGCACTAGGAAACACACTGAGAAACTAGAGTAAAAGTTTCCCCTGCAACCCGTTCCCTTTGTGCTAGATGAACGAACGTCTCTCCACATACTCAGTTCTGAGAGATAAGTGTGTGTGAAAGCCGTCCTTCAACTAGATTGTTGGGAACACAAAGTTCATTTTCAGTTGCAAACTACACTCCATACATATATATGGGGAGGTACTAGCTCCAACTCTGTTTTACAGTGAAAACTGCAGGAACTTCAAACCGGCACTAGGAAACACACTGAGAATCTAGAGTAAAAGTTTCCCCTGCAACCCGTTCCCTTTGTGCAAGATGAACGAACGTCTCTCCACATGCTCAGTTCTGAGAGATAAGTGTGTGTGAAAGCCGTCCTTCAACTAGATTGTTGGGAACACAAAGTTCCTTTTCAGTTGCAAACTACACTCCATACATATATATGGGGAGGTACAAGCTCCAACTCGGTTTTACAGTGAAAACTGCAGGAACTTCAAACAGGCACTAGGAAACACACTGAGAAACTAGAGTAAAAGTTTCTCCTGCAACCCGTTCCCTTTGTGCTAGATGAACGAACGTCTCTCCACATGCTCAGTTCTGAGAGATAATTGTGTGTGAAAACCGTCCTTCAACTAGATTGTTGGGAACACAAAGTTCCTTTTCAGTTGCAAACTACACTCCATACATATATATGGGGAGGTACTAGCTCCAACTCGGTTTTACAGTGAAAACTGCAGGAACTTCAAACCGGCACTAGGAAACACACTGAGAAACTAGAGTAAAAGTTTCCCCTGCAACCCGTTCCCTTTGTGCTAGATGAACGAACGTCTCTCCACATGCTCAGTTCTGAGAGATAAGTGTGTGTGAAAGCCGTCCTTCAACTAAATTGTTGGGAACACAAAGTTCCTTTTCAGTTGCAAACTACACTCCATACATATATATGGGGAGGTACTAGCTCCAACTCGGTTTTACAGTGAAAACTGCAGGAACTTCAAACCGGCACTAGGAAACACACTGAGAAACTAGAGTAAAAGTTTCCCCTGCAACCCGTTCCCTTTGTGCTAGATGAACGAACGTCTCTCCACATGCTCAGTTCTGAGAGATAAGTGTGTGTGAAAGCCGTCCTTCAACTAAATTGTTGGGAACACAAAGTTCCTTTTCAGTTGCAAACTACACTCCATACATATATATGGGGAGGTACTAGCTCCAACTCGGTTTTACAGTGAAAACTGCAGGAACTTCAAACCGGCACTAGGAAACACACTGAGAAACTAGAGTATAAGTTTCCCCTGCA
Organism: Camelus dromedarius; assembly: GCF_036321535.1. Taxonomy (NCBI): domain Eukaryota; kingdom Metazoa; phylum Chordata; class Mammalia; order Artiodactyla; family Camelidae; genus Camelus; species Camelus dromedarius. The sequence goes on from NC_087443.1 coordinate 13,875,850, forward strand.
ACCCGTTCCCTTTGTGCTAGATGAACGAACGTCTCTCCACATGCTCAGTTCTGAGAGATAAGTGTGTGTGAAAGCCGTCCTTCAACTAGATTGTTGAGAACACAAAGTTCATTTTCAGTTGCATAGTACACTCCATACATATATATGGGGAGGTACTAGCTCCAACTCGGTTTTACAGTGAAAACTGCAGGAACTTCAAACCGGCACTAGGAAACACACTGAGAATCTAGAGTAAAAGTATCCCCTGCAACCCGTTCCCTTTGTGCTAGATGAACGAACGTCTCTCCACATGCTCAGTTCTGAGAGATAAGTGTGTGTGAAAGCCGTTCTTCAACTAGATTGTTGGGAACACAAAGTTCCTTTTCAGTTGCAATCTACACTCCATACATATATATGGGGAGGTACTAGCTCCAACTCGGTTTTACAGTGAAAACTGCAGGAACTTCAAACCGGCACTAGGAAACACACTGAGAAACTAGAGTAAAAGTTTCCCCTGCAACCCGTTCCCTTTGTGCTAGATGAACGAACGTCTCTCCACATGCTCAGTTCTGAGAGATAAGTGTGTGTGAAAGCCGTCCTTCAACTAGATTGTTGGGAACACAAAGTTCATTTTCATTTGCAAACTACACTCCATACATATATATGGGGAGGTACTAGCTCCAAATCGGTTTTACAGTGAAAACTACAGGAACTTCAAACCGGCACTAGGAAACACACTGAGAAACTAGAGTAAAAGTTTCCCCTGCAACCCGTTCCCTTTGTGCTAGATGAACGAAAGTCTCTCCACATGCTCAGTTCTGAGAGATTAGTGTGTGTGAAAGCCGTCCTTCAACTAGATTGTTGGGAACACAAAGTTCATTTTCAGTTGCAAACTACACGCCATACATATATATGGGGAGGTACTAGCTCCAACTCGGATTTACAGTGAAAACTGCAGGAACTTCAAACCGGCACTAGGAAACACACTGAGAAACTAGAGTAAAAGTTTCCCCTGCAACCCGTTCCCTTTGTGCTAGATGAACGAACGTCTCTCCACATGCTCAGTTCTGAGAGATAAGTGTGTGTGAAAGCCGTCCTTCAACTAGATTGTTGGGAACACAAAGTTCCTTTTCAGTTGCAAACTACACTCCATACATATATATGGGAAGGTACTAGCTCCAACTCGGTTTTACAGTGAAAACTGCAGGAACTTCAAACCGGCACTAGGAAACACACTGAGAAAATAGAGTAAAAGTTTCCCCTGCAACCCGTTCCCTTTGTGCTAGATGAACGAACGTCTCTCCACATGCTCAGTTCTGAGAGATAAGTGTGTGTGAAAGCCGTCCTTCAACTAGATTGTTGGGAACACAAAGTTCATTTTCAGTTGCAAACTACACTCCATACATATATATGGGGAGGTACTAGCTCCAACTCTGTTTTACAGTGAAAACTGCAGGAACTTCAAACCAGCACTAGGAAACACACTGAGAATCTAGAGTAAAAGTTTCCCCTGCAACCCGTTCCCTTTGTGCAAGATGAACGAACGTCTCTCCACATGCTCAGTTGTGAGAGATAAGTGTGTGTGAAAGCCGTCCTTCAACTAGATTGTTGGGAACACAAAGTTCCTTTTCAGTTGCAAACTACACTCCATACATATATATGGGGAGGTACTTGCTCCAACTCGGTTTTACAGTTAAAACTGCAGGAACTTCAAACCGGCACTAGGAAACACACTGAGAAACTAGAGTAAAAGTTTCCCCTGCAAACCGTTCCCTTTGTGCTAGATGAACGAACGTCTCTCCACATGCTCAGTTCTGAGAGATAAGTGTGTGTGAAAGCCGTCCTTCAACTAGATTGTTGGGAACACAAAGTTCCTTTTCAGTTGCAAACTACACTCCATACATATATATGGGGAGGTACTAGCTCCAACTCGGTTTTACAGTGAAAACTGCAGGAACTTCAAACCGGCACTAGGAAACACACTGAGAAACTAGAGTAAAAGTTTCCCCTGCAACCCATTCCCTTTGTGCTAGATGAACGAACGTCTCTCCACATGCTCAGTTCTGAGAGATAAGTGTGTATGAAAGCCGTCCTTCAACTAGATTGTTGGGAACACAAAGTTCATTTTCAGTTGCAAACTACACTCCATACATATATATGGGGAGGTACTAGCTCCAACTCGGTTTTACAGTGAAAACTGCAGGAAATTCAAACCGGCACTAGGAAACACACTGAGAAACTAGAGTAAAAGTTTCCACTGCAACACGTTCCCTTTGTGCTAGATGAACGAACGTCTCTCCACATGCTCAGTTCTGAGAGATAAGTGTGTGTGAAAGCCGTTCTTCAACTAGATTGTTGGGAACACAAAGTTCATTTTCAGTTGCAAACTACACTCCATACATATATATGGGGAGGTACTAGCTCCAACTCGGTTTTACAGTGAAAACTGCAGGAACTTCAAACCGGCACTAGGAAACACACTGAGAAACTAGAGTAAAAGTTTCCCCTGCAACCCGTTCCCTTTGTGCTAGATGAACGAACGTCTCTCCACATGCTCAGTTCTGAGAGATAAGTGTGTGTGAAAGCCGTCCTTCAACTAAATTGTTGGGAACACAAAGTTCCTTTTCAGTTGCAAACTACACTCCATACATATATATGGGGAGGTACTAGATCCAACTCGGTTTTACAGTGAAAACTGCAGGAACTTCAAACCGGCACTAGGAAACACACTGAGAAACTAGAGTAAAAGTTTCCCCTGCAACCCGTTCCCTTTGTGCTAGATGAACGAACGTCTCTCCACATGCTCAGTTCTGAGAGATAAGTGTGTGTGAAAGCCGTCCTTCAACTAGATTGTTGGGAACACAAAGTTCCTTTTCAGTTGCAAACTACACTCCATACATATATATGGGGAGGTACTAGCTCCAACTCGGTTTTACAGTGAAAACTGCAGGAACTTCAGACCGGCACTAGGAAACACACTGAGAAACTAGAGTAAAAGTGTCCCCTGCAACACGTTCCCTTTGTGCTAGATGAACGAACGTCTCTCCACATGCTCAGTTCTGAGAGATAAGTGTGTGTGAAAGCCGTCCTTCAACTAGATTGTTGGGAACACAAAGTTCATTTTCAGTTGCAAACTACACTCCATACATATATATGGGGAGGTACTAGCTCCAACTCGGTTTTACAGTGAAAACTGCAGGAACTTCAAACCGGCACTAGGAAACACACTGAGAATCTAGAGTAAAAGTTTCCCCTGCAACCCGTTCCTTTGTGCAAGATGAACGAACGTCTCTCCACATGCTCAGTTCTGAGAGATAAGTGTGTGTGAAAGCCGTCCTTCAACTAGATTGTTGGGAACACAAAGTTCCTTTTTAGTTGCAAACTACACGCCATAAATATTTATGGGGAGGTACTAGCTCCAACTCGATTTTACAGTGAAAACTGCAGGAAATTCAAACCGGCACTAGGAAACACACTGAGAAACTAGGGTAAAAGTTTCCCCTGCAACCCGTTCCCTTTGTGCTAGATGAACGAACGTCTCTCCACATGCTCAGTTCTGAGAGATAAGTGTGTGTGAAAGCCGTCCTTCAACTAGATTGTTGGGAACACAAAGTTCCTTTTCAGTTGCAAACTACACTCCATATATATATATGGGGAGGTACTAGCTCCAACTCGGTTTTACAGTGAAAACTGCAGGAACTTCAAACCGGCACTAGGAAACACACTGAGAAACAAGAGTAAAAGTTTCCCCTGCAACCCGTTCCCTTTGTGCTAGATGAACGAACGTCTCTCCACATGCTCAGTTCTGAGAGATAATTGTGTGTGAAAGCCGCCTTCAACTAGATTGTTGGGAACACAAAGTTCCTTTTCAGTTGCAAACTACACTCCATACATATATATGGGGAGGTACTAGCTCCAACTCGGTTTTACAGTGAAAACTGCAGGAACTTCAAACCGGCACTAGGAAACACACTGAGAAACTAGAGTAAAAGTTTCCCCTGCAACCCGTTCCCTTTGTGCTAGATGAACGAACGTCTCTCCACATGCTCAGTTCTGAGAGATAAGTGTGTGTGAAAGCCGTCCTTCAACTAGATTGTTGGGAACACAAAGTTCCTTTTCAGTTGCAAACTACACTCCATACATATATATGGGGAGGTACTAGCTCCAACTCGGTTTTACAGTGAAAACTGCAGGAACTTCAAACCGGCACTAGGAAACACACTGAGAAACTAGAGTAAAAGTTTCCCCTGCAACCCGTTCCCTTTGTGCTAGATGAACGAACGTCTCTCCACATGCTCAGTTCTGAGAGATAAGTGTGTGTGAAAGCCGTCCTTCAACTAGATTGTTGGGAACACAAAGTTCCTTTTCAGTTGCAAACTACACTCCATACATATATATGGGGAGGTACTAGCTCCAACTCGGTTTTACAGTGAAAACTGCCGGAACTTCAAACCGGCACTAGGAAACACACTGAGAAACTAGAGTAAAAGTTTCCCCTGCAACCCGTTCCCTTTGTGCTAGATGAACGAACGTCTCTCCACATGCTCAGTTCTGAGAGATAATTGTGTGTGAAAGCCGCCTTCAACTAGATTGTTGGGAACACAAAGTTCCTTTTCAGTTGCAAACTACACTCCATACATATATATGGGGAGGTACTAGCTCCAACTCGGTTTTACAGTGAAAACTGCAGGAACTTCAAACCGGCACTAGGAAACACACTGAGAAACTAGAGTAAAAGTTTCCACTGCAACACGTTCCCTTTGTGCTAGATGAACGAACGTCTCTCCACATGCTCAGTTCTGAGAGATAAGTGTGTGTGAAAGCCGTCCTTCAACTAGATTGTTGGGAACACAAAGTTCCTTTTCAGTTGCAAACTACACTCCATACATATATATGGGGAGGTACTAGCTCCAACTCGGTTTTACAGTGAAAACTGCAGGAACATCAAACCGGCACTTGGAAACACACTGAGAATCTAGAGTAAAAGTTTCCCCTGCAACCCGTTCCCTTTGTGCTAGATGAACGAACGTCTCTCCACATGATCAGTTCTGAGAGATAAGTGTGTGTGAAAGCCGTCCTTCAACTAGATTGTTGGGAACACAAAGTTCATTTTCAGTTGCAAACTACACTCCATACATATATATGGGGAGGTACTAGCTCCAACTCGGTTTTACAGTGAAAACTGCAGGAACTTCAAACCGGCACTAGGAAACACACTGAGAAAATAGAGTAAAAGTTTCCCCTGCAACCCGTTCCCTTTGTGCTAGATGAACGAACGTCTCTCCACATGTTCAGTTCTGAGAGATAAGTGTGTGTGAAAGCCGTCCTTAACCTGATTGTTGGGAACACAAAGTTCCTTTTCAGTTGCAAACTACATTCCATACATATATATGGGGAGGTACTAGCACCAACTCGGTTTTACAGTGAAAACTGCAGGAACTTCAAACCGGCACTAGGAAACACACTGAGAAACTAGAGTCAAAATTTCCCCTGCAACCCGTTCCCTTTGTGCTAGATGAACGAACGTCTCTCCACATGCTCAGTTCTGAGAGAGAAGTGTGTGTGAAAGCCGTCCTTCAACTAGATTGTTGGGAACACAAAGTTCCTTTTCAGTTGCAAACTACACTCCATACATATATATGGGGAGGTACTAGCTCCAACTCGGTTTTACAGTGAAAACTGCAGGAACTTCAAACCGGCACTAGGAAACACACTTTGAAACTAAAGTAAAAGTTTCCCCTGCAACCCGTTCCCTTTGTGCTAGATGAACGAACGTCTCTCCACATGCTCAGTTCTGAGAGAGAAGTGTGTGTGAAAGCCGTCCTTCAACTAGATTGTTGGGAACACAAAGTTCCTTTTCAGTTGCAAACTACACTCCATACATATATATGGGTAGGTACTAGCTCCAACTCGGTTTTACAGTGAAAACTGCAGGAACTTCAAACCGGCACTAGGAAACACACTGAGAAACTAGAGTAAAAGTTTCCCCTGCAACCCGTTCCCATTGTGCTAGATGAACGAACGTCTCTCCACATGCTCAGTTCTGAGAGTTAATTTTGTGTGAAAGCCGTCCTTCAACTAGATTGTTGGGAACACAAAGTTCCTTTTCAGTTGCAAACTACACTCCATACATATATATGGGGAGGTACTAGCTCCAACTCTTTTTTACAGTGAAAAATGCAGGAACTTCAAACCGGCACTAGGAAACAGAATGAGAAACTAGAGTAAAAGTTTCCCCTGCAACCCGTTCCCTTTGTGCTAGATGAACGAACGTCTCTCCACATGCTCAGTTCTGAGAGATAAGTGTGTGTGAAAGCCGTCCTTCAACTAGATTGTTGGGAACACAAAGTTCCTTTTCAGTTGCAAACTACACTCCATACATATATAAGGGGAGGTACTTGCTCCAACTCGGTTTTACAGTGAAAACTGCAGGAACTTCAAACCGGCACTAGGAAACACACTGAGAAACTAGTGTAAAAGTTTCACCTGCAAACCGTTCCCTTTGTGCTAGATGAACAAACGTCTCTCCACATGCTCAGTTCTGAGAGATAAGTGTGTGTGAAAGCCGTCCTTCAACTAGATTGTTGGGAACACAAAGTTTCTTTTCAGTTGCAAACTGCACTCCATACATATATATGGGGAGGTTCTAGCTCCAACTCGGTTTTACAGTTAAAACTGCAGGAACTTCAATCCGGCACTAGGAAACACACTGAGAAACTAGAGTAAAAGTTTCCCCTGCAACCCGTTCCCTTTGTGCTAGATGAACGAACGTCTCTCCACATGCTCAGTTCTGAGAGATAAGTGTGTGTGAAAGCCGTCCTTCAACTAGATTGTTGGGAACACAAAGTTCCTTTTCAGTTGCAAACTACACTCCATACATATATATGGGGAGGTACTAGCTCCAACTCGGTTTTACAGTGAAAACTGCAGGAACTTCAAACCGGCACTAGGAAACACACTGAGGAACTAGAGTAAAAGTTTCCCCTGCTACCCGTTCCCTTTGTGCTAGATGAACGAACGTCTCTCCACATGCTCAGTTCTGAGAGATAAGTGTGTGTGAAAGCCGTCCTTCAACTAGATTGTTGGGAACACAAAGTTCCTTTTCAGTTGCAAACTACACTCCATAAATATATATGGGGAGGTACTAGCTCCAACTCGGTTTTACAGTGAAAACTGCAGGAACTTCAAACCGGCACTAGGAAAAACACTGAGAAACTAGAGTAAAAGTTTCCCCTGCAACCCGTTCCCTTTGTGCTAGATGAACGAACGTCTCTCCACATGCTCAGTTCTGAGAGATAAGTGTGTGTGAAAGCCGTCCTTCAACTAAATTGTTGGGAACACAAAGTTTCTTTTCAGTTGCAAACTACACTCCATACATATATATGGGGAGGTACAAGCTCCAACTCGGTTTTACAGTGAAAACTGCAGGAACTTCAAACCGGCAGTAGGAAACACACTGAGAAACTAGAGTAAAAGTTTCCTCTGCAACCCGTTCCCTTGGTGTTGGATGAACGAACGTCTCTCCACATGCTCAGTTCTGAGAGATATGTGTGTGTGAAAGCCGTCCTTCAACTAGATTGTTGGGAACACAAAGTTCCTTTTCAGTTGCAAACTACACTCCATACATATATATGGGGAGGTACTAGCTCCAACTCGGTTTTACAGTGAAAACTGCAGGAACTTCAAACCGGCACTAGGAAACACACTGAGAAACTAGAGTAAAAGTTTCCCCTGCAACCCGTTCCCTTTTTGCTAGATGAACGAACGTCTCTCCAAATGCTCAGTTCTGAGAGATAAGTGTGTGTGAAAGCCGTCCTTCAACTAGATTGTTGGGAACACAAAGTTTCTTTTCAGTTGCAAACTACACTCCATACATATATATGGGGAGGTACTAGCTCCAACTCGGTTTTACAGTGAAAACTGCAGGAACTTCAATCCGGCACTAGGAAACACACTGAGAAACTAGAGTAAAAGTTTCCCCTGCAACCCGTTCCCTTTGTGCTAGATGAACGAACGTCTCTCCACATGCTCAGTTCTGAGAGATAAGTGTGTGTGAAAGCCGTCCTTCAACTAGATTGTTGGGAACACAAAGTTCCTTTTCAGTTGCAAACTACACTCCATACATATATATGGGGAGGTACTAGCTCCAACTCGGTTTTACAGTGAAACCTGCAGGAACTTCAAACCGGCACTAGGAAACACACTGAGAAACTAGAGTAAAAGTTTCCCCTGCAACCCGTTCCCTTTGTGCTAGATGAACGAACGTCTCCCCACATGCTCAGTTCTGAGAGATAAGTGTGTGTGAAAGCCGTCCTTCAACTAGATTGTTGGGAACACAAAGTTCCTTTTCAGTTGCAAACTACACTCCATACATATATATGGGGAGGTACTAGCTCCAAATCGGTTTTACAGTGAAAACTGCAGGAACTTCAAACCGGCACTAGGAAACACACTGAGAATCTAGAGTAAAAGTTTCCCCTGCAACCCGTTCCCTTTGTGCTAGATGAACGAACGTCTCTCCACATGCTCAGTTCTGAGAGATAAGTGTGTGTGAAAGCCGTCCTTCAACTAGATTGTTGGGAACACAAAGTTCATTTTCAGTTGCAAAATACACTCCATACATATATATGGGGAGGTACTAGCTCCAACTCGGTTTTACAGTGAAAACTGCAGGAACTTCAAACCGGCACTAGGAAACACACTGAGAAACTAGAGTAAAAGTTTCCCCTGCAACCCGTTCCCTTTGTGCTAGATGAACGAACGTCTCTCCACATGCTCAGTTCTGAGAGATAAGTGTGTGTGAAAGCCGTCCTTCAACTAGATTGTTGGGAACACAAAGTTCCTTTTCAGTTGCAAACTACACTCCATACATATATATGGGGAGGTACTAGCTCCAACTCGGTTTTACAGTGAAAACTGCAGGAACATCAAACCGGCACTTGGAAACACACTGAGAATCTAGAGTAAAAGTTTCCCCTGCAACCCGTTCCCTTTGTGCTAGATGAACGAACGTCTCTCCACATGCTCAGTTCTGAGAGATAAGTGTGTGTGAAAGCCGTCCTTCAACTAGATTGTTGGGAACACAAAGTTCCTTTTCAGTTGCAAACTACACTCCATACATATATATGGGGAGGTACTAGCTCCAACTCGGTTTTACAGTGAAAACTGCAGGAACTTCAAACCGGCACTAGGAAACACACTGAGAAACTAGAGTAAAAGTTTCCCCTGCAACCCGTTCCCTTTGTGCTAGATGAACGAACGTCTCCCCACATGCTCAGTTCTGAGAGATAAGTGTGTGTGAAAGCCGTCCTTCAACTAGATTGTTGGGAACACAAAGTTCCTTTTCAGTTGCAAACTACACTCCATACATATATATGGGGAGGTACTAGCTCCAACTCGGTTTTACAGTGAAAACTGCAGGAACTTCAAACCGGCACTAGGAAACACACTGAGAAACTAGAGTAAAAGTTTCCCCTGCAACCCGTTCCCTTTGTGCTAGATGAACGAACGTCTCTCCACATGCTCAGTTCTGAGAGATAAGTGTGTGTGAAAGCCGTCCTTCAACTCGATTGTTGGGAACACAAAGTTCCTTTTCAGTTGCAAACTACACTCCATACATATATATGGGGAGGTACTAGCTCCAACTCGGTTTTACAGTGAAAACTGCAGGAACTTCAAACCGGCACTAGGAAACACACTGAGAAACTAGAGTAAAAGTTTCCCCTGCAACCCGTTCCCTTTGTGCTAGATGAACGAACGTCTCTCCACATGCTCAGTTCTGAGAGATAAGTGTGTGTGAAAGCCGTCCTTCAACTAGATTGTTGGGAACACAAAGTTTCTTTTCTGTTGCCAACTAAACTCCATACATACATATGGGGAGGTACTAGCTCCAACTCGGTTTTACAGTGAAAACTGCAGGAACTTCAAACCGGCACTAGGAAACACACTGAGAAACTAGAGTAAAAGTTTCCCCTGCAAACCGTTCCCTTTGTGCTAGATGAACGAACGTCTCTCCACATGCTCAGTTCTGAGAGATAAGTGTGTGTGAAAGCCGTCCTTCAACTAGATTGTTGGGAACACAAAGTTCCTTTTCATTTGCAAACTACATTCCATACATATATATGGGGAGCTACTAGCTCCAACTCGGTTTTACAGTGAATACTGCAGGAACTTCAAACCGGCACTAGGAAACACACTGAGAAACTAGAGTAAAAGTTTCCCCTGCAACCCGTTCCCTTTGTGCTAGATGAACGAACGTCTCTCCACATGCTCAGTTCTGAGAGATAAGTGTGTGTGAAAGCCGTCCTTCAACTAGATTGTTGGGAACACAAAGTTCATTTTCAGTTGCAAACTACACTCCATACATATATATGGGGAGGTACTAGCTCCAACTCGGTTTTACAGTGAAAACTGCAGGAACTTCAAACCGGCACTAGGAAACACACTGAGAATCTAGAGTAAAAGTTTCCCCTGCAACCCGTTCCTTTGTGCAAGATGAACGAACGTCTCTCCACATGCTCAGTTCTGAGAGATAAGTGTGTGTGAAAGCCGTCCTTCAACTAGATTGTTGGGAACACAAAGTTCCTTTTTAGTTGCAAACTACACGCCATAAATATTTATGGGGAGGTACTAGCTCCAACTCGATTTTACAGTGAAAACTGCAGGAAATTCAAACCGGCACTAGGAAACACACTGAGAAACTAGGGTAAAAGTTTCCCCTGCAACCCGTTCCCTTTGTGCTAGATGAACGAACGTCTCTCCACATGCTCAGTTCTGAGAGATAAGTGTGTGTGAAAGCCGTCCTTCAACTAGATTGTTGGGAACACAAAGTTCCTTTTCAGTTGCAAACTACACTCCATATATATATATGGGGAGGTACTAGCTCCAACTCGGTTTTACAGTGAAAACTGCAGGAACTTCAAACCGGCACTAGGAAACACACTGAGAAACAAGAGTAAAAGTTTCCCCTGCAACCCGTTCCCTTTGTGCTAGATGAACGAACGTCTCTCCACATGCTCAGTTCTGAGAGATAATTGTGTGTGAAAGCCGCCTTCAACTAGATTGTTGGGAACACAAAGTTCCTTTTCAGTTGCAAACTACACTCCATACATATATATGGGGAGGTACTAGCTCCAACTCGGTTTTACAGTGAAAACTGCAGGAACTTCAAACCGGCACTAGGAAACACACTGAGAAACTAGAGTAAAAGTTTCCCCTGCAACCCGTTCCCTTTGTGCTAGATGAACGAACGTCTCTCCACATGCTCAGTTCTGAGAGATAAGTGTGTGTGAAAGCCGTCCTTCAACTAGATTGTTGGGAACACAAAGTTCCTTTTCAGTTGCAAACTACACTCCATACATATATATGGGGAGGTACTAGCTCCAACTCGGTTTTACAGTGAAAACTGCAGGAACTTCAAACCGGCACTAGGAAACACACTGAGAAACTAGAGTAAAAGTTTCCCCTGCAACCCGTTCCCTTTGTGCTAGATGAACGAACGTCTCTCCACATGCTCAGTTCTGAGAGATAAGTGTGTGTGAAAGCCGTCCTTCAACTAGATTGTTGGGAACACAAAGTTCCTTTTCAGTTGCAAACTACACTCCATACATATATATGGGGAGGTACTAGCTCCAACTCGGTTTTACAGTGAAAACTGCCGGAACTTCAAACCGGCACTAGGAAACACACTGAGAAACTAGAGTAAAAGTTTCCCCTGCAACCCGTTCCCTTTGTGCTAGATGAACGAACGTCTCTCCACATGCTCAGTTCTGAGAGATAATTGTGTGTGAAAGCCGCCTTCAACTAGATTGTTGGGAACACAAAGTTCCTTTTCAGTTGCAAACTACACTCCATACATATATATGGGGAGGTACTAGCTCCAACTCGGTTTTACAGTGAAAACTGCAGGAACTTCAAACCGGCACTAGGAAACACACTGAGAAACTAGAGTAAAAGTTTCCACTGCAACACGTTCCCTTTGTGCTAGATGAACGAACGTCTCTCCACATGCTCAGTTCTGAGAGATAAGTGTGTGTGAAAGCCGTCCTTCAACTAGATTGTTGGGAACACAAAGTTCCTTTTCAGTTGCAAACTACACTCCATACATATATATGGGGAGGTTCTAGCTCCAACTCGGTTTTACAGTGAAAACTGCAGGAACATCAAACCGGCACTTGGAAACACACTGAGAATCTAGAGTAAAAGTTTCCCCTGCAACCCGTTCCCTTTGTGCTAGATGAACGAACGTCTCTCCACATGATCAGTTCTGAGAGATAAGTGTGTGTGAAAGCCGTCCTTCAACTAGATTGTTGGGAACACAAAGTTCATTTTCAGTTGCAAACTACACTCCATACATATATATGGGGAGGTACTAGCTCCAACTCGGTTTTACAGTGAAAACTGCAGGAACTTCAAACCGGCACTAGGAAACACACTGAGAAAATAGAGTAAAAGTTTCCCCTGCAACCCGTTCCCTTTGTGCTAGATGAACGAACGTCTCTCCACATGTTCAGTTCTGAGAGATAAGTGTGTGTGAAAGCCGTCCTTAACCTGATTGTTGGGAACACAAAGTTCCTTTTCAGTTGCAAACTACATTCCATACATATATATGGGGAGGTACTAGCACCAACTCGGTTTTACAGTGAAAACTGCAGGAACTTCAAACCGGCACTAGGAAACACACTGAGAAACTAGAGTCAAAATTTCCCCTGCAACCCGTTCCCTTTGTGCTAGATGAACGAACGTCTCTCCACATGCTCAGTTCTGAGAGAGAAGTGTGTGTGAAAGCCGTCCTTCAACTAGATTGTTGGGAACACAAAGTTCCTTTTCAGTTGCAAACTACACTCCATACATATATATGGGGAGGTACTAGCTCCAACTCGGTTTTACAGTGAAAACTGCAGGAACTTCAAACCGGCACTAGGAAACACACTGAGAAACTAGAGTAAAAGTTTCCCCTGCAACCCGTTCCCTTTGTGCTAGATGAACGAACGTCTCTCCACATGCTCAGTTCTGAGAGAGAAGTGTGTGTGAAAGCCGTCCTTCAACTAGATTGTTGGGAACACAAAGTTCCTTTTCAGTTGCAAACTACACTCCATACATATATATGGGTAGGTACTAGCTCCAACTCTGTTTTACAGTGAAAACTGCAGGAACTTCAAACCGGCACTAGGAAACACACTGAGAAACTAGAGTAAAAGTTTCCCCTGCAACCCGTTCCCATTGTGCTAGATGAACGAACGTCTCTCCACATGCTCAGTTCTGAGAGTTAATTTTGTGTGAAAGCCGTCCTTCAACTAGATTGTTGGGAACACAAAGTTCCTTTTCAGTTGCAAACTACACTCCATACATATATATGGGGAGGTACTAGCTCCAACTCTTTTTTACAGTGAAAAATGCAGGAACTTCAAACCGGCACTAGGAAACAGAATGAGAAACTAGAGTAAAAGTTTCCCCTGCAACCCGTTCCCTTTGTGCTAGATGAACGAACGTCTCTCCACATGCTCAGTTCTGAGAGATAAGTGTGTGTGAAAGCCGTCCTTCAACTAGATTGTTGGGAACACAAAGTTCCTTTTCAGTTGCAAACTACACTCCATACATATATAAGGGGAGGTACTTGCTCCAACTCGGTTTTACAGTGAAAACTGCAGGAACTTCAAACCGGCACTAGGAAACACACTGAGAAACTAGTGTAAAAGTTTCACCTGCAAACCGTTCCCTTTGTGCTAGATGAACAAACGTCTCTCCACATGCTCAGTTCTGAGAGATAAGTGTGTGTGAAAGCCGTCCTTCAACTAGATTGTTGGGAACACAAAGTTTCTTTTCAGTTGCAAACTGCACTCCATACATATATATGGGGAGGTTCTAGCTCCAACTCGGTTTTACAGTTAAAACTGCAGGAACTTCAATCCGGCACTAGGAAACACACTGAGAAACTAGAGTAAAAGTTTCCCCTGCAACCCGTTCCCTTTGTGCTAGATGAACGAACGTCTCTCCACATGCTCAGTTCTGAGAGATAAGTGTGTGTGAAAGCCGTCCTTCAACTAGATTGTTGGGAACACAAAGTTCCTTTTCAGTTGCAAACTACACTCCATACATATATATGGGGAGGTACTAGCTCCAACTCGGTTTTACAGTGAAAACTGCAGGAACTTCAAACCGGCACTAGGAAACACACTGAGGAACTAGAGTAAAAGTTTCCCCTGCTACCCGTTCCCTTTGTGCTAGATGAACGAACGTCTCTCCACATGCTCAGTTCTGAGAGATAAGTGTGTGTGAAAGCCGTCCTTCAACTAGATTGTTGGGAACACAAAGTTCCTTTTCAGTTGCAAACTACACTCCATAAATATATATGGGGAGGTACTAGCTCCAACTCGGTTTTACAGTGAAAACTGCAGGAACTTCAAACCGGCACTAGGAAAAACACTGAGAAACTAGAGTAAAAGTTTCCCCTGCAACCCGTTCCCTTTGTGCTAGATGAACGAACGTCTCTCCACATGCTCAGTTCTGAGAGATAAGTGTGTGTGAAAGCCGTCCTTCAACTAAATTGTTGGGAACACAAAGTTTCTTTTCAGTTGCAAACTACACTCCATACATATATATGGGGAGGTACAAGCTCCAACTCGGTTTTACAGTGAAAACTGCAGGAACTTCAAACCGGCAGTAGGAAACACACTGAGAAACTAGAGTAAAAGTTTCCTCTGCAACCCGTTCCCTTGGTGTTGGATGAACGAACGTCTCTCCACATGCTCAGTTCTGAGAGATATGTGTGTGTGAAAGCCGTCCTTCAACTAGATTGTTGGGAACACAAAGTTCCTTTTCAGTTGCAAACTACACTCCATACATATATATGGGGAGGTACTAGCTCCAACTCGGTTTTACAGTGAAAACTGCAGGAACTTCAAACCGGCACTAGGAAACACACTGAGAAACTAGAGTAAAAGTTTCCCCTGCAACCCGTTCCCTTTTTGCTAGATGAACGAACGTCTCTCCAAATGCTCAGTTCTGAGAGATAAGTGTGTGTGAAAGCCGTCCTTCAACTAGATTGTTGGGAACACAAAGTTTCTTTTCAGTTGCAAACTACACTCCATACATATATATGGGGAGGTACTAGCTCCAACTCGGTTTTACAGTGAAAACTGCAGGAACTTCAATCCGGCACTAGGAAACACACTGAGAAACTAGAGTAAAAGTTTCCCCTGCAACCCGTTCCCTTTGTGCTAGATGAACGAACGTCTCTCCACATGCTCAGTTCTGAGAGATAAGTGTGTGTGAAAGCCGTCCTTCAACTAGATTGTTGGGAACACAAAGTTCCTTTTCAGTTGCAAACTACACTCCATACATATATATGGGGAGGTACTAGCTCCAACTCGGTTTTACAGTGAACAGTCGAGCGCTGCGTAAACCGGCACTAGGAAACACACTGAGAAACTAGAGTAAAAGTTTCCCCTGCAACCCGTTCCCTTTGTGCTAGATGAACGAACGTCTCCCCACATGCTCAGTTCTGAGAGATAAGTGTGTGTGAAAGCCGTCCTTCAACTAGATTGTTGGGAACACAAAGTTCCTTTTCAGTTGCAAACTACACTCCATACATATATATGGGGAGGTACTAGCTCCAAATCGGTTTTACAGTGAAAACTGCAGGAACTTCAAACCGGCACTAGGAAACACACTGAGAATCTAGAGTAAAAGTTTCCCCTGCAACCCGTTCCCTTTGTGCTAGATGAACGAACGTCTCTCCACATGCTCAGTTCTGAGAGATAAGTGTGTGTGAAAGCCGTCCTTCAACTAGATTGTTGGGAACACAAAGTTCATTTTCAGTTGCAAAATACACTCCATACATATATATGGGGAGGTACTAGCTCCAACTCGGTTTTACAGTGAAAACTGCAGGAACTTCAAACCGGCACTAGGAAACACACTGAGAAACTAGAGTAAAAGTTTCCCCTGCAACCCGTTCCCTTTGTGCTAGATGAACGAACGTCTCTCCACATGCTCAGTTCTGAGAGATAAGTGTGTGTGAAAGCCGTCCTTCAACTAGATTGTTGGGAACACAAAGTTCCTTTTCAGTTGCAAACTACACTCCATACATATATATGGGGAGGTACTAGCTCCAACTCGGTTTTACAGTGAAACTGCAGGAACATCAAACCGGCACTTGGAAACACACTGAGAATCTAGAGTAAAAGTTTCCCCTGCAACCCGTTCCCTTTGTGCTAGATGAACGAACGTCTCTCCACATGATCAGTTCTGAGAGATAAGTGTGTGTGAAAGCCGTCCTTCAACTAGATTGTTGGGAACACAAAGTTCATTTTCAGTTGCAAACTACACTCCATACATATATATGGGGAGGTACTAGCTCCAACTCGGTTTTACAGTGAAAACTGCAGGAACTTCAAACCGGCACTAGGAAACACACTGAGAAAATAGAGTAAAAGTTTCCCCTGCAACCCGTTCCCTTTGTGCTAGATGAACGAACGTCTCTCCACATGTTCAGTTCTGAGAGATAAGTGTGTGTGAAAGCCGTCCTTAACCTGATTGTTGGGAACACAAAGTTCCTTTTCAGTTGCAAACTACATTCCATACATATATATGGGGAGGTACTAGCACCAACTCGGTTTTACAGTGAAAACTGCAGGAACTTCAAACCGGCACTAGGAAACACACTGAGAAACTAGAGTCAAAGTTTCCCCTGCAACCCGTTCCCTTTGTGCTAGATGAACGAACGTCTATCCACATGCTCAGTTCTGAGAGAGAAGTGTGTGTGAAAGCCGTCCTTCAACTAGATTGTTGGGAACACAAAGTTCCTTTTCAGTTGCAAACTACACTCCATACATATATATGGGGAGGTACTAGCTCCAACTCGGTTTTACAGTGAAAACTGCAGGAACTTCAAACCGGCACTAGGAAACACACTGAGAAACTAGAGTAAAAGTTTCCCCTGCAACCCGTTCCCTTTGTGCTAGATGAACGAACGTCTCTCCACATGCTCAGTTCTGAGAGAGAAGTGTGTGTGAAAGCCGTCCTTCAACTAGATTGTTGGGAACACAAAGTTCCTTTTCAGTTGCAAACTACACTCCATACATATATATGGGTAGGTACTAGCTCCAACTCGGTTTTACAGTGAAAACTGCAGGAACTTCAAACCGGCACTAGGAAACACACTGAGAAACTAGAGTAAAAGTTTCCCCTGCAACCCGTTCCCATTGTGCTAGATGAACGAACGTCTCTCCACATGCTCAGTTCTGAGAGTTAATTTTGTGTGAAAGCCGTCCTTCAACTAGATTGTTGGGAACACAAAGTTCCTTTTCAGTTGCAAACTACACTCCATACATATATATGGGGAGGTACTAGCTCCAACTCTTTTTTACAGTGAAAAATGCAGGAACTTCAAACCGGCACTAGGAAACAGAATGAGAAACTAGAGTAAAAGTTTCCCCTGCAACCCGTTCCCTTTGTGCTAGATGAACGAACGTCTCTCCACATGCTCAGTTCTGAGAGATAAGTGTGTGTGAAAGCCGTCCTTCAACTAGATTGTTGGGAACACAAAGTTCCTTTTCAGTTGCAAACTACACTCCATACATATATAAGGGGAGGTACTTGCTCCAACTCGGTTTTACAGTGAAAACTGCAGGAACTTCAAACCGGCACTAGGAAACACACTGAGAAACTAGTGTAAAAGTTTCACCTGCAAACCGTTCCCTTTGTGCTAGATGAACAAACGTCTCTCCACATGCTCAGTTCTGAGAGATAAGTGTGTGTGAAAGCCGTCCTTCAACTAGATTGTTGGGAACACAAAGTTTCTTTTCAGTTGCAAACTGCACTCCATACATATATATGGGGAGGTTCTAGCTCCAACTCGGTTTTACAGTTAAAACTGCAGGAACTTCAAACCGGCACTAGGAAACACACTGAGAAACTAGAGTAAAAGTTTCCCCTGCAACCCGTTCCCTTTGTGCTAGATGAACGAACGTCTCTCCACATGCTCAGTTCTGAGAGATAAGTGTGTGTGAAAGCCGTCCTTCAACTAGATTGTTGGGAACACAAAGTTCCTTTTCAGTTGCAAACTACACTCCATACATATATATGGGGAGGTACTAGCTCCAACTCGGTTTTACAGTGAAAACTGCAGGAACTTCAAACCGGCACTAGGAAACACACTGAGGAACTAGAGTAAAAGTTTCCCCTGCTACCCGTTCCCTTTGTGCTAGATGAACGAACGTCTCTCCACATGCTCAGTTCTGAGAGATAAGTGTGTGTGAAAGCCGTCCTTCAACTAGATTGTTGGGAACACAAAGTTCCTTTTCAGTTGCAAACTACACTCCATAAATATATATGGGGAGGTACTAGCTCCAACTCGGTTTTACAGTGAAAAATGCAGGAACTTCAAACCGGCACTAGGAAAAACACTGAGAAACTAGAGTAAAAGTTTCCCCTGCAACCCGTTCCCTTTGTGCTAGATGAACGAACGTCTCTCCACATGCTCAGTTCTGAGAGATAAGTGTGTGTGAAAGCCGTCCTTCAACTAAATTGTTGGGAACACAAAGTTTCTTTTCAGTTGCAAACTACACTCCATACATATATATGGGGAGGTACAAGCTCCAACTCGGTTTTACAGTGAAAACTGCAGGAACTTCAAACCGGCACTAGGAAACACACTGAGAAACTAGAGTAAAAGTTTCCTCTGCAACCCGTTCCCTTTGTGTTGGATGAACGAACGTCTCTCCACATGCTCAGTTCTGAGAGATATGTGTGTGTGAAAGCCGTCCTTCAACTAGATTGTTGGGAACACAAAGTTCCTTTTCAGTTGCAAACTACACTCCATACATATATATGGGGAGGTACTAGCTCCAAATCGGTTTTACAGTGAAAACTGCAGGAACTTCAAACCGGCACTAGGAAACACACTGAGAAACTAGAGTAAAAGTTTCCCCTGCAACCCGTTCCCTTTTTGCTAGATGAACGAACGTCTCTCCACATGCTCAGTTCTGAGAGATAAGTGTGTGTGAAAGCCGTCCTTCAACTAGATTGTTGGGAACACAAAATTTCTTTTCAGTTGCAAACTACACTCCATACATATATATGGGGAGGTACTAGCTCCAACTCGGTTTTACAGTGAAAACTGCAGGAACTTCAATCCGGCACTAGGAAACACACTGAGAAACTAGAGTAAAAGTTTCCCCTGCAACCCGTTCCCTTTGTGCTAGATGAACGAACGTCTCTCCACATGCTCAGTTCTGAGAGATAAGTGTGTGTGAAAGCCGTCCTTCAACTAGATTGTTGGGAACACAAAGTTCCTTTTCAGTTGCAAACTACACTCCATACATATATATGGGGAGGTACTAGCTCCAACTCGGTTTTACAGTGAAACCTGCAGGAACTTCAAACCGGCACTAGGAAACACACTGAGAAACTAGAGTAAAAGTTTCCCCTGCAACCCGTTCCCTTTGTGCTAGATGAACGAACGTCTCTCCACATGCTCAGTTCTGAGAGATAAGTGTGTGTGAAAGCCGTCCTTCAACTAGATTGTTGGGAACACAAAGTTCCTTTTCAGTTGCAAACTACACTCCATACATATATATGGGGAGGTACTAGCTCCAACTCGGTTTTACAGTGAAAACTGCAGGAACTTCAAACCGGCACTAGGAAACACACTGAGAATCTAGAGTAAAAGTTTCCCCTGCAACCCGTTCCCTTTGTGCTAGATGAACGAACGTCTCTCCACATGCTCAGTTCTGAGAGATAAGTGTGTGTGAAAGCCGTCCTTCAACTAGATTGTTGGGAACACAAAGTTCATTTTCAGTTGCAAACTACACTCCATACATATATATGGGGAGGTACTAGCTCCAACTCGGTTTTACAGTGAAAACTGCAGGAACTTCAAACCGGCACTAGGAAACACACTGAGAATCTAGAGTAAAAGTTTCCCCTGCAACCCGTTCCCTTTGTGCTAGATGAACGAACGTCTCTCCACATGCTCAGTTCTGAGAGATAAGTGTGTGTGAAAGCCGTCCTTCAACTAGATTGTTGGGAACACAAAGTTCCTTTTCAGTTGCAAACTACACTCCATACATATATATGGGGAGGTACTAGCTCCAACTCGGTTTTACAGTGAAAACTGCAGGAACTTCAAACCGGCACTAGGAAACACACTGTGAAAATAGAGTAAAAGTTTCCCCTGCAACCCGTTCCCTTTGTGCTAGATGAACGAACCTCTCTCCACATGCTCAGTTCTGAGAGATAAGTGTGTGTGAAAGCCGTCCTTCAACTAGATTGTTGGGAACACAAAGTTCCTTTTCAGTTGCAAACTACACTCCATACATATATATGGGGAGGTACTAGCTCCAACTCGGTTTTACAGTGAAAACTTCAGGAACTTCAAACCGGCACTAGGAAACACACTGAGAATCTAGAGTAAAAGTTTCCCCTGCAACCCGTTCCCTTTGTGCTAGATGAACGAACGTCTCTCCACATGCTCAGTTCTGAGAGATAAGTGTGTGTGAAAGCCGTCCTTCAACTAGATTGTTGGGAACACAAAGTTCCTTTTCAGTTGCAAACTACACTCCATACATATATATGGGGAGGTACTAGCTCCAACTCGGTTTTACAGTGAAAACTGCAGGAACTTCAAACCGGCACTAGGAAACACACTGAGAAAATAGAGTAAAAGTTTCCCCTGCAACCCGTTCCCTTTGTGCTAGATGAACGAACGTCTCTCCACATGCTCAGTTCTGAGAGATAAGTGTGTGTGAAAGCCGTCCTTCAACTAGATTGTTGGGAACACAAAGTTCCTTTTCAGTTGCAAACTACACTCCATACATATATATGGGGAGGTACTAGCTCCAACTCGGTTTTACAGTGAAAACTGCAGGAAATTCAAACCGGCACTAGGAAACACACTGAGAAACTAGAGTAAAAGTTTCCCCTGCAACCCGTTCCCTTTGTGCTAGATGAACGAACGTCTCTCCACATGCTCAGTTCTGAGAGATAAGTGTGTGTAAAAGCCGTCCTTCAACTAGATTGTTGGGAACACAAAGCTCCTTTTCAGTTGCAAACTACACTCCATACATATATATGGGGAGGTACTAGCTCCAACTCGGTTTTACAGTGAAAACTGCAGGAACTTCAAACCGGCACTAGGAAACACACTGAGAATTTAGAGTAAAAGTTTCCCCTGCAACCCGTTCCCTTTGTGCTAGATGAACGAACGTCTCTCCACATGCTCAGTTCTGAGAGATAAGTGTGTGTGAAAGCCGTCCTTCAACTAGATTGTTGGGAACACAAAGTTTATTTTCAGTTGCAAACTACACTCCATACATATATATGGGGAGGTACTAGCTCCAACTCGGTTTTACAGTGAAAACTGCAGGAACTTCAAACCGGCACTAGGAAACACACTGAGAATCTAGAGTAAAAGTTTCCCCTGCAACCCGTTCCCTTTGTGCTAGATGAACGAACGTCTCTCCACATGCTCAGTTCTGAGTGATAAGTGTGTGTGAAAGCCGTCCTTCAACTAGATTGTTGGGAACACAAAGTTCCTTTTCAGTTGCAAACTACACTCCATACATATATATGGGGAGGTACTAGCTCCAACTCGGTTTTACAGTGAAAACTGCAGGAACTTCAAACCGGCACTAGGAAACACACTGAGAAAATAGAGTAAAAGTTTCCCCTGCAACCCGTTCCCTTTGTGCTAGATGAACGAACGTCTCTCCACATGCTCAGTTCTGAGAGATAAGTGTGTGTGAAAGCCGTCCTTCAACTAGATTGTTGGGAACACAAAGTTCCTTTTCATTTGCAAACTACACTCCATAAATATATATGGGGAGGTACTAGCTCCAACTCGGTTTTACAGTGAAAACTGCAGGAAATTCAAACCGGCACTAGGAAACACACTGAGAAACTAGAGTAAAAGTTTCCCCTGCAACCCGTTCCCTTTGTGCTAGATGAACGAACGTCTCTCCACATGCTAAGTTCTGAGAGATAAGTGTGTGTGAAAGCCGTCCTTCAACTAGATTGTTGGGAACACAAAGTTCCTTTTCAGTTGCAAACTACACTCCATACATATATATGGGGAGGTACTAGCTCCAACTCGGTTTTACAGTGAAAACTGCAGGAATTTCAAACCGGCACTAGGAAACACACTGAGAATCTAGAGTAAAAGTTTCCCCTGCAACCCGTTCCCTTTGTGCTAGATGAACGAACGTCTCTCCACATGCTCAGTTCTGAGAGATAAGTGTGTGTGAAAGCCGTCCTTCAACTAGATTGTTGGGAACACAAAGTTTATTTTCAGTTGCAAACTACACTCCATACATATATATGGGGAGGTACTAGCTCCAACTCGGTTTTACAGTGAAAACTGCAGGAACTTCAAACCGGCACTAGGAAACACACTGAGAATCTAGAGTACAAGTTTCCCCTGCAACCCGTTCCCTTTGTGCTAGATGAACGAACGTCTCTCCACATGCTCAGTTCTGAGTGATAAGTGTGTGTGAAAGCCGTCCTTCAACTAGATTGTTGGGAACACAAAGTTCCTTTTCAGTTGCAAACTACACTCCATACATATATATGGGGAGGTACTAGCTCCAACTCGGTTTTACAGTGAAAACTGCAGGAACTTCAAACCGGCACTAGGAAACACACTGAGAAAATAGAGTAAAAGTTTCCCCTGCAAACCGTTCCCTTTGTGCTAGATGAACGAACGTCTCTCCACATGCTCAGTTCTGAGAGATAAGTGTGTGTGAAAGCCGCCCTTCAACTTGATTGTTGGGAACACAAAGTTCCTTTTCAGTTGCAAACTACACTCCATACATATATATGGGGAGGTACTAGCTCCAACTCGGTTTTACAGTGAAAACTGCAGGAACTTCAAACCGGCACTAGGAAACACACTGAGAAACTAGAGTAAAAGTTTCCCCTGCAACCCGTTCCCTTTGTGCTAGATGAACGAACGTCTCTCCACATGCTCAGTTCTGAGAGATAAGTGTGTGTGAAAGCCGTCCTTCAACTAGATTGTTGGGAACACAAAGTTCCTTTTCAGTTGCAAACTACACTCCATACATATATATGGGGAGGTACTAGCTCCAACTCGGTTTTACAGTGAAAACTGCAGGAACTTCAAACCGGCACTAGGAAACACACTGAGAAACTAGAGTAAAAGTTTCCCCTGCAACCCGTTCCCTTTGTGCTAGATGAACGAAAGTCTCTCCACATGCTCAGTTCTGAGAGATAAGTGTGTGTGAAAGCCGTCCTTCAACTAGATTGTTGGGAACACAAAGTTCCTTTTCAGTTGCAAACTACACTCCATACATATATATGGGGAGGTACTAGCTCCAACTCGGTTTTACAGTGAAAACTGCAGGAACTTCAAACCGGCACTAGGAAACACACTGAGAAACTAGAGTAAAAGTTTCCCCTGCAACCCGTTCCCTTTGTGCTAGATGAACAAACGTCTCTCCACATGCTCAGTTCTGAGAGATAAGTGTGTGTGAAAGCCGTCCTTCAACTAGATTGTTGGGAACACAAAGTTCCTTTTAAGTTGCAAACTACACTCCATACATATATATGGGGAGGTACTAGCTCCAACTCGGTTTTACAGTGAAAACTGCAGGAACTTCAAACCGGCACTAGGAAACACACTGAGAAACTAGAGTAAAAGTTTCCCCTGCAACCCGTTCCCTTTGTGCTAGATGAACGAACGTCTCTCCACATGCTCATTTCTGAGAGGTAAGTGTGTGTGAAAGCCGTCCTTCAACTAGATTGTTGGGAACACAAAGTTCATTTTCAGTTGCAAACTACACTCCATACATATATATGGGGAGGTACTAGCTCCAACTCGGTTTTACAGTGAAAACTGCAGGAACTTCAAACCGGCACTAGGAAACACACTGAGAAACTACAGTAATAGTTTCCCCTGCAACCCGTTCCCTTTGTGCTAGATGAACGAACGTCTCTCCACATGCTCAGTTCTGAGAGGTAAGTGTGTGTGAAAGCCGTCCTTCAACTAGATTGTTGGGAACACAAAGTTCATTTTCACTTGCAAACTACACTCCATACATATATATGGGGAGGTAATAGCTCCAACTCGGTTTTACAGTGAAAACTGCAGGAACTTCAAACCGGCACTAGGAAACACACTGAGAATCTAGAGTAAAAGTTTCCCCTGCAACCCGTTCCCTTTGTGCTAGATGAACGAACGTCTCTCCACATGCTCAGTTCTGAGAGATGAGTGTGTGTGAAAGCCGTCCTTCAACTAGATTGTTGGGAACACAAAGTTCATTTTCAGTTGCAAACTACACTCCATACATATATATGGGGAGGTACAAGCTCCAACTCGGTTTTACAGTGATAACTGCAGGAACTTCAAACCAGCACTAGGAAACACACTGAGAATCTAGAGTAAAAGTTTCCCCTGCAACCCGTTCCCTTTGTGCTAGATGAACGAACGTCTCTCCACATGCTCAGATCTGAGAGATAAGTGTGTGTGAAAGCCGTCCTTCAACTAGATTGTTGGGAACACAAAGTTCCTTTTCAGTTGCAAACTACACTCCATACATATATATGGGGAGGTACTAGCTCCAACTCGGTTTTACAGTGAAAACTGCAGGAACTTCAAACCGGCACTAGGAAACACACTGAGAAACTAGAGTAAAAGTTTCCCCTGCAACCCGTTCCCTTTGTGCTAGATGAACGAACGTCTCTCCACATGCTCAGTTCTGAGAGATAAGTGTGTGTGAAAGCCGTCCTTCAACTAGATTGTTGGGAACACAAAGTTCCTTTTCAGTTGCAAACTACACTCCATACATATATATGGGGAGGTACTAGCTCCAACTCGGTTTTACAGTGAAAACTGCAGGAACTTCAAACCGGCACTAGGAAACACACTGAGAATCTAGAGAAAAGTTTCCCCTGCAACCCGTTCCCTTTGTGCTAGATGAACGAACGTCTCTCCACATGCTCAGTTCTGAGAGATAAGTGTGTGTGAAAGCCGTCCTTCAACTAGATTGTTGGGAACACAAAGTTCCTTTTCAGTTGCAAACTACACTCCATACATATATATGGGGAGGTACTAGCTCCAACTCGGTTTTACAGTGAAAACTGCAGGAACTTCAAACCGGCACTAGGAAACACACTGAGAAAATAGAGTAAAAGTTTCCCCTGCAACCCGTTCCCTTTGTGCTAGATGAACGAACGTCTCTCCACATGCTCAGTTCTGAGAGATAAGTGTGTGTGAAAGCCGTCCTTCAACTAGATTGTTGGGAACACAAAGTTCCTTTTCAGTTGCAAACTACACTCCATACATATATATGGGGAGGTACTAGCTCCAACTCGGTTTTACAGTGAAAACTGCAGGAAATTCAAACCGGCACTAGGAAACACACTGAGAAACTAGAGTAAAAGTTTCCCCTGCAACCCGTTCCCTTTGTGCTAGATGAACGAACGTCTCTCCACATGCTCAGTTCTGAGAGATAAGTGTGTGTGAAAGCCGTCCTTCAACTAGATTGTTGGGAACACAAAGTTCCTTTTCAGTTGCAAACTACACTCCATACATATATATGGGGAGGTACTAGCTCCAACTCGGTTTTACAGTGAAAACTGCAGGAACTTCAAACCGGCACTAGGAAACACACTGAGAAACTAGAGTAAAAGTTTCCCCTGCAACCCGTTCCCTTTGTGCTAGATGAACGAACGTCTCTCCACATGCTCAGTTCTGAGAGATAAGTGTGTGTGAAAGCCGTCCTTCAACTAGATTGTTGGGAACACAAAGTTTATTTTCAGTTGCAAACTACACTCCATACATATATATGGGGAGGTACTAGCTCCAACTCGGTTTTACAGTGAAAACTGCAGGAACTTCAAACCGGCACTAGGAAACACACTGAGAATCTAGAGTAAAAGTTTCCCCTGCAACCCGTTCCCTTTGTGCTAGATGAACGAACGTCGCTCCACATGCTCAGTTCTGAGAGATAAGTGTGTGTGAAAGCCGTCCTTCAACTAGATTGTTGGGAACACAAAGTTCCTTTTCAGTTGCAAACTACACTCCATACATATATATGGGGAGGTACTAGCTCCAACTCGGTTTTACAGTGAAAACTGCAGGAACTTCAAACCGGCACTAGGAAACACACTGAGAAAATAGAGTAAAAGTTTCCCCTGCAAACCGTTCCCTTTGTGCTAGATGAACGAACGTCTCTCCACATGCTCAGTTCTGAGAGATAAGTGTGTGTGAAAGCCGTCCTTCAACTAGATTGTTGGGAACACAAAGTTCCTTTTCAGTTGCAAACTACACTCCATACATATATATGGGGAGGTACTAGCTCCAACTCGGTTTTACAGTGAAAACTGCAGGAACTTCAAACCGGCACTAGGAAACACACTGAGAAACTAGAGTAAAAGTTTCCCCTGCAACCCGTTCCCTTTGTGCTAGATGAACGAACGTCTCTCCACATGCTCAGTTCTGAGAGATAAGTGTGTGTGAAAGCCGTCCTTCAACAAGATTGTTGGGAACACAAAGTTCCTTTTCAGTTGCAAACTACACTCCATACATATATATGGGGAGGTACTAGCTCCAACTCGGTTTTACAGTGAAAACTGCAGGAAATTCAAACCGGCACTAGGAAACACACTAAGAAACTAGAGTAAAAGTTTCCGCTGCAACCCGTTCCCTTTGTGTTAGATGAACGAACGTCTCTCCACAAGCTCAGTTCTGAGAGATAAGTGTGTGTGAAAGCCGTCCTTCAACTAGATTGTTGGGAACACAAAGTTCATTATCAGTTGCAATCTACACTCCATACATATATATGGGGAGGTACTAGCTCCAACTCGGTTTTACAGTGAAAACTGCAGGAACTTCAAACCGGCACTAGGATACACACTGAGAATCTAGAGTAAAAGTTTCCCCTGCAACCCGTTCCCTTTGTGCTAGATGAACGAACGTCTCTCCACATGCTCAGTTCTGAGAGGTAAGTGTGTGTGAAAGCCGTCCTTCAACTAGATTGTTGGGAACACAAAGTTCCTTTTCAGTTGCAAACTACACACCATACATATATATGGGGAGGTACTAGTTCCAACTCGGTTTTACAGTGAAAACTTCAGGAACTTCAAACCGGCACTAGGAAACACACTGAGAAACTAGAGTAAAAGTTTCCCCTGCAACCCGTTCCCTTTGTGCTAGATGAACGAACGTCTCTCCACATGCTCAGTTCTGAGAGATAAGTGTGTGTGAAAGCCGTCCTTCAACTAGATTGTTGGGAACACAAAGTTCCTTTTCAGTTGCAAACTACACTCCATACATATATATGGGGAGGTACTAGCTCCAACTCGGTTTTACAGTGAAAACTGCAGGAACTTCATATCGGCACTAGGAAACACACTGAGAAACTAGAGTAAAAGTTTCCCCTGCAACCCGTTCCCTTTGTGCTAGATGAACGAACGTCTCTCCACATGCTCAGTTCTGAGAGGTAAGTGTGTGTGAAAGCCGTCCTTCAACTAGATTGTTGGGAACACAAAGTTCCTTTTCAGTTGCAAACTACACTCCATACATATATATGGGGAGGTACTAGCTCCAACTCGGTTTTACAGTGAAAAATGCAGGAATTTCAAACCGGCACTAGGAAACACACTGAGAAACTAGAGTAAAAGTTTCCCCTGCAACCCGTTCCATTTGTGCTAGATGAACGAACGTCTCTCCACATGCTCAGTTCTGAGAGATAAGTGTGTGTGAAAGCCGTCCTTCAACTAGATTGTTGAGAACACAAAGTTCCTTTTCAGTTGCAAACTACACTCCATACATATATATGGGGAGGTACTAGCTCCAACTCGGTTTTACAGTGAAAACTGCAGGAACTTCAAAACGGCACTAGGAAACACACTGAGAAACTAGAGTAAAAGTTTCCCCTGAATCCCGTTCCCTTTGTGCTAGATGAACGAACGTCTCTCCACATGCTCAGTTCTGAGAGATAAATGTGTGTGAAAGCTGTCCTTCAACTAGATTGTTGGGAACACAAAGTTCCTTTTCAGTTGCAAACTACACTCCATACATATATATGGGTAGGTACTAGCTCCAACTCTGTTTTACAGTGGAAACTGCAGGAACTTCAAACCGGCACTATGAAACACACTGAGAAACTAGAGTAAAAGTTTCCCCTGCAAACAGTTCCCTTTGTGCTACATGAACGAACGTCTCTACAGATGCTCAGTTCTGAGAGATATGTGTGTGTGAAAGCCGTCCTTCAACTAGATTGTTGGGAACACAAAGTTCCTTTTCAGTTGCAAACTACACTCCATACATATATATGGGGAGGTACTAGCTCCAACTCGGTTTTACAGTGAAAACTGCAGGAACTTCAAACCGGCACTAGGAAACACACTAAGAAACTAGAGTAAAAGTTTCCGCTGCAACCCGTTCCCTTTGTGTTAGATGAACGAACGTCTCTCCACAAGCTCAGTTCTGAGAGATAAGTGTGTGTGAAAGCCGTCCTTCAACTAGATTGTTGGGAACACAAAGTTCCTTTTCAGTTGCAAACTACACTCCATACATATATATGGGGAGGTACTAGCTCCAACTCGGTTTTACTGTGAAAACTGCAGGAATTTCAAACCGGCACTAGGAAACACACTGAGAAACTAGAGTAAAAGTTTCCCCTGCAACCCGTTCCCTTTGTGCTAGATGAACGAACGTCTATCCACATGCTCAGTTCTGAGAGATAAGTGTGTGTGAAAGCCGTCCTTCAACTAGATTGTTGGGAACACAAAGTTCATTTTCAGTTGCAAACTACACTCCATACATATATATGGGGAGGTACTAGCTCCAACTCGGTTTTACAGTGAAACCTGCAGGAACTTCAAACCGGCAGTAGGAAACACACTGAGAAACTAGAGTAAAAGTTTCCCCTGCAACACGTTCCGTTTGTGCTAGATGAACGAACGTCTCTCCACATGCTCAGTTCTGAGAGATAAGTGTGTGTGAAAGCCGTCCTTCAACTAGATTGTTGGGAACACAAAGTTCATTTTCAGTTGCAATCTACACTCCATACATATATATGGGGAGGTACTAGCTCCAACTCTGTTTTACAGTGAAAACTGCAGGAACTTCAAACCGGCACTAGGAAACACACTGAGAATCTAGAGTAAAAGTTTCCCCTGCAACCCGTTCCCTTTGTGCTAGATGAACGAACGTCTCT
Organism: Camelus dromedarius; assembly: GCF_036321535.1. Taxonomy (NCBI): domain Eukaryota; kingdom Metazoa; phylum Chordata; class Mammalia; order Artiodactyla; family Camelidae; genus Camelus; species Camelus dromedarius. Next base: position 13,905,009 of record NC_087443.1, read on the forward strand.
CCACATGCTCAGTTCTGAGAGATAAGTGTGTGTGAAAGCCGTCCTTCAACTAGATTGTTGGGAACACAAAGTTCCTTTTCAGTTGCAAACTACACTCCATACATATATATGGGGAGGTACTAGCTCCAACTCGGTTTTACAGTGAAAACTGCAGGAACTTCAAACCGGCACTAGGAAACACACTGAGAAACTAGAGTAAAAGTTTCCCCTGCAACCCGTTCCCTTTGTGCTAGATGAACGAAAGTCTCTCCAAATGCTCAGTTCTGAGAGATAAGTGTGTGTGAAAGCCGTCCTTCAACTAGATTGTTGGGAACACAAAGTTCATTTTCAGTTGCAATCTACACTCCATACATATATATGGGGAGGTACTAGCTCCAACTCGGTTTTACAGTGAAAACTGCAGGAACTTCAAACCGGCACTAGGAAACACACTGAGAATCTAGAGTAAAAGTTTCCCCTGCAACCCGTTCCCTTTGTGCTAGATGAACGAACGTCTCTCCACATGCTCAGTTCTGAGAGATAAGTGTGTGTGAAAGCCGTCCTTCAACTAGATTGTTGGGAACACAAAGTTCCTTTTCAGTTGCAAACTACACTCCATACATATATATGGGGAGGTACTAGCTCCAACTCGGTTTTACAGTGAAAACTGCAAGAACTTCAAACCGGCACTAGGAAACACACTGAGAATCTAGAGTAAAAGTTTCCCCTGCAACCCGTTCCCTTTGTGCTAGATGAACGAACGTCTCTCCACATGCTCAGTTCTGAGAGATATGTGTGTGTGAAAGCCGTCCTTCAACTAGATTGTTGGGAACACAAAGTTCCTTTTCAGTTGCAAACTACGCTCCATACATATATATGGGGAGGTACAAGCTCCAAATCGGTTTTACAGTGAAAACTGCAGGAACTTCAAACCGGCACTAGGAAACACACTGAGAAACTAGAGTAAAAGTTTCCCCTGCAACCCGTTCCCTTTGTGCTAGATGAACGAACGTCTCTCCACATGCTTAGTTCTGAGAGATAAGTGTGCGTGAAAGCCGTCCTTCAACTAGATTTTTGGGAACACAAAGTTCCTTTTCAGTTGCAAACTACACTCCATACATATATATGGGGAGGTACTAGCTCCAACTCGGTTTTACAGTGAAAACTGCAGGAACTTCAAACCGGCACTAGGAAACACACTGAGAAACTAGAGTAAAAGTTTCCCCTGCAACCCGTTCCCTTTGTGCTAGATGAACGAAAGTCTCTCCAAATGCTCAGTTCTGAGAGATAAGTGTGTGTGAAAGCCGTCCTTCAACTAGATTGTTGGGAACACAAAGTTCATTTTCAGTTGCAATCTACACTCCGTACATATATATGGGGAGGTACTAGCTCCAACTCGGTTTTACAGTGAAAACTGCAGGAACTTCAAACCGGCACTAGGAAACACACTGAGAATCTAGAGTAAAAGTTTCCCCTGCAACCCGTTCCCTTTGTGCTAGATGAACGAACGTCTCTCCACATGCTCAGTTCTGAAAGATAAGTGTGTGTCAAAGCCGTCCTTCAACTAGATTGTTGGGAACACACAAAGTTCCTTTTCAGTTGCAAACTACACACCATACATATATATGGGGAGGTACTAGTTCAAACTCGGTTTTACAGTGAAAACTTCAGGAACTTCAAACCGGCACTAGGAAACACACTGAGAAACCAGAGTAAAAGTTTCCCCTGCAAACCGTTCCCTTTGTGCTAGATGAACGAACGTCTCTCCACATGCTCAGTTCTGAGAGATAAGTGTGTGTGAAAGCCGTCCTTCAACTAGATTGTTGGGAACACAAAGTTCCTTTTCAGTTGCAAACTACACTCCATACATATATATGGGGAGGTACTAGCTCCAACTCGGTTTTACAGTGAAAACTGCAGGAACTTCAAACCGGCACTAGGAAACACACTGAGAAACTAGAGTAAAAGTTTCCCCTGCAACCCGTTCCCTTTGTGCTAGATGAACGAACGTCTCTCCACATGCTCAGTTCTGAGAGATAAGTGTGTGTGAAAGCCGTCCTTCAACTAGATTGTTGGGAACACAAAGTTCCTTTTCAGTTGCAAACTACACTCCATACATATATATGGGGAGGTACTAGCTCCAACACGGTTTTACAGTGAAAACTGCAGGAACTTCAAACCGGCACTAGGAAACACACTGAGAAGCTAGAGTAAAAGTTTCCCCTGCAACCCGTTCCCTTTGTGCTAGATGAACGAACGTCTCTCAACATGCTCAGTTCTGAGAGATAAGTGTGTGTGAAAGCCGTCCTTCAACTAGATTGTTGGGAACACAAAGTTCTTTTTCAGTTGCAAACTACACTCCATACATATATATGGGGAGGTACTAGCTCCAACACGGTTTTACAGTGAAAACTGCAGGAACTTCAAACCGGCACTAGGAAACACACTGAGAAACTAGAGTAAAAGTTTCCCCTTCAACCCGTTCCCTTTGTGCTAGATGAACGAACGTCTCTCCACATGCTCAGTTCTGAGAGATAATTGTGTGTGAAAGCCGTCCTTCAACTAGTTTGTTGGGAACACAAAGTTCTTTTTCAGTTGCAAACTACACTCCATACATATATATGGGGAGGTACTAGCTCCAACTCGATTTTACAGTGAAAAATGCAGGAACTTCAAACCGGCACTAGGAAACACACTGAGAAACTAGAGTAAAAGTTTCCCCTGCAACCCGTTCCCTTTGTGCTAGATGAACGAACGTCTCTCCACATGCTCAGTTCTGAGAGATATGTGTGTGTGAAAGCCGTCCTTCAACTAGATTGTTGGGAACACAAAGTTCCTTTTCAGTTGCAAACTACACTCCATACATATATATGGGGAGGTACTAGCTCCAACTCGGTTTTACAGTGAAAACTGCAGGAACTTCAAACCGGCACTAGGAAACACACTGAGAAACTAGAGTAAAAGTTTCCCCTGCAACCCGTTCCCTTTGTGCTAGATGAACGAACGTCTCTCCACATGCTCAGTTCTGAGAGATAAGTGTGTGTGAAAGCCGTCCTTCAACTAGATTGTTGGGAACACAAAGTTCCTTTTCAGTTGCAAACTACGCTCCATACATATATATGGGGAGGTACTAGCTCCAAATCGGTTTTACAGTGAAAACTGCAGGAACTTCAAACCGGCACTAGGAAACACACTGAGAAACTAGAGTAAAAGTTTCCCCTGCAACCCGTTCCCTTTGTGCTAGATGAACGAACGTCTCTCCACATGCTTAGTTCTGAGAGATAAGTGTGCGTGAAAGCCGTCCTTCAACTAGATTTTTGGGAACACAAAGTTCCTTTTCAGTTGCAAACTACACTCCATACATATATATGGGGAGGTACTAGCTCCAACTCGGTTTTACAGTGAAAACTGCAGGAACTTCAAACCGGCACTAGGAAACACACTGAGTAACTAGAGTAAAAGTTTCCCCTGCAACCCGTTCCCTTTGTGCTAGATGAACGAAAGTCTCTCCAAATGCTCAGTTCTGAGAGATAAGTGTGTGTGAAAGCCGTCCTTCAACTAGATTGTTGGGAACACAAAGTTAATTTTCAGTTGCAATCTACACTCCATACATATATATGGGGAGGTACTAGCTCCAACTCGGTTTTACAGTGAAAACTGCAGGAACTTCAAACCGGCACTAGGAAACACACTGAGAATCTAGAGTAAAAGTTTCCCCTGCAACCCGTTCCCTTTGTGCTAGATGAACGAACGTCTCTCCACATGCTCAGTTCTGAGAGATAAGTGTGTGTCAAAGCCGTCCTTCAACTAGATTGTTGGGAACACAAAGTTCCTTTTCAGTTGCAAACTACACTCCATACATATATATGGTGAGGTACTAGTTCCAACTCGGTTTTACAGTGAAAACTTCAGGAACTTCAAACCGGCACTAGGAAACACACTGAGAAACTAGAGTAAAAGTTTCCCCTGCAACCCGTTCCCTTTGTGCTAGATGAACGAACGTCTCTCCACATGCTCAGTTCTGAGAGATAAGTGTGTGTGAAAGCCGTCCTTCAACTAGATTGTTGGGAACACAAAGTTCCTTTTCAGTTGCAAACTACACTCCATACATATATATGGGGAGGTACTAGCTCCAACTCGGTTTTACAGTGAAAACTGCAGGAACTTCAAACCGGCACTAGGAAACACACTGAGAAACTAGAGTAAAAGTTTCCCCTGCAACCCGTTCCCTTTGTGCTAGATGAACGAACGTCTCTCCACATGCTCAGTTCTGAGAGATAAGTGTGTGTGAAAGCCGTCCTTCAACTAGATTGTTGGGAACACAAAGTTCCTTTTCAGTTGCAAACTACACTCCATACATATATATGGGGAGGTACTAGCTCCAACTCGGTTTTACAGTGAAAACTGCAGGAACTTCAAACCGGCACTAGGAAACACACTGAGAAGCTAGAGTAATAGTTTCCCCTGCAACCCGTTCCCTTTGTGCTAGATGAACGAACGTCTCTCCACATGCTCAGTTCTGAGAGATAAGTGTGTGTGAAAGCCGTCTTTCAACTAGATTGTTGGGAACACAAAGTTCTTTTTCAGTTGCAAACTACACTCCATACATATATATGGGGAGGTACTAGCTCCAACACGGTTTTACAGTGAAAACTGCAGGAACTTCAAACCGGCACTAGGAAACACACTGAGAAACTAGAGTAAAAGTTTCCCCTGCAACCCGTTCCTTTTGTGCTAGATGAACGAACGTCTCTCCACATGCTCAGTTCTGAGAGATAATTGTGTGTGAAAGCCGTCCTTCAACTAGATTGTTGGGAACACAAAGTTCCTTTTCAGTTGCAAACTACACTCCATACATATATATGGGGAGGTACTAGCTCCAACTCGGTTTTACAGTGAAAACTGCAGGAACTTCAAACCGGCACTAGGAAACACACTGAGAAACTAGAGTAAAAGTTTCCCCTGCAACCCGTTCCCTTTGTGCTAGATGAACGAACGTCTCTCCACATGCTCAGTTCTGAGAGATAAGTGTGTGTGAAAGCCGTCCTTCAACTAGATTGTTGGGAACACAAAGTTCCTTTTCAGTTGCAAACTACACTCCATACATATATATGGGGAAGTACTAGCTCCAAATCGGTTTTACAGTGAAAACTGCAGGAACTTCAAACCGGCACTAGGAAACTCACTGAGAAACTAGAGTAAAAGTTTCCCCTGCAACCCGTTCCCTTTGTGCTAGATGAACGAACGTCCCTCCACATGCTCAGTTCTGAGAGATAAGTGTGTGTGAAAGCCGTCCTTCAACTAGATTGTTGGGAACACAAAGTTCCTTTTCAGTTGCAAACTACACTCCATACATATATATGGGGAGGTACTAGCTCCAACTCGGTTTTACAGTGAAAACTGCAGGAACTTCAAACCGGCACTAGGAAACACACTGAGAAACTAGAGTAAAAGTTTCCCCTGCAACCCGTTCTCTTTGTGCTAGATGAACGAACGTCTCTCCACATGCTCATTTCTAAGAGATAAGTGTGTGTGAAAGCCGTCCTTCAACTAGATTGTTGGGAACACAAAGTTCCTTTTCAGTTGCAAACTACACTCCATACATATATATGGGGAGGTACTAGCTCCAACTCGGTTTTACAGTGAAAACTGCAGGAACTTCAAACCGGCACTAGGAAACACACTGACAAACTAGAGTAAAAGTTTCCCCTGCAACCCGTTCCTTTTGTGCTAGATGAACGAACGTCTCTCCACATGCTCAGTTCTGAGAGATAAGTGTGTGTGAAAGCCGTACTTCAACTAGATTGTTGGGAACACAAAGTTCCTTTTCAGTTGCAAACTACACTCCATACATATATATGGGGAGGTACTAGCTCCAACTCGGTTTTACAGTGAAAACTGCAGGAACTTCAAACCGGCACTAGGAAACACACTGAGAAACTAGAGTAAAAGTTTCCCCTGCAACCCGTTCCCTTTGTGCTAGATGAACGAACGTCTCTCCACATGCTCAGTTCTGAGAGATAATTGTGTGTGAAAGCCGTCCTTCAACTAGATTGTTGGGAACACAAAGTTCTTTTTCAGTTGCAAACTACACTCCATACATATATATGGGGAAGTACTAGCTCCAACTCGGTTTTACAGTGAAAAATGCAGGAACTTCAAACCGGCACTAGGAAACTGAATGAGAAACTAGAGTAAAAGTTTCCCCTGCAACCCGTTCCCTTTGTGCTAGATGAACGAACGTCTCTCCACATGCTCAGTTCTGAGAGATAAGAGTGGGTGAAAGCCGTCCTTCAACTAGATTGTTGGGAACACAAAGTTCCTTTTCAGTTGCAAACTACACTCCATACATATATAAGGGGAGGTACTAGCTCCAACTCGGTTTTACAGTGAAAACTGCAGGAACTTCAAACCGGCACTAGGAAACACACTGAGAAACTAGAGTAAAAGATTCCCCTGCAACCCGTTCCCTTTGTGCTAGATGAACAAACGTCTCTCCACATGCTCAGTTCTGAGAGATAAGTGTGTGTGAAAGCCGTCCTTCAACTAGATTGTTGGGAACACAAAGTTCCTTTTCAGTTGCAAACTACAATCCATACATATATATGGGGAGGTACTAGCTCCAACTCGGTTTTACAGTGAAAACTGCAGGAACTTCAAACCGGCACTAGGAAACACACTGAGAAATTAGAGTAAAAGTTTCCCCTGCAACCCGTTCCCTTTGTGCTAGATGAACGAACGTCTCTCCACATGCTCAGTTCTGAGAGGTAAGTGTGTGTGAAAGCCGTCCTTCAACTAGATTGTTGGGAACACAAAGTTCCTTTTCAGTTGCAAACTACACTCCATACATATATATGGGGAAGTACTAGCTCCAAATCGGTTTTACAGTGAAAACTGCAGGAACTTCAAACCGGCACTAGGAAACACACTGAGAAACTAGATTAAAAGTTTCCCCTGCAACCCTTTCCCTTTGTGCTAGATGAACGAACGTCTCTCCACATGCTCAGTTCTGAGAGATAAGTGTGTGTGAAAGCCGTCCTTCAACTAGATTGTTGGGAACACAAAGTTCCTTTTCAGTTGCAAACTACACTCCATACATATATAAGGGGAGGTACTAGCTCCAACTCGGTTTCACAGTGAAAACTGCAGGAACTTCAAACCGGCACTAGGAAACACACTGAGAAACTAGAGTAAAAGTTTCCCCTGCAACCCGTTCCCTTTGTGCTAGATGAACGAACGTCTCTCCACATGCTCAGTTCTGAGAGATAAGTGTGTGTGAAAGCCGTCCTTCAACTAGATTGTTGGGAACACAAAGTTCCTTTTCAGTTGCAAACTACACTCCATACATATATATGGGGAGGTACTAGCTCCAAAACGGTTTTACAGAGAAAACTGCAGGAACTTCAAACCGGCACTAGGAAACACACTGAGAAACTAGAGTAAAAGTTTCCCCTGCAACCCGTTCCATTTGTGCTAGATGAACGAACGTCTCTCCACATGCTCAGTTCTGAGAGATAAGTGTGTGTGAAAGCCGTCCTTCAACTAGATTGTTGGGAACACAAAGTTCCTTTTCAGTTGCAAACTACACTCCATACATATATATGGGGAGGAACTAGCTCCAACTCGGTTTTACAGTGGAAACTGCAGGAACTTCAAACCGGCACTAGGAAACACACTGAGAAACTAGAGTAAAAGTTTCCCCTGCAAAACGTTCCCTTTGTGCAACATGAACGAACGTCTCTCCACATGCTCAGTTCTGAGAGATAAGTGTGTGTGAAAGCCGTACTTCAACTAGATTGTTGGGAACACAAAGTTCCTTTTCAGTTGCAAACTACACTCCATACATATATATGGGGAGGTACTAGCTCCAACTCGGTTTTACAGTGAAAACTGCAGGAACTTCAAACCGGCACTAGGAAACACACTGAGAAACTAGAGTAAAAGTTTCCCCTGCAACCCGTTCCCTTTGTGCTAGATGAACGAACGTCTCTCCACATGCTCAGTTCTGAGAGATAATTGTGTGTGAAAGCCGTCCTTCAACTAGATTGTTGGGAACACAAAGTTCTTTTTCAGTTGCAAACTACACTCCATACATATATATGGGGAAGTACTAGCTCCAACTCGGTTTTACAGTGAAAAATGCAGGAACTTCAAACCGGCACTAGGAAACTGAATGAGAAACTAGAGTAAAAGTTTCCCCTGCAACCCGTTCCCTTTGTGCTAGATGAACGAACGTCTCTCCACATGCTCAGTTCTGAGAGATAAGAGTGGGTGAAAGCCGTCCTTCAACTAGATTGTTGGGAACACAAAGTTCCTTTTCAGTTGCAAACTACACTCCATACATATATAAGGGGAGGTACTAGCTCCAACTCGGTTTTACAGTGAAAACTGCAGGAACTTCAAACCGGCACTAGGAAACACACTGAGAAACTAGAGTAAAAGATTCCCCTGCAACCCGTTCCCTTTGTGCTAGATGAACAAACGTCTCTCCACATGCTCAGTTCTGAGAGATAAGTGTGTGTGAAAGCCGTCCTTCAACTAGATTGTTGGGAACACAAAGTTCCTTTTCAGTTGCAAACTACAATCCATACATATATATGGGGAGGTACTAGCTCCAACTCGGTTTTACAGTGAAAACTGCAGGAACTTCAAACCGGCACTAGGAAACACACTGAGAAATTAGAGTAAAAGTTTCCCCTGCAACCCGTTCCCTTTGTGCTAGATGAACGAACGTCTCTCCACATGCTCAGTTCTGAGAGGTAAGTGTGTGTGAAAGCCGTCCTTCAACTAGATTGTTGGGAACACAAAGTTCCTTTTCAGTTGCAAACTACACTCCATACATATATATGGGGAAGTACTAGCTCCAAATCGGTTTTACAGTGAAAACTGCAGGAACTTCAAACCGGCACTAGGAAACACACTGAGAAACTAGATTAAAAGTTTCCCCTGCAACCCGTTCCCTTTGTGCTAGATGAACGAACGTCTCTCCACATGCTCAGTTCTGAGAGATAAGTGTGTGTGAAAGCCGTCCTTCAACTAGATTGTTGGGAACACAAAGTTCCTTTTCAGTTGCAAACTACACTCCATACATATATATGGGGAGGTACTAGCTCCAACTCGGTTTTACAGTGAAAACTGCAGGAACTTCAAACCGGCACTAGGAAACACACTGAGAAACTAGAGTAAAAGTTTCCCCTGCAACCCGTTCCCTTTGTGCTAGATGAACGAACGTCTCTCCACATGCTCAGTTCTGAGAGATAAGTGTGTGTGAAAGCCGTCCTTCAACTAGATTGTTGGGAACACAAAGTTCCTTTTCAGTTGCAAACTACACTCCATACATATATATGGGGAGGTACTAGCTCCAACACGGTTTTACAGAGAAAACTGCAGGAACTTCAAACCGGCACTAGGAAACACACTGAGAAACTAGAGTAAAAGTTTCCCCTGCAACCCGTTCCATTTGTGCTAGATGAACGAACGTCTCTCCACATGCTCAGTTCTGAGAGATAAGTGTGTGTGAAAGCCGTCCTTCAACTAGATTGTTGGGAACACAAAGTTCCTTTTCAGTTGCAAACTACACTCCATACATATATATGGGGAGGTACTAGCTCCAACTCGGTTTTACAGTGAAAACTGCAGGAACTTCAAACCGGCACTAGGAAACACACTGAGAAACTAGAGTAAAAGTTTCCCCTGCATACCGTTCCCTTTGTGCTAGATGAACGATCGTCTCTCCACATGCTCAGTTCTGAGAGATAAATGTGTGTGAAAGCCGTCCTTCACCTAGATTGTTGGGAACACAAAGTTCCTTTTCAGTTGCAAACTACACTCCATACATATATATGGGGAGGAACTAGCTCCAACTCGGTTTTACAGTGGAAACTGCAGGAACTTCAAACCGGCACTAGGAAACACACTGAGAAACTAGAGTAAAAGTTTCCCCTGCAAAACGTTCCCTTTGTGCAACATGAACGAACGTCTCTCCACATGCTCAGTTCTGAGAGATAAGTGTGTGTGAAAGCCGTCCTTCAACTAGATTGTTGGGAACACAAAGTTCCTTTTCAGTTGCAAACTACACTCCTTACATATATATGGGGAGGTACTAGCTCCAACTCGGTTTTACAGTGAAAACTGCAGGAACTTCAAACCGGCACTAGGAAACACACTAAGAAACTAGAGTAAAAGTTTCTGCTGCAACCCGTTCCCTTTGTGCTAGATGAACGAACGTCTCTCCACATGCTCAGTTCTGAGAGATAAGTGTGTGTGAAAGCCGTCCTTCAACTAGATTGTTGGGAAAACAAAGTTCCTTTTCAGTTGCAAACTACACGACATACATATATATGGGGAGGTACTAGCTCCAACTCGGTTTTACAGTGAAAACTGCAGGAAATTCAAAACGGCACTAGGAATCACACTGAGAAACTAGAGTTAATGTTTCCCTTCAAACCGTTCCATTTGTGCTACATGAACGAACGTCTCTCCACATGCTCAGTTCTGAGAGATAATTGTGTGTGAAAGCCGTCCTTCAACTAGATTGTTGGGAACACAAAGTTCTTTTTCATTTGCAAATTACACTCCATACATATATATGGGGAGGTACTAGCTCCAACTCTGTTTTACAGTGAAAAATGCAGGAAATTCAAACCGGCACTAGGAAACAGAATGAGAAACTAGAGTAAAGTTTCCCCTGCAACCCGTTCCCTTTGTGCTAGATGAACGAACGTCTCTCCACATGCTCAGTTCTGAGAGATAAGTGTGTGTGAAAGCCGTCCTTCAACTAGATTGTTGGGAACACAAAGTTCCTTTTCAGTTGCAAACTACACTCCATACATATATAAGGGGAGGTACTAGCTCCAACTCGGTTTTACAGTGAAAACTGCAGGAACTTCAAACCGGCACTAGGAAACACACTGAGAAACTAGAGTAAAAGATTCCCCTGCAACCCGTTCCCTTTGTGCTAGATGAACAAACGTCTCTCCACATGCTCAGTTCTGAGAGATAAGTGTGTGTGAAAGCCGTCCTTCAACTAGATTGTTGGGAACACAAAGTTCCTTTTCAGTTGCAAACTACACTCCATACATATATATGGGGAGGTACTAGCTCCAACTCGGTTTTACAGTGAAAACTGCAGGAACTTCAAACCGGCACTAGGAAACACACTGAGAAACTAGAGTAAAAGTTTCCCCTGCAACCCGTTCCCTTTGTGCTAGATGAACGAACGTCTCTCCACATGCTCAGTTCTGAGAGGTAAGTGTGTGTGAAAGCCGTCCTTCAACTAGATTGTTGGGAACACAAAGTTCCTTTTCAGTTGCAAACTACACTCCATACATATATATGGGGAAGTACTAGCTCCAAATCGGTTTTACAGTGAAAACTGCAGGAACTTCAAACCGGCACTAGGAAACACACTGAGAAACTAGATTAAAAGTTTCCCCTGCAACCCGTTCCCTTTGTGCTAGATGAACGAACGTCTCTCCACATGCTCAGTTCTGAGAGATAAGTGTGTGTGAAAGCCGTCCTTCAACTAGATTGTTGGGAACACAAAGTTCCTTTTCAGTTGCAAACTACACTCCATACATATATATGGGGAGGTACTAGCTCCAACTCGGTTTTACAGTGAAAACTGCAGGAACTTCAAACCGGCACTAGGAAACACACTGAGAAACTAGAGTAAAAGTTTCCCCTGCAACCCGTTCCCTTTGTGCTAGATGAACGAACGTCTCTCCACATGCTCAGTTCTGAGAGATAAGTGTGTGTGAAAGCCGTCCTTCAACTAGATTGTTGGGAACACAAAGTTCCTTTTCAGTTGCAAACTACACTCCATACATATATATGGGGAGGTACTAGCTCCAACACGGTTTTACAGAGAAAACTGCAGGAACTTCAAACCGGCACTAGGAAACACACTGAGAAACTAGAGTAAAAGTTTCCCCTGCAACCCGTTCCATTTGTGCTAGATGAACGAACGTCTCTCCACATGCTCAGTTCTGAGAGATAAGTGTGTGTGAAAGCCGTCCTTCAACTAGATTGTTGGGAACACAAAGTTCCTTTTCAGTTGCAAACTACACTCCATACATATATATGGGGAGGTACTAGCTCCAACTCGGTTTTACAGTGAAAACTGCAGGAACTTCAAACCGGCACTAGGAAACACACTGAGAAACTAGAGTAAAAGTTTCCCCTGCATACCGTTCCCTTTGTGCTAGATGAACGATCGTCTCTCCACATGCTCAGTTCTGAGAGATAAATGTGTGTGAAAGCCGTCCTTCACCTAGATTGTTGGGAACACAAAGTTCCTTTTCAGTTGCAAACTACACTCCATACATATATATGGGGAGGAACTAGCTCCAACTCGGTTTTACAGTGGAAACTGCAGGAACTTCAAACCGGCACTAGGAAACACACTGAGAAACTAGAGTAAAAGTTTCCCCTGCAAAACGTTCCCTTTGTGCAACATGAACGAACGTCTCTCCACATGCTCAGTTCTGAGAGATAAGTGTGTGTGAAAGCCGTCCTTCAACTAGATTGTTGGGAACACAAAGTTCCTTTTCAGTTGCAAACTACACTCCTTACATATATATGGGGAGGTACTAGCTCCAACTCGGTTTTACAGTGAAAACTGCAGGAACTTCAAACCGGCACTAGGAAACACACTAAGAAACTAGAGTAAAAGTTTCTGCTGCAACCCGTTCCCTTTGTGCTAGATGAACGAACGTCTCTCCACATGCTCAGTTCTGAGAGATAAGTGTGTGTGAAAGCCGTCCTTCAACTAGATTGTTGGGAAAACAAAGTTCCTTTTCAGTTGCAAACTACACGACATACATATATATGGGGAGGTACTAGCTCCAACTCGGTTTTACAGTGAAAACTGCAGGAAATTCAAAACGGCACTAGGAATCACACTGAGAAACTAGAGTTAATGTTTCCCTTCAAACCGTTCCATTTGTGCTACATGAACGAACGTCTCTCCACATGCTCAGTTCTGAGAGATAATTGTGTGTGAAAGCCGTCCTTCAACTAGATTGTTGGGAACACAAAGTTCTTTTTCATTTGCAAATTACACTCCATACATATATATGGGGAGGTACTAGCTCCAACTCTGTTTTACAGTGAAAAATGCAGGAAATTCAAACCGGCACTAGGAAACAGAATGAGAAACTAGAGTAAAGTTTCCCCTGCAACCCGTTCCCTTTGTGCTAGATGAACGAACGTCTCTCCACATGCTCAGTTCTGAGAGATAAGTGTGTGTGAAAGCCGTCCTTCAACTAGATTGTTGGGAACACAAAGTTCCTTTTCAGTTGCAAACTACACTCCATACATATATAAGGGGAGGTACTAGCTCCAACTCGGTTTTACAGTGAAAACTGCAGGAACTTCAAACCGGCACTAGGAAACACACTGAGAAACTAGAGTAAAAGATTCCCCTGCAACCCGTTCCCTTTGTGCTAGATGAACAAACGTCTCTCCACATGCTCAGTTCTGAGAGATAAGTGTGTGTGAAAGCCGTCCTTCAACTAGATTGTTGGGAACACAAAGTTCCTTTTCAGTTGCAAACTACACTCCATACATATATATGGGGAGGTACTAGCTCCAACTCGGTTTTACAGTGAAAACTGCAGGAACTTCAAACCGGCACTAGGAAACACACTGAGAAACTAGAGTAAAAGTTTCCCCTGCAACCCGTTCCCTGTGTGCTAGATGAACGAACGTCTCTCCACATGCTCAGTTTTGAGAGTTAAGTGTGTGTGAAAGCCGTCCTTCAACTAGATTGTTGGGAACACAAAGTGCCTTTTCAGTTGCAAACTACACTCCATACATATATATGGGGAGGTACTAGCTCCAACTCGGTTTTACAGTGAAAACTGCAGGAACTTCAAACCGGCACTAGGAAACTCACTGAGAAACTAGAGTAAAAGTTTCCCCTGCAACCCGTTCCCTGTGTGCTAGATGAACGAACGTCCCTCCACATGCTCAGTTCTGAGAGATAAGTGTGTGTGAAAGCCGTCCTTCAACTAGATTGTTGGGAACACAAAGTTCCTTTTCAGTTGCAAACTACACTCCATACATATATATGGGGAGGTACTAGCTCCAACTCGGTTTTACAGTGAAAACTGCAGGAACTTCAAACCGGCACTAGGAAACACACTGAGAAACTAGAGTAAAAGTTTCCCCTGCAACCCGTTCCCTTTGTGCTAGATGAACGAACGTCTCTCCACATGCTCAGTTCTGAGAGATAAGTGTGTGTGAAAGCCGTCCTTCAACTAGATTGTTGGGAACACAAAGTTCCTTTTCAGTTGCAAACTACACTCCATACATATATATGGGGAGGTACTAGCTCCAACTCGGTTTTACAGTGAAAACTGCAGGAACTTCAACCCGGCACTAGTAAACTCACTGAGAAACTAGAGTAATAGTTTCCCCTGCAACCCGTTCCCTGTGTGCTAGATGAACGAACGTCCCTCCACATGCTCAGTTCTGAGAGATAAGTGTGTGTGAAAGCCGTCCTTCAACTAGATTGTTGGGAACACAAAGTTCCTTTTCAGTTGCAAACTACACTCCATACATATATATGGGGATGTACTAGCTCCAACTCGGTTTTACAGTGAAAACTGCAGGAACTTCAAACCGGCACTAGGAAACACACTGAGAAACTAGAGTAAAAGTTTCCCCTGCAACCCGTTCCCTTTGTGCTAGATGAACGAACGTCTCTCCACATGCTCAGTTCTGAGAGATAAGTGTGTGTGAAAGCCGTCCTTCAACTAGATTGTTGGGAACACAAAGTTCCTTTTCAGTTGCAAACTACACTCCATACATATATAAGGGGAGGTACTAGCTCCAACTCGGTTTTACAGTGAAAACTGCAGGAACTTCAAACCGGCACTATGAAACACACTGAGAAATTAGAGTAAAAGTTTCCCCTGCAATCCGATCCCTTTGTGCTAGATGAACGAACGTCTCTCCACATGCTCAGTTCTGAGAGATAAGTGTGTGTGAAAGCCGTCCTTCAACTAGATTGTTGGGAACACAAAGTTCCTTTTCAGTTGCAAACTACACTCCATACATATATATGGGGAGGTACTAGCTCCAACTCGGTTTTACAGTGAAAACTGCAGGAACTTCAAACCGGCACTAGGAAACACACTGAGAAACTAGAGTAAAAGTTTCCCCTGCAACCCGTTCCCTTTGTGCTAGATGAACGAACGTCTCTCCACATGCTCAGTTCTGAGAGATAAGTGTGTGTGAAAGCCGTCCTTCAACTAGATTGTTGGGAACACAAAGTTCCTTTTCAGTTGCAAACTACACTCCATACATATATATGGGGAGGTAGTAGCTCCAACTCGGTTTTACAGTGAAAACTGCAGGAACTTCAAACCGGGACTAGGAAACACACTGAGAAACTAGAGTAAAAGTTTCCCCTGCAACCCGTTCCCTTTGTGCTAGATGAACGAACGTCTCTCCACATGCTCAGTTCTGAGAGATAAGTGTGTGTGAAAGCCGTCCTTCAACTAGATTGTTGGGAACACAAAGTTCTTTTTCAGTTGCAAACTACACTCCATACATATATATGGGGAGGTACTAGCTCCAACTCGGTTTTACAGTGAAAACTGCAGGAACTTCAAACCGGCACTAGGAAACACACTGAGAAACTAGAGTAAAAGTTTCCCCTACATCCCGTTCCCTTTGTGCTAGATGAACGAACGTCTCTCCACATGCTCAGTTCTGAGAGATAAATGTGTGTGAAAGCCGTCCTTCACCTAGATTGTTGGAAACACAAAGTTCCTTTTCAGTTGCAAACTACACTCCATACATATATATGGGGAGGTACTAGCTCCAACTCGGTTTTACAGTGGAAACTGCAGGAACTTCAAACCGGCACTAGGAAACACACTGAGAAACTAGAGTAAAAGTTTCCCCTGCAAACCGTTACTTTGTGCTAGATGAACGAACGTCTCTCCACATGCTCAGTTCTGAGAGATAAGTGTGTGTGAAAGCCGTCCTTCAACTAGATTGTTGGGAAAACAAAGTTCCTTTTCATTTGCAAACTACACGACATACATATATATGGGGAGGTACTAGCTCCAACTCGGTTTTACAGTGAAAACTGCAGGAACTTCAAACCGGCACTAGGAAGCACAGTGAGAAACTAGAGTTAAAGTTTCCCTTCAACCCGTTCCATTTGTGCTACATGAACGAACGTCTCTCCACATGCTCAGTTCTGAGAGATAATTGTGTGTGAAAGCCGTCCTTCAACTAGGTTGTTGGGAACACAAAGTTCCTTTTCAATTGCAAACTACAATCCATACATATATATGGGGAGGTACTAGCTCCAACTCGGTTTTACAGTGAAAACTGCAGGAACTTCAAACCGGCACTAGGAAACACACTGAGAAACTAGAGTAAAAGTTTCCCTGCAACCCGTTCCCTTTGTGCTACATGAACGAACGTCTCTCCACATGCTCAGTTCTGAGAGATAAGTGTGTGTGAAAGCCGTCCTTCAACTAGATTGTTGGGAACACAAAGTTCCTTTTCAGTTGCAAACTACACTTCATACATATATATGGGGAGGTAGTAGCTCCAACTCGGTTTTACAGTGAAAACTGCAGGAACTTCAAACCGGCACTAGGAAACACACTGAGAAACTAGAGTAAAAGTTTCCCCTGCAACCCGTTCCCTTTGTGCTACATGAACGAACGTCTCTCCACATGCTCAGTTCTGAGAGATAAGTGTGTGTGAAAGCCGTCTTTCAACTAGATTGTTGGGAACACAAAGTTCCTTTTCAGTTGCAAACTACACTCCATACATATATATGGGGAGGTACTAGCTCCAAATCGGTTTTACAGTGAAAACTGCAGGAACTTCAAACCGGCACTAGGAAACACACTGAGAAACTAGAGTAAAAGTTTCCCCTGCAACCCGTTCCCTTTGTGCTAGATGAACGAACGTCTCTCCACATGCTCAGTTCTGAGAGATAAGTGTGTGTGAAAGCCGTCCTTCAACTAGATTGTTGGGAACACAAAGTTCCTTTTCAGTTGCAAACTACACTCCATACATATATATGGGGAGGTACTAGCTCCAACTCGGTTTTACAGTGAAAACTGCAGGAACTTCAAACCGGCACTAGGAAACACACTGAGAAACTAGAGTAAAAGTTTCCCCTGCAACCCGTTCCCTTTGTGCTAGATGAACGAACGTCTCTCCACATGCTCAGTTCTGAGAGATAAGTGTGTGTGAAAGCCGTCCTTCAACTAGATTGTTGGGAACACAAAGTTCCTTTTCAGTTGCAAACTACACTCCATACATATATAAGGGGAGGTACTAGCTCCAACTCGGTTTTACAGTGAAAACTGCAGGAACTTCAAACCGGCACTAGGAAACACACTGAGAAACTAGATTAAAAGTTTCCCCTGCAACCCGTTCCCTTTGTGCTAGATGAACGAACGTCTCTCCACATGCTCAGTTCTGAGAGATAAGTGTGTGTGAAAGCCGTCCTTCAACTAGATTGTTGGGAACACAAAGTTCCTTTTCAGTTGCAAACTACACTCCATACATATATATGGGGAGGTACTAGCTCCAACTCGGTTTTACAGTGAAAACTGCAGGAACTTCAAACCGGCACTAGGAAACACACTGAGAAACTAGAGTAAAATTTTCCCCTGCAACCCGTTCCCTTTGTGCTAGATGAACGAACGTCTCTCCACATGCTCAGTTCTGAGAGATAAGTGTGTGTGAAAGCCGTCCTTCAACTAGATTGTTGGGAACACAAAGTTCCTTTTCAGTTGCAAACTACACTCCATACATATATATGGGGAGGTACTAGCTCCAACTCGGTTTTACAGTGAAAACTGCAGGAACTTCAAACCGGCACTAGGAAACACACTGAGAAACTAGAGTAAAAGTTTCCCCTGCAACCCGTTCCATTTGTGCTAGATGAACGAACGTCTCTCCACATGCTCAGTTCTGAGAGATAAGTGTGTGTGAAAGCCGTCCTTCAACTAGATTGTTGGGAACACAAAGTTCCTTTTCAGTTGCAAACTACACTCCATACATATATATGGGGAGGTACTAGCTCCAACTCGGTTTTACAGTGAAAACTGCAGGAACTTCAAACCGGCACTAGGAAACACACTGAGAAACTAGAGTAAAAGTTTCCCCTGCAACCCGTTCTCTTTGTGCTAGATGAACGAACGTCTCTCCACATGCTCAGTTCTGAGAGATAATTGTGTGTGAAAGCCGTCCTTCAACTAGATTGTTGGGAACACAAAGTTCTTTTTCATTTGCAAACTACACTCCATACATATATATGGGGAGGTACTAGCTCCAACTCTGTTTTACAGTGAAAAATGCAGGAAATTCAAACCGGCACTAGGAAACAGAATGAGAAACTAGAGTAAAGTTTCCCCTGCAACCCGTTCCCTTTGTGCTAGATGAACGAACGTCTCTCCACATGCTCAGTTCTGAGAGATAAGTGTGTGTGAAAGCCGTCCTTCAACTAGATTGTTGGGAACACAAAGTTCCTTTTCAGTTGCAAACTACACTCCATACATATATAAGGGGAGGTACTAGCTCCAACTCGGTTTTACAGTGAAAACTGCAGGAACTTCAAACCGGCACTAGGAAACACACTGAGAAACTAGAGTAAAAGATTCCCCTGCAACCCGTTCCCTTTGTGCTAGATGAACAAACGTCTCTCCACATGCTCAGTTCTGAGAGATAAGTGTGTGTGAAAGCCGTCCTTCAACTAGATTGTTGGGAACACAAAGTTCCTTTTCAGTTGCAAACTACACTCCATACATATATATGGGGAGGTACTAGCTCCAACTCGGTTTTACAGTGAAAACTGCAGGAACTTCAAACCGGCACTAGGAAACACACTGAGAAACTAGAGTAAAAGTTTCCCCTGCAACCCGTTCCCTTTGTGCTAGATGAACGAACGTCTCTCCACATGCTCAGTTTTGAGAGTTAAGTGTGTGTGAAAGCCGTCCTTCAACTAGATTGTTGGGAACACAAAGTGCCTTTTCAGTTGCAAACTACACTCCATACATATATATGGGGAGGTACTAGCTCCAACTCGGTTTTACAGTGAAAACTGCAGGAACTTCAAACCGGCACTAGGAAACTCACTGAGAAACTAGAGTAAAAGTTTCCCCTGCAACCCGTTCCCTGTGTGCTAGATGAACGAACGTCCCTCCACATGCTCAGTTCTGAGAGATAAGTGTGTGTGAAAGCCGTCCTTCAACTAGATTGTTGGGAACACAAAGTTCCTTTTCATTTGCAAACTACACTCCATACATATATATGGGGAGGTACTAGCTCCAACTCGGTTTTACAGTGAAAACTGCAGGAACTTCAAACCGGCACTAGGAAACACACTGAGAAACTAGAGTAAAAGTTTCCCCTACATCCCGTTCCCTTTGTGCTAGATGAACGAACGTCTCTCCACATGCTCAGTTCTGAGAGATAAATGTGTGTGAAAGCCGTCCTTCACCTAGATTGTTGGAAACACAAAGTTCCTTTTCAGTTGCAAACTACACTCCATACATATATATGGGGAGGTACTAGCTCCAACTCGGTTTTACAGTGGAAACTGCAGGAACTTCAAACCGGCACTAGGAAACACACTGAGAAACTAGAGTAAAAGTTTCCCCTGAAAACCGTTACTTTGTGCTAGGTGAACGAACGTCTCTCCACATGCTCAGTTCTGAGAGATAAGTGTGTGTGAAAGCCGTCCTTCAACTAGATTGTTGGGAAAACAAAGTTCCTTTTCATTTGCAAACTACACGACATACATATATATGGGGAGGTACTAGCTCCAACTCGGTTTTACAGTGAAAACTGCAGGAACTTCAAACCGGCACTAGGAAGCACAGTGAGAAACTAGAGTTAAAGTTTCCCTTCAACCCGTTCCATTTGTGCTACATGAACGAACGTCTCTCCACATGCTCAGTTCTGAGAGATAATTGTGTGTGAAAGCCGTCCTTCAACAAGGTTGTTGGGAACACAAAGTTCCTTTTCAATTGCAAACTACACTCCATACATATATATGGGGAGGTACTAGCTCCAACTCGGTTTTACAGTGAAAACTGCAGGAACTTCAAACCGGCACTAGGAAACACACTGAGAAACTAGAGTAAAAGTTTCCCTGCAACCCGTTCCCTTTGTGCTACATGAACGAACGTCTCTCCACATGCTCAGTTCTGAGAGATAAGTGTGTGTGAAAGCCGTCCTTCAACTAGATTGTTGGGAACACAAAGTTCCTTTTCAGTTGCAAACTACACTTCATACATATATATGGGGAGGTAGTAGCTCCAACTCGGTTTTACAGTGAAAACTGCAGGAACTTCAAACCGGCACTAGGAAACACACTGAGAAACTAGAGTAAAAGTTTCCCCTGCAACCCGTTCCCTTTGTGCTACATGAACGAACGTCTCTCCACATGCTCAGTTCTGAGAGATAAGTGTGTGTGAAAGCCGTCTTTCAACTAGATTGTTGGGAACACAAAGTTCCTTTTCAGTTGCAAACTACACTCCATACATATATATGGGGAGGTACTAGCTCCAAATCGGTTTTACAGTGAAAACTGCAGGAACTTCAAACCGGCACTAGGAAACACACTGAGAAACTAGAGTAAAAGTTTCCCCTGCAACCCGTTCCCTTTGTGCTAGATGAACGAACGTCTCTCCACATGCTCAGTTCTGAGAGATAAGTGTGTGTGAAAGCCGTCCTTCAACTAGATTGTTGGGAACACAAAGTTCCTTTTCAGTTGCAAACTACACTCCATACATATATATGGGGAGGTACTAGCTCCAACTCGGTTTTACAGTGAAAACTGCAGGAACTTCAAACCGGCACTAGGAAACACACTGAGAAACTAGAGTAAAAGTTTCCCCTGCAACCCGTTCCCTTTGTGCTAGATGAACGAACGTCTCTCCACATGCTCAGTTCTGAGAGATAAGTGTGTGTGAAAGCCGTCCTTCAACTAGATTGTTGGGAACACAAAGTTCCTTTTCAGTTGCAAACTACACTCCATACATATATAAGGGGAGGTACTAGCTCCAACTCGGTTTTACAGTGAAAACTGCAGGAACTTCAAACCGGCACTAGGAAACACACTGAGAAACTAGATTAAAAGTTTCCCCTGCAACCCGTTCCCTTTGTGCTAGATGAACGAACGTCTCTCCACATGCTCAGTTCTGAGAGATAAGTGTGTGTGAAAGCCGTCCTTCAACTAGATTGTTGGGAACACAAAGTTCCTTTTCAGTTGCAAACTACACTCCATACATATATATGGGGAGGTACTAGCTCCAACTCTGTTTTACAGTGAAAACTGCAGGAACTTCAAACCGGCACTAGGAAACACACTGAGAAACTAGAGTAAAATTTTCCCCTGCAACCCGTTCCCTTTGTGCTAGATGAACGAACGTCTCTCCACATGCTCAGTTCTGAGAGATAAGTGTGTGTGAAAGCCGTCCTTCAACTAGATTGTTGGGAACACAAAGTTCCTTTTCAGTTGCAAACTACACTCCATACATATATATGGGGAGGTACTAGCTCCAACTCGGTTTTACAGTGAAAACTGCAGGAACTTCAAACCGGCACTAGGAAACACACTGAGAAACTAGAGTAAAAGTTTCCCCTGCAACCCGTTCCATTTGTGCTAGATGAACGAACGTCTCTCCACATGCTCAGTTCTGAGAGATAAGTGTGTGTGAAAGCCGTCCTTCAACTAGATTGTTGGGAACACAAAGTTCCTTTTCAGTTGCAAACTACACTCCATACATATATATGGGGAGGTACTAGCTCCAACTCGGTTTTACAGTGAAAACTGCAGGAACTTCAAACCGGCACTAGGAAACACACTGAGAAACTAGAGTAAAAGTTTCCCCTGCAACCCGTTCCCTTTGTGCTAGATGAACGAACGTCTCTCCACATGCTCAGTTCTGAGAGATAATTGTGTGTGAAAGCCGTCCTTCAACTAGATTGTTGGGAACACAAAGTTCTTTTTCATTTGCAAACTACACTCCATACATATATATGGGGAGGTACTAGCTCCAACTCTGTTTTACAGTGAAAAATGCAGGAAATTCAAACCGGCACTAGGAAACAGAATGAGAAACTAGAGTAAAGTTTCCCCTGCAACCCGTTCCCTTTGTGCTAGATGAACGAACGTCTCTCCACATGCTCAGTTCTGAGAGATAAGTGTGTGTGAAAGCCGTCCTTCAACTAGATTGTTGGGAACACAAAGTTCCTTTTCAGTTGCAAACTACACTCCATACATATATAAGGGGAGGTACTAGCTCCAACTCGGTTTTACAGTGAAAACTGCAGGAACTTCAAACCGGCACTAGGAAACACACTGAGAAACTAGAGTAAAAGATTCCCCTGCAACCCGTTCCCTTTGTGCTAGATGAACAAACGTCTCTCCACATGCTCAGTTCTGAGAGATAAGTGTGTGTGAAAGCCGTCCTTCAACTAGATTGTTGGGAACACAAAGTTCCTTTTCAGTTGCAAACTACACTCCATACATATATATGGGGAGGTACTAGCTCCAACTCGGTTTTACAGTGAAAACTGCAGGAACTTCAAACCGGCACTAGGAAACACACTGAGAAACTAGAGTAAAAGTTTCCCCTGCAACCCGTTCCCTTTGTGCTAGATGAACGAACGTCTCTCCACATGCTCAGTTTTGAGAGTTAAGTGTGTGTGAAAGCCGTCCTTCAACTAGATTGTTGGGAACACAAAGTGCCTTTTCAGTTGCAAACTACACTCCATACATATATATGGGGAGGTACTAGCTCCAACTCGGTTTTACAGTGAAAACTGCAGGAACTTCAAACCGGCACTAGGAAACTCACTGAGAAACTAGAGTAAAAGTTTCCCCTGCAACCCGTTCCCTGTGTGCTAGATGAACGAACGTCCCTCCACATGCTCAGTTCTGAGAGATAAGTGTGTGTGAAAGCCGTCCTTCAACAAGATTGTTGGGAACACAAAGTTCCTTTTCAGTTGCAAACTACACTCCATACATATATATGGGGATGTACTAGCTCCAACTCGGTTTTACAGTGAAAACTGCAGGAACTTCAAACCGGCACTAGGAAACACACTGAGAAACTAGAGTAAAAGTTTCCCCTGCAACCCGTTCCCTTTGTGCTAGATGAACGAACGTCTCTCCACATGCTCAGTTCTGAGAGATAAGTGTGTGTGAAAGCCGTCCTTCAACTAGATTGTTGGGAACACAAAGTGCCTTTTCAGTTGCAAACTACACTCCATACATATATATGGGGAGGTACTAGCTCCAACTCGGTTTTACAGTGAAAACTGCAGGAACTTCAACCCGGCACTAGGAAACTCACTGAGAAACTAGAGTAAAAGTTTCCCCTGCAACCCGTTCCCTGTGTGCTAGATGAACGAACGTCCCTCCACATGCTCAGTTCTGAGAGATAAGTGTGTGTGAAAGCCGTCCTTCAACTAGATTGTTGGGAACACAAAGTTCCTTTTCAGTTGCAAACTACACTCCATACATATATATGGGGATGTACTAGCTCCAACTCGGTTTTACAGTGAAAACTGCAGGAACTTCAAACCGGCACTAGGAAACACACTGAGAAACTAGAGTAAAGGTTTCCCCTGCAACCCGTTCCCTTTGTGCTAGATGAACGAACGTCTCTCCACATGCTCAGTTCTGAGAGATAAGTGTGTGTGAAAGCCGTCCTTCAACTAGATTGTTGGGAACACAAAGTTCCTTTTCAGTTGCAAACTACACTCCATACATATATAAGGGGAGGTACTAGCTCCAACTCGGTTTTACAGTGAAAACTGCAGGAACTTCAAACCGGCACTATGAAACACACTGAGAAACTAGAGTAAAAGTTTCCCCTGCAACCCGATCCCTTTGTGCTAGATGAACGAACGTCTCTCCACATGCTCAGTTCTGAGAGATAAGTGTGTGTGAAAGCCGTCCTTCAACTAGATTGTTGGGAACACAAAGTTCCTTTTCAGTTGCAAACTACACTCCATACATATATATGGGGAGGTACTAGCTCCAACTCGGTTTTACAGTGAAAACTGCAGGAACTTCAAACCGGCACTAGGAAACACACTGAGAAACTAGAGTAAAAGTTTCCCCTGCAACCCGTTCCCTTTGTGCTAAATGAACGAACGTCTCTCCACATGCTCAGTTCTGAGAGATAAGTGTGTGTGAAAGCCGTCCTTCAACTAGATTGTTGGGAACACAAAGTTCCTTTTCAATTGCAAACTACACTCCATACATATATATGGGGAGGTACTAGCTCCAACTCGGTTTTACAGTGAAAACTGCAGGAACTTCAAACCGGCACTAGGAAACACACTGAGAAACTAGAGTAAAAGTTTCCCTGCAACCCGTTCCCTTTGTGCTACATGAACGAACGTCTCTCCACATGCTCAGTTCTGAGAGATAAGTGTGTGTGAAAGCCGTCCTTCAACTAGATTGTTGGGAACACAAAGTTCCTTTTCAGTTGCAAACTACACTTCATACATATATATGGGGAGGTAGTAGCTCCAACTCGGTTTTACAGTGAAAACTGCAGGAACTTCAAACCGGCACTAGGAAACACACTGAGAAACTAGAGTAAAAGTTTCCCCTGCAACCCGTTCCCTTTGTGCTACATGAACGAACGTCTCTCCACATGCTCAGTTCTGAGAGATAAGTGTGTGTGAAAGCCGTCCTTCAACTAGATTGTTGGGAACACAAAGTTCTTTTTCAGTTGCAAACTACACTCCATACATATATATGGGGAGGTACTAGCTCCAACTCGGTTTTACAGTGAAAACTGCAGGAACTTCAAACCGGCACTAGGAAACACACTGAGAAACTAGAGTAAAAGTTTCCCCTACATCCCGTTCCCTTTGTGCTAGATGAACGAACGTCTCTCCACATGCTCAGTTCTGAGAGATAAATGTGTGTGAAAGCCGTCCTTCACCTAGATTGTTGGAAACACAAAGTTCCTTTTCAGTTGCAAACTACACTCCATACATATATATGGGGAGGTACTAGCTCCAACTCGGTTTTACAGTGGAAACTGCAGGAACTTCAAACCGGCACTAGGAAACACACTGAGAAACTAGAGTAAAAGTTTCCCCTGCAAACCGTTACTTTGTGCTAGATGAACGAACGTGTCTCCACATGCTCAGTTCTGAGAGATAAGTGTGTGTGAAAGCCGTCCTTCAACTAGATTGTTGGGAAAACAAAGTTCCTTTTCATTTGCAAACTACACGACATACATATATATGGGGAGGTACTAGCTCCAACTCGGTTTTACAGTGAAAACTGCAGGAACTTCAAACCGGCACTAGGAAGCACAGTGAGAAACTAGAGTTAAAGTTTCCCTTCAACCCGTTCCATTTGTGCTACATGAACGAACGTCTCTCCACATGCTCA
Organism: Camelus dromedarius; assembly: GCF_036321535.1. Taxonomy (NCBI): domain Eukaryota; kingdom Metazoa; phylum Chordata; class Mammalia; order Artiodactyla; family Camelidae; genus Camelus; species Camelus dromedarius. Next base: position 13,930,405 of record NC_087443.1, read on the forward strand.
GTTCTGAGAGATAATTGTGTGTGAAAGCCGTCCTTCAACTAGGTTGTTGGGAACACAAAGTTCCTTTTCAATTGCAAACTACACTCCATACATATATATGGGGAGGTACTAGCTCCAACTCGGTTTTACAGTGAAAACTGCAGGAACTTCAAACCGGCACTAGGAAACACACTGAGAAACTAGAGTAAAAGTTTCCCTGCAACCCGTTCCCTTTGTGCTACATGAACGAACGTCTCTCCACATGCTCAGTTCTGAGAGATAAGTGTGTGTGAAAGCCGTCCTTCAACTAGATTGTTGGGAACACAAAGTTCCTTTTCAGTTGCAAACTACACTTCATACATATATATGGGGAGGTAGTAGCTCCAACTCGGTTTTACAGTGAAAACTGCAGGAACTTCAAACCGGCACTAGGAAACACACTGAGAAACTAGAGTAAAAGTTTCCCCTGCAACCCGTTCCCTTTGTGCTACATGAACGAACGTCTCTCCACATGCTCAGTTCTGAGAGATAAGTGTGTGTGAAAGCCGTCTTTCAACTAGATTGTTGGGAACACAAAGTTCCTTTTCAGTTGCAAACTACACTCCATACATATATATGGGGAGGTACTAGCTCCAAATCGGTTTTACAGTGAAAACTGCAGGAACTTCAAACCGGCACTAGGAAACACACTGAGAAACTAGAGTAAAAGTTTCCCCTGCAACCCGTTCCCTTTGTGCTAGATGAACGAACGTCTCTCCACATGCTCAGTTCTGAGAGATAAGTGTGTGTGAAAGCCGTCCTTCAACTAGATTGTTGGGAACACAAAGTTCCTTTTCAGTTGCAAACTACACTCCATACATATATATGGGGAGGTACTAGCTCCAACTCGGTTTTACAGTGAAAACTGCAGGAACTTCAAACCGGCACTAGGAAACACACTGAGAAACTAGAGTAAAAGTTTCCCCTGCAACCCGTTCCCTTTGTGCTAGATGAACGAACGTCTCTCCACATGCTCAGTTCTGAGAGATAAGTGTGTGTGAAAGCCGTCCTTCAACTAGATTGTTGGGAACACAAAGTTCCTTTTCAGTTGCAAACTACACTCCATACATATATAAGGGGAGGTACTAGCTCCAACTCGGTTTTACAGTGAAAACTGCAGGAACTTCAAACCGGCACTAGGAAACACACTGAGAAACTAGAGTAAAATTTTCCCCTGCAACCCGTTCCCTTTGTGCTAGATGAACGAACGTCTCTCCACATGCTCAGTTCTGAGAGATAAGTGTGTGTGAAAGCCGTCCTTCAACTAGATTGTTGGGAACACAAAGTTCCTTTTCAGTTGCAAACTACACTCCATACATATATATGGGGAGGTACTAGCTCCAACTCGGTTTTACAGTGAAAACTGCAGGAATTTCAAACCGGCACTAGGAAACACACTGAGAAACTAGAGTAAAAGTTTCCCCTGCAACCCGTTCCATTTGTGCTAGATGAACGAACGTCTCTCCACATGCTCAGTTCTGAGAGATAAGTGTGTGTGAAAGCCGTCCTTCAACTAGATTGTTGGGAACACAAAGTTCCTTTTCAGTTGCAAACTACACTCCATACATATATATGGGGAGGTACTAGCTCCAACTCGGTTTTACAGTGAAAACTGCAGGAACTTCAAACCGGCACTAGGAAACACACTGAGAAACTAGAGTAAAAGTTTCCCCTGCATCCCGTTCCCTTTGTGCTAGATGAACGAACGTCTCTCCACATGCTCAGTTCTGAGAGATAAATGTGTGTGAAAGCCGTCCTTCAACTAGATTGTTGGGAACACAAAGTTCCTTTTCAGTTGCAAACTACACTCCATACATATATATATGGGGAGGTACTAGCTCCAACTCGGTTTTACAGTGGAAACTGCAGGAACTTCAAACCGGCACTAGGAAACACACTGAGAAACTAGAGTAAAAGTTTCCCCTGCAACCCGTTCCATTTGTGCTAGATGAACGAACGTCTCTCCACATGCTCAGTTCTGAGAGATAAGTGTGTGTGAAAGCCGTCCTTCAACTAGATTGTTGGGAACACAAAGTTCCTTTTCAGTTGCAAACTACACTCCATACATATATATGGGGAGGTACTAGCTCCAACTCGGTTTTACAGTGAAAACTGCAGGAACTTCAAACCGGCACTAGGAAACACACTGAGAAACTAGAGTAAAAGTTTCCCCTGCATCCCGTTCCCTTTGTGCTAGATGAACGAACGTCTCTCCACATGCTCAGTTCTGAGAGATAAATGTGTGTGAAAGCCGTCCTTCAACTAGATTGTTGGGAACACAAAGTTCCTTTTCAGTTGCAAACTACACTCCATACATATATATGGGGAGGTACTAGCTCCAACTCGGTTTTACAGTGGAAACTGCAGGAACTTCAAACCGGCACTAGGAAACACACTGAGAAACTAGAGTAAAAGTTTCCCCTGCAAACCGTTCCCTTTGTGCTACATGAACGAACGTCACTCCACATGCTCAGTTCTGAGAGATAAGTGTGTGTGAAAGCCGTCCTTCAACTTGATTGTTGGGAACACAAAGTTCCTTTTCAGTTGCAAACTACACTCCATACATATATATGGGGAGGTACTAGCTCCAACTCGGTTTTACAGTGAAAACTGCAGGAACTTCAAACCGGCACTAGGAAACACACTAAGAAACTAGAGTAAAAGTTTCTGCTGCAACCCGTTCCCTTTGTGCTAGATGAACGAACGTCTCTCCACATGCTCAGTTCTGAGAGATAAATGTGTGTGAAAGCCGTCCTTCAACTAGATTGTTGGGAAAACAAAGTTCCTTTTCAGTTGCAAACGACACGCCATACATATATATGGGGAGGTACTAGCTCCAACTCGGTTTTACAGTGAAAACTGCAGGAACTTCAAACCGGCAGTAGGAATCACACTGAGAAACTAGAGTTAAAGTTTCCCTTCAACCCGTTCCATTTGTGCTACATGAACGAACGTCTCTCCACATGCTCAGTTCTGAGAGATAAGTGTGTGTGAAAGCCGTCCTTCAACTAGGTTGTTGGGAACACAAAGTTCCTTTTCAGTTGCAAACTACACGCCATACATATATATGGGGAGGTACTAGCTCCAACTCGGTTTTACAGTGAAAACTGCAGGAACTTCAAACCGGCACTAGGAAACACACTGAGAAACTAGAGTAAAAGTTTCCCCTGCAACCCGTTCCCTTTGTGCTAGATGAACGAACGTCTCTCCACATGCTCAGTTCTGAGAGATAAGTGTGTGTGAAAGCCGTCCTTCAACTAGATTGTTGGGAACACAAAGTTCCTTTTCAGTTGCAAACTACACTCCATACATATATAAGGGGAGGTACTAGCTCCAACTCGGTTTTACAGTGAAAACTGCAGGAACTTCAAACCGGCACTAGGAAACACACTGAGAAACTAGAGTAAAAGTTTCCCCTGCAACCCGTTCCCTGTGTGCTAGATGAACGAACGTCCCTCCACATGCTCAGTTCTGAGAGATAAGTGTGTGTGAAAGCCGTCCTTCAACTAGATTGTTGGGAACACAAAGTTCCTTTTCAGTTGCAAACTACACTCCATAAATATATATGGGGATGTACTAGCTCCAACTCGGTTTTACAGTGAAAACTGCAGGAACTTCAAACCGGCACTAGGAAACACACTGAGAAACTAGAGTAAAAGTTTCCCCTGCAACCCGTTCCCTTTGTGCTAGATGAACGAACGTCTCTCCACATGCTCAGTTCTGAGAGATAAGTGTGTGTGAAAGCCGTCCTTCAACTAGATTGTTGGGAACACAAAGTTCCTTTTCAGTTGCAAACTACACTCCATACATATATAAGGGGAGGTACTAGCTCCAACCCGGTTTTACAGTGAAAACTGCAGGAACTTCAAACCGGCACTATGAAACACACTGAGAAACTAGAGTAAAAGTTTCCCCTGCAACCCGATCCCTTTGTGCTAGATGAACGAATGTCTCTCCACATGCTCAGTTCTGAGAGATAAGTGTGTGTGAAAGCCGTCCTTCAACTAGATTGTTGGGAACACAAAGTTCCTTTTCAGTTGCAAACTACACTCCATACATATATATGGGGAGGTACTAGCTCCAACTCGGTTTTACAGTGAAAACTGCAGGAACTTCAAACCGGCACTAGGAAACACACTGAGAAACTAGAGTAAAAGTTTCCCCTGCAACCCGTTCCCTTTGTGCTAGATGAACGAACGTCTCTCCACATGCTCAGTTCTGAGAGATAAGTGTGTGTGAAAGCCGTCCTTCAACTAGATTGTTGGGAACACAAAGTTCCTTTTCAGTTGCCAACTACACTCCATACATATATATGGGGAGGTAGTAGCTCCAACTCGGTTTTACAGTGAAAACTGCAGGAACTTCAAACCGGCACTAGGAAACACACTGAGAAACTAGAGTAAAAGTTTCCCCTGCAACCCGTTCCCTTTGTGCTAGATGAACGAACGTCTCTCCACATGCTCAGTTCTGAGAGATAAGTGTGTGTGAAAGCCGTCCTTCAACTAGATTGTTGGGAACACAAAGTTCTTTTTCAGTTGCAAACTACACTCCATACATATATATGGGGAGGTACTAGCTCCAACTCGGTTTTACAGTGAAAACTGCAGGAACTTCAAACCGGCACTAGGAAACACACTGAGAAACTAGAGTAAAAGTTTCCCCTACATCCCGTTCCCTTTGTGCTAGATGAACGAACGTCTCTCCACATGCTCAGTTCTGAGAGATAAATGTGTGTGAAAGCCGTCCTTCACCTAGATTGTTGGAAACACAAAGTTCCTTTTCAGTTGCAAACTATACTCCATACATATATATGGGGAGGTAATAGCTCCAACTCGGTTTTACAGTGGAAACTGCAGGAACTTCAAACCGGCACTAGGAAACACACTGAGAAACTAGAGTAAAAGTTTCCCTGCAAACCGTTACTTTGTGCTAGATGAACGAACGTCTCTCCACATGCTCAGTTCTGAGAGATAAGTGTGTGTGAAAGCCGTCCTTCAACTAGATTGTTGGGAAAACAAAGTTCCTTTTCATTTGCAAACTACACGACATACATATATATGGGGAGGTACTAGCTCCAACTCGGTTTTACAGTGAAAACTGCAGGAACTTCAAACCGGCACTAGGAAGCACAGTGAGAAACTAGAGTTAAAGTTTCCCTTCAACCCGTTCCATTTGTGCTACATGAACGAACGTCTCTCCACATGCTCAGTTCTGAGAGATAATTGTGTGTGAAAGCCGTCCTTCAACTAGGTTGTTGGGAACACAAAGTTCCTTTTCAATTGCAAACTACACTCCATACATATATATGGGGAGGTACTAGCTCCAACTCGGTTTTACAGTGAAAACTGCAGGAACTTCAAACCGGCACTAGGAAACACACTGAGAAACTAGAGTAAAAGTTTCCCTGCAACCCGTTCCCTTTGTGCTACAAGAACGAACGTCTCTCCACATGCTCAGTTCTGAGAGATAAGTGTGTGTGAAAGCCGTCCTTCAACTAGATTGTTGGGAACACAAAGTTCCTTTTCAGTTGCAAACTACACTTCATACATATATATGGGGAGGTAGTAGCTCCAACTCGGTTTTACAGTGAAAACTGCAGGAACTTCAAACCGGCACTAGGAAACACACTGAGAAACTAGAGTAAAAGTTTCCCCTGCAAACCGTTCCCTTTGTGCTACATGAACGAACGTCTCTCCACATGCTCAGTTCTGAGAGATAAGTGTGTGTGAAAGCCGTCTTTCAACTAGATTGTTGGGAACACAAAGTTCCTTTTCAGTTGCAAACTACACTCCATACATATATATGGGGAGGTACTAGCTCCAAATCGGTTTTACAGTGAAAACTGCAGGAACTTCAAACCGGCACTAGGAAACACACTGAGAAACTAGAGTAAAAGTTTCCCCTGCAACCCGTTCCCTTTGTGCTAGATGAACGAACGTCTCTCCACATGCTCAGTTCTGAGAGATAAGTGTGTGTGAAAGCCGTCCTTCAACTAGATTGTTGGGAACACAAAGTTCCTTTTCAGTTGCAAACTACACTCCATACATATATATGGGGAGGTACTAGCTCCAACTCGGTTTTACAGTGAAAACTGCAGGAACTTCAAACCGGCACTAGGAAACACACTGAGAAACTAGAGTAAAAGTTTCCCCTGCAACCCGTTCCCTTTGTGCTAGATGAACGAACGTCTCTCCACATGCTCAGTTCTGAGAGATAAGTGTGTGTGAAAGCCGTCCTTCAACTAGATTGTTGGGAACACAAAGTTCCTTTTCAGTTGCAAACTACACTCCATACATATATAAGGGGAGGTACTAGCTCCAACTCGGTTTTACAGTGAAAACTGCAGGAACTTCAAACCGGCACTAGGAAACACACTGAGAAACTAGATTAAAAGTTTCCCCTGCAACCCGTTCCCTTTGTGCTAGATGAACGAACGTCTCTCCACATGCTCAGTTCTGAGAGATAAGTGTGTGTGAAAGCCGTCCTTCAACTAGATTGTTGGTAACACAAAGTTCCTTTTCAGTTGCAAACTACACTCCATACATATATATGGGGAGGTACTAGCTCCAACTCGGTTTTACAGTGAAAACTGCAGGAACTTCAAACCGGCACTAGGAAACACACTGAGAAACTAGAGTAAAATTTTCCCCTGCAACCCGTTCCCTTTGTGCTAGATGAACGAACGTCTCTCCACATGCTCAGTTCTGAGAGATAAGTGTGTGTGAAAGCCGTCCTTCAACTAGATTGTTGGGAACACAAAGTTCCTTTTCAGTTGCAAACTACACTCCATACATATATATGGGGAGGTACTAGCTCCAACTCGGTTTTACAGTGAAAACTGCAGGAACTTCAAACCGGCACTAGGAAACACACTGAGAAACTAGAGTAAAAGTTTCCCCTGCAACCCGTTCCATTTGTGCTAGATGAACGAACGTCTCTCCACATGCTCAGTTCTGAGAGATAAGTGTGTGTGAAAGCCGTCCTTCAACTAGATTGTTGGGAACACAAAGTTCCTTTTCAGTTGCAAACTACACTCCATACATATATATGGGGAGGTACTAGCTCCAACTCGGTTTTACAGTGAAAACTGCAGGAACTTCAAACCGGCACTAGGAAACACACTGAGAAACTAGAGAAAAAGTTTCCCCTGCATCCCGTTCCCTTTGTGCTAGGTGAACGAACGTCTCTCCACATGCTCAGTTCTGAGAGATAAATGTGTGTGAAAGCCGTCCTTCAACTAGATTGTTGGGAACACAAAGTTCCTTTTCAGTTGCAAACTACACTCCATACATATATATGGGGAGGTACTAGCTCCAACTCGGTTTTACAGTGGAAACTGCAGGAACTTCAAACCGGCACTAGGAAACACACTGAGAAACTAGAGTAAAAGTTTCCCCTGCAAACCGTTCCCTTTGTGCTACATGAACGAACGTCACTCCACATGCTCAGTTCTGAGAGATAAGTGTGTGTGAAAGCCGTCCTTCAACTTGATTGTTGGGAACACAAAGTTCCTTTTCAGTTGCAAACTACACTCCATACATATATATGGGGAGGTACTAGCTCCAACTCGGTTTTACAGTGAAAACTGCAGGAACTTCAAACCGGCACTAGGAAACACACTAAGAAACTAGAGAAAAAGTTTCTGCTGCAACCCGTTCCCTTTGTGCTAGATGAACGAACGTCTCTCCACATGCTCAGTTCTGAGAGATAAATGTGTGTGAAAGCCGACTTTCAACTAGATTGTTGGGAAAACAAAGTTCCTTTTCAGTTGCAAACGACACGCCATACATATATATGGGGAGGTACTAGCTCCAACTCGGTTTTACAGTGAAAACTGCAGGAACTTCAAACCGGCAGTAGGAATCACACTGAGAAACTAGAGTTAAAGTTTCCCTTCAACCCGTTCCATTTGTGCTACATGAACGAACGTCTCTCCACATGCTCAGTTCTGAGAGATAAGTGTGTGTGAAAGCCGTCCTTCAACTAGATTGTTGGGAACACAAAGTTCCTTTTCAGTTGCAAACTACACGCCATACATATATATGGGGAGGTACTAGCTCCAACTCGGTTTTACAGTGAAAACTGCAGGAACTTCAAACCGGCACTAGGAAACACACTGAGAAACTAGAGTAAAAGTTTCCCCTGCAACCCGTTCCCTTTGTGCTAGATGAACGAACGTCTCTCCACATGCTCAGTTCTGAGAGATAAGTGTGTGTGAAAGCCGTCCTTCAACTAGATTGTTGGGAACACAAAGTTCCTTTTCATTTGCATACCACACGCCATACATATATATGGGGAGGTACTAGCTCCAACTCGGTTTTACAGTGAAAACTGCAGGAACTTCAAACCGGCACTAGGAAACACACTGAGAAACTAGAGTAAAAGTTTCCCCTGCAACCCGTTCCCTTTGTGCTACATGAACGAACGTCTCTCCACATGCTCAGTTCTGAGAGATAAGTGTGTGTGAAAGCCGTCCTTCAACTAGATTATTGGGAACACAAAGTTCCTTTTCAGTTGCAAACTACACTCCATACATATATATGGGGAGGTACTAGCTCCAACTCGGTTTTACAGTGGAAACTGCAGGAACTTCAAACCGGCACTAGGAAACACACTGAGAAACTAGAGTAAAAGTTTCCCCTGCAAACCGTTCCCTTTGTGCTACATGAACGAACGTCTCTCCACATGCTCAGTTCTGAGAGATAAGTGTGTGTGAAAGCCGTCCTTCAACTAGATTGTTGGGAACACAAAGTTCCTTTTCAGTTGCAAACTACACTCCATACATATATATGGGGAGGTACTAGCTCCAACACGGTTTTACAGTGAAAACTGCAGGAACTTCAAACCGGCACTAGGAAACACACTAAGAAACTAGAGTAAAAGTTTCTGCTGCAACCCGTTCCCTTTGTGCTAGATGAACGAACGTCTCTCCACATGCTCAGTTCTGAGAGATAAGTGTGTGTGAAAGCCGTCCTTCAACTAGATTGTTGGGAAAACAAAGTTCCTTTTCAGTTGCAAACTACACGCCATACATATATATGGGGAGGTACTAGCTCCAACTCGGTTTTACAGTGAAAACTGCAGGAACTTCAAACCGGCACTAGGAATCACAATGAGAAACATGAGTTAAAGTTTCCCTTCAACCCGTTCCATTTGTGCTACATGAACGAACGTCTCTCCACATGCTCAGTTCTTAGAGATAATTGTGTGTGAAAGCCGTCCTTCAACTAGGTTGTTGGGAACACAAAGTTCCTTTTCAGTTGCAAACTACACTCCATACATATATATGGGGTGGTACTAGCTCCAACTCGATTTTACAGTGAAAACTGCAGGAACTTCAAACCGGCACTAGGAAACACACTGAGAAACTAGAGTAAAAGTTTCCCCTGCAACCCGTTCCCTTTGTGCTAGATGAACGAACGTCTCTCCACATGCTCAGTTCTGAGAGATAAGTGTGTGTGAAAGCCGTCCTTCAACTAGATTGTTGGGAACACAAAGTTCCTTTTCAGTTGCATACTACACGCCATACATATATATGGGGAGGTACTAGCTCCAACTCGGTTTTACAGTGAAAACTGCAGGAACTTCAAACTGGCACTAGGAAACACACTGAGAAACTAGAGTAAAAGTTTCCCCTGCAAACCGTTACATTTGTGCTACATGAACGAACGTCTCTCCACATGCTCAGTTCTGAGAGATAAGTGTGTGTGAAAGCCGTCCTTCAACTAGATTGTTGGGAACACAAAGTTCCTTTTCAGTTGCAAACTACACTCCATACATATATATGGGGAGGTACTAGCTCCAACTCGGTTTTACAGTGAAAACTGCAGGAACTTCAAACCGGCACTAGGAAACACACTGAGAAACTAGAGTAAAAGTTTCCCCTGCAACCCGTTCCCTTTGTGCTAGATGAACGAACGTCTCTCCACATGCTCAGTTCTGAGAGATAAGTGTGTGTGAAAGCCGTCCTTCAACTAGATTGTTGGGAACACAAAGTTCCTTTTCAGTTGCCAACTATACTCCATACATATATATGGGGAGGTACTAGCTCCAACTCGGTTTTACAGTGAAAACTGCAGGAACTTCAAACCGGCACTAGGAAACACACTGAGAAACTAGAGTAAAAGTTTCCCCTGCAACCCGTTCCCTTTGTGCTACATGAACGAACGTCTCTCCACATGCTCAGTTCTGAGAGATAAGTGTGTGTGAAAGCCGTCCTTCAACTAGATTGTTGGGAACACAAAGTTCCTTTTCAGTTGCAAACTACACTCCATACATATATATGGGGAGGTACTAGATCCAACTCGGTTTTACAGTGAAAACTGCAGGAACTTCAAACCGGCACTAGAAACACACTGAGAAACTAGAGTAAAAGTTTCCCCTTCAACCCGTTCCCTTTGTGCTAGATGAACGAACGTCTCTCCACATGCTCAGTTCTGAGAGAGAAGTGTGTGTGAAAGCCGTCCTTCAACTACATTGTTGGGAACACAAAGTTCCTTTTCAGTTGCAAACTACACTCCATACATATATATGGGGAGGTACTAGCTCCAACTCGGTTTTACGGTGAAAACTGCAGGAACTTCAAACCGGCACTAGGAAACACACTGAGAAACTAGAGTAAAAGTTTCCCCTGCAACCCGTTCCCTTTGTGCTAGATGAACGAACGTCTCTCCACATGCTCAGTTCTGAGAGAGAAGTGTGTGTGAAAGCCGTCCTTCAACTAGATTGTTGGGAACACAAAGTTCCTTTTCAGTTGCAAACTACACGCCTTACATATATATGGGGAGGTACTAGCTCCAACTCGGTTTTACAGTGAAAACTGCAGGAACTTCAAACCAGCACTAGGAATCACACGGAAAAACTAGAGTTAAAGTTTCCCTTCAACCCGTTCCCTTTGTGCTACATGAACGAACGTCTCTCCACATGCTCAGTTCTGAGAGATAATTGTGTGTGAAAGCCGTCCTTCAACTAGGTTGTTGGGAACACAAAGTTCCTTTTCAGTTGCAAACTACACTTCATACATATATATGGGGAGGTACTAGCTCCAACTCGGTTTTACAGTGAAAACTGCAGGAACTTCAAACCGGCACTAGGAAACACACTGAGAAACTTGAGTAAAAGTTTCCCCTGCAACCTGTTCCCTTTGTGCTAGATGAACGAACGTCTCTCCACATGCTCAGTTCTGAGAGATAAGTGTGTGTGAAAGCCGTCCTTCAACTAGATTGTTGAGAACACAAAGTTCCTTTTCAGTTGCAAACTACACTCCATACATATATATGGGGAGGTACTAGCTCCAACTCGGTTTTACAGTGAAAACTGCAGGAACTTCAAACCGGCACTAGGAAACACACTGAGAAACTAGAGTAAAAGTTTCCCCTGCAACCCGTTCCCTTTGTGCTACATGAACGAACGTCTCTCCACATGCTCAGTTCTGAGAGATAAGTGTGTGTGAAAGCCGTCCTTCAACTAGATTGTTGGGAACACAAAGTTCCTTTTCAGTTGCAAACTACACTCCATACATATATATGGGGAGGTACTAGCTCCAACTCGGTTTTACAGTGAAAACTGCAGGAACTTCAAACCGGCACTAGGAAACACACTGAGAAACTAGAGTAAAAGTTTCCCCTGCAACCCGTTCCCTTTGTGCTAGATGAACGAACGTCTCTCCACATGCTCAGTTCTGAGAGATAAGTGTGTGTGAAAGCCGTCCTTCAACTAGATTGTTGGGAACACAAAGTTCCTTTTCAGTTGCAAACTACACTCCATACATATATAAGGGGAGGTACTAGCTCCAACTCGGTTTTACAGTGAAAACTGCAGGAACTTCAAACCGGCACTAGGAAACACACTGAGAAACTAGATTAAAAGTTTCCCCTGCAACCCGTTCCCTTTGTGCTAGATGAACGAACGTCTCTCCACATGCTCAGTTCTGAGAGATAAGTGTGTGTGAAAGCCGTCCTTCAACTAGATTGTTGGTAACACAAAGTTCCTTTTCAGTTGCAAACTACACTCCATACATATATATGGGGAGGTACTAGCTCCAACTCGGTTTTACAGTGAAAACTGCAGGAACTTCAAACCGGCACTAGGAAACACACTGAGAAACTAGAGTAAAATTTTCCCCTGCAACCCGTTCCCTTTGTGCTAGATGAACGAACGTCTCTCCACATGCTCAGTTCTGAGAGATAAGTGTGTGTGAAAGCCGTCCTTCAACTAGATTGTTGGGAACACAAAGTTCCTTTTCAGTTGCAAACTACACTCCATACATATATATGGGGAGGTACTAGCTCCAACTCGGTTTTACAGTGAAAACTGCAGGAACTTCAAACCGGCACTAGGAAACACACTGAGAAACTAGAGTAAAAGTTTCCCCTGCAACCCGTTCCATTTGTGCTAGATGAACGAACGTCTCTCCACATGCTCAGTTCTGAGAGATAAGTGTGTGTGAAAGCCGTCCTTCAACTAGATTGTTGGGAACACAAAGTTCCTTTTCAGTTGCAAACTACACTCCATACATATATATGGGGAGGTACTAGCTCCAACTCGGTTTTACAGTGAAAACTGCAGGAACTTCAAACCGGCACTAGGAAACACACTGAGAAACTAGAGAAAAAGTTTCCCCTGCATCCCGTTCCCTTTGTGCTAGGTGAACGAACGTCTCTCCACATGCTCAGTTCTGAGAGATAAATGTGTGTGAAAGCCGTCCTTCAACTAGATTGTTGGGAACACAAAGTTCCTTTTCAGTTGCAAACTACACTCCATACATATATATGGGGAGGTACTAGCTCCAACTCGGTTTTACAGTGGAAACTGCAGGAACTTCAAACCGGCACTAGGAAACACACTGAGAAACTAGAGTAAAAGTTTCCCCTGCAAACCGTTCCCTTTGTGCTACATGAACGAACGTCACTCCACATGCTCAGTTCTGAGAGATAAGTGTGTGTGAAAGCCGTCCTTCAACTTGATTGTTGGGAACACAAAGTTCCTTTTCAGTTGCAAACTACACTCCATACATATATATGGGGAGGTACTAGCTCCAACTCGGTTTTACAGTGAAAACTGCAGGAACTTCAAACCGGCACTAGGAAACACACTAAGAAAATAGAGAAAAAGTTTCTGCTGCAACCCGTTCCCTTTGTGCTAGATGAACGAACGTCTCTCCACATGCTCAGTTCTGAGAGATAAATGTGTGTGAAAGCCGTCTTTCAACTAGATTGTTGGGAAAACAAAGTTCCTTTTCAGTTGCAAACGACACGCCATACATATATATGGGGAGGTACTAGCTCCAACTCGGTTTTACAGTGAAAACTGCAGGAACTTCAAACCGGCAGTAGGAATCACACTGAGAAACTAGAGTTAAAGTTTCCCTTCAACCCGTTCCATTTGTGCTACATGAACGAACGTCTCTCCACATGCTCAGTTCTGAGAGATAAGTGTGTGTGAAAGCCGTCCTTCAACTAGATTGTTGGGAACACAAAGTTCCTTTTCAGTTGCAAACTACACGCCATACATATATATGGGGAGGTACTAGCTCCAACTCGGTTTTACAGTGAAAACTGCAGGAACTTCAAACCGGCACTAGGAAACACACTGAGAAACTAGAGTAAAAGTTTCCCCTGCAACCCGTTCCCTTTGTGCTAGATGAACGAACGTCTCTCCACATGCTCAGTTCTGAGAGATAAGTGTGTGTGAAAGCCGTCCTTCAACTAGATTGTTGGGAACACAAAGTTCCTTTTCATTTGCATACCACACGCCATACATATATATGGGGAGGTACTAGCTCCAACTCGGTTTTACAGTGAAAACTGCAGGAACTTCAAACCGGCACTAGGAAACACACTGAGAAACTAGAGTAAAAGTTTCCCCTGCAACCCGTTCCCTTTGTGCTACATGAACGAACGTCTCTCCACATGCTCAGTTCTGAGAGATAAGTGTGTGTGAAAGCCGTCCTTCAACTAGATTGTTGGGAACACAAAGTTCCTTTTCAGTTGCAAACTACACTCCATACATATATATGGGGAGGTACTAGCTCCAACTCGGTTTTACAGTGGAAACTGCAGGAACTTCAAACCGGCACTAGGAAACACACTGAGAAACTAGAGTAAAAGTTTCCCCTGCAAACCGTTCCCTTTGTGCTACATGAACGAACGTCTCTCCACATGCTCAGTTCTGAGAGATAAGTGTGTGTGAAAGCCGTCCTTCAACTAGATTGTTGGGAACACAAAGTTCCTTTTCAGTTGCAAACTACACTCCATACATATATATGGGGAGGTACTAGCTCCAACACGGTTTTACAGTGAAAACTGCAGGAACTTCAAACCGGCACTAGGAAACACACTAAGAAACTAGAGTAAAAGTTTCTGCTGCAACCCGTTCCCTTTGTGCTAGATGAACGAACGTCTCTCCACATGCTCAGTTCTGAGAGATAAGTGTGTGTGAAAGCCGTCCTTCAACTAGATTGTTGGGAAAACAAAGTTCCTTTTCAGTTGCAAACTACACGCCATACATATATATGGGGAGGTACTAGCTCCAACTCGGTTTTACAGTGAAAACTGCAGGAACTTCAAACCGGCACTAGGAATCACAATGAGAAACATGAGTTAAAGTTTCCCTTCAACCCGTTCCATTTGTGCTACATGAACGAACGTCTCTCCACATGCTCAGTTCTTAGAGATAATTGTGTGTGAAAGCCGTCCTTCAACTAGGTTGTTGGGAACACAAAGTTCCTTTTCAGTTGCAAACTACACTCCATACATATATATGGGGTGGTACTAGCTCCAACTCGATTTTACAGTGAAAACTGCAGGAACTTCAAACCGGCACTAGGAAACACACTGAGAAACTAGAGTAAAAGTTTCCCCTGCAACCCGTTCCCTTTGTGCTAGATGAACGAACGTCTCTCCACATGCTCAGTTCTGAGAGATAAGTGTGTGTGAAAGCCGTCCTTCAACTAGATTGTTGGGAACACAAAGTTCCTTTTCAGTTGCATACTACACGCCATACATATATATGGGGAGGTACTAGCTCCAACTCGGTTTTACAGTGAAAACTGCAGGAACTTCAAACTGGCACTAGGAAACACACTGAGAAACTAGAGTAAAAGTTTCCCCTGCAAACCGTTACATTTGTGCTACATGAACGAACGTCTCTCCACATGCTCAGTTCTGAGAGATAAGTGTGTGTGAAAGCCGTCCTTCAACTAGATTGTTGGGAACACAAAGTTCCTTTTCAGTTGCAAACTACACTCCATACATATATATGGGGAGGTACTAGCTCCAACTCGGTTTTACAGTGAAAACTGCAGGAACTTCAAACCGGCACTAGGAAACACACTGAGAAACTAGAGTAAAAGTTTCCCCTGCAACCCGTTCCCTTTGTGCTAGATGAACGAACGTCTCTCCACATGCTCAGTTCTGAGAGATAAGTGTGTGTGAAAGCCGTCCTTCAACTAGATTGTTGGGAACACAAAGTTCCTTTTCAGTTGCCAACTATACTCCATACATATATATGGGGAGGTACTAGCTCCAACTCGGTTTTACAGTGAAAACTGCAGGAACTTCAAACCGGCACTAGGAAACACACTGAGAAACTAGAGTAAAAGTTTCCCCTGCAACCCGTTCCCTTTGTGCTACATGAACGAACGTCTCTCCACATGCTCAGTTCTGAGAGATAAGTGTGTGTGAAAGCCGTCCTTCAACTAGATTGTTGGGAACACAAAGTTCCTTTTCAGTTGCAAACTACACTCCATACATATATATGGGGAGGTACTAGATCCAACTCGGTTTTACAGTGAAAACTGCAGGAACTTCAAACCGGCACTAGAAACACACTGAGAAACTAGAGTAAAAGTTTCCCCTTCAACCCGTTCCCTTTGTGCTAGATGAACGAACGTCTCTCCACATGCTCAGTTCTGAGAGAGAAGTGTGTGTGAAAGCCGTCCTTCAACTAGATTGTTGGGAACACAAAGTTCCTTTTCAGTTGCAAACTACACTCCATACATATATATGGGGAGGTACTAGCTCCAACTCGGTTTTACGGTGAAAACTGCAGGAACTTCAAACCGGCACTAGGAAACACACTGAGAAACTAGAGTAAAAGTTTCCCCTGCAACCCGTTCCCTTTGTGCTAGATGAACGAACGTCTCTCCACATGCTCAGTTCTGAGAGAGAAGTGTGTGTGAAAGCCGTCCTTCAACTAGATTGTTGGGAACACAAAGTTCCTTTTCAGTTGCAAACTACACGCCTTACATATATATGGGGAGGTACTAGCTCCAACTCGGTTTTACAGTGAAAACTGCAGGAACTTCAAACCAGCACTAGGAATCACACGGAAAAACTAGAGTTAAAGTTTCCCTTCAACCCGTTCCCTTTGTGCTACATGAACGAACGTCTCTCCACATGCTCAGTTCTGAGAGATAATTGTGTGTGAAAGCCGTCCTTCAACTAGGTTGTTGGGAACACAAAGTTCCTTTTCAGTTGCAAACTACACTTCATACATATATATGGGGAGGTACTAGCTCCAACTCGGTTTTACAGTGAAAACTGCAGGAACTTCAAACCGGCACTAGGAAACACACTGAGAAACTTGAGTAAAAGTTTCCCCTGCAACCTGTTCCCTTTGTGCTAGATGAACGAACGTCTCTCCACATGCTCAGTTCTGAGAGATAAGTGTGTGTGAAAGCCGTCCTTCAAATAGATTGTTGGGAACACAAAGTTCCTTTTCAGTTGCATACTACACGCCATACATATATATGGGGAGGTACTAGCTCCAACTCGGTTTTACAGTGAAAACTGCAGGAACTTCAAACCGGCACTAGGAAACACACTGAGAAACTAGAGTAAAAGTTTCCCCTGCAACCCGTTCCCTTTGTGCTAGATGAACGAACGTCTCTCCACATGCTCAGTTCTGAGAGATAAGTGTGTGTGAAAGCCGTCCTTCAACTAGATTGTTGAGAACACAAAGTTCCTTTTCAGTTGCAAACTACACTCCATACATATATATGGGGAGGTACTAGCTCCAACTCGGTTTTACAGTGAAAACTGCAGGAACTTCAAACCGGCACTAGGAAACACACTGAGAAACTAGAGTAAAAGTTTCCCCTGCAACCCGTTCCCTTTGTGCTACATGAACGAACGTCTCTCCACATGCTCAGTTCTGAGAGATAAGTGTGTGTGAAAGCCGTCCTTCAACTACATTGTAGGGAACACAAAGTTCCTTTTCAGTTGCAAACTACACTCCATACATATATATGGGGAGGTACTAGCTCCAACTCGGTTTTACAGTGAAAACTGCAGGAACTTCAAACCGGCACTAGGAAACACACTGAGAAACTAGAGTAAAAGTTTCCCCTGCAACCCGTTCCCTTTGTGCTAGATGAACGAACGTCTCTCCACATGCTCAGTTCTGAGAGATAAGTGTGTGTGAAAGCCGTCCTTCAACTAGATTGTTGGGAACACAAAGTACCTTTTCAGTTGCAAACTACACTCCATAAATATATATGGGGAGGTACTAGCTCCAACTCGGTTTTACAGTGAAAACTGCAGGAACTTCAAACCGGCACTAGGAAACACACTGAGAAACTAGAGTAAAAGTTTCCCCTGCAACCCGTTCCCTTTGTGCTAGATGAACGAACGTCTCTCCACATGCTCAGTTCTGAGAGATAAGTGTGTGTGAAAGCCGTCCTTCAACTAGATTGTTGGGAACACAAAGTTCCTTTTCAGTTGCATACTACACTCCATACATATATATGGGGAGGTACTAGCTCCAACTCGGTTTTACAGTGAAAACTGCAGGAACTTCAAACCGGCACTAGGAAACACACTGAGAAACTAGAGTAAAAGTTTCCCCTGCAACCCGTTCCATTTGTGCTAGATGAACGAACGTCTCTCCACATGCTCAGTTCTGAGAGATAAGTGTGTGTGAAAGCCGTCCTTCAACTAGATTGTTGGGAACACAAAGTTCCTTTTCAGTTGCAAACTACACTCCATACATATATATGGGGAGGTACTAGCTCCAACTCGGTTTTACAGTGAAAACTGCAGGAACTTCAAACCGGCACTAGGAAACACACTGAGAAACTAGAGTAAAAGTTTCCCCTGCAACCCGTTCCCTTTGTGCTAGATGAACGAACGTCTCTCCACATGCTCATTTCTGAGAAATAAGTGTGTGTGAAAGCCGTCCTTCAACTAGATTGTTGGGAACACAAAGTTCCTTTTCAGTAGCAAACTACACTCCATACATATATATGGGGAGGTACTAGCTCCAACTCGGTTTTACAGTGAAAACTGCAGGAACTTCAAACCGGCACTAGGAAACACACTGAGAAACTAGAGTAAAAGTTTCCCCTGCAACCCTTTCCCTTTGTGCTAGATGAACGAACGTCTCTCCACATGCTCAGTTCTGAGAGATAAGTGTGTGTGAAAGCCGTCCTTCATCTAGATTGTTGGGAACACAAAGTTCCTTTTCAGTTGCAAACTACACGCCATACATATATATGGGGAGGTACTAGCTCCAACTCGGTTTTACAGTGAAAACTGCAGGAACTTCAAACCGGCACTAGGAAACACACTGAGAAACTAGAGTAAAAGTTTCCCCTGCAACCCGTTCCCTTTGTGCTACATGAACGAACGTCTCTCCACATGCTCAGTTCTGAGAGATAAGTGTGTGTGAAAGCCGTCCTTCAACTACATTGTTGGGAACACAAAGTTCCTTTTCAGTTGCAAACTACACTCCATACATATATATGGGGAGGTACTAGCTCCAACTCGGTTTTACAGTGAAAACTGCAGGAACTTCAAACCGGCACTAGGAAACACACTGAGAAACTAGAGTAAAAGTTTCCCCTGGAACCCGTTCCCTTTGTGCTAGATGAACGAACGTCTCTCCACATGCTCAGTTCTGAGAGATAAGTGTGTGTGAAAGCCGTCCTTCAACTAGATTGTTGGGAACACAAAGTTCCTTTTCAGTTGCCAACTACACTCCATACATATATATGGGGAGGTACTAGCTCCAACTCGGTTTTACAGTGAAAACTGCAGGAACTTCATACCGGCACTAGGAAACACACTGAGAAACTAGAGTAAAAGTTTCCCCTGCAACCCGTTCCCTTTGTGCTACATGAACGAACGTCTCTCCACATGCTCAGTTCTGAGAGATAAGTGTGTGTGAAAGCCGTCCTTCAACTACATTGTTGGGAACACAAAGTTCCTTTTCATTTGCAAACTACACTCCATACATATATATGGGGAGGTACTAGCTCCAACTCGGTTTTACAGTGAAAACTGCAGGAACTTCAAACCGGCACTAGGAAACACACTGAGAAACTAGAGTAAAAGTTTCCCCTGCAACCCGTTCCCTTTGTGCTAGATGAACGAACGTCTCTCCACATGCTCAGTTCTGAGAGATAAGTGTGTGTGAAAGCCGTCCTTCAACTAGATTGTTGGGAACACAAAGTTCCTTTTCAGTTGCCAACTACACTCCATACATATATATGGGGAGGTACTAGCTCCAAATCGGTTTTACAGTGAAAACTGCAGGAACTTCAAACCGGCACTAGGAAACACACTGAGAAACTAGAGTAAAATTTTCCCCTGCAACCCGTTCCCTTTGTGCTAGATGAACGAACGTCTCTCCACATGCTCAGTTCTGAGAGATAAGTGTGTGTGAAAGCCGTCCTTCAACTAGATTGTTGGGAACACAAAGTTCCTTTTCAGTTGCAAACTACACTCCATACATATATATGGGGAGGTACTAGCTCCAACTCGGTTTTACAGTGAAAACTGCAGGAACTTCAAAACGGCACTAGGAAACAAACTGAGAAACTAGAGTAAAAGTTTCCCCTGCAACCCGTTCCCTTTGTGCTAGATGAACGAACGTCTCTCCACATGCTCAGTTCTGAGAGATAAGTGTGTGTGAAAGCCGTCCTTCAACTAGATTGTTGGGAACACAAAGTCCCTTTTCAGTTGCAAACTACACGCCATACATGTATATGGGGAGGTACTAGCTCCAACTCGGTTTTACAGTGAAAACTGCAGGAACTTCAAACCGGCACTAGGAATCACACTGAGAAACTAGAGTTAAAGTTTCCCTTCAACCCGTTCCCTTTGTGCTACATGAACGAACGTCTCTCCACATGCTCAGTTCTTAGAGATAATTGTGTGTGAAAGCCGTCCTTCAACTAGGTTGTTGGGAACACAAAGTACCTTTTCAGATGCAAACTACACTCCATACATATATATGGGGAGGTACTAGCTCCAACTCGGTTTTACAGTGAAAACTGCAGGAACTTCAAACCGGCACTAGGAAACACACTGAGAAACTAGAGTAAAAGTTTCCCCTGCAACCCGTTCCCTTTGTGCTACATGAACGAACGTCTCTCCACATGCTCAGTTCTGAGAGATAATTGTGTGTGAAAGCCGTCCTTCAACTAGATTGTTGGGAACACAAAGTTCCTTTTCAGTTGCAAACTACACTCCATACATATATATGGGGAGGTACTAGCT
The DNA here is from genome assembly GCF_036321535.1 of Camelus dromedarius. Taxonomy (NCBI): domain Eukaryota; kingdom Metazoa; phylum Chordata; class Mammalia; order Artiodactyla; family Camelidae; genus Camelus; species Camelus dromedarius. The sequence continues at coordinate 13,950,924 of NC_087443.1, forward strand.
CCAACTCTGTTTTACAGTGAAAACTGCAGGAACTTCAAACCGGCACTAGGAAACACACTGAGAAACTAGAGTAAAAGTTTCCCCTGCAACCCGTTCCCTTTGTGCTAGATGAACGAACGTCTCTCCACATGCTCAGTTCTGAGAGATAAGTGTGTGTGAAAGCCGTCCTTCAACTAGATTGTTGGGAACACAAAGTTCCTTTTCAGTTGAAAACTACACTCCATACATATATATGGGGAGGTACTAGCTCCAACTCGGTTTTACAGTGAAAACTGCAGGAACTTCAAACCGGCACTAGGAAACACACTGAGAAACTAGAGTAAAAGTTTCCCCTGCAACCCGTTCCCTTTGTGCTACATGAACGAACGTCTCTCCACATGCTCAGTTCTGAGAGATAAGTGTGTGTGAAAGCCGTCCTTCAACTACATTGTTGGGAACACAAAGTTCCTTTTCAGTTGCAAACTACACACCATACATATATATGGGGAGGTACTAGCTCCAACTCGGTTTTACAGTGAAAACTGCAGGAACTTCAAACCGGCACTAGGAAACACACTGAGAAACTAGAGTAAAAGTTTCCCCTGCAACCCGTTCCCTTTGTGCTAGATGAAAGAACGTCTCTCCACATGCTCAGTTCTGAGAGATAAGTGTGTGTGAAAGCCGTCCTTCAACTAGATTGTTGGGAACACAAAGTTCCTTTTCAGTTGCAAACTACACTCCATACATATATATGGGGAGGTACTAGCTCCAACTAGGTTTTACAGTGAAAACTGCAGGAACTTCAAACCGGCACTAGGAAACACACTGAGAAACTAGAGTAAAAGTTTCCCCTGCAACCCGTTCACTTTGTGCTAGATGAACGAACGTCTCTCCACATGCTCAGTTCTGAGAGATAAGTGTGTGTGAAAGCCGTCCTTCAACTAGATTGTTGGGAACACAAATTTCCTTTTCAGTTGCAAACTACACTCCATACATATATATGGGGAGGTACTAGCTCCAACTCGGTTTTACAGTGAAAACTGCAGGAACTTCAAACCGGCACTAGGAAACACACTGAGAAACTAGAGTAAAAATTTCCCCTGCAACCCGTTCCCTTTGTGCTAGATGAACGAACGTCTCTCCACATGCTCAGTTCTGAGAGATAAGTGTGTGTGAAAGCCGTCCTTCAACTAGATTGTTGGGAACACAAAGTTCCTTTTCAGTTGCAAACTACACTCCATACATATATATGGGGAGGTACTAGCTCCAACTCGGTTTTACAGTGAAACTGCAGGAACTTCAAACCGGCACTAGGAAACACACTGAGAAACTAGAGTAAAAGTTTCCCCTGCAACCCGTTCACTTTGTGCTAGATGAACGAACGTCTCTCCACATGCTCAGTTCTGAGAGATAAGTGTGTGTGAAAGCCGTCCTTCAACTAGATTGTTGGGAACACAAATTTCCTTTTCAGTTGCAAACTACACTCCATACATATATATGGGGAGGTACTAGCTCCAACTCGGTTTTACAGTGAAAACTGCAGGAACTTCAAACCGGCACTAGGAAACACACTGAGAAACTAGAGTAAAAATTTCCCCTGCAACCCGTTCCCTTTGTGCTAGATGAACGAACGTCTCTCCACATGCTCAGTTCTGAGAGATAAGTGTGTGTGAAAGCCGTCCTTCAACTAGATTGTTGGGAACACAAAGTTCCTTTTCAGTTGCAAACTACACTCCATACATATATAAGGGGAGGTACTAGCTCCAACTCGGTTTCACAGTGAAAACTGCAGGAACTTCAAACCGGCACTAGGAAACACACTGAGAAACTAGAGTAAAAGTTTCCCCTGCAACCCGTTCCCTTTGTGCTAGATGAACGAACGTCTCTCCACATGCTCAGTTCTGAGAGATAAGTGTGTGTGAAAGCCGTCCTTCAACTAGATTGTTGGGAACACAAAGTTCCTTTTCAGTTGCAAACTACACTCCATACATATATATGGGGAGGTACTAGCTCCAAAACGGTTTTACAGAGAAAACTGCAGGAACTTCAAACCGGCACTAGGAAACACACTGAGAAACTAGAGTAAAAGTTTCCCCTGCAACCCGTTCCATTTGTGCTAGATGAACGAACGTCTCTCCACATGCTCAGTTCTGAGAGATAAGTGTGTGTGAAAGCCGTCCTTCAACTAGATTGTTGGGAACACAAAGTTCCTTTTCAGTTGCAAACTACACTCCATACATATATATGGGGAGGAACTAGCTCCAACTCGGTTTTACAGTGGAAACTGCAGGAACTTCAAACCGGCACTAGGAAACACACTGAGAAACTAGAGTAAAAGTTTCCCCTGCAAAACGTTCCCTTTGTGCAACATGAACGAACGTCTCTCCACATGCTCAGTTCTGAGAGATAAGTGTGTGTGAAAGCCGTACTTCAACTAGATTGTTGGGAACACAAAGTTCCTTTTCAGTTGCAAACTACACTCCATACATATATATGGGGAGGTACTAGCTCCAACTCGGTTTTACAGTGAAAACTGCAGGAACTTCAAACCGGCACTAGGAAACACACTGAGAAACTAGAGTAAAAGTTTCCCCTGCAACCCGTTCCCTTTGTGCTAGATGAACGAACGTCTCTCCACATGCTCAGTTCTGAGAGATAATTGTGTGTGAAAGCCGTCCTTCAACTAGATTGTTGGGAACACAAAGTTCTTTTTCAGTTGCAAACTACACTCCATACATATATATGGGGAAGTACTAGCTCCAACTCGGTTTTACAGTGAAAAATGCAGGAACTTCAAACCGGCACTAGGAAACTGAATGAGAAACTAGAGTAAAAGTTTCCCCTGCAACCCGTTCCCTTTGTGCTAGATGAACGAACGTCTCTCCACATGCTCAGTTCTGAGAGATAAGAGTGGGTGAAAGCCGTCCTTCAACTAGATTGTTGGGAACACAAAGTTCCTTTTCAGTTGCAAACTACACTCCATACATATATAAGGGGAGGTACTAGCTCCAACTCGGTTTTACAGTGAAAACTGCAGGAACTTCAAACCGGCACTAGGAAACACACTGAGAAACTAGAGTAAAAGATTCCCCTGCAACCCGTTCCCTTTGTGCTAGATGAACAAACGTCTCTCCACATGCTCAGTTCTGAGAGATAAGTGTGTGTGAAAGCCGTCCTTCAACTAGATTGTTGGGAACACAAAGTTCCTTTTCAGTTGCAAACTACAATCCATACATATATATGGGGAGGTACTAGCTCCAACTCGGTTTTACAGTGAAAACTGCAGGAACTTCAAACCGGCACTAGGAAACACACTGAGAAATTAGAGTAAAAGTTTCCCCTGCAACCCGTTCCCTTTGTGCTAGATGAACGAACGTCTCTCCACATGCTCAGTTCTGAGAGGTAAGTGTGTGTGAAAGCCGTCCTTCAACTAGATTGTTGGGAACACAAAGTTCCTTTTCAGTTGCAAACTACACTCCATACATATATATGTGGAAGTACTAGCTCCAAATCGGTTTTACAGTGAAAACTGCAGGAACTTCAAACCGGCACTAGGAAACACACTGAGAAACTAGATTAAAAGTTTCCCCTGCAACCCGTTCCCTTTGTGCTAGATGAACGAACGTCTCTCCACATGCTCAGTTCTGAGAGATAAGTGTGTGTGAAAGCCGTCCTTCAACTAGATTGTTGGGAACACAAAGTTCCTTTTCAGTTGCAAACTACACTCCATACATATATATGGGGAGGTACTAGCTCCAACTCGGTTTTACAGTGAAAACTGCAGGAACTTCAAACCGGCACTAGGAAACACACTGAGAAACTAGAGTAAAAGTTTCCCCTGCAACCCGTTCCCTTTGTGCTAGATGAACGAACGTCTCTCCACATGCTCAGTTCTGAGAGATAAGTGTGTGTGAAAGCCGTCCTTCAACTAGATTGTTGGGAACACAAAGTTCCTTTTCAGTTGCAAACTACACTCCATACATATATATGGGGAGGTACTAGCTCCAACACGGTTTTACAGAGAAAACTGCAGGAACTTCAAACCGGCACTAGGAAACACACTGAGAAACTAGAGTAAAAGTTTCCCCTGCAACCCGTTCCATTTGTGCTAGATGAACGAACGTCTCTCCACATGCTCAGTTCTGAGAGATAAGTGTGTGTGAAAGCCGTCCTTCAACTAGATTGTTGGGAACACAAAGTTCCTTTTCAGTTGCAAACTACACTCCATACATATATATGGGGAGGTACTAGCTCCAACTCGGTTTTACAGTGAAAACTGCAGGAACTTCAAACCGGCACTAGGAAACACACTGAGAAACTAGAGTAAAAGTTTCCCCTGCATACCGTTCCCTTTGTGCTAGATGAACGATCGTCTCTCCACATGCTCAGTTCTGAGAGATAAATGTGTGTGAAAGCCGTCCTTCACCTAGATTGTTGGGAACACAAAGTTCCTTTTCAGTTGCAAACTACACTCCATACATATATATGGGGAGGAACTAGCTCCAACTCGGTTTTACAGTGGAAACTGCAGGAACTTCAAACCGGCACTAGGAAACACACTGAGAAACTAGAGTAAAAGTTTCCCCTGCAAAACGTTCCCTTTGTGCAACATGAACGAACGTCTCTCCACATGCTCAGTTCTGAGAGATAAGTGTGTGTGAAAGCCGTCCTTCAACTAGATTGTTGGGAACACAAAGTTCCTTTTCAGTTGCAAACTACACTCCTTACATATATATGGGGAGGTACTAGCTCCAACTCGGTTTTACAGTGAAAACTGCAGGAACTTCAAACCGGCACTAGGAAACACACTAAGAAACTAGAGTAAAAGTTTCTGCTGCAACCCGTTCCCTTTGTGCTAGATGAACGAACGTCTCTCCACATGCTCAGTTCTGAGAGATAAGTGTGTGTGAAAGCCGTCCTTCAACTAGATTGTTGGGAAAACAAAGTTCCTTTTCAGTTGCAAACTACACGACATACATATATATGGGGAGGTACTAGCTCCAACTCGGTTTTACAGTGAAAACTGCAGGAAATTCAAAACGGCACTAGGAATCACACTGAGAAACTAGAGTTAATGTTTCCCTTCAAACCGTTCCATTTGTGCTACATGAACGAACGTCTCTCCACATGCTCAGTTCTGAGAGATAATTGTGTGTGAAAGCCGTCCTTCAACAAGGTTGTTGGGAACACAAAGTTCCTTTTCAGTTGCAAACTACACTCCATACATATATATGGGGAGGTACTAGCTCCAACTCGGTTTTACATTGAAAACTGCAGGAACTTCAAACCGGCACTAGGAAACACACTGAGAAACTAGAGTAAAAGTTTCCCCTGCAACCCGTTCCCTTTGTGCTAGATGAACGAACGTCTCTCAACATGCTCAGTTCTGAGAGATAAGTGTGTGTGAAAGCCGTCCTTCAACTAGATTGTTGGGAACACAAAGTTCCTTTTCAGTTGCAAACTACACTCCATACATATATATGGGGTGGTACTAGCTCCAACTCGGTTTTACAGTGAAAACTGCAGGAACTTCAAACCGGCACTAGGAAACACACTGAGAAACTAGAGTAAAAGTTTCCCCTGCAACCCGTTCCCTTTGTGCTAGATGAACGAACGTCTCTCCACATGCTCAGTTCTGAGAGATAATTGTGTGTGAAAGCCGTCCTTCAACTAGATTGTTGGGAACACAAAGTTCTTTTTCATTTGCAAATTACACTCCATACATATATATGGGGAGGTACTAGCTCCAACTCTGTTTTACAGTGAAAAATGCAGGAAATTCAAACCGGCACTAGGAAACAGAATGAGAAACTAGAGTAAAGTTTCCCCTGCAACCCGTTCCCTTTGTGCTAGATGAACGAACGTCTCTCCACATGCTCAGTTCTGAGAGATAAGTGTGTGTGAAAGCCGTCCTTCAACTAGATTGTTGGGAACACAAAGTTCCTTTTCAGTTGCAAACTACACTCCATACATATATAAGGGGAGGTACTAGCTCCAACTCGGTTTTACAGTGAAAACTGCAGGAACTTCAAACCGGCACTAGGAAACACACTGAGAAACTAGAGTAAAAGATTCCCCTGCAACCCGTTCCCTTTGTGCTAGATGAACAAACGTCTCTCCACATGCTCAGTTCTGAGAGATAAGTGTGTGTGAAAGCCGTCCTTCAACTAGATTGTTGGGAACACAAAGTTCCTTTTCAGTTGCAAACTACACTCCATACATATATATGGGGAGGTACTAGCTCCAACTCGGTTTTACAGTGAAAACTGCAGGAACTTCAAACCGGCACTAGGAAACACACTGAGAAACTAGAGTAAAAGTTTCCCCTGCAACCCGTTCCCTGTGTGCTAGATGAACGAACGTCTCTCCACATGCTCAGTTTTGAGAGTTAAGTGTGTGTGAAAGCCGTCCTTCAACTAGATTGTTGGGAACACAAAGTGCCTTTTCAGTTGCAAACTACACTCCATACATATATATGGGGAGGTACTAGCTCCAACTCGGTTTTACAGTGAAAACTGCAGGAACTTCAAACCGGCACTAGGAAACTCACTGAGAAACTAGAGTAAAAGTTTCCCCTGCAACCCGTTCCCTGTGTGCTAGATGAACGAACGTCCCTCCACATGCTCAGTTCTGAGAGATAAGTGTGTGTGAAAGCCGTCCTTCAACTAGATTGTTGGGAACACAAAGTTCCTTTTCAGTTGCAAACTACACTCCATAAATATATATGGGGATGTACTAGCTCCAACTCGGTTTTACAGTGAAAACTGCAGGAACTTCAAACCGGCACTAGGAAACACACTGAGAAACTAGAGTAAAAGTTTCCCCTGCAACCCGTTCCCTTTGTGCTAGATGAACGAACGTCTCTCCACATGCTCAGTTCTGAGAGATAAGTGTGTGTGAAAGCCGTCCTTCAACTAGATTGTTGGGAACACAAAGTTCCTTTTCAGTTGCAAACTACACTCCATACATATATATGGGGAGGTACTAGCTCCAACTCGGTTTTACAGTGAAAACTGCAGGAACTTCAAACCGGCACTATGAAACACACTGAGAAATTAGAGTAAAAGTTTCCCCTGCAATCCGATCCCTTTGTGCTAGATGAACGAACGTCTCTCCACATGCTCAGTTCTGAGAGATAAGTGTGTGTGAAAGCCGTCCTTCAACTAGATTGTTGGGAACACAAAGTTCCTTTTCAGTTGCAAACTACAATCCATACATATATATGGGGAGGTAGTAGCTCCAACTCGGTTTTACAGTGAAAACTGCAGGAACTTCAAACCGGCACTAGGAAACACACTGAGAAACTAGAGTAAAAGTTTCCCCTGCAACCCGTTCCCTTTGTGCTAGATGAACGAACGTCTCTCCACATGCTCAGTTCTGAGAGATAAGTGTGTGTGAAAGCCGTCCTTCAACTAGATTGTTGGGAACACAAAGTTCCTTTTCAGTTGCAAACTACACTCCATACATATATATGGGGAGGTAGTAGCTCCAACTCGGTTTTACAGTGAAAACTGCAGGAACTTCAAACCGGGACTAGGAAACACACTGAGAAACTAGAGTAAAAGTTTCCCCTGCAACCCGTTCCCTTTGTGCTAGATGAACGAACGTCTCTCCACATGCTCAGTTCTGAGAGATAAGTGTGTGTGAAAGCCGTCCTTCAACTAGATTGTTGGGAACACAAAGTTCTTTTTCAGTTGCAAACTACACTCCATACATATATATGGGGAGGTACTAGCTCCAACTCGGTTTTACAGTGAAAACTGCAGGAACTTCAAACCGGCACTAGGAAACACACTGAGAAACTAGAGTAAAAGTTTCCCCTACATCCCGTTCCCTTTGTGCTAGATGAACGAACGTCTCTCCACATGCTCAGTTCTGAGAGATAAATGTGTGTGAAAGCCGTCCTTCACCTAGATTGTTGGAAACACAAAGTTCCTTTTCAGTTGCAAACTACACTCCATACATATATATGGGGAGGTACTAGCTCCAACTCGGTTTTACAGTGGAAACTGCAGGAACTTCAAACCGGCACTAGGAAACACACTGAGAAACTAGAGTAAAAGTTTCCCCTGCAAACCGTTACTTTGTGCTAGATGAACGAACGTCTCTCCACATGCTCAGTTCTGAGAGATAAGTGTGTGTGAAAGCCGTCCTTCAACTAGATTGTTGGGAAAACAAAGTTCCTTTTCATTTGCAAACTACACGACATACATATATATGGGGAGGTACTAGCTCCAACTCGGTTTTACAGTGAAAACTGCAGGAACTTCAAACCGGCACTAGGAAGCACAGTGAGAAACTAGAGTTAAAGTTTCCCTTCAACCCGTTCCATTTGTGCTACATGAACGAACGTCTCTCCACATGCTCAGTTCTGAGAGATAATTGTGTGTGAAAGCCGTCCTTCAACTAGGTTGTTGGGAACACAAAGTTCCTTTTCAATTGCAAACTACAATCCATACATATATATGGGGAGGTACTAGCTCCAACTCGGTTTTACAGTGAAAACTGCAGGAACTTCAAACCGGCACTAGGAAACACACTGAGAAACTAGAGTAAAAGTTTCCCTGCAACCCGTTCCCTTTGTGCTACATGAACGAACGTCTCTCCACATGCTCAGTTCTGAGAGATAAGTGTGTGTGAAAGCCGTCCTTCAACTAGATTGTTGGGAACACAAAGTTCCTTTTCAGTTGCAAACTACACTTCATACATATATATGGGGAGGTAGTAGCTCCAACTCGGTTTTACAGTGAAAACTGCAGGAACTTCAAACCGGCACTAGGAAACACACTGAGAAACTAGAGTAAAAGTTTCCCCTGCAACCCGTTCCCTTTGTGCTACATGAACGAACGTCTCTCCACATGCTCAGTTCTGAGAGATAAGTGTGTGTGAAAGCCGTCTTTCAACTAGATTGTTGGGAACACAAAGTTCCTTTTCAGTTGCAAACTACACTCCATACATATATATGGGGAGGTACTAGCTCCAAATCGGTTTTACAGTGAAAACTGCAGGAACTTCAAACCGGCACTAGGAAACACACTGAGAAACTAGAGTAAAAGTTTCCCCTGCAACCCGTTCCCTTTGTGCTAGATGAACGAACGTCTCTCCACATGCTCAGTTCTGAGAGATAAGTGTGTGTGAAAGCCGTCCTTCAACTAGATTGTTGGGAACACAAAGTTCCTTTTCAGTTGCAAACTACACTCCATACATATATATGGGGAGGTACTAGCTCCAACTCGGTTTTACAGTGAAAACTGCAGGAACTTCAAACCGGCACTAGGAAACACACTGAGAAACTAGAGTAAAAGTTTCCCCTGCAACCCGTTCCCTTTGTGCTAGATGAACGAACGTCTCTCCACATGCTCAGTTCTGAGAGATAAGTGTGTGTGAAAGCCGTCCTTCAACTAGATTGTTGGGAACACAAAGTTCCTTTTCAGTTGCAAACTACACTCCATACATATATAAGGGGAGGTACTAGCTCCAACTCGGTTTTACAGTGAAAACTGCAGGAACTTCAAACCGGCACTAGGAAACACACTGAGAAACTAGATTAAAAGTTTCCCCTGCAACCCGTTCCCTTTGTGCTAGATGAACGAACGTCTCTCCACATGCTCAGTTCTGAGAGATAAGTGTGTGTGAAAGCCGTCCTTCAACTAGATTGTTGGGAACACAAAGTTCCTTTTCAGTTGCAAACTACACTCCATACATATATATGGGGAGGTACTAGCTCCAACTCGGTTTTACAGTGAAAACTGCAGGAACTTCAAACCGGCACTAGGAAACACACTGAGAAACTAGAGTAAAATTTTCCCCTGCAACCCGTTCCCTTTGTGCTAGATGAACGAACGTCTCTCCACATGCTCAGTTCTGAGAGATAAGTGTGTGTGAAAGCCGTCCTTCAACTAGATTGTTGGGAACACAAAGTTCCTTTTCAGTTGCAAACTACACTCCATACATATATATGGGGAGGTACTAGCTCCAACTCGGTTTTACAGTGAAAACTGCAGGAACTTCAAACCGGCACTAGGAAACACACTGAGAAACTAGAGTAAAAGTTTCCCCTGCAACCCGTTCCATTTGTGCTAGATGAACGAACGTCTCTCCACATGCTCAGTTCTGAGAGATAAGTGTGTGTGAAAGCCGTCCTTCAACTAGATTGTTGGGAACACAAAGTTCCTTTTCAGTTGCAAACTACACTCCATACATATATATGGGGAGGTACTAGCTCCAACTCGGTTTTACAGTGAAAACTGCAGGAACTTCAAACCGGCACTAGGAAACACACTGAGAAACTAGAGTAAAAGTTTCCCCTGCAACCCGTTCTCTTTGTGCTAGATGAACGAACGTCTCTCCACATGCTCAGTTCTGAGAGATAATTGTGTGTGAAAGCCGTCCTTCAACTAGATTGTTGGGAACACAAAGTTCTTTTTCATTTGCAAACTACACTCCATACATATATATGGGGAGGTACTAGCTCCAACTCTGTTTTACAGTGAAAAATGCAGGAAATTCAAACCGGCACTAGGAAACAGAATGAGAAACTAGAGTAAAGTTTCCCCTGCAACCCGTTCCCTTTGTGCTAGATGAACGAACGTCTCTCCACATGCTCAGTTCTGAGAGATAAGTGTGTGTGAAAGCCGTCCTTCAACTAGATTGTTGGGAACACAAAGTTCCTTTTCAGTTGCAAACTACACTCCATACATATATAAGGGGAGGTACTAGCTCCAACTCGGTTTTACAGTGAAAACTGCAGGAACTTCAAACCGGCACTAGGAAACACACTGAGAAACTAGAGTAAAAGATTCCCCTGCAACCCGTTCCCTTTGTGCTAGATGAACAAACGTCTCTCCACATGCTCAGTTCTGAGAGATAAGTGTGTGTGAAAGCCGTCCTTCAACTAGATTGTTGGGAACACAAAGTTCCTTTTCAGTTGCAAACTACACTCCATACATATATATGGGGAGGTACTAGCTCCAACTCGGTTTTACAGTGAAAACTGCAGGAACTTCAAACCGGCACTAGGAAACACACTGAGAAACTAGAGTAAAAGTTTCCCCTGCAACCCGTTCCCTTTGTGCTAGATGAACGAACGTCTCTCCACATGCTCAGTTTTGAGAGTTAAGTGTGTGTGAAAGCCGTCCTTCAACTAGATTGTTGGGAACACAAAGTGCCTTTTCAGTTGCAAACTACACTCCATACATATATATGGGGAGGTACTAGCTCCAACTCGGTTTTACAGTGAAAACTGCAGGAACTTCAAACCGGCACTAGGAAACTCACTGAGAAACTAGAGTAAAAGTTTCCCCTGCAACCCGTTCCCTGTGTGCTAGATGAACGAACGTCCCTCCACATGCTCAGTTCTGAGAGATAAGTGTGTGTGAAAGCCGTCCTTCAACTAGATTGTTGGGAACACAAAGTTCCTTTTCATTTGCAAACTACACTCCATACATATATATGGGGAGGTACTAGCTCCAACTCGGTTTTACAGTGAAAACTGCAGGAACTTCAAACCGGCACTAGGAAACACACTGAGAAACTAGAGTAAAAGTTTCCCCTACATCCCGTTCCCTTTGTGCTAGATGAACGAACGTCTCTCCACATGCTCAGTTCTGAGAGATAAATGTGTGTGAAAGCCGTCCTTCACCTAGATTGTTGGAAACACAAAGTTCCTTTTCAGTTGCAAACTACACTCCATACATATATATGGGGAGGTACTAGCTCCAACTCGGTTTTACAGTGGAAACTGCAGGAACTTCAAACCGGCACTAGGAAACACACTGAGAAACTAGAGTAAAAGTTTCCCCTGCAAACCGTTACTTTGTGCTAGGTGAACGAACGTCTCTCCACATGCTCAGTTCTGAGAGATAAGTGTGTGTGAAAGCCGTCCTTCAACTAGATTGTTGGGAAAACAAAGTTCCTTTTCATTTGCAAACTACACGACATACATATATATGGGGAGGTACTAGCTCCAACTCGGTTTTACAGTGAAAACTGCAGGAACTTCAAACCGGCACTAGGAAGCACAGTGAGAAACTAGAGTTAAAGTTTCCCTTCAACCCGTTCCATTTGTGCTACATGAACGAACGTCTCTCCACATGCTCAGTTCTGAGAGATAATTGTGTGTGAAAGCCGTCCTTCAACAAGGTTGTTGGGAACACAAAGTTCCTTTTCAATTGCAAACTACACTCCATACATATATATGGGGAGGTACTAGCTCCAACTCGGTTTTACAGTGAAAACTGCAGGAACTTCAAACCGGCACTAGGAAACACACTGAGAAACTAGAGTAAAAGTTTCCCTGCAACCCGTTCCCTTTGTGCTACATGAACGAACGTCTCTCCACATGCTCAGTTCTGAGAGATAAGTGTGTGTGAAAGCCGTCCTTCAACTAGATTGTTGGGAACACAAAGTTCCTTTTCAGTTGCAAACTACACTTCATACATATATATGGGGAGGTAGTAGCTCCAACTCGGTTTTACAGTGAAAACTGCAGGAACTTCAAACCGGCACTAGGAAACACACTGAGAAACTAGAGTAAAAGTTTCCCCTGCAACCCGTTCCCTTTGTGCTACATGAACGAACGTCTCTCCACATGCTCAGTTCTGAGAGATAAGTGTGTGTGAAAGCCGTCTTTCAACTAGATTGTTGGGAACACAAAGTTCCTTTTCAGTTGCAAACTACACTCCATACATATATATGGGGAGGTACTAGCTCCAAATCGGTTTTACAGTGAAAACTGCAGGAACTTCAAACCGGCACTAGGAAACACACTGAGAAACTAGAGTAAAAGTTTCCCCTGCAACCCGTTCCCTTTGTGCTAGATGAACGAACGTCTCTCCACATGCTCAGTTCTGAGAGATAAGTGTGTGTGAAAGCCGTCCTTCAACTAGATTGTTGGGAACACAAAGTTCCTTTTCAGTTGCAAACTACACTCCATACATATATATGGGGAGGTACTAGCTCCAACTCGGTTTTACAGTGAAAACTGCAGGAACTTCAAACCGGCACTAGGAAACACACTGAGAAACTAGAGTAAAAGTTTCCCCTGCAACCCGTTCCCTTTGTGCTAGATGAACGAACGTCTCTCCACATGCTCAGTTCTGAGAGATAAGTGTGTGTGAAAGCCGTCCTTCAACTAGATTGTTGGGAACACAAAGTTCCTTTTCAGTTGCAAACTACACTCCATACATATATAAGGGGAGGTACTAGCTCCAACTCGGTTTTACAGTGAAAACTGCAGGAACTTCAAACCGGCACTAGGAAACACACTGAGAAACTAGAGTAAAAGTTTCCCCTACATCCCGTTCCCTTTGTGCTAGATGAACGAACGTCTCTCCACATGCTCAGTTCTGAGAGATAAATGTGTGTGAAAGCCGTCCTTCACCTAGATTGTTGGAAACACAAAGTTCCTTTTCAGTTGCAAACTACACTCCATACATATATATGGGGATGTACTAGCTCCAACTCGGTTTTACAGTGGAAACTGCAGGAACTTCAAACCGGCACTAGGAAACACACTGAGAAACTAGAGTAAAAGTTTCCCCTGCAAACCGTTACTTTGTGCTAGATGAACGAACGTCTCTCCACATGCTCAGTTCTGAGAGATAAGTGTGTGTGAAAGCCGTCCTTCAACTAGATTGTTGGGAAAACAAAGTTCCTTTTCATTTGCAAACTACACGACATACATATATATGGGGAGGTACTAGCTCCAACTCGGTTTTACAGTGAAAACTGCAGGAACTTCAAACCGGCACTAGGAAGCACAGTGAGAAACTAGAGTTAAAGTTTCCCTTCAACCCGTTCCATTTGTGCTACATGAACGAACGTCTCTCCACATGCTCAGTTCTGAGAGATAATTGTGTGTGAAAGCCGTCCTTCAACTAGGTTGTTGGGAACACAAAGTTCCTTTTCAATTGCAAACTACAATCCATACATATATATGGGGAGGTACTAGCTCCAACTCGGTTTTACAGTGAAAACTGCAGGAACTTCAAACCGGCACTAGGAAACACACTGAGAAACTAGAGTAAAAGTTTCCCTGCAACCCGTTCCCTTTGTGCTACATGAACGAACGTCTCTCCACATGCTCAGTTCTGAGAGATAAGTGTGTGTGAAAGCCGTCCTTCAACTAGATTGTTGGGAACACAAAGTTCCTTTTCAGTTGCAAACTACACTTCATACATATATATGGGGAGGTAGTAGCTCCAACTCGGTTTTACAGTGAAAACTGCAGGAACTTCAAACCGGCACTAGGAAACACACTGAGAAACTAGAGTAAAAGTTTCCCCTGCAACCCGTTCCCTTTGTGCTACATGAACGAACGTCTCTCCACATGCTCAGTTCTGAGAGATAAGTGTGTGTGAAAGCCGTCTTTCAACTAGATTGTTGGGAACACAAAGTTCCTTTTCAGTTGCAAACTACACTCCATACATATATATGGGGAGGTACTAGCTCCAAATCGGTTTTACAGTGAAAACTGCAGGAACTTCAAACCGGCACTAGGAAACACACTGAGAAACTAGAGTAAAAGTTTCCCCTGCAACCCGTTCCCTTTGTGCTAGATGAACGAACGTCTCTCCACATGCTCAGTTCTGAGAGATAAGTGTGTGTGAAAGCCGTCCTTCAACTAGATTGTTGGGAACACAAAGTTCCTTTTCAGTTGCAAACTACACTCCATACATATATATGGGGAGGTACTAGCTCCAACTCGGTTTTACAGTGAAAACTGCAGGAACTTCAAACCGGCACTAGGAAACACACTGAGAAACTAGAGTAAAAGTTTCCCCTGCAACCCGTTCCCTTTGTGCTAGATGAACGAACGTCTCTCCACATGCTCAGTTCTGAGAGATAAGTGTGTGTGAAAGCCGTCCTTCAACTAGATTGTTGGGAACACAAAGTTCCTTTTCAGTTGCAAACTACACTCCATACATATATAAGGGGAGGTACTAGCTCCAACTCGGTTTTACAGTGAAAACTGCAGGAACTTCAAACCGGCACTAGGAAACACACTGAGAAACTAGATTAAAAGTTTCCCCTGCAACCCGTTCCCTTTGTGCTAGATGAACGAACGTCTCTCCACATGCTCAGTTCTGAGAGATAAGTGTGTGTGAAAGCCGTCCTTCAACTAGATTGTTGGGAACACAAAGTTCCTTTTCAGTTGCAAACTACACTCCATACATATATATGGGGAGGTACTAGCTCCAACTCGGTTTTACAGTGAAAACTGCAGGAACTTCAAACCGGCACTAGGAAACACACTGAGAAACTAGAGTAAAATTTTCCCCTGCAACCCGTTCCCTTTGTGCTAGATGAACGAACGTCTCTCCACATGCTCAGTTCTGAGAGATAAGTGTGTGTGAAAGCCGTCCTTCAACTAGATTGTTGGGAACACAAAGTTCCTTTTCAGTTGCAAACTACACTCCATACATATATATGGGGAGGTACTAGCTCCAACTCGGTTTTACAGTGAAAACTGCAGGAACTTCAAACCGGCACTAGGAAACACACTGAGAAACTAGAGTAAAAGTTTCCCCTGCAACCCGTTCCATTTGTGCTAGATGAACGAACGTCTCTCCACATGCTCAGTTCTGAGAGATAAGTGTGTGTGAAAGCCGTCCTTCAACTAGATTGTTGGGAACACAAAGTTCCTTTTCAGTTGCAAACTACACTCCATACATATATATGGGGAGGTACTAGCTCCAACTCGGTTTTACAGTGAAAACTGCAGGAACTTCAAACCGGCACTAGGAAACACACTGAGAAACTAGAGTAAAAGTTTCCCCTGCAACCCGTTCTCTTTGTGCTAGATGAACGAACGTCTCTCCACATGCTCAGTTCTGAGAGATAATTGTGTGTGAAAGCCGTCCTTCAACTAGATTGTTGGGAACACAAAGTTCTTTTTCATTTGCAAACTACACTCCATACATATATATGGGGAGGTACTAGCTCCAACTCTGTTTTACAGTGAAAAATGCAGGAAATTCAAACCGGCACTAGGAAACAGAATGAGAAACTAGAGTAAAGTTTCCCCTGCAACCCGTTCCCTTTGTGCTAGATGAACGAACGTCTCTCCACATGCTCAGTTCTGAGAGATAAGTGTGTGTGAAAGCCGTCCTTCAACTAGATTGTTGGGAACACAAAGTTCCTTTTCAGTTGCAAACTACACTCCATACATATATAAGGGGAGGTACTAGCTCCAACTCGGTTTTACAGTGAAAACTGCAGGAACTTCAAACCGGCACTAGGAAACACACTGAGAAACTAGAGTAAAAGATTCCCCTGCAACCCGTTCCCTTTGTGCTAGATGAACAAACGTCTCTCCACATGCTCAGTTCTGAGAGATAAGTGTGTGTGAAAGCCGTCCTTCAACTAGATTGTTGGGAACACAAAGTTCCTTTTCAGTTGCAAACTACACTCCATACATATATATGGGGAGGTACTAGCTCCAACTCGGTTTTACAGTGAAAACTGCAGGAACTTCAAACCGGCACTAGGAAACACACTGAGAAACTAGAGTAAAAGTTTCCCCTGCAACCCGTTCCCTTTGTGCTAGATGAACGAACGTCTCTCCACATGCTCAGTTTTGAGAGTTAAGTGTGTGTGAAAGCCGTCCTTCAACTAGATTGTTGGGAACACAAAGTGCCTTTTCAGTTGCAAACTACACTCCATACATATATATGGGGAGGTACTAGCTCCAACTCGGTTTTACAGTGAAAACTGCAGGAACTTCAAACCGGCACTAGGAAACTCACTGAGAAACTAGAGTAAAAGTTTCCCCTGCAACCCGTTCCCTGTGTGCTAGATGAACGAACGTCCCTCCACATGCTCAGTTCTGAGAGATAAGTGTGTGTGAAAGCCGTCCTTCAACTAGATTGTTGGGAACACAAAGTTCCTTTTCATTTGCAAACTACACTCCATACATATATATGGGGAGGTACTAGCTCCAACTCGGTTTTACAGTGAAAACTGCAGGAACTTCAAACCGGCACTAGGAAACACACTGAGAAACTAGAGTAAAAGTTTCCCCTACATCCCGTTCCCTTTGTGCTAGATGAACGAACGTCTCTCCACATGCTCAGTTCTGAGAGATAAATGTGTGTGAAAGCCGTCCTTCACCTAGATTGTTGGAAACACAAAGTTCCTTTTCAGTTGCAAACTACACTCCATACATATATATGGGGAGGTACTAGCTCCAACTCGGTTTTACAGTGGAAACTGCAGGAACTTCAAACCGGCACTAGGAAACACACTGAGAAACTAGAGTAAAAGTTTCCCCTGCAAACCGTTACTTTGTGCTAGGTGAACGAACGTCTCTCCACATGCTCAGTTCTGAGAGATAAGTGTGTGTGAAAGCCGTCCTTCAACTAGATTGTTGGGAAAACAAAGTTCCTTTTCATTTGCAAACTACACGACATACATATATATGGGGAGGTACTAGCTCCAACTCGGTTTTACAGTGAAAACTGCAGGAACTTCAAACCGGCACTAGGAAGCACAGTGAGAAACTAGAGTTAAAGTTTCCCTTCAACCCGTTCCATTTGTGCTACATGAACGAACGTCTCTCCACATGCTCAGTTCTGAGAGATATTTGTGTGTGAAAGCCGTCCTTCAACAAGGTTGTTGGGAACACAAAGTTCCTTTTCAATTGCAAACTACACTCCATACATATATATGGGGAGGTACTAGCTCCAACTCGGTTTTACAGTGAAAACTGCAGGAACTTCAAACCGGCACTAGGAAACACACTGAGAAACTAGAGTAAAAGTTTCCCTGCAACCCGTTCCCTTTGTGCTACATGAACGAACGTCTCTCCACATGCTCAGTTCTGAGAGATAAGTGTGTGTGAAAGCCGTCCTTCAACTAGATTGTTGGGAACACAAAGTTCCTTTTCAGTTGCAAACTACACTTCATACATATATATGGGGAGGTAGTAGCTCCAACTCGGTTTTACAGTGAAAACTGCAGGAACTTCAAACCGGCACTAGGAAACACACTGAGAAACTAGAGTAAAAGTTTCCCCTGCAACCCGTTCCCTTTGTGCTACATGAACGAACGTCTCTCCACATGCTCAGTTCTGAGAGATAAGTGTGTGTGAAAGCCGTCTTTCAACTAGATTGTTGGGAACACAAAGTTCCTTTTCAGTTGCAAACTACACTCCATACATATATATGGGGAGGTACTAGCTCCAAATCGGTTTTACAGTGAAAACTGCAGGAACTTCAAACCGGCACTAGGAAACACACTGAGAAACTAGAGTAAAAGTTTCCCCTGCAACCCGTTCCCTTTGTGCTAGATGAACGAACGTCTCTCCACATGCTCAGTTCTGAGAGATAAGTGTGTGTGAAAGCCGTCCTTCAACTAGATTGTTGGGAACACAAAGTTCCTTTTCAGTTGCAAACTACACTCCATACATATATATGGGGAGGTACTAGCTCCAACTCGGTTTTACAGTGAAAACTGCAGGAACTTCAAACCGGCACTAGGAAACACACTGAGAAACTAGAGTAAAAGTTTCCCCTGCAACCCGTTCCCTTTGTGCTAGATGAACGAACGTCTCTCCACATGCTCAGTTCTGAGAGATAAGTGTGTGTGAAAGCCGTCCTTCAACTAGATTGTTGGGAACACAAAGTTCCTTTTCAGTTGCAAACTACACTCCATACATATATAAGGGGAGGTACTAGCTCCAACTCGGTTTTACAGTGAAAACTGCAGGAACTTCAAACCGGCACTAGGAAACACACTGAGAAACTAGATTAAAAGTTTCCCCTGCAACCCGTTCCCTTTGTGCTAGATGAACGAACGTCTCTCCACATGCTCAGTTCTGAGAGATAAGTGTGTGTGAAAGCCGTCCTTCAACTAGATTGTTGGGAACACAAAGTTCCTTTTCAGTTGCAAACTACACTCCATACATATATATGGGGAGGTACTAGCTCCAACTCTGTTTTACAGTGAAAACTGCAGGAACTTCAAACCGGCACTAGGAAACACACTGAGAAACTAGAGTAAAATTTTCCCCTGCAACCCGTTCCCTTTGTGCTAGATGAACGAACGTCTCTCCACATGCTCAGTTCTGAGAGATAAGTGTGTGTGAAAGCCGTCCTTCAACTAGATTGTTGGGAACACAAAGTTCCTTTTCAGTTGCAAACTACACTCCATACATATATATGGGGAGGTACTAGCTCCAACTCGGTTTTACAGTGAAAACTGCAGGAACTTCAAACCGGCACTAGGAAACACACTGAGAAACTAGAGTAAAAGTTTCCCCTGCAACCCGTTCCATTTGTGCTAGATGAACGAACGTCTCTCCACATGCTCAGTTCTGAGAGATAAGTGTGTGTGAAAGCCGTCCTTCAACTAGATTGTTGGGAACACAAAGTTCCTTTTCAGTTGCAAACTACACTCCATACATATATATGGGGAGGTACTAGCTCCAACTCGGTTTTACAGTGAAAACTGCAGGAACTTCAAACCGGCACTAGGAAACACACTGAGAAACTAGAGTAAAAGTTTCCCCTGCAACCCGTTCCCTTTGTGCTAGATGAACGAACGTCTCTCCACATGCTCAGTTCTGAGAGATAAGTGTGTGTGAAAGCCGTCCTTCAACTAGATTGTTGGGAACACAAAGTTCTTTTTCATTTGCAAACTACACTCCATACATATATATGGGGAGGTACTAGCTCCAACTCTGTTTTACAGTGAAAAATGCAGGAAATTCAAACCGGCACTAGGAAACAGAATGAGAAACTAGAGTAAAGTTTCCCCTGCAACCCGTTCCCTTTGTGCTAGATGAACGAACGTCTCTCCACATGCTCAGTTCTGAGAGATAAGTGTGTGTGAAAGCCGTCCTTCAACTAGATTGTTGGGAACACAAAGTTCCTTTTCAGTTGCAAACTACACTCCATACATATATAAGGGGAGGTACTAGCTCCAACTCGGTTTTACAGTGAAAACTGCAGGAACTTCAAACCGGCACTAGGAAACACACTGAGAAACTAGAGTAAAAGATTCCCCTGCAACCCGTTCCCTTTGTGCTAGATGAACAAACGTCTCTCCACATGCTCAGTTCTGAGAGATAAGTGTGTGTGAAAGCCGTCCTTCAACTAGATTGTTGGGAACACAAAGTTCCTTTTCAGTTGCAAACTACACTCCATACATATATATGGGGAGGTACTAGCTCCAACTCGGTTTTACAGTGAAAACTGCAGGAACTTCAAACCGGCACTAGGAAACACACTGAGAAACTAGAGTAAAAGTTTCCCCTGCAACCCGTTCCCTTTGTGCTAGATGAACGAACGTCTCTCCACATGCTCAGTTTTGAGAGTTAAGTGTGTGTGAAAGCCGTCCTTCAACTAGATTGTTGGGAACACAAAGTGCCTTTTCAGTTGCAAACTACACTCCATACATATATATGGGGAGGTACTAGCTCCAACTCGGTTTTACAGTGAAAACTGCAGGAACTTCAAACCGGCACTAGGAAACTCACTGAGAAACTAGAGTAAAAGTTTCCCCTGCAACCCGTTCCCTGTGTGCTAGATGAACGAACGTCCCTCCACATGCTCAGTTCTGAGAGATAAGTGTGTGTGAAAGCCGTCCTTCAACAAGATTGTTGGGAACACAAAGTTCCTTTTCAGTTGCAAACTACACTCCATACATATATATGGGGATGTACTAGCTCCAACTCGGTTTTACAGTGAAAACTGCAGGAACTTCAAACCGGCACTAGGAAACACACTGAGAAACTAGAGTAAAAGTTTCCCCTGCAACCCGTTCCCTTTGTGCTAGATGAACGAACGTCTCTCCACATGCTCAGTTCTGAGAGATAAGTGTGTGTGAAAGCCGTCCTTCAACTAGATTGTTGGGAACACAAAGTGCCTTTTCAGTTGCAAACTACACTCCATACATATATATGGGGAGGTACTAGCTCCAACTCGGTTTTACAGTGAAAACTGCAGGAACTTCAACCCGGCACTAGGAAACTCACTGAGAAACTAGAGTAAAAGTTTCCCCTGCAACCCGTTCCCTGTGTGCTAGATGAACGAACGTCCCTCCACATGCTCAGTTCTGAGAGATAAGTGTGTGTGAAAGCCGTCCTTCAACTAGATTGTTGGGAACACAAAGTTCCTTTTCAGTTGCAAACTACACTCCATACATATATATGGGGATGTACTAGCTCCAACTCGGTTTTACAGTGAAAACTGCAGGAACTTCAAACCGGCACTAGGAAACACACTGAGAAACTAGAGTAAAGGTTTCCCCTGCAACCCGTTCCCTTTGTGCTAGATGAACGAACGTCTCTCCACATGCTCAGTTCTGAGAGATAAGTGTGTGTGAAAGCCGTCCTTCAACTAGATTGTTGGGAACACAAAGTTCCTTTTCAGTTGCAAACTACACTCCATACATATATAAGGGGAGGTACTAGCTCCAACTCGGTTTTACAGTGAAAACTGCAGGAACTTCAAACCGGCACTATGAAACACACTGAGAAACTAGAGTAAAAGTTTCCCCTGCAACCCGATCCCTTTGTGCTAGATGAACGAACGTCTCTCCACATGCTCAGTTCTGAGAGATAAGTGTGTGTGAAAGCCGTCCTTCAACTAGATTGTTGGGAACACAAAGTTCCTTTTCAGTTGCAAACTACACTCCATACATATATATGGGGAGGTACTAGCTCCAACTCGGTTTTACAGTGAAAACTGCAGGAACTTCAAACCGGCACTAGGAAACACACTGAGAAACTAGAGTAAAAGTTTCCCCTGCAACCCGTTCCCTTTGTGCTAAATGAACGAACGTCTCTCCACATGCTCAGTTCTGAGAGATAAGTGTGTGTGAAAGCCGTCCTTCAACTAGATTGTTGGGAACACAAAGTTCCTTTTCAGTTGCAAACTACACTCCATACATATATATGGGGAGGTAGTAGCTCCAACTCGGTTTTACAGTGAAAACTGCAGGAACTTCAAACCGGGACTAGGAAACACACTGAGAAACTAGAGTAAAAGTTTCCCCTGCAACCCGTTCCCTTTGTGCTAGATGAACGAACGTCTCTCCACATGCTCAGTTCTGAGAGATAAGTGTGTGTGAAAGCCGTCCTTCAACTAGATTGTTGGGAACACAAAGTTCTTTTTCAGTTGCAAACTACACTCCATACATATATATGGGGAGGTACTAGCTCCAACTCGGTTTTACAGTGAAAACTGCAGGAACTTCAAACCGGCACTAGGAAACACACTGAGAAACTAGAGTAAAAGTTTCCCCTGCAAACCGTTACTTTGTGCTAGATGAACGAACGTGTCTCCACATGCTCAGTTCTGAGAGATAAGTGTGTGTGAAAGCCGTCCTTCAACTAGATTGTTGGGAAAACAAAGTTCCTTTTCATTTGCAAACTACACGACATACATATATATGGGGAGGTACTAGCTCCAACTCGGTTTTACAGTGAAAACTGCAGGAACTTCAAACCGGCACTAGGAAGCACAGTGAGAAACTAGAGTTAAAGTTTCCCTTCAACCCGTTCCATTTGTGCTACATGAACGAACGTCTCTCCACATGCTCAGTTCTGAGAGATAATTGTGTGTGAAAGCCGTCCTTCAACTAGGTTGTTGGGAACACAAAGTTCCTTTTCAATTGCAAACTACACTCCATACATATATATGGGGAGGTACTAGCTCCAACTCGGTTTTACAGTGAAAACTGCAGGAACTTCAAACCGGCACTAGGAAACACACTGAGAAACTAGAGTAAAAGTTTCCCTGCAACCCGTTCCCTTTGTGCTACATGAACGAACGTCTCTCCACATGCTCAGTTCTGAGAGATAAGTGTGTGTGAAAGCCGTCCTTCAACTAGATTGTTGGGAACACAAAGTTCCTTTTCAGTTGCAAACTACACTTCATACATATATATGGGGAGGTAGTAGCTCCAACTCGGTTTTACAGTGAAAACTGCAGGAACTTCAAACCGGCACTAGGAAACACACTGAGAAACTAGAGTAAAAGTTTCCCCTGCAACCCGTTCCCTTTGTGCTACATGAACGAACGTCTCTCCACATGCTCAGTTCTGAGAGATAAGTGTGTGTGAAAGCCGTCCTTCAACTAGATTGTTGGGAACACAAAGTTCTTTTTCAGTTGCAAACTACACTCCATACATATATATGGGGAGGTACTAGCTCCAACTCGGTTTTACAGTGAAAACTGCAGGAACTTCAAACCGGCACTAGGAAACACACTGAGAAACTAGAGTAAAAGTTTCCCCTACATCCCGTTCCCTTTGTGCTAGATGAACGAACGTCTCTCCACATGCTCAGTTCTGAGAGATAAATGTGTGTGAAAGCCGTCCTTCACCTAGATTGTTGGAAACACAAAGTTCCTTTTCAGTTGCAAACTACACTCCATACATATATATGGGGAGGTACTAGCTCCAACTCGGTTTTACAGTGGAAACTGCAGGAACTTCAAACCGGCACTAGGAAACACACTGAGAAACTAGAGTAAAAGTTTCCCCTGCAAACCGTTACTTTGTGCTAGATGAACGAACGTGTCTCCACATGCTCAGTTCTGAGAGATAAGTGTGTGTGAAAGCCGTCCTTCAACTAGATTGTTGGGAAAACAAAGTTCCTTTTCATTTGCAAACTACACGACATACATATATATGGGGAGGTACTAGCTCCAACTCGGTTTTACAGTGAAAACTGCAGGAACTTCAAACCGGCACTAGGAAGCACAGTGAGAAACTAGAGTTAAAGTTTCCCTTCAACCCGTTCCATTTGTGCTACATGAACGAACGTCTCTCCACATGCTCAGTTCTGAGAGATAATTGTGTGTGAAAGCCGTCCTTCAACTAGGTTGTTGGGAACACAAAGTTCCTTTTCAATTGCAAACTACACTCCATACATATATATGGGGAGGTACTAGCTCCAACTCGGTTTTACAGTGAAAACTGCAGGAACTTCAAACCGGCACTAGGAAACACACTGAGAAACTAGAGTAAAAGTTTCCCTGCAACCCGTTCCCTTTGGGCTACATGAACGAACGTCTCTCCACATGCTCAGTTCTGAGAGATAAGTGTGTGTGAAAGCCGTCCTTCAACTAGATTGTTGGGAACACAAAGTTCCTTTTCAGTTGCAAACTACACTTCATACATATATATGGGGAGGTAGTAGCTCCAACTCGGTTTTACAGTGAAAACTGCAGGAACTTCAAACCGGCACTAGGAAACACACTGAGAAACTAGAGTAAAAGTTTCCCCTGCAACCCGTTCCCTTTGTGCTACATGAACGAACGTCTCTCCACATGCTCAGTTCTGAGAGATAAGTGTGTGTGAAAGCCGTCTTTCAACTAGATTGTTGGGAACACAAAGTTCCTTTTCAGTTGCAAACTACACTCCATACATATATATGGGGAGGTACTAGCTCCAAATCGGTTTTACAGTGAAAACTGCAGGAACTTCAAACCGGCACTAGGAAACACACTGAGAAACTAGAGTAAAAGTTTCCCCTGCAACCCGTTCCCTTTGTGCTAGATGAACGAACGTCTCTCCACATGCTCAGTTCTGAGAGATAAGTGTGTGTGAAAGCCGTCCTTCAACTAGATTGTTGGGAACACAAAGTTCCTTTTCAGTTGCAAACTACACTCCATACATATATATGGGGAGGTACTAGCTCCAACTCGGTTTTACAGTGAAAACTGCAGGAACTTCAAACCGGCACTAGGAAACACACTGAGAAACTAGAGTAAAAGTTTCCCCTGCAACCCGTTCCCTTTGTGCTAGATGAACGAACGTCTCTCCACATGCTCAGTTCTGAGAGATAAGTGTGTGTGAAAGCCGTCCTTCAACTAGATTGTTGGGAACACAAAGTTCCTTTTCAGTTGCAAACTACACTCCATACATATATAAGGGGAGGTACTAGCTCCAACTCGGTTTTACAGTGAAAACTGCAGGAACTTCAAACCGGCACTAGGAAACACACTGAGAAACTAGAGTAAAATTTTCCCCTGCAACCCGTTCCCTTTGTGCTAGATGAACGAACGTCTCTCCACATGCTCAGTTCTGAGAGATAAGTGTGTGTGAAAGCCGTCCTTCAACTAGATTGTTGGGAACACAAAGTTCCTTTTCAGTTGCAAACTACACTCCATACATATATATGGGGAGGTACTAGCTCCAACTCGGTTTTACAGTGAAAACTGCAGGAATTTCAAACCGGCACTAGGAAACACACTGAGAAACTAGAGTAAAAGTTTCCCCTGCAACCCGTTCCATTTGTGCTAGATGAACGAACGTCTCTCCACATGCTCAGTTCTGAGAGATAAGTGTGTGTGAAAGCCGTCCTTCAACTAGATTGTTGGGAACACAAAGTTCCTTTTCAGTTGCAAACTACACTCCATACATATATATGGGGAGGTACTAGCTCCAACTCGGTTTTACAGTGAAAACTGCAGGAACTTCAAACCGGCACTAGGAAACACACTGAGAAACTAGAGTAAAAGTTTCCCCTGCATCCCGTTCCCTTTGTGCTAGATGAACGAACGTCTCTCCACATGCTCAGTTCTGAGAGATAAATGTGTGTGAAAGCCGTCCTTCAACTAGATTGTTGGGAACACAAAGTTCCTTTTCAGTTGCAAACTACACTCCATACATATATATGGGGAGGTACTAGCTCCAACTCGGTTTTACAGTGGAAACTGCAGGAACTTCAAACCGGCACTAGGAAACACACTGAGAAACTAGAGTAAAAGTTTCCCCTGCAACCCGTTCCATTTGTGCTAGATGAACGAACGTCTCTCCACATGCTCAGTTCTGAGAGATAAGTGTGTGTGAAAGCCGTCCTTCAACTAGATTGTTGGGAACACAAAGTTCCTTTTCAGTTGCAAACTACACTCCATACATATATATGGGGAGGTACTAGCTCCAACTCGGTTTTACAGTGAAAACTGCAGGAACTTCAAACCGGCACTAGGAAACACACTGAGAAACTAGAGTAAAAGTTTCCCCTGCATCCCGTTCCCTTTGTGCTAGATGAACGAACGTCTCTCCACATGCTCAGTTCTGAGAGATAAATGTGTGTGAAAGCCGTCCTTCAACTAGATTGTTGGGAACACAAAGTTCCTTTTCAGTTGCAAACTACACTCCATACATATATATGGGGAGGTACTAGCTCCAACTCGGTTTTACAGTGGAAACTGCAGGAACTTCAAACCGGCACTAGGAAACACACTGAGAAACTAGAGTAAAAGTTTCCCCTGCAAACCGTTCCCTTTGTGCTACATGAACGAACGTCACTCCACATGCTCAGTTCTGAGAGATAAGTGTGTGTGAAAGCCGTCCTTCAACTTGATTGTTGGGAACACAAAGTTCCTTTTCAGTTGCAAACTACACTCCATACATATATATGGGGAGGTACTAGCTCCAACTCGGTTTTACAGTGAAAACTGCAGGAACTTCAAACCGGCACTAGGAAACACACTAAGAAACTAGAGTAAAAGTTTCTGCTGCAACCCGTTCCCTTTGTGCTAGATGAACGAACGTCTCTCCACATGCTCAGTTCTGAGAGATAAATGTGTGTGAAAGCCGTCCTTCAACTAGATTGTTGGGAAAACAAAGTTCCTTTTCAGTTGCAAACGACACGCCATACATATATATGGGGAGGTACTAGCTCCAACTCGGTTTTACAGTGAAAACTGCAGGAACTTCAAACCGGCAGTAGGAATCACACTGAGAAACTAGAGTTAAAGTTTCCCTTCAACCCGTTCCATTTGTGCTACATGAACGAACGTCTCTCCACATGCTCAGTTCTGAGAGATAAGTGTGTGTGAAAGCCGTCCTTCAACTAGGTTGTTGGGAACACAAAGTTCCTTTTCAGTTGCAAACTACACGCCATACATATATATGGGGAGGTACTAGCTCCAACTCGGTTTTACAGTGAAAACTGCAGGAACTTCAAACCGGCACTAGGAAACACACTGAGAAACTAGAGTAAAAGTTTCCCCTGCAACCCGTTCCCTTTGTGCTAGATGAACGAACGTCTCTCCACATGCTCAGTTCTGAGAGATAAGTGTGTGTGAAAGCCGTCCTTCAACTAGATTGTTGGGAACACAAAGTTCCTTTTCAGTTGCAAACTACACTCCATACATATATAAGGGGAGGTACTAGCTCCAACTCGGTTTTACAGTGAAAACTGCAGGAACTTCAAACCGGCACTAGGAAACACACTGAGAAACTAGAGTAAAAGTTTCCCCTGCAACCCGTTCCCTGTGTGCTAGATGAACGAACGTCCCTCCACATGCTCAGTTCTGAGAGATAAGTGTGTGTGAAAGCCGTCCTTCAACTAGATTGTTGGGAACACAAAGTTCCTTTTCAGTTGCAAACTACACTCCATAAATATATATGGGGATGTACTAGCTCCAACTCGGTTTTACAGTGAAAACTGCAGGAACTTCAAACCGGCACTAGGAAACACACTGAGAAACTAGAGTAAAAGTTTCCCCTGCAACCCGTTCCCTTTGTGCTAGATGAACGAACGTCTCTCCACATGCTCAGTTCTGAGAGATAAGTGTGTGTGAAAGCCGTCCTTCAACTAGATTGTTGGGAACACAAAGTTCCTTTTCAGTTGCAAACTACACTCCATACATATATAAGGGGAGGTACTAGCTCCAACTCGGTTTTACAGTGAAAACTGCAGGAACTTCAAACCGGCACTATGAAACACACTGAGAAACTAGAGTAAAAGTTTCCCCTGCAACCCGATCCCTTTGTGCTAGATGAACGAACGTCTCTCCACATGCTCAGTTCTGAGAGATAAGTGTGTGTGAAAGCCGTCCTTCAACTAGATTGTTGGGAACACAAAGTTCCTTTTCAGTTGCAAACTACACTCCATACATATATATGGGGAGGTACTAGCTCCAACTCGGTTTTACAGTGAAAACTGCAGGAACTTCAAACCGGCACTAGGAAACACACTGAGAAACTAGAGTAAAAGTTTCCCCTGCAACCCGTTCCCTTTGTGCTAGATGAACGAACGTCTCTCCACATGCTCAGTTCTGAGAGATAAGTGTGTGTGAAAGCCGTCCTTCAACTAGATTGTTGGGAACACAAAGTTCCTTTTCAGTTGCCAACTACACTCCATACATATATATGGGGAGGTAGTAGCTCCAACTCGGTTTTACAGTGAAAACTGCAGGAACTTCAAACCGGCACTAGGAAACACACTGAGAAACTAGAGTAAAAGTTTCCCCTGCAACCCGTTCCCTTTGTGCTAGATGAACGAACGTCTCTCCACATGCTCAGTTCTGAGAGATAAGTGTGTGTGAAAGCCGTCCTTCAACTAGATTGTTGGGAACACAAAGTTCTTTTTCAGTTGCAAACTACACTCCATACATATATATGGGGAGGTACTAGCTCCAACTCGGTTTTACAGTGAAAACTGCAGGAACTTCAAACCGGCACTAGGAAACACACTGAGAAACTAGAGTAAAAGTTTCCCCTACATCCCGTTCCCTTTGTGCTAGATGAACGAACGTCTCTCCACATGCTCAGTTCTGAGAGATAAATGTGTGTGAAAGCCGTCCTTCACCTAGATTGTTGGAAACACAAAGTTCCTTTTCAGTTGCAAACTATACTCCATACATATATATGGGGAGGTAATAGCTCCAACTCGGTTTTACAGTGGAAACTGCAGGAACTTCAAACCGGCACTAGGAAACACACTGAGAAACTAGAGTAAAAGTTTCCCTGCAAACCGTTACTTTGTGCTAGATGAACGAACGTCTCTCCACATGCTCAGTTCTGAGAGATAAGTGTGTGTGAAAGCCGTCCTTCAACTAGATTGTTGGGAAAACAAAGTTCCTTTTCATTTGCAAACTACACGACATACATATATATGGGGAGGTACTAGCTCCAACTCGGTTTTACAGTGAAAACTGCAGGAACTTCAAACCGGCACTAGGAAGCACAGTGAGAAACTAGAGTTAAAGTTTCCCTTCAACCCGTTCCATTTGTGCTACATGAACGAACGTCTCTCCACATGCTCAGTTCTGAGAGATAATTGTGTGTGAAAGCCGTCCTTCAACTAGGTTGTTGGGAACACAAAGTTCCTTTTCAATTGCAAACTACACTCCATACATATATATGGGGAGGTACTAGCTCCAACTCGGTTTTACAGTGAAAACTGCAGGAACTTCAAACCGGCACTAGGAAACACACTGAGAAACTAGAGTAAAAGTTTCCCTGCAACCCGTTCCCTTTGTGCTACATGAACGAACGTCTCTCCACATGCTCAGTTCTGAGAGATAAGTGTGTGTGAAAGCCGTCCTTCAACTAGATTGTTGGGAACACAAAGTTCCTTTTCAGTTGCAAACTACACTTCATACATATATATGGGGAGGTAGTAGCTCCAACTCGGTTTTACAGTGAAAACTGCAGGAACTTCAAACCGGCACTAGGAA
Organism: Camelus dromedarius; assembly: GCF_036321535.1. Classification (NCBI taxonomy): domain Eukaryota; kingdom Metazoa; phylum Chordata; class Mammalia; order Artiodactyla; family Camelidae; genus Camelus; species Camelus dromedarius. The sequence continues at coordinate 13,980,329 of NC_087443.1, forward strand.
ACACACTGAGAAACTAGAGTAAAAGTTTCCCCTGCAACCCGTTCCCTTTGTGCTACATGAACGAACGTCTCTCCACATGCTCAGTTCTGAGAGATAAGTGTGTGTGAAAGCCGTCTTTCAACTAGATTGTTGGGAACACAAAGTTCCTTTTCAGTTGCAAACTACACTCCATACATATATATGGGGAGGTACTAGCTCCAAATCGGTTTTACAGTGAAAACTGCAGGAACTTCAAACCGGCACTAGGAAACACACTGAGAAACTAGAGTAAAAGTTTCCCCTGCAACCCGTTCCCTTTGTGCTAGATGAACGAACGTCTCTCCACATGCTCAGTTCTGAGAGATAAGTGTGTGTGAAAGCCGTCCTTCAACTAGATTGTTGGGAACACAAAGTTCCTTTTCAGTTGCAAACTACACTCCATACATATATATGGGGAGGTACTAGCTCCAACTCGGTTTTACAGTGAAAACTGCAGGAACTTCAAACCGGCACTAGGAAACACACTGAGAAACTAGAGTAAAAGTTTCCCCTGCAACCCGTTCCCTTTGTGCTAGATGAACGAACGTCTCTCCACATGCTCAGTTCTGAGAGATAAGTGTGTGTGAAAGCCGTCCTTCAACTAGATTGTTGGGAACACAAAGTTCCTTTTCAGTTGCAAACTACACTCCATACATATATAAGGGGAGGTACTAGCTCCAACTCGGTTTTACAGTGAAAACTGCAGGAACTTCAAACCGGCACTAGGAAACACACTGAGAAACTAGATTAAAAGTTTCCCCTGCAACCCGTTCCCTTTGTGCTAGATGAACGAACGTCTCTCCACATGCTCAGTTCTGAGAGATAAGTGTGTGTGAAAGCCGTCCTTCAACTAGATTGTTGGTAACACAAAGTTCCTTTTCAGTTGCAAACTACACTCCATACATATATATGGGGAGGTACTAGCTCCAACTCGGTTTTACAGTGAAAACTGCAGGAACTTCAAACCGGCACTAGGAAACACACTGAGAAACTAGAGTAAAATTTTCCCCTGCAACCCGTTCCCTTTGTGCTAGATGAACGAACGTCTCTCCACATGCTCAGTTCTGAGAGATAAGTGTGTGTGAAAGCCGTCCTTCAACTAGATTGTTGGGAACACAAAGTTCCTTTTCAGTTGCAAACTACACTCCATACATATATATGGGGAGGTACTAGCTCCAACTCGGTTTTACAGTGAAAACTGCAGGAACTTCAAACCGGCACTAGGAAACACACTGAGAAACTAGAGTAAAAGTTTCCCCTGCAACCCGTTCCATTTGTGCTAGATGAACGAACGTCTCTCCACATGCTCAGTTCTGAGAGATAAGTGTGTGTGAAAGCCGTCCTTCAACTAGATTGTTGGGAACACAAAGTTCCTTTTCAGTTGCAAACTACACTCCATACATATATATGGGGAGGTACTAGCTCCAACTCGGTTTTACAGTGAAAACTGCAGGAACTTCAAACCGGCACTAGGAAACACACTGAGAAACTAGAGAAAAAGTTTCCCCTGCATCCCGTTCCCTTTGTGCTAGGTGAACGAACGTCTCTCCACATGCTCAGTTCTGAGAGATAAATGTGTGTGAAAGCCGTCCTTCAACTAGATTGTTGGGAACACAAAGTTCCTTTTCAGTTGCAAACTACACTCCATACATATATATGGGGAGGTACTAGCTCCAACTCGGTTTTACAGTGGAAACTGCAGGAACTTCAAACCGGCACTAGGAAACACACTGAGAAACTAGAGTAAAAGTTTCCCCTGCAAACCGTTCCCTTTGTGCTACATGAACGAACGTCACTCCACATGCTCAGTTCTGAGAGATAAGTGTGTGTGAAAGCCGTCCTTCAACTTGATTGTTGGGAACACAAAGTTCCTTTTCAGTTGCAAACTACACTCCATACATATATATGGGGAGGTACTAGCTCCAACTCGGTTTTACAGTGAAAACTGCAGGAACTTCAAACCGGCACTAGGAAACACACTAAGAAACTAGAGAAAAAGTTTCTGCTGCAACCCGTTCCCTTTGTGCTAGATGAACGAACGTCTCTCCACATGCTCAGTTCTGAGAGATAAATGTGTGTGAAAGCCGTCTTTCAACTAGATTGTTGGGAAAACAAAGTTCCTTTTCAGTTGCAAACGACACGCCATACATATATATGGGGAGGTACTAGCTCCAACTCGGTTTTACAGTGAAAACTGCAGGAACTTCAAACCGGCAGTAGGAATCACACTGAGAAACTAGAGTTAAAGTTTCCCTTCAACCCGTTCCATTTGTGCTACATGAACGAACGTCTCTCCACATGCTCAGTTCTGAGAGATAAGTGTGTGTGAAAGCCGTCCTTCAACTAGATTGTTGGGAACACAAAGTTCCTTTTCAGTTGCAAACTACACGCCATACATATATATGGGGAGGTACTAGCTCCAACTCGGTTTTACAGTGAAAACTGCAGGAACTTCAAACCGGCACTAGGAAACACACTGAGAAACTAGAGTAAAAGTTTCCCCTGCAACCCGTTCCCTTTGTGCTAGATGAACGAACGTCTCTCCACATGCTCAGTTCTGAGAGATAAGTGTGTGTGAAAGCCGTCCTTCAACTAGATTGTTGGGAACACAAAGTTCCTTTTCATTTGCATACCACACGCCATACATATATATGGGGAGGTACTAGCTCCAACTCGGTTTTACAGTGAAAACTGCAGGAACTTCAAACCGGCACTAGGAAACACACTGAGAAACTAGAGTAAAAGTTTCCCCTGCAACCCGTTCCCTTTGTGCAAGATGAACGAACGTCTCTCCACATGCTCAGTTCTGAGAGATAAGTGTGTGTGAAAGCCGTCCTTCAACTAGATTGTTGGGAACACAAAGTTCCTTTTCAGTTGCAAACTACACTCCATACATATATATGGGGAGGTACTAGCTCCAACTCGGTTTTACAGTGGAAACTGCAGGAACTTCAAACCGGCACTAGGAAACACACTGAGAAACTAGAGTAAAAGTTTCCCCTGCAAACCGTTCCCTTTGTGCTACATGAACGAACGTCTCTCCACATGCTCAGTTCTGAGAGATAAGTGTGTGTGAAAGCCGTCCTTCAACTAGATTGTTGGGAACACAAAGTTCCTTTTCAGTTGCAAACTACACTCCATACATATATATGGGGAGGTACTAGCTCCAACACGGTTTTACAGTGAAAACTGCAGGAACTTCAAACCGGCACTAGGAAACACACTAAGAAACTAGAGTAAAAGTTTCTGCTGCAACCCGTTCCCTTTGTGCTAGATGAACGAACGTCTCTCCACATGCTCAGTTCTGAGAGATAAGTGTGTGTGAAAGCCGTCCTTCAACTAGATTGTTGGGAAAACAAAGTTCCTTTTCAGTTGCAAACTACACGCCATACATATATATGGGGAGGTACTAGCTCCAACTCGGTTTTACAGTGAAAACTGCAGGAACTTCAAACCGGCACTAGGAATCACAATGAGAAACATGAGTTAAAGTTTCCCTTCAACCCGTTCCATTTGTGCTACATGAACGAACTTCTCTCCACATGCTCAGTTCTTAGAGATAATTGTGTGTGAAAGCCGTCCTTCAACTAGGTTGTTGGGAACACAAAGTTCCTTTTCAGTTGCAAACTACACTCCATACATATATATGGGGTGGTACTAGCTCCAACTCGATTTTACAGTGAAAACTGCAGGAACTTCAAACCGGCACTAGGAAACACACTGAGAAACTAGAGTAAAAGTTTCCCCTGCAACCCGTTCCCTTTGTGCTAGATGAACGAACGTCTCTCCACATGCTCAGTTCTGAGAGATAAGTGTGTGTGAAAGCCGTCCTTCAACTAGATTGTTGGGAACACAAAGTTCCTTTTCAGTTGCATACTACACGCCATACATATATATGGGGAGGTACTAGCTCCAACTCGGTTTTACAGTGAAAACTGCAGGAACTTCAAACTGGCACTAGGAAACACACTGAGAAACTAGAGTAAAAGTTTCCCCTGCAAACCGTTACATTTGTGCTACATGAACGAACGTCTCTCCACATGCTCAGTTCTGAGAGATAAGTGTGTGTGAAAGCCGTCCTTCAACTAGATTGTTGGGAACACAAAGTTCCTTTTCAGTTGCAAACTACACTCCATACATATATATGGGGAGGTACTAGCTCCAACTCGGTTTTACAGTGAAAACTGCAGGAACTTCAAACCGGCACTAGGAAACACACTGAGAAACTAGAGTAAAAGTTTCCCCTGCAACCCGTTCCCTTTGTGCTAGATGAACGAACGTCTCTCCACATGCTCAGTTCTGAGAGATAAGTGTGTGTGAAAGCCGTCCTTCAACTAGATTGTTGGGAACACAAAGTTCCTTTTCAGTTGCCAACTATACTCCATACATATATATGGGGAGGTACTAGCTCCAACTCGGTTTTACAGTGAAAACTGCAGGAACTTCAAACCGGCACTAGGAAACACACTGAGAAACTAGAGTAAAAGTTTCCCCTGCAACCCGTTCCCTTTGTGCTACATGAACGAACGTCTCTCCACATGCTCAGTTCTGAGAGATAAGTGTGTGTGAAAGCCGTCCTTCAACTAGATTGTTGGGAACACAAAGTTCCTTTTCAGTTGCAAACTACACTCCATACATATATATGGGGAGGTACTAGATCCAACTCGGTTTTACAGTGAAAACTGCAGGAACTTCAAACCGGCACTAGAAACACACTGAGAAACTAGAGTAAAAGTTTCCCCTTCAACCCGTTCCCTTTGTGCTAGATGAACGAACGTCTCTCCACATGCTCAGTTCTGAGAGAGAAGTGTGTGTGAAAGCCGTCCTTCAACTACATTGTTGGGAACACAAAGTTCCTTTTCAGTTGCAAACTACACTCCATACATATATATGGGGAGGTACTAGCTCCAACTCGGTTTTACGGTGAAAACTGCAGGAACTTCAAACCGGCACTAGGAAACACACTGAGAAACTAGAGTAAAAGTTTCCCCTGCAACCCGTTCCCTTTGTGCTAGATGAACGAACGTCTCTCCACATGCTCAGTTCTGAGAGAGAAGTGTGTGTGAAAGCCGTCCTTCAACTAGATTGTTGGGAACACAAAGTTCCTTTTCAGTTGCAAACTACACGCCTTACATATATATGGGGAGGTACTAGCTCCAACTCGGTTTTACAGTGAAAACTGCAGGAACTTCAAACCGGCACTAGGAAACACACTGAGAAACTTGAGTAAAAGTTTCCCCTGCAACCTGTTCCCTTTGTGCTAGATGAACGAACGTCTCTCCACATGCTCAGTTCTGAGAGATAAGTGTGTGTGAAAGCCGTCCTTCAAATAGATTGTTGGGAACACAAAGTTCCTTTTCAGTTGCATACTACACGCCATACATATATATGGGGAGGTACTAGCTCCAACTCGGTTTTACAGTGAAAACTGCAGGAACTTCAAACCGGCACTAGGAAACACACTGAGAAACTAGAGTAAAACTTTCCCCTGCAACCCGTTCCCTTTGTGCTAGATGAACGAACGTCTCTCCACATGCTCAGTTCTGAGAGATAAGTGTGTGTGAAAGCCGTCCTTCAACTAGATTGTTGAGAACACAAAGTTCCTTTTCAGTTGCAAACTACACTCCATACATATATATGGGGAGGTACTAGCTCCAACTCGGTTTTACAGTGAAAACTGCAGGAACTTCAAACCGGCACTAGGAAACACACTGAGAAACTAGAGTAAAAGTTTCCCCTGCAACCCGTTCCCTTTGTGCTACATGAACGAACGTCTCTCCACATGCTCAGTTCTGAGAGATAAGTGTGTGTGAAAGCCGTCCTTCAACTACATTGTAGGGAACACAAAGTTCCTTTTCAGTTGCAAACTACACTCCATACATATATATGGGGAGGTACTAGCTCCAACTCGGTTTTACAGTGAAAACTGCAGGAACTTCAAACCGGCACTAGGAAACACACTGAGAAACTAGAGTAAAAGTTTCCCCTGCAACCCGTTCCCTTTGTGCTAGATGAACGAACGTCTCTCCACATGCTCAGTTCTGAGAGATAAGTGTGTGTGAAAGCCGTCCTTCAACTAGATTGTTGGGAACACAAAGTACCTTTTCAGTTGCAAACTACACTCCATAAATATATATGGGGAGGTACTAGCTCCAACTCGGTTTTACAGTGAAAACTGCAGGAACTTCAAACCGGCACTAGGAAACACACTGAGAAACTAGAGTAAAAGTTTCCCCTGCAACCCGTTCCCTTTGTGCTAGATGAACGAACGTCTCTCCACATGCTCAGTTCTGAGAGATAAGTGTGTGTGAAAGCCGTCCTTCAACTAGATTGTTGGGAACACAAAGTTCCTTTTCAGTTGCATACTACACTCCATACATATATATGGGGAGGTACTAGCTCCAACTCGGTTTTACAGTGAAAACTGCAGGAACTTCAAACCGGCACTAGGAAACACACTGAGAAACTAGAGTAAAAGTTTCCCCTGCAACCCGTTCCATTTGTGCTAGATGAACGAACGTCTCTCCACATGCTCAGTTCTGAGAGATAAGTGTGTGTGAAAGCCGTCCTTCAACTAGATTGTTGGGAACACAAAGTTCCTTTTCAGTTGCAAACTACACTCCATACATATATATGGGGAGGTACTAGCTCCAACACGGTTTTACAGTGAAAACTGCAGGAACTTCAAACCGGCACTAGGAAACACACTAAGAAACTAGAGTAAAAGTTTCTGCTGCAACCCGTTCCCTTTGTGCTAGATGAACGAACGTCTCTCCACATGCTCAGTTCTGAGAGATAAGTGTGTGTGAAAGCCGTCCTTCAACTAGATTGTTGGGAAAACAAAGTTCCTTTTCAGTTGCAAACTACACGCCATACATATATATGGGGAGGTACTAGCTCCAACTCGGTTTTACAGTGAAAACTGCAGGAACTTCAAACCGGCACTAGGAATCACAATGAGAAACATGAGTTAAAGTTTCCCTTCAACCCGTTCCATTTGTGCTACATGAACGAACTTCTCTCCACATGCTCAGTTCTTAGAGATAATTGTGTGTGAAAGCCGTCCTTCAACTAGGTTGTTGGGAACACAAAGTTCCTTTTCAGTTGCAAACTACACTCCATACATATATATGGGGTGGTACTAGCTCCAACTCGATTTTACAGTGAAAACTGCAGGAACTTCAAACCGGCACTAGGAAACACACTGAGAAACTAGAGTAAAAGTTTCCCCTGCAACCCGTTCCCTTTGTGCTAGATGAACGAACGTCTCTCCACATGCTCAGTTCTGAGAGATAAGTGTGTGTGAAAGCCGTCCTTCAACTAGATTGTTGGGAACACAAAGTTCCTTTTCAGTTGCATACTACACGCCATACATATATATGGGGAGGTACTAGCTCCAACTCGGTTTTACAGTGAAAACTGCAGGAACTTCAAACTGGCACTAGGAAACACACTGAGAAACTAGAGTAAAAGTTTCCCCTGCAAACCGTTACATTTGTGCTACATGAACGAACGTCTCTCCACATGCTCAGTTCTGAGAGATAAGTGTGTGTGAAAGCCGTCCTTCAACTAGATTGTTGGGAACACAAAGTTCCTTTTCAGTTGCAAACTACACTCCATACATATATATGGGGAGGTACTAGCTCCAACTCGGTTTTACAGTGAAAACTGCAGGAACTTCAAACCGGCACTAGGAAACACACTGAGAAACTAGAGTAAAAGTTTCCCCTGCAACCCGTTCCCTTTGTGCTAGATGAACGAACGTCTCTCCACATGCTCAGTTCTGAGAGATAAGTGTGTGTGAAAGCCGTCCTTCAACTAGATTGTTGGGAACACAAAGTTCCTTTTCAGTTGCCAACTATACTCCATACATATATATGGGGAGGTACTAGCTCCAACTCGGTTTTACAGTGAAAACTGCAGGAACTTCAAACCGGCACTAGGAAACACACTGAGAAACTAGAGTAAAAGTTTCCCCTGCAACCCGTTCCCTTTGTGCTACATGAACGAACGTCTCTCCACATGCTCAGTTCTGAGAGATAAGTGTGTGTGAAAGCCGTCCTTCAACTAGATTGTTGGGAACACAAAGTTCCTTTTCAGTTGCAAACTACACTCCATACATATATATGGGGAGGTACTAGATCCAACTCGGTTTTACAGTGAAAACTGCAGGAACTTCAAACCGGCACTAGAAACACACTGAGAAACTAGAGTAAAAGTTTCCCCTTCAACCCGTTCCCTTTGTGCTAGATGAACGAACGTCTCTCCACATGCTCAGTTCTGAGAGAGAAGTGTGTGTGAAAGCCGTCCTTCAACTACATTGTTGGGAACACAAAGTTCCTTTTCAGTTGCAAACTACACTCCATACATATATATGGGGAGGTACTAGCTCCAACTCGGTTTTACGGTGAAAACTGCAGGAACTTCAAACCGGCACTAGGAAACACACTGAGAAACTAGAGTAAAAGTTTCCCCTGCAACCCGTTCCCTTTGTGCTAGATGAACGAACGTCTCTCCACATGCTCAGTTCTGAGAGAGAAGTGTGTGTGAAAGCCGTCCTTCAACTAGATTGTTGGGAACACAAAGTTCCTTTTCAGTTGCAAACTACACGCCTTACATATATATGGGGAGGTACTAGCTCCAACTCGGTTTTACAGTGAAAACTGCAGGAACTTCAAACCGGCACTAGGAAACACACTGAGAAACTTGAGTAAAAGTTTCCCCTGCAACCTGTTCCCTTTGTGCTAGATGAACGAACGTCTCTCCACATGCTCAGTTCTGAGAGATAAGTGTGTGTGAAAGCCGTCCTTCAAATAGATTGTTGGGAACACAAAGTTCCTTTTCAGTTGCATACTACACGCCATACATATATATGGGGAGGTACTAGCTCCAACTCGGTTTTACAGTGAAAACTGCAGGAACTTCAAACCGGCACTAGGAAACACACTGAGAAACTAGAGTAAAACTTTCCCCTGCAACCCGTTCCCTTTGTGCTAGATGAACGAACGTCTCTCCACATGCTCAGTTCTGAGAGATAAGTGTGTGTGAAAGCCGTCCTTCAACTAGATTGTTGAGAACACAAAGTTCCTTTTCAGTTGCAAACTACACTCCATACATATATATGGGGAGGTACTAGCTCCAACTCGGTTTTACAGTGAAAACTGCAGGAACTTCAAACCGGCACTAGGAAACACACTGAGAAACTAGAGTAAAAGTTTCCCCTGCAACCCGTTCCCTTTGTGCTACATGAACGAACGTCTCTCCACATGCTCAGTTCTGAGAGATAAGTGTGTGTGAAAGCCGTCCTTCAACTACATTGTAGGGAACACAAAGTTCCTTTTCAGTTGCAAACTACACTCCATACATATATATGGGGAGGTACTAGCTCCAACTCGGTTTTACAGTGAAAACTGCAGGAACTTCAAACCGGCACTAGGAAACACACTGAGAAACTAGAGTAAAAGTTTCCCCTGCAACCCGTTCCCTTTGTGCTAGATGAACGAACGTCTCTCCACATGCTCAGTTCTGAGAGATAAGTGTGTGTGAAAGCCGTCCTTCAACTAGATTGTTGGGAACACAAAGTACCTTTTCAGTTGCAAACTACACTCCATAAATATATATGGGGAGGTACTAGCTCCAACTCGGTTTTACAGTGAAAACTGCAGGAACTTCAAACCGGCACTAGGAAACACACTGAGAAACTAGAGTAAAAGTTTCCCCTGCAACCCGTTCCCTTTGTGCTAGATGAACGAACGTCTCTCCACATGCTCAGTTCTGAGAGATAAGTGTGTGTGAAAGCCGTCCTTCAACTAGATTGTTGGGAACACAAAGTTCCTTTTCAGTTGCATACTACACTCCATACATATATATGGGGAGGTACTAGCTCCAACTCGGTTTTACAGTGAAAACTGCAGGAACTTCAAACCGGCACTAGGAAACACACTGAGAAACTAGAGTAAAAGTTTCCCCTGCAACCCGTTCCATTTGTGCTAGATGAACGAACGTCTCTCCACATGCTCAGTTCTGAGAGATAAGTGTGTGTGAAAGCCGTCCTTCAACTAGATTGTTGGGAACACAAAGTTCCTTTTCAGTTGCAAACTACACTCCATACATATATATGGGGAGGTACTAGCTCCAACTCGGTTTTACAGTGAAAACTGCAGGAACTTCAAACCGGCACTAGGAAACACACTGAGAAACTAGAGTAAAAGTTTCCCCTGCAACCCGTTCCCTTTGTGCTAGATGAACGAACGTCTCTCCACATGCTCATTTCTGAGAAATAAGTGTGTGTGAAAGCCGTCCTTCAACTAGATTGTTGGGAACACAAAGTTCCTTTTCAGTAGCAAACTACACTCCATACATATATATGGGGAGGTACTAGCTCCAACTCGGTTTTACAGTGAAAACTGCAGGAACTTCAAACCGGCACTAGGAAACACACTGAGAAACTAGAGTAAAAGTTTCCCCTGCAACCCTTTCCCTTTGTGCTAGATGAACGAACGTCTCTCCACATGCTCAGTTCTGAGAGATAAGTGTGTGTGAAAGCCGTCCTTCATCTAGATTGTTGGGAACACAAAGTTCCTTTTCAGTTGCAAACTACACGCCATACATATATATGGGGAGGTACTAGCTCCAACTCGGTTTTACAGTGAAAACTGCAGGAACTTCAAACCGGCACTAGGAAACACACTGAGAAACTAGAGTAAAAGTTTCCCCTGCAACCCGTTCCCTTTGTGCTACATGAACGAACGTCTCTCCACATGCTCATTTCTGAGAGATAAGTGTGTGTGAAAGCCGTCCTTCAACTACATTGTTGGGAACACAAAGTTCCTTTTCAGTTGCAAACTACACTCCATACATATATATGGGGAGGTACTAGCTCCAACTCGGTTTTACAGTGAAAACTGCAGGAACTTCAAACCGGCACTAGGAAACACACTGAGAAACTAGAGTAAAAGTTTCCCCTGGAACCCGTTCCCTTTGTGCTAGATGAACGAACGTCTCTCCACATGCTCAGTTCTGAGAGATAAGTGTGTGTGAAAGCCGTCCTTCAACTAGATTGTTGGGAACACAAAGTTCCTTTTCAGTTGCCAACTACACTCCATACATATATATGGGGAGGTACAAGCTCCAACTCGGTTTTACAGTGAAAACTGCAGGAACTTCATACCGGCACTAGGAAACACACTGAGAAACTAGAGTAAAAGTTTCCCCTGCAACCCGTTCCCTTTGTGCTACATGAACGAACGTCTCTCCACATGCTCAGTTCTGAGAGATAAGTGTGTGTGAAAGCCGTCCTTCAACTACATTGTTGGGAACACAAAGTTCCTTTTCATTTGCAAACTACACTCCATACATATATATGGGGAGGTACTAGCTCCAACTCGGTTTTACAGTGAAAACTGCAGGAACTTCAAACCGGCACTAGGAAACACACTGAGAAACTAGAGTAAAAGTTTCCCCTGCAACCCGTTCCCTTTGTGCTAGATGAACGAACGTCTCTCCACATGCTCAGTTCTGAGAGATAAGTGTGTGTGAAAGCCGTCCTTCAACTAGATTGTTGGGAACACAAAGTTCCTTTTCAGTTGCCAACTACACTCCATACATATATATGGGGAGGTACTAGCTCCAAATCGGTTTTACAGTGAAAACTGCAGGAACTTCAAACCGGCACTAGGAAACACACTGAGAAACTAGAGTAAAATTTTCCCCTGCAACCCGTTCCCTTTGTGCTAGATGAACGAACGTCTCTCCACATGCTCAGTTCTGAGAGATAAGTGTGTGTGAAAGCCGTCCTTCAACTAGATTGTTGGGAACACAAAGTTCCTTTTCAGTTGCAAACTACACTCCATACATATATATGGGGAGGTACTAGCTCCAACTCGGTTTTACAGTGAAAACTGCAGGAACTTCAAAACGGCACTAGGAAACAAACTGAGAAACTAGAGTAAAAGTTTCCCCTGCAACCCGTTCCCTTTGTGCTAGATGAACGAACGTCTCTCCACATGCTCAGTTCTGAGAGATAAGTGTGTGTGAAAGCCGTCCTTCAACTAGATTGTTGGGAACAAAAAGTCCCTTTTCAGTTGCAAACTACACGCCATACATGTATATGGGGAGGTACTAGCTCCAACTCGGTTTTACAGTGAAAACTGCAGGAACTTCAAACCGGCACTAGGAATCACACTGAGAAACTAGAGTTAAAGTTTCCCTTCAACCCGTTCCCTTTGTGCTACATGAACGAACGTCTCTCCACATGCTCAGTTCTGAGAGATAAGTGTGTGTGAAAGCCGTCCTTCAACTAGGTTGTTGGGAACACAAAGTACCTTTTCAGATGCAAACTACACTCCATACATATATATGGGGAGGTACTAGCTCCAACTCGGTTTTACAGTGAAAACTGCAGGAACTTCAAACCGGCACTAGGAAACACACTGAGAAACTAGAGTAAAAGTTTCCCCTGCAACCCGTTCCCTTTGTGCTACATGAACGAACGTCTCTCCACATGCTCAGTTCTGAGAGATAATTGTGTGTGAAAGCCGTCCTTCAACTAGATTGTTGGGAACACAAAGTTCCTTTTCAGTTGCAAACTACACTCCATACATATATATGGGGAGGTACTAGCTCCAACTCTGTTTTACAGTGAAAACTGCAGGAACTTCAAACCGGCACTAGGAAACACACTGAGAAACTAGAGTAAAAGTTTCCCCTGCAACCCGTTCCCTTTGTGCTAGATGAACGAACGTCTCTCCACATGCTCAGTTCTGAGAGATAAGTGTGTGTGAAAGCCGTCCTTCAACTAGATTGTTGGGAACACAAAGTTCCTTTTCAGTTGAAAACTACACTCCATACATATATATGGGGAGGTACTAGCTCCAACTCGGTTTTACAGTGAAAACTGCAGGAACTTCAAACCGGCACTAGGAAACACACTGAGAAACTAGAGTAAAAGTTTCCCCTGCAACCCGTTCCCTTTGTGCTACATGAACGAACGTCTCTCCACATGCTCAGTTCTGAGAGATAAGTGTGTGTGAAAGCCGTCCTTCATCTACATTGTTGGGAACACAAAGTTCCTTTTCAGTTGCAAACTACACACCATACATATATATGGGGAGGTACTAGCTCCAACTCGGTTTTACAGTGAAAACTGCAGGAACTTCAAACCGGCACTAGGAAACACACTGAGAAACTAGAGTAAAAGTTTCCCCTGCAACCCGTTCCCTTTGTGCTAGATGAAAGAACGTCTCTCCACATGCTCAGTTCTGAGAGATAAGTGTGTGTGAAAGCCGTCCTTCAACTAGATTGTTGGGAACACAAAGTTCCTTTTCAGTTGCAAACTACACTCCATACATATATATGGGGAGGTACTAGCTCCAACTCGGTTTTACAGTGAAAACTGCAGGAACTTCAAACCGGCACTAGGAAACACACTGAGAAACTAGAGTAAAAGTTTCCCCTGCAACCCGTTCACTTTGTGCTAGATGAACGAACGTCTCTCCACATGCTCAGTTCTGAGAGATAAGTGTGTGTGAAAGCCGTCCTTCAACTAGATTGTTGGGAACACAAATTTCCTTTTCAGTTGCAAACTACACTCCATACATATATATGGGGAGGTACTAGCTCCAACTCGGTTTTACAGTGAAAACTGCAGGAACTTCAAACCGGCACTAGGAAACACACTGAGAAACTAGAGTAAAAATTTCCCCTGCAACCCGTTCCCTTTGTGCTAGATGAACGAACGTCTCTCCACATGCTCAGTTCTGAGAGATAAGTGTGTGTGAAAGCCGTCCTTCAACTAGATTGTTGGGAACACAAAGTTCCTTTTCAGTTGCAAACTACACTCCATACATATATATGGGGAGGTACTAGCTCCAACTCGGTTTTACAGTGAAACTGCAGGAACTTCAAACCGGCACTAGGAAACACACTGAGAAACTAGAGTAAAAGTTTCCCCTGCAACCCGTTCACTTTGTGCTAGATGAACGAACGTCTCTCCACATGCTCAGTTCTGAGAGATAAGTGTGTGTGAAAGCCGTCCTTCAACTAGATTGTTGGGAACACAAATTTCCTTTTCAGTTGCAAACTACACTCCATACATATATATGGGGAGGTACTAGCTCCAACTCGGTTTTACAGTGAAAACTGCAGGAACTTCAAACCGGCACTAGGAAACACACTGAGAAACTAGAGTAAAAATTTCCCCTGCAACCCGTTCCCTTTGTGCTAGATGAACGAACGTCTCTCCACATGCTCAGTTCTGAGAGATAAGTGTGTGTGAAAGCCGTCCTTCAACTAGATTGTTGGGAACACAAAGTTCCTTTTCAGTTGCAAACTACACTCCATACATATATATGGGGAGGTACTAGCTCCAACTCGGTTTTACAGTGAAACTGCAGGAACTTCAAACCGGCACTAGGAAACACACTGAGAAACTAGAGTAAAAGTTTCCCCTGCAAACCGTTCCCTTTGTGCTAGATGAACGAACGTCTCTCCACATGCTCAGTTCTGAGAGATAAGTGTGTGTGAAAGCCGTCCTTCAACTAGATTGTTGGGAACACAAAGTTCCTTTTCAGTTGCAAACTACACGCCATACATATATATGGGGTGGTACTAGCTCCAACTCGGTTTTACAGTGGAAACTGCAGGAACTTCAAACCGGCACTAGGAAACACACTGAGAAACTATAGTAAAAGTTTCCCCTGCAAACCGTTCCCTTTGTGCTAGATGAACGAACGTCTCTCCACATGCTCAGTTCTGAGAGATAAGTGTGTGTGAAAGCCGTCCTTCAACTAGATTATTGGGAACACAAAGTTCCTTTTCAGTTGCAAACTACACGCCATACATATATATGGGGAGGTACTAGCTCCAACTCGGTTTTACAGTGAAAACTGCAGGAACTTCAAACCGGCACTAGGAAACACACTGAGAAACTAGAGTAAAATTTTCCCCTGCAAACCGTTCCCTTTGTGCTAGATGAACGAACGTCTCTCCACATGCTCAGTTCTGAGAGATAAGTGTGTGTGAAAGCCGTCCTTCAACTAGATTGTTGGGAACACAAAGTTCCTTTTCAGTTGCAAACTACACTCCATACATATATATGGGGAGGTACTAGCTCCAAATCGGTTTTACAGTGAAAACTGCAGGAACTTCAAACCGGCACTAGGAAACACACTGAGATTCTAGAGGAAAAGTTTCCCCTGCAAGCCGTTCCCTTTGTGCTAGATGAACGAACGTCTCTCCACATGCTCAGTTCTGAGAGATAAGTGTGTGTGAAAGCCGTTCTTCAACTAGATTGTTGGGAACACAAAGTTCCTTTTCAGCTGCAAACTACACGCCATACATATATATGGGGAGGTACAAGCTCCAACTCGATTTTACAGTGAAAACTGCAGGAACTTCAAACCGGCACTAGGAAGCACACTGAGAAACTAGAGTAAAAGTTTCCCCTGCAACCCGTTCCCTTTGTGCTACATGAACGAACGTCTCTCCACATGCTCAGTTCTGAGAGATAAGTGTGTGTGAAAGCCGTCCTTCAACTACATTGTTGGGAACACAAAGTTCCTTTTCAGTTGAAAACTACACTCCATACATATATATGGGGAGGTACTAGCTCCAACTCGGTTTTACAGTGAAAACTGCAGGAACTTCAAACCGGCACTAGGAAACACACTGAGAAACTAGAGTAAAAGTTTCCCCTGCAACCCGTTCCCTTTGTGCTACATGAACGAACGTCTCTCCACATGCTCAGTTCTGAGAGATAAGTGTGTGTGAAAGCCGTCCTTCAACTACATTGTTGGGAACACAAAGTTCCTTTTCAGTTGCAAACTACACTCCATACATATATATGGGGAGGTACTAGCTCCAACTCGGTTTTACAGTGAAAACTGCAGGAACTTCAAACCGGCACTAGGAAACACACTGAGAAACTAGAGTAAAAGTTTCCCCTGCAACCCGTTCCCTTTGTGCTACATGAACGAACGTCTCTCCACATGCTCAGTTCTGAGAGATAAGTGTGTGTGAAAGCCGTCCTTCAACTAGATTGTTGGGAACACAAAGTTCCTTTTCAGTTGCAAACTACACACCATACATATATATGGGGAGGTACTAGCTCCAACTCGGTTTTACAGTGAAAACTGCAGGAACTTCAAACCGGCACTAGGAAACACACTGAGAAACTAGAGTAAAAGTTTCCCCTGCAACCCGTTCCCTTTGTGCTAGATGAACGAACGTCTCTCCACATGCTAAGTTCTGAGAGATAAGTGTGTGTGAAAGCCGTCCTTCAACTAGATTGTTGGGAACACAAAGTTCCTTTTCAGTTGCAAACTACACTCCATACATATATATATGGAGGTACTAGCTCCAACTAGGTTTTACAGTGAAAACTGCAGGAACTTCAAACTGGCACTAGGAAACACACTGAGAAACTAGAGTAAAAGTTTCCCCTGCAACCCGTTCCCTTTGTGCTAGATGAACGAACGTCTCTCCACATGCTCAGTTCTGAGAGATAAGTGTGTGTGAAAGCCGTCCTTCAACTAGATTGTTGGGAACACAAATTTCCTTTTCAGTTGCAAACTACACTCCATACATATATATGGGGAGGTACTAGCTCCAACTCGGTTTTACAGTGAAAACTGCAGGAACTTCAAACCGGCACTAGGAAACACACTGAGAAACTAGAGTAAAAATTTCCACTGCAACCCGTTCCCTTTGTGCTAGATGAACGAACGTCTCTCCACATGCTCAGTTCTGAGAGATAAGTGTGTGTGAAAGCCGTCCTTCAACTAGATTGTTGGGAACACAAAGTTCCTTTTCAGTTGCAAACTACACTCCATACATATATATGGGGAGGTACTAGCTCCAACTCGGTTTTACAGTGAAACTGCAGGAACTTCAAACCGGCACTAGGAAACACACTGAGAAACTAGAGTAAAAGTTTCCCCTGCAAACCGTTCCCTTTGTGCTAGATGAACGAACGTCTCTCCACATGCTCAGTTCTGAGAGATAAGTGTGTGTGAAAGCCGTCCTTCAACTAGATTGTTGGGAACACAAAGTTCCTTTTCAGTTGCAAACTACACGCCATACATATATATGGGGTGGTACTAGCTCCAACTCGGTTTTACAGTGGAAACTGCAGGAACTTCAAACCGGCACTAGGAAACACACTGAGAAACTATAGTAAAAGTTTCCCCTGCAAACCGTTCCCTTTGTGCTAGATGAACGAACGTCTCTCCACATGCTCAGTTCTGAGAGATAAGTGTGTGTGAAAGCCGTCCTTCAACTAGATTGTTGGGAACACAAAGTTCCTTTTCAGTTGCAAACTACACGCCATACATATATATGGGGAGGTACTAGCTCCAACTCGGTTTTACAGTGAAAACTGCAGGAACTTCAAACCGGCACTAGGAAACACACTGAGAAACTAGAGTAAAAGTTTCCCCTGCAAACCGTTCCCTTTGTGCTAGATGAACGAACGTCTCTCCACATGCTCAGTTCTGAGAGATAAGTGTGTGTGAAAGCCGTCCTTCAAATAGATTGTTGGGAACACAAAGTTCCTTTTCAGTTGCAAACTACACTCCATACATATATATGGGGAGGTACTAGCTCCAACTCGGTTTTACAGTGAAAACTGCAGGAACTTCAAATCGGCACTAGGAAACACACTGAGATTCTAGAGGAAAAGTTTCCCCTGCAAGCCGTTCCCTTTGTGCTAGATGAACGAACGTCTCTCCACATGCTCAGTTCTGAGAGATAAGTGTGTGTGAAAGCCGTCCTTCAACTAGATTGTTGGGAACACAAAGTTCCTTTTCAGTTGCAAACTACACGCCATACATATATATGGGGAGGTACTAGCTCCAACTCGGTTTTACAGTGGAAACTGCAGGAACTTCAAACCGGCACTAGGAAACACACTGAGAAACTAGAGTAAAAGTTTAACCTGCAACCCGTTCCCTTTGTGCTAGATGAACGAACGTCTCTCCACATGCTCAGTTCTGAGAAATAAGTGTGTGTGAAAACCGTCCTTCAACTAGTTTGTTGGGAACACAAAGTTCCTTTTCATTTGCAAACTACAATCCATACATATATATGGGGAGGTACTAGCTCCAACTCGGTTTTACAGTGAAAACTGCAGGAACTTCAAACCGGCACTAGGAAACACACTGAGAAACTAGAGTAAAAGTTGCCCCTGCAACCCGTTCCCTTTGTGCTACATGAACGAACGTCTCTCCACATGCTCAGTTCTGAGAGATAAGTGTGTGTGAAAGCCGTCCTTCAACTACATTGTTGGGAACACAAAGTTCCTTTTCAGTTGCAAACTACACTCCATACATATATATGGGGAGGTACTAGCTCCAACTCGGTTTTACAGTGAAAACTGCAGGAACTTCAAAACGGCACTAGGAAACACACTGAGAAACTAGAGTAAAAGTTTCCCCTGCAACCCGTTCCCTTTGTGCTAGATGAACGAACGTCTCTCCACATGCTCAGTTCTGAGAGATAAGTGTGTGTGAAAGCCGTCCTTCAACTAGATTGTTGGGAACACAAAGTCCCTTTTCAGTTGCAAACTACACGCCATACATATATATGGGGAGGTACTAGCTCCAACTCGGTTTTACAGTGAAAACTGCAGGAACTTCAAACCGGCACTAGGAATCACACTGAGAAACTAGAGTTAAAGTTTCCCTTCAACCCGTTCCCTTTGTGCTACATGAACGAACGTCTCTCCACATGCTCAGTTCTTAGAGATAATTGTGTGTGAAAGCCGTCCTTCAACTAGGTTGTTGGGAACACAAAGTACCTTTTCAGATGCAAACTACACTCCATACATATATATGGGGAGGTACTAGCTCCAACTCGGTTTTACAGTGAAAACTGCAGGAACTTCAAACCGGCACTAGGAAACACACTGAGAAACTAGAGTAAAAGTTTCCCCTGCAACCCGTTCCATTTGTGCTACATGAACGAACGTCTCTCCACATGCTCAGTTCTGAGAGATAAGTGTGTGTGAAAGCCGTCCTTCAACTAGATTGTTGGGAACACAAAGTTCCTTTTCAGTTGCAAACTACACTCCATACATATATATGGGGAGGTACTAGCTCCAACTCGGTTTTACAGTGAAAACTGCAGGAACTTCAAACCGGCACTAGGAAACACACTGAGAAACTAGAGTAAAAGTTTCCCCTGCAACCCGTTCCCTTTGTGCTAGATGAACGAACGTCTCTCCACATGCTCAGTTCTGAGAGATAAGTGTGTGTGAAAGCCGTCCTTCAACTAGATTGTTGGGAACACAAAGTTCCTTTTCAGTTGAAAACTACACTCCATACATATATATGGGGAGGTACTAGCTCCAACTCGGTTTTACAATGAAAACTGCAGGAAATTCAAACCGGCACTAGGAAACACACTGAGAAACTAGAGTAAAAGTTTCCCCTGCAACCCGTTCCCTTTGTGCTACATGAACGAACGTCTCTCCACATGCTCAGTTCTGAGAGATAAGTGTGTGTGAAAGCCGTCCTTCAACTACATTGTTGGGAACACAAAGTTCCTTTTCAGTTGCAAACTACACACCATACATATATATGGGGAGGTACTAGCTCCAACTCGGTTTTACAGTGAAAACTGCAGGAACTTCAAACCGGCACTAGGAAACACACTGAGAAACTAGAGTAAAAGTTTCCCCTGCAACCCGTTCCCTTTGTGCTAGATGAAAGAACGTCTCTCCACATGCTCAGTTCTGAGAGATAAGTGTGTGTGAAAGCCGTCCTTCAACTAGATTGTTGGGAACACAAAGTTCCTTTTCAGTTGCAAACTACACTCCATACATATATATGGGGAGGTACTAGCTCCAACTCGGTTTTACAGTGAAAACTGCAGGAACTTCAAACCGGCACTAGGAAACACACTGAGAAACTAGAGTAAAAGTTTCCCCTGCAACCCGTTCACTTTGTGCTAGATGAACGAACGTCTCTCCACATGCTCAGTTCTGAGAGATAAGTGTGTGTGAAAGCCGTCCTTCAACTAGATTGTTGGGAACACAAATTTCCTTTTCAGTTGCAAACTACACTCCATACATATATATGGGGAGGTACTAGCTCCAACTCGGTTTTACAGTGAAAACTGCAGGAACTTCAAACCGGCACTAGGAAACACACTGAGAAACTAGAGTAAAAATTTCCCCTGCAACCCGTTCCCTTTGTGCTAGATGAACGAACGTCTCTCCACATGCTCAGTTCTGAGAGATAAGTGTGTGTGAAAGCCGTCCTTCAACTAGATTGTTGGGAACACAAAGTTCCTTTTCAGTTGCAAACTACACTCCATACATATATATGGGGAGGTACTAGCTCCAACTCGGTTTTACAGTGAAACTGCAGGAACTTCAAACCGGCACTAGGAAACACACTGAGAAACTAGAGTAAAAGTTTCCCCTGCAACCCGTTCACTTTGTGCTAGATGAACGAACGTCTCTCCACATGCTCAGTTCTGAGAGATAAGTGTGTGTGAAAGCCGTCCTTCAACTAGATTGTTGGGAACACAAATTTCCTTTTCAGTTGCAAACTACACTCCATACATATATATGGGGAGGTACTAGCTCCAACTCGGTTTTACAGTGAAAACTGCAGGAACTTCAAACCGGCACTAGGAAACACACTGAGAAACTAGAGTAAAAATTTCCCCTGCAACCCGTTCCCTTTGTGCTAGATGAACGAACGTCTCTCCACATGCTCAGTTCTGAGAGATAAGTGTGTGTGAAAGCCGTCCTTCAACTAGATTGTTGGGAACACAAAGTTCCTTTTCAGTTGCAAACTACACTCCATACATATATATGGGGAGGTACTAGCTCCAACTCGGTTTTACAGTGAAACTGCAGGAACTTCAAACCGGCACTAGGAAACACACTGAGAAACTAGAGTAAAAGTTTCCCCTGCAAACCGTTCCCTTTGTGCTAGATGAACGAACGTCTCTCCACATGCTCAGTTCTGAGAGATAAGTGTGTGTGAAAGCCGTCCTTCAACTAGATTATTGGGAACACAAAGTTCCTTTTCAGTTGCAAACTACACGCCATACATATATATGGGGAGGTACTAGCTCCAACTCGGTTTTACAGTGAAAACTGCAGGAACTTCAAACCGGCACTAGGAAACACACTGAGAAACTAGAGTAAAATTTTCCCCTGCAAACCGTTCCCTTTGTGCTAGATGAACGAACGTCTCTCCACATGCTCAGTTCTGAGAGATAAGTGTGTGTGAAAGCCGTCCTTCAACTAGATTGTTGGGAACACAAAGTTCCTTTTCAGTTGCAAACTACACTCCATACATATATATGGGGAGGTACTAGCTCCAAATCGGTTTTACAGTGAAAACTGCAGGAACTTCAAACCGGCACTAGGAAACACACTGAGATTCTAGAGGAAAAGTTTCCCCTGCAAGCCGTTCCCTTTGTGCTAGATGAACGAACGTCTCTCCACATGCTCAGTTCTGAGAGATAAGTGTGTGTGAAAGCCGTTCTTCAACTAGATTGTTGGGAACACAAAGTTCCTTTTCAGCTGCAAACTACACGCCATACATATATATGGGGAGGTACAAGCTCCAACTCGATTTTACAGTGAAAACTGCAGGAACTTCAAACCGGCACTAGGAAGCACACTGAGAAACTAGAGTAAAAGTTTCCCCTGCAACCCGTTCCCTTTGTGCTACATGAACGAACGTCTCTCCACATGCTCAGTTCTGAGAGATAAGTGTGTGTGAAAGCCGTCCTTCAACTACATTGTTGGGAACACAAAGTTCCTTTTCAGTTGAAAACTACACTCCATACATATATATGGGGAGGTACTAGCTCCAACTCGGTTTTACAGTGAAAACTGCAGGAACTTCAAACCGGCACTAGGAAACACACTGAGAAACTAGAGTAAAAGTTTCCCCTGCAACCCGTTCCCTTTGTGCTACATGAACGAACGTCTCTCCACATGCTCAGTTCTGAGAGATAAGTGTGTGTGAAAGCCGTCCTTCAACTACATTGTTGGGAACACAAAGTTCCTTTTCAGTTGCAAACTACACTCCATACATATATATGGGGAGGTACTAGCTCCAACTCGGTTTTACAGTGAAAACTGCAGGAACTTCAAACCGGCACTAGGAAACACACTGAGAAACTAGAGTAAAAGTTTCCCCTGCAACCCGTTCCCTTTGTGCTACATGAACGAACGTCTCTCCACATGCTCAGTTCTGAGAGATAAGTGTGTGTGAAAGCCGTCCTTCAACTAGATTGTTGGGAACACAAAGTTCCTTTTCAGTTGCAAACTACACACCATACATATATATGGGGAGGTACTAGCTCCAACTCGGTTTTACAGTGAAAACTGCAGGAACTTCAAACCGGCACTAGGAAACACACTGAGAAACTAGAGTAAAAGTTTCCCCTGCAACCCGTTCCCTTTGTGCTAGATGAACGAACGTCTCTCCACATGCTAAGTTCTGAGAGATAAGTGTGTGTGAAAGCCGTCCTTCAACTAGATTGTTGGGAACACAAAGTTCCTTTTCAGTTGCAAACTACACTCCATACATATATATATGGAGGTACTAGCTCCAACTAGGTTTTACAGTGAAAACTGCAGGAACTTCAAACTGGCACTAGGAAACACACTGAGAAACTAGAGTAAAAGTTTCCCCTGCAACCCGTTCCCTTTGTGCTAGATGAACGAACGTCTCTCCACATGCTCAGTTCTGAGAGATAAGTGTGTGTGAAAGCCGTCCTTCAACTAGATTGTTGGGAACACAAATTTCCTTTTCAGTTGCAAACTACACTCCATACATATATATGGGGAGGTACTAGCTCCAACTCGGTTTTACAGTGAAAACTGCAGGAACTTCAAACCGGCACTAGGAAACACACTGAGAAACTAGAGTAAAAATTTCCACTGCAACCCGTTCCCTTTGTGCTAGATGAACGAACGTCTCTCCACATGCTCAGTTCTGAGAGATAAGTGTGTGTGAAAGCCGTCCTTCAACTAGATTGTTGGGAACACAAAGTTCCTTTTCAGTTGCAAACTACACTCCATACATATATATGGGGAGGTACTAGCTCCAACTCGGTTTTACAGTGAAACTGCAGGAACTTCAAACCGGCACTAGGAAACACACTGAGAAACTAGAGTAAAAGTTTCCCCTGCAAACCGTTCCCTTTGTGCTAGATGAACGAACGTCTCTCCACATGCTCAGTTCTGAGAGATAAGTGTGTGTGAAAGCCGTCCTTCAACTAGATTGTTGGGAACACAAAGTTCCTTTTCAGTTGCAAACTACACGCCATACATATATATGGGGTGGTACTAGCTCCAACTCGGTTTTACAGTGGAAACTGCAGGAACTTCAAACCGGCACTAGGAAACACACTGAGAAACTATAGTAAAAGTTTCCCCTGCAAACCGTTCCCTTTGTGCTAGATGAACGAACGTCTCTCCACATGCTCAGTTCTGAGAGATAAGTGTGTGTGAAAGCCGTCCTTCAACTAGATTGTTGGGAACACAAAGTTCCTTTTCAGTTGCAAACTACACGCCATACATATATATGGGGAGGTACTAGCTCCAACTCGGTTTTACAGTGAAAACTGCAGGAACTTCAAACCGGCACTAGGAAACACACTGAGAAACTAGAGTAAAAGTTTCCCCTGCAAACCGTTCCCTTTGTGCTAGATGAACGAACGTCTCTCCACATGCTCAGTTCTGAGAGATAAGTGTGTGTGAAAGCCGTCCTTCAAATAGATTGTTGGGAACACAAAGTTCCTTTTCAGTTGCAAACTACACTCCATACATATATATGGGGAGGTACTAGCTCCAACTCGGTTTTACAGTGAAAACTGCAGGAACTTCAAATCGGCACTAGGAAACACACTGAGATTCTAGAGGAAAAGTTTCCCCTGCAAGCCGTTCCCTTTGTGCTAGATGAACGAACGTCTCTCCACATGCTCAGTTCTGAGAGATAAGTGTGTGTGAAAGCCGTCCTTCAACTAGATTGTTGGGAACACAAAGTTCCTTTTCAGTTGCAAACTACACGCCATACATATATATGGGGAGGTACTAGCTCCAACTCGGTTTTACAGTGGAAACTGCAGGAACTTCAAACCGGCACTAGGAAACACACTGAGAAACTAGAGTAAAAGTTTAACCTGCAACCCGTTCCCTTTGTGCTAGATGAACGAACGTCTCTCCACATGCTCAGTTCTGAGAAATAAGTGTGTGTGAAAACCGTCCTTCAACTAGTTTGTTGGGAACACAAAGTTCCTTTTCATTTGCAAACTACAATCCATACATATATATGGGGAGGTACTAGCTCCAACTCGGTTTTACAGTGAAAACTGCAGGAACTTCAAACCGGCACTAGGAAACACACTGAGAAACTAGAGTAAAAGTTGCCCCTGCAACCCGTTCCCTTTGTGCTACATGAACGAACGTCTCTCCACATGCTCAGTTCTGAGAGATAAGTGTGTGTGAAAGCCGTCCTTCAACTACATTGTTGGGAACACAAAGTTCCTTTTCAGTTGCAAACTACACTCCATACATATATATGGGGAGGTACTAGCTCCAACTCGGTTTTACAGTGAAAACTGCAGGAACTTCAAAACGGCACTAGGAAACACACTGAGAAACTAGAGTAAAAGTTTCCCCTGCAACCCGTTCCCTTTGTGCTAGATGAACGAACGTCTCTCCACATGCTCAGTTCTGAGAGATAAGTGTGTGTGAAAGCCGTCCTTCAACTAGATTGTTGGGAACACAAAGTCCCTTTTCAGTTGCAAACTACACGCCATACATATATATGGGGAGGTACTAGCTCCAACTCGGTTTTACAGTGAAAACTGCAGGAACTTCAAACCGGCACTAGGAATCACACTGAGAAACTAGAGTTAAAGTTTCCCTTCAACCCGTTCCCTTTGTGCTACATGAACGAACGTCTCTCCACATGCTCAGTTCTTAGAGATAATTGTGTGTGAAAGCCGTCCTTCAACTAGGTTGTTGGGAACACAAAGTACCTTTTCAGATGCAAACTACACTCCATACATATATATGGGGAGGTACTAGCTCCAACTCGGTTTTACAGTGAAAACTGCAGGAACTTCAAACCGGCACTAGGAAACACACTGAGAAACTAGAGTAAAAGTTTCCCCTGCAACCCGTTCCATTTGTGCTACATGAACGAACGTCTCTCCACATGCTCAGTTCTGAGAGATAAGTGTGTGTGAAAGCCGTCCTTCAACTAGATTGTTGGGAACACAAAGTTCCTTTTCAGTTGCAAACTACACTCCATACATATATATGGGGAGGTACTAGCTCCAACTCGGTTTTACAGTGAAAACTGCAGGAACTTCAAACCGGCACTAGGAAACACACTGAGAAACTAGAGTAAAAGTTTCCCCTGCAACCCGTTCCCTTTGTGCTAGATGAACGAACGTCTCTCCACATGCTCAGTTCTGAGAGATAAGTGTGTGTGAAAGCCGTCCTTCAACTAGATTGTTGGGAACACAAAGTTCCTTTTCAGTTGAAAACTACACTCCATACATATATATGGGGAGGTACTAGCTCCAACTCGGTTTTACAATGAAAACTGCAGGAAATTCAAACCGGCACTAGGAAACACACTGAGAAACTAGAGTAAAAGTTTCCCCTGCAACCCGTTCCCTTTGTGCTACATGAACGAACGTCTCTCCACATGCTCAGTTCTGAGAGATAAGTGTGTGTGAAAGCCGTCCTTCAACTACATTGTTGGGAACACAAAGTTCCTTTTCAGTTGCAAACTACACACCATACATATATATGGGGAGGTACTAGCTCCAACTCGGTTTTACAGTGAAAACTGCAGGAACTTCAAACCGGCACTAGGAAACACACTGAGAAACTAGAGTAAAAGTTTCCCCTGCAACCCGTTCCCTTTGTGCTAGATGAAAGAACGTCTCTCCACATGCTCAGTTCTGAGAGATAAGTGTGTGTGAAAGCCGTCCTTCAACTAGATTGTTGGGAACACAAAGTTCCTTTTCAGTTGCAAACTACACTCCATACATATATATGGGGAGGTACTAGCTCCAACTCGGTTTTACAGTGAAAACTGCAGGAACTTCAAACCGGCACTAGGAAACACACTGAGAAACTAGAGTAAAAGTTTCCCCTGCAACCCGTTCACTTTGTGCTAGATGAACGAACGTCTCTCCACATGCTCAGTTCTGAGAGATAAGTGTGTGTGAAAGCCGTCCTTCAACTAGATTGTTGGGAACACAAATTTCCTTTTCAGTTGCAAACTACACTCCATACATATATATGGGGAGGTACTAGCTCCAACTCGGTTTTACAGTGAAAACTGCAGGAACTTCAAACCGGCACTAGGAAACACACTGAGAAACTAGAGTAAAAATTTCCCCTGCAACCCGTTCCCTTTGTGCTAGATGAACGAACGTCTCTCCACATGCTCAGTTCTGAGAGATAAGTGTGTGTGAAAGCCGTCCTTCAACTAGATTGTTGGGAACACAAAGTTCCTTTTCAGTTGCAAACTACACTCCATACATATATATGGGGAGGTACTAGCTCCAACTCGGTTTTACAGTGAAACTGCAGGAACTTCAAACCGGCACTAGGAAACACACTGAGAAACTAGAGTAAAAGTTTCCCCTGCAACCCGTTCACTTTGTGCTAGATGAACGAACGTCTCTCCACATGCTCAGTTCTGAGAGATAAGTGTGTGTGAAAGCCGTCCTTCAACTAGATTGTTGGGAACACAAATTTCCTTTTCAGTTGCAAACTACACTCCATACATATATATGGGGAGGTACTAGCTCCAACTCGGTTTTACAGTGAAAACTGCAGGAACTTCAAACCGGCACTAGGAAACACACTGAGAAACTAGAGTAAAAATTTCCCCTGCAACCCGTTCCCTTTGTGCTAGATGAACGAACGTCTCTCCACATGCTCAGTTCTGAGAGATAAGTGTGTGTGAAAGCCGTCCTTCAACTAGATTGTTGGGAACACAAAGTTCCTTTTCAGTTGCAAACTACACTCCATACATATATATGGGGAGGTACTAGCTCCAACTCGGTTTTACAGTGAAACTGCAGGAACTTCAAACCGGCACTAGGAAACACACTGAGAAACTAGAGTAAAAGTTTCCCCTGCAAACCGTTCCCTTTGTGCTAGATGAACGAACGTCTCTCCACATGCTCAGTTCTGAGAGATAAGTGTGTGTGAAAGCCGTCCTTCAACTAGATTGTTGGGAACACAAAGTTCCTTTTCAGTTGCAAACTACACGCCATACATATATATGGGGTGGTACTAGCTCCAACTCGGTTTTACAGTGGAAACTGCAGGAACTTCAAACCGGCACTAGGAAACACACTGAGAAACTATAGTAAAAGTTTCCCCTGCAAACCGTTCCCTTTGTGCTAGATGAACGAACGTCTCTCCACATGCTCAGTTCTGAGAGATAAGTGTGTGTGAAAGCCGTCCTTCAACTAGATTATTGGGAACACAAAGTTCCTTTTCAGTTGCAAACTACACGCCATACATATATATGGGGAGGTACTAGCTCCAACTCGGTTTTACAGTGAAAACTGCAGGAACTTCAAACCGGCACTAGGAAACACACTGAGAAACTAGAGTAAAATTTTCCCCTGCAAACCGTTCCCTTTGTGCTAGATGAACGAACGTCTCTCCACATGCTCAGTTCTGAGAGATAAGTGTGTGTGAAAGCCGTCCTTCAACTAGATTGTTGGGAACACAAAGTTCCTTTTCAGTTGCAAACTACACTCCATACATATATATGGGGAGGTACTAGCTCCAACTCGGTTTTACAGTGAAAACTGCAGGAACTTCAAACCGGCACTAGGAAACACACTGAGATTCTAGAGGAAAAGTTTCCCCTGCAAGCCGTTCCCTTTGTGCTAGATGAACGAACGTCTCTCCACATGCTCAGTTCTGAGAGATAAGTGTGTGTGAAAGCCGTTCTTCAACTAGATTGTTGGGAACACAAAGTTCCTTTTCAGCTGCAAACTACACGCCATACATATATATGGGGAGGTACAAGCTCCAACTCGATTTTACAGTGAAAACTGCAGGAACTTCAAACCGGCACTAGGAAGCACACTGAGAAACTAGAGTAAAAGTTTCCCCTGCAACCCGTTCCCTTTGTGCTACATGAACGAACGTCTCTCCACATGCTCAGTTCTGAGAGATAAGTGTGTGTGAAAGCCGTCCTTCAACTACATTGTTGGGAACACAAAGTTCCTTTTCAGTTGAAAACTACACTCCATACATATATATGGGGAGGTACTAGCTCCAACTCGGTTTTACAGTGAAAACTGCAGGAACTTCAAACCGGCACTAGGAAACACACTGAGAAACTAGAGTAAAAGTTTCCCCTGCAACCCGTTCCCTTTGTGCTACATGAACGAACGTCTCTCCACATGCTCAGTTCTGAGAGATAAGTGTGTGTGAAAGCCGTCCTTCAACTACATTGTTGGGAACACAAAGTTCCTTTTCAGTTGCAAACTACACTCCATACATATATATGGGGAGGTACTAGCTCCAACTCGGTTTTACAGTGAAAACTGCAGGAACTTCAAACCGGCACTAGGAAACACACTGAGAAACTAGAGTAAAAGTTTCCCCTGCAACCCGTTCCCTTTGTGCTACATGAACGAACGTCTCTCCACATGCTCAGTTCTGAGAGATAAGTGTGTGTGAAAGCCGTCCTTCAACTAGATTGTTGGGAACACAAAGTTCCTTTTCAGTTGCAAACTACACACCATACATATATATGGGGAGGTACTAGCTCCAACTCGGTTTTACAGTGAAAACTGCAGGAACTTCAAACCGGCACTAGGAAACACACTGAGAAACTAGAGTAAAAGTTTCCCCTGCAACCCGTTCCCTTTGTGCTAGATGAACGAACGTCTCTCCACATGCTAAGTTCTGAGAGATAAGTGTGTGTGAAAGCCGTCCTTCAACTAGATTGTTGGGAACACAAAGTTCCTTTTCAGTTGCAAACTACACTCCATACATATATATATGGAGGTACTAGCTCCAACTAGGTTTTACAGTGAAAACTGCAGGAACTTCAAACTGGCACTAGGAAACACACTGAGAAACTAGAGTAAAAGTTTCCCCTGCAACCCGTTCCCTTTGTGCTAGATGAACGAACGTCTCTCCACATGCTCAGTTCTGAGAGATAAGTGTGTGTGAAAGCCGTCCTTCAACTAGATTGTTGGGAACACAAATTTCCTTTTCAGTTGCAAACTACACTCCATACATATATATGGGGAGGTACTAGCTCCAACTCGGTTTTACAGTGAAAACTGCAGGAACTTCAAACCGGCACTAGGAAACACACTGAGAAACTAGAGTAAAAATTTCCACTGCAACCCGTTCCCTTTGTGCTAGATGAACGAACGTCTCTCCACATGCTCAGTTCTGAGAGATAAGTGTGTGTGAAAGCCGTCCTTCAACTAGATTGTTGGGAACACAAAGTTCCTTTTCAGTTGCAAACTACACTCCATACATATATATGGGGAGGTACTAGCTCCAACTCGGTTTTACAGTGAAACTGCAGGAACTTCAAACCGGCACTAGGAAACACACTGAGAAACTAGAGTAAAAGTTTCCCCTGCAAACCGTTCCCTTTGTGCTAGATGAACGAACGTCTCTCCACATGCTCAGTTCTGAGAGATAAGTGTGTGTGAAAGCCGTCCTTCAACTAGATTGTTGGGAACACAAAGTTCCTTTTCAGTTGCAAACTACACGCCATACATATATATGGGGTGGTACTAGCTCCAACTCGGTTTTACAGTGGAAACTGCAGGAACTTCAAACCGGCACTAGGAAACACACTGAGAAACTATAGTAAAAGTTTCCCCTGCAAACCGTTCCCTTTGTGCTAGATGAACGAACGTCTCTCCACATGCTCAGTTCTGAGAGATAAGTGTGTGTGAAAGCCGTCCTTCAACTAGATTGTTGGGAACACAAAGTTCCTTTTCAGTTGCAAACTACACGCCATACATATATATGGGGAGGTACTAGCTCCAACTCGGTTTTACAGTGAAAACTGCAGGAACTTCAAACCGGCACTAGGAAACACACTGAGAAACTAGAGTAAAAGTTTCCCCTGCAAACCGTTCCCTTTGTGCTAGATGAACGAACGTCTCTCCACATGCTCAGTTCTGAGAGATAAGTGTGTGTGAAAGCCGTCCTTCAAATAGATTGTTGGGAACACAAAGTTCCTTTTCAGTTGCAAACTACACTCCATACATATATATGGGGAGGTACTAGCTCCAACTCGGTTTTACAGTGAAAACTGCAGGAACTTCAAATCGGCACTAGGAAACACACTGAGATTCTAGAGGAAAAGTTTCCCCTGCAAGCCGTTCCCTTTGTGCTAGATGAACGAACGTCTCTCCACATGCTCAGTTCTGAGAGATAAGTGTGTGTGAAAGCCGTCCTTCAACTAGATTGTTGGGAACACAAAGTTCCTTTTCAGTTGCAAACTACACGCCATACATATATATGGGGAGGTACTAGCTCCAACTCGGTTTTACAGTGGAAACTGCAGGAACTTCAAACCGGCACTAGGAAACACACTGAGAAACTAGAGTAAAAGTTTCCCCTGCAACCCGTTCCCTTTGTGCTAGATGAACGAACGTCTCTCCACATGCTCAGTTCTGAGAAATAAGTGTGTGTGAAAACCGTCCTTCAACTAGTTTGTTGGGAACACAAAGTTCCTTTTCATTTGCAAACTACAATCCATACATATATATGGGGAGGTACTAGCTCCAACTCGGTTTTACAGTGAAAACTGCAGGAACTTCAAACCGGCACTAGGAAACACACTGAGAAACTAGAGTAAAAGTTGCCCCTGCAACCCGTTCCCTTTGTGCTACATGAACGAACGTCTCTCCACATGCTCAGTTCTGAGAGATAAGTGTGTGTGAAAGCCGTCCTTCAACTACATTGTTGGGAACACAAAGTTCCTTTTCAGTTGCAAACTACACTCCATACATATATATGGGGAGGTACTAGCTCCAACTCGGTTTTACAGTGAAAACTGCAGGAACTTCAAAACGGCACTAGGAAACACACTGAGAAACTAGAGTAAAAGTTTCCCCTGCAACCCGTTCCCTTTGTGCTAGATGAACGAACGTCTCTCCACATGCTCAGTTCTGAGAGATAAGTGTGTGTGAAAGCCGTCCTTCAACTAGATTGTTGGGAACACAAAGTCCCTTTTCAGTTGCAAACTACACGCCATACATATATATGGGGAGGTACTAGCTCCAACTCGGTTTTACAGTGAAAACTGCAGGAACTTCAAACCGGCACTAGGAATCACACTGAGAAACTAGAGTTAAAGTTTCCCTTCAACCCGTTCCCTTTGTGCTACATGAACGAACGTCTCTCCACATGCTCAGTTCTTAGAGATAATTGTGTGTGAAAGCCGTCCTTCAACTAGGTTGTTGGGAACACAAAGTACCTTTTCAGATGCAAACTACACTCCATACATATATATGGGGAGGTACTAGCTCCAACTCGGTTTTACAGTGAAAACTGCAGGAACTTCAAACCGGCACTAGGAAACACACTGAGAAACTAGAGTAAAAGTTTCCCCTGCAACCCGTTCCATTTGTGCTACATGAACGAACGTCTCTCCACATGCTCAGTTCTGAGAGATAAGTGTGTGTGAAAGCCGTCCTTCAACTAGATTGTTGGGAACACAAAGTTCCTTTTCAGTTGCAAACTACACTCCATACATATATATGGGGAGGTACTAGCTCCAACTCGGTTTTACAGTGAAAACTGCAGGAACTTCAAACCGGCACTAGGAAACACACTGAGAAACTAGAGTAAAAGTTTCCCCTGCAACCCGTTCCCTTTGTGCTAGATGAACGAACGTCTCTCCACATGCTCAGTTCTGAGAGATAAGTGTGTGTGAAAGCCGTCCTTCAACTAGATTGTTGGGAACACAAAGTTCCTTTTCAGTTGAAAACTACACTCCATACATATATATGGGGAGGTACTAGCTCCAACTCGGTTTTACAATGAAAACTGCAGGAAATTCAAACCGGCACTAGGAAACACACTGAGAAACTAGAGTAAAAGTTTCCCCTGCAACCCGTTCCCTTTGTGCTACATGAACGAACGTCTCTCCACATGCTCAGTTCTGAGAGATAAGTGTGTGTGAAAGCCGTCCTTCAACTACATTGTTGGGAACACAAAGTTCCTTTTCAGTTGCAAACTACACTCCATACATATATATGGGGAGGTACTAGCTCCAACTCGGTTTTACAGTGAAAACTGCAGGAACTTCAAACCGGCACTAGGAAACACACTGAGAAACTAGAGTAAAAGTTTCCCCTGCAACCCGTTCCCTTTGTGCTAGATGAACGAACGTCTCTCCACATGCTCAGTTCTGAGAGATAAGTGTGTGTGAAAGCCGTCCTTCAACTAGATTGTTGGGAACACAAAGTTCCTTTTCAGTTGCAAACTACACACCATACATATATATGGGGAGGTACTAGCTCCAACTCGGTTTTACAGTGAAAACTGCAGGAACTTCAAACCGGCACTAGGAAACACACTGAGAAACTAGAGTAAAAGTTTCCCCTGCAACCCGTTCCCTTTGTGCTAGATGAAAGAACGTCTCTCCACATGCTCAGTTCTGAGAGATAAGTGTGTGTGAAAGCCGTCCTTCAACTAGATTGTTGGGAACACAAAGTTCCTTTTCAGTTGCAAACTACACTCCATACATATATATGGGGAGGTACTAGCTCCAACTAGGTTTTACAGTGAAAACTGCAGGAACTTCAAACTGGCACTAGGAAACACACTGAGAAACTAGAGTAAAAGTTTCCCCTGCAACCCGTTCACTTTGTGCTAGATGAACGAACGTCTCTCCACATGCTCAGTTCTGAGAGATAAGTGTGTGTGAAAGCCGTCCTTCAACTAGATTGTTGGGAAAACAAATTTCCTTTTCAGTTGCAAACTACACTCCATACATATATATGGGGAGGTACTAGCTCCAACTCGGTTTTACAGTGAAAACTGCAGGAACTTCAAACCGGCACTAGGAAACACACTGAGAAACTAGAGTAAAAATTTCCCCTGCAACCCGTTCCCTTTGTGCTAGATGAACGAACGTCTCTCCACATGCTCAGTTCTGAGAGATAAGTGTGTGTGAAAGCCGTCCTTCAACTAGATTGTTGGGAACACAAAGTTCCTTTTCAGTTGCAAACTACACTCCATACATATATATGGGGAGGTACTAGCTCCAACTCGGTTTTACAGTGAAACTGCAGGAACTTCAAACCGGCACTAGGAAACACACTGAGAAACTAGAGTAAAAGTTTCCCCTGCAAACCGTTCCCTTTGTGCTAGATGAACGAACGTCTCTCCACATGCTCAGTTCTGAGAGATAAGTGTGTGTGAAAGCCGTCCTTCAACTAGATTGTTGGGAACACAAAGTTCCTTTTCAGTTGCAAACTACACGCCATACATATATATGGGGTGGTACTAGCTCCAACTCGGTTTTACAGTGGAAACTGCAGGAACTTCAAACCGGCACTAGGAAACACACTGAGAAACTATAGTAAAAGTTTCCCCTGCAAAACGTTCCCTTTGTGCTAGATGAACGAACGTCTCTCCACATGCTCAGTTCTGAGAGATAAGTGTGTGTGAAAGCCGTCCTTCAACTAGATTATTGGGAACACAAAGTTCCTTTTCAGTTGCAAACTACACGCCATACATATATATGGGGAGGTACTAGCTCCAACTCGGTTTTACAGTGAAAACTGCAGGAACTTCAAACCGGCACTAGGAAACACACTGAGAAACTAGAGTAAAAGTTTCCCCTGCAAACCGTTCCCTTTGTGCTAGATGAACGAACGTCTCTCCACATGCTCAGTTCTGAGAGATAAGTGTGTGTGAAAGCCGTCCTTCAACTAGATTGTTGGGAACACAAAGTTCCTTTTCAGTTGCAAACTACACTCCATACATATATATGGGGAGGTACTAGCTCCAACTCGGTTTTACAGTGAAAACTGCAGGAACTTCAAACCGGCACTAGGAAACACACTGAGATTCTAGAGGAAAAGTTTCCCCTGCAACCCGTTCCCTTTGTGCTAGATGAACGAACGTCTCTCCACATGCTCAGTTCTGAGAGATAAGTGTGTGTGAAAGCCGTCCTTCAACTAGATTGTTGGGAACACAAAGTTCCTTTTCAGCTGCAAACTACACGCCATACATATATATGGGGAGGTACAAGCTCCAACTCGGTTTTACAGTGAAAACTGCAGGAACTTCAAACCGGCACTAGGAAGCACACTGAGAAACTAGAGTAAAAGTTTCCCCTGCAACCCGTTCCCTTTGTGCTACATGAACGAACGTCTCTCCACATGCTCAGTTCTGAGAGATAAGTGTGTGTGAAAGCCGTCCTTCAACTACATTGTTGGGAACACAAAGTTCCTTTTCAGTTGAAAACTACACTCCATACATATATATGGGGAGGTACTAGCTCCAACTCGGTTTTACAGTGAAAACTGCAGGAACTTCAAACCGGCACTAGGAAACACACTGAGAAACTAGAGTAAAAGTTTCCCCTGCAACCCGTTCCCTTTGTGCTACATGAACGAACGTCTCTCCACATGCTCAGTTCTGAGAGATAAGTGTGTGTGAAAGCCGTCCTTCAACTACATTGTTGGGAACACAAAGTTCCTTTTCAGTTGCAAACTACACTCCATACATATATATGGGGAGGTACTAGCTCCAACTCGGTTTTACAGTGAAAACTGCAGGAACTTCAAACCGGCACTAGGAAACACACTGAGAAACTAGAGTAAAAGTTTCCCCTGCAAACCGTTCCCTTTGTGCTACATGAACGAACGTCTCTCCACATGCTCAGTTCTGAGAGATAAGTGTGTGTGAAAGCCGTCCTTCAACTAGATTGTTGGGAACACAAGGTTCCTTTTCAGTTGCAAACTACACACCATACATATATATGGGGAGGTACTAGCTCCAACTCGGTTTTACAGTGAAAACTGCAGGAACTTCAAACCGGCACTAGGAAACACACTGAGAAACTAGAGTAAAAGTTTCCCCTGCAACCCGTTCCCTTTGTGCTAGATGAACGAACGTCTCTCCACATGCTAAGTTCTGAGAGATAAGTGTGTGTGAAAGCCGTCCTTCAACTAGATTGTTGGGAACACAAAGTTCCTTTTCAGTTGCAAACTACACTCCATACATATATATATGGAGGTACGAGCTCCAACTCGGTTTTACAGTGAAAACTGCAGGAACTTCAAACTGGCACTAGGAAACACACAGAGAAACTAGAGTAAAAGTTTCCCCTGCAACCCGTTCCCTTTGTGCTAGATGAACGAACGTCTCTCCACATGCTCAGTTCTGAGAGATAAGTGTGTGTGAAAGCCGTCCTTCAACTAGATTGTTGGGAACACAAATTTCCTTTTCAGTTGCAAACTACACTCCATACATATATATGGGGAGGTACTAGCTCCAACTCGGTTTTACAGTGAAAACTGCAGGAACTTCAAACCGGCACTAGGAAACACACTGAGAAACTAGAGTAAAAATTTCCACTGCAACCCGTTCCCTTTGTGCTAGATGAACGAACGTCTCTCCACATGCTCAGTTCTGAGAGATAAGTGTGTGTGAAAGCCGTCCTTCAACTAGATTGTTGGGAACACAAAGTTCCTTTTCAGTTGCAAACTACACTCCATACATATATATGGGGAGGTACTAGCTCCAACTCGGTTTTACAGTGAAACTGCAGGAACTTCAAACCGGCACTAGGAAACACACTGAGAAACTAGAGTAAAAGTTTCCCCTGCAAACCATTCCCTTTGTGCTAGATGAACGAACGTCTCTCCACATGCTCAGTTCTGAGAGATAAGTGTGTGTGAAAGCCGTCCTTCAACTAGATTGTTGGGAACACAAAGTTCCTTTTCAGTTGCAAACTACACGCCATACATATATATGGGGTGGTACTAGCTCCAACTCGGTTTTACAGTGGAAACTGCAGGAACTTCAAACCGGCACTAGGAAACACACTGAGAAACTATAGTAAAAGTTTCCCCTGCAAACCGTTCCCTTTGTGCTAGATGAACGAACGTCTCTCCACATGCTCAGTTCTGAGAGATAAGTGTGTGTGAAAGCCGTCCTTCAACTAGATTGTTGGGAACACAAAGTTCCTTTTCAGTTGCAAACTACACGCCATACATATACATGGGGAGGTACTAGCTCCAACTCGGTTTTACAGTGAAAACTGCAGGAACTTCAAACCGGCACTAGGAAACACACTGAGAAACTAGAGTAAAAGTTTCCCCTGCAAACCGTTCCCTTTGTGCTAGATGAACGAACGTCTCTTCACATGCTCAGTTCTGAGAGATAAGTGTGTGTGAAAGCCGTCCTTCAACTAGATTGTTGGGAACACAAAGTTCCTTTTCAGTTGCAAACTACACTCCATACATATATATGGGGAGGTACTAGCTCCAACTCGGTTTTACAGGGAAAACTGCAGGAACTTCAAACCGGCACTAGGAAACACACTGAGATTCTAGAGGAAAAGTTTCCCCTGCAAGCCGTTCCCTTTGTGCTAGATGAACGAACGTCTCTCCACATGCTCAGTTCTGAGAGATAAGTGTGTGTGAAAGCCGTCCTTCAACTAGATTGTTGGGAACACAAAGTTCCTTTTCAGTTGCAAACTACACGCCATACATATATATGGGGAGGTACAAGCTCCAACTCGGTTTTACAGTGAAAACTGCAGGAACTTCAAACCGGCACTAGGAAGCACACTGAGAAACTAGAGTAAAAGTTTCCCCTGCAACCCGTTCCCTTTGTGCTACATGAACGAACGTCTCTCCACATGCTCAGTTCTGAGAGATAAGTGTGTGTGAAAGCCGTCCTTCAACTAGATTGTTGGGAACACAAAGTTCCTTTTCAGTTGCAAACTACACGCCATACATATACATGGGGAGGTACTAGCTCCAACTCGGTTTTACAGTGAAAACTGCAGGAACTTCAAACCGGCACTAGGAAACACACTGAGAAACTAGAGTAAAAGTTTCCCCTGCAAACCGTTCCCTTTGTGCTAGATGAACGAACGTCTCTTCACATGCTCAGTTCTGAGAGATAAGTGTGTGTGAAAGCCGTCCTTCAACTAGATTGTTGGGAACACAAAGTTCCTTTTCAGTTGCAAACTACACTCCATACATATATATGGGGAGGTACTAGCTCCAACTCGGTTTTACAGTGAAAACTGCAGGAACTTCAAACCGGCACTAGGAAACACACTGAGATTCTAGAGGAAAAGTTTCCCCTGCAAGCCGTTCCCTTTGTGCTAGATGAACGAACGTCTCTCCACATGCTCAGTTCTGAGAGATAAGTGTGTGTGAAAGCCGTCCTTCAACTAGATTGTTGGGAACACAAAGTTCCTTTTCAGTTGCAAACTACACGCCATACATATATATGGGGAGGTACAAGCTCCAACTCGGTTTTACAGTGAAAACTGCAGGAACTTCAAACCGGCACTAGGAAGCACACTGAGAAACTAGAGTAAAAGTTTCCCCTGCAACCCGTTCCCTTTGTGCTAGATGAACGAACGTCTCTCCACATGCTCAGTTCTGAGAGATAAGTGTGTGTGAAAGCCGTCCTTCAACTAGATTGTTGGGAACACAAAGTTTATTTTCAGTTGCAAACTACACTCCATAAATAAATATGGGGAGGTACTAGCTCCAACTCGGTTTTACAGTGAAAACTGCAGGAACTTCAAACCGGCACTAGGAAACACACTGAGAAACTAGAGTAAAAGTTTCCCCTGCAAACCGTTCCCTTTGTGCTAGATGAACGAACGTCTCTCCACATGCTCATTTCTGAGAGATAAGTGTGTGTGAAAGCCGTCCTTCAACTAGATTGTTGGGAACACAAAGTTCCTTTTCAGTTGCAAACTACACTCCATACATATATATGGGGAGGTACTAGCTCCAACTCGGTTTTACAGTGAAACTGCAGGAACTTCAAACCGGCACTAGGAAACACACTGAGAAACTAGAGTAAAAGTTTCCCCTGCAAACCGTTCCCTTTGTGCTAGATGAACGAACGTCTCTCCACATGCTCAGTTCTGAGAGATAAGTGTGTGTGAAAGCCGTCCTTCAACTAGATTGTTGGGAACACAAAGTTCCTTTTCAGTTGCAAACTACACGCCATACATATATATGGGGTGGTACTAGCTCCAACTCGGTTTTACAGTGGAAACTGCAGGAACTTCAAACCGGCACTAGGAAACACACTGAGAAACTATAGTAAAAGTTTCCCCTGCAAACCGTTCCCTTTGTGCTAGATGAACGAACGTCTCTCCACATGCTCAGTTCTGAGAGATAAGTGTGTGTGAAAGCCGTCCTTCAACTAGATTATTGGGAACACAAAGTTCCTTTTCAGTTGCAAACTACACGCCATACATATATATGGGGAGGTACTAGCTCCAACTCGGTTTTACAGTGAAAACTGCAGGAACTTCAAACCGGCACTAGGAAACACACTGAGAAACTAGAGTAAAAGTTTCCCCTGCAAACCGTTCCCTTTGTGCTAGATGAACGAACGTCTCTCCACATGCTCAGTTCTGAGAGATAAGTGTGTGTGAAAGCCGCCCTTCAACTAGATTGTTGGGAACACAAAGTTCCTTTTCAGTTGCAAACTACACTCCATACATATATATGGGGAGGTACTAGCTCCAACTCGGTTTTACAGTGAAAACTGCAGGAACTTCAAACCGGCACTAGGAAACACACTGAGATTCTAGAGGAAAAGTTTCCCCTGCAAGCCGTTCCCTTTGTGCTAGATGAACGAACGTCTCTCCACATGCTCAGTTCTGAGAGATAAGTGTGTGTGAAAGCCGTCCTTCAACTAGATTGTTGGGAACACAAAGTTCCTTTTCAGCTGCAAACTACACGCCATACATATATATGGGGAGGTACAAGCTCCAACTCGGTTTTACAGTGAAAACTGCAGGAACTTCAAACCGGCACTAGGAAGCACACTGAGAAACTAGAGTAAAAGTTTCCCCTGCAACCCGTTCCCTTTGTGCTACATGAACGAACGTCTCTCCACATGCTCAGTTCTGAGAGATAAGTGTGTGTGAAAGCCGTCCTTCAACTACATTGTTGGGAACACAAAGTTCCTTTTCAGTTGAAAACTACACTCCATACATATATATGGGGAGGTACTAGCTCCAACTAGGTTTTACAGTGAAAACTGCAGGAACTTCAAACCGGCACTAGGAAACACACTGAGAAACTAGAGTAAAAGTTTCCCCTGCAACCCGTTCCCTTTGTGCTACATGAACGAACGTCTCTCCACATGCTCAGTTCTGAGAGATAAGTGTGTGTGAAAGCCGTCCTTCAACTACATTGTTGGGAACACAAAGTTCCTTTTCAGTTGCAAACTACACTCCATACATATATATGGGGAGGTACTAGCTCCAACTCGGTTTTACAGTGAAAACTGCAGGAACTTCAAACCGGCACTAGGAAACACACTGAGAAACTAGAGTAAAAGTTTCCCCTGCAACCCGTTCCCTTTGTGCTACATGAACGAACGTCTCTCCACATGCTCAGTTCTGAGAGATAAGTGTGTGTGAAAGCCGTCCTTCAACTAGATTGTTGGGAACACAAAGTTCCTTTTCAGTTGCAAACTACACACCATACATATATATGGAGAGGTACTAGCTCCAACTCGGTTTTACAGTGAAAACTGCAGGAACTTCAAACCGGCACTAGGAAACACACTGAGAAACTAGAGTAAAAGTTTCCCCTGCAACCCGTTCCCTTTGTGCTAGATGAACGAACGTCTCTCCACATGCTAAGTTCTGAGAGATAAGTGTGTGTGAAAGCCGTCCTTCAACTAGATTGTTGGGAACACAAAGTTCCTTTTCAGTTGCAAACTACACTCCATACATATATATATGGAGGTACTAGCTCCAACTAGGTTTTACAGTGAAAACTGCAGGAACTTCAAACTGGCACTAGGAAACACACAGAGAAACTAGAGTAAAAGTTTCCCCTGCAACCCGTTCCCTTTGTGCTAGATGAACGAACGTCTCTCCACATGCTCAGTTCTGAGAGATAAGTGTGTGTGAAAGCCGTCCTTCAACTAGATTGTTGGGAACACAAATTTCCTTTTCAGTTGCAAACTACACTCCATACATATATATGGGGAGGTACTAGCTCCAACTCGGTTTTACAGTGAAAACTGCAGGAACTTCAAACCGGCACTAGGAAACACACTGAGAAACTAGAGTAAAAATTTCCACTGCAACCCGTTCCCTTTGTGCTAGATGAACGAACGTCTCTCCACATGCTCAGTTCTGAGAGATAAGTGTGTGTGAAAGCCGTCCTTCAACTAGATTGTTGGGAACACAAAGTTCCTTTTCAGTTGCAAACTACACTCCATACATATATATGGGGAGGTACTAGCTCCAACTCGGTTTTACAGTGAAACTGCAGGAACTTCAAACCGGCACTAGGAAACACACTGAGAAACTAGAGTAAAAGTTTCCCCTGCAAACCATTCCCTTTGTGCTAGATGAACGAACGTCTCTCCACATGCTCAGTTCTGAGAGATAAGTGTGTGTGAAAGCCGTCCTTCAACTAGATTGTTGGGAACACAAAGTTCCTT
Source organism: Camelus dromedarius (assembly GCF_036321535.1). Classification (NCBI taxonomy): domain Eukaryota; kingdom Metazoa; phylum Chordata; class Mammalia; order Artiodactyla; family Camelidae; genus Camelus; species Camelus dromedarius. The sequence continues at coordinate 14,021,043 of NC_087443.1, forward strand.
TTCAGTTGCAAACTACACGCCATACATTTATATGGGGTGGTACTAGCTCCAACTCGGTTTTACAGTGGAAACTGCAGGAACTTCAAACCGGCACTAGGAAACACACTGAGAAACTATAGTAAAAGTTTCCCCTGCAAACCGTTCCCTTTGTGCTAGATGAACGAACGTCTCTCCACATGCTCAGTTCTGAGAGATAAGTGTGTGTGAAAGCCGTCCTTCAACTAGATTGTTGGGAACACAAAGTTCCTTTTCAGTTGCAAACTACACGCCATACATATACATGGGGAGGTACTAGCTCCAACTCGGTTTTACAGTGAAAACTGCAGGAACTTCAAACCGGCACTAGGAAACACACTGAGAAACTAGAGTAAAAGTTTCCCCTGCAAACCGTTCCCTTTGTGCTAGATGAACGAACGTCTCTCCACATGCTCAGTTCTGAGAGATAAGTGTGTGTGAAAGCCGTCCTTCAACTAGATTGTTGGGAACACAAAGTTCCTTTTCAGTTGCAAACTACACTCCATACATATATATGGGGAGGTACTAGCTCCAACTCGGTTTTACAGTGAAAACTGCAGGAACTTCAAACCGGCACTAGGAAACACACTGAGATTCTAGAGGAAAAGTTTCCCCTGCAAGCCGTTCCCTTTGTGCTAGATGAACGAACGTCTCTCCACATGCTCAGTTCTGAGAGATAAGTGTGTGTGAAAGCCGTCCTTCAACTAGATTGTTGGGAACACAAAGTTCCTTTTCAGTTGCAAACTACACGCCATACATATATATGGGGAGGTACAAGCTCCAACTCGGTTTTACAGTGAAAACTGCAGGAACTTCAAACCGGCACTAGGAAGCACACTGAGAAACTAGAGTAAAAGTTTCCCCTGCAACCCGTTCCCTTTGTGCTAGATGAACGAACGTCTCTCCACATGCTCAGTTCTGAGAGATAAGTGTGTGTGAAAGCCGTCCTTCAACTAGATTGTTGGGAACACAAAGTTTATTTTCAGTTGCAAACTACACTCCATAAATATATATGGGGAGGTACTAGCTCCAACTCGGTTTTACAGTGAAAACTGCAGGAACTTCAAACCGGCACTAGGAAACACACTGAGAAACTAGAGTAAAAGTTTCCCCTGCAAACCGTTCCCTTTGTGCTAGATGAACGAACGTCTCTCCACATGCTCATTTCTGAGAGATAAGTGTGTGTGAAAGCCGTCCTTCAACTAGATTGTTGGGAACACAAAGTTCCTTTTCAGTTGCCAACTACACTCCATACATATATATGGGGAGGTACTCGCTCCAACTCGGTTTTACAGTGAAAACTGCAGGAACTTCAAACCGGCACTAGGAAACACACTGAGATTCTAGAGGAAAAGTTTCCCCTGCAACCCGTTCCCTTTGTGCTAGATGAACGAAAGTCTCTCCACATGCTCAGTTCTGAGAGATAAGTGTGTGTGAAAGCCGTCCTTCAACTAGATTGTTGGGAACACAAAGTTCCTTTTCAGTTGCAAACTACACGCCATACATATATATGGGGAGGTACAAGCTCCAACTCGGTTTTACAGTGAAAACTGCAGGAACTTCAAACCGGCACTAGGAAGCACACTGAGAAACTAGAGTAAAAGTTTCCCCTGCAACCCGTTCCCTTTGTGCTAGATGAACGAACGTCTCTCCACATGCTCAGTTCTGAGAGATAAGTGTGTGTGAAAGCCGTCCTTCAACTAGATTGTTGGGAACACAAAGTTTATTTTCATTTGCAAACTACACTCCATACATATATATGGGGAGGTACTAGCTCCAACTCGGTTTTACAGTGAAAACTGCAGGAACTTCAAACCGGCACTAGGAAACACACTGAGAAACTAGAGTAAAAGTTTCCCCTGCAACCCGTTCCCTTTGTGCTAGATGAACGAACGTCTCTCCACATGCTCAGTTCTGAGAGATAAGTGTGTGTGAAAGCCGTCCTTCAACTAGATTTTTGGGAACACAAAGTGCCTTTTCAGTTGCAAACTACACGCCATACATATATATGGGGTGGTACTAGCTCCAACTCGGTTTTACAGTGGAAACTGCAGGAACTTCAAACCGGCACTAGGAAACACACTGAGAAACTATAGTAAAAGTTTCCCCTGCAAACCGTTCCCTTTGTGCTAGATGAACGAACGTCTCTCCACATGCTCAGTTCTGAGAGATAAGTGTGTGTGAAAGCCGTCCTTCAACTAGATTGTTGGGAACACAAAGTTCCTTTTCAGTTGCAAACTACACGCCATACATATATATGGGGAGGTACTAGCTCCAACTCGGTTTTACAGTGAAAACTGCAGGAACTTCAAACCGGCACTAGGAAACACACTGAGAAACTAGAGTAAAAGTTTCCCCTGCAAACCGTTCCCTTTGTGCTAGATGAACGAACGTCTCTCCACATGCTCAGTTCTGAGAGATAAGTGTGTGTGAAAGCCGTCCTTCAACTAGATTGTTGGGAACACAAAGTTCCTTTTCAGTTGCAAACTACACTCCATACATATATATGGGGAGGTACTAGCTCCAACTCGGTTTTACAGTGAAAACTGCAGGAACTTCAAACCGGCACTAGGAAACACACTGAGATTCTAGAGGAAAAGTTTCCCCTGCAAGCCGTTCCCTTTGTGCTAGATGAACGAACGTCTCTCCACATGCTCAGTTCTGAGAGATAAGTGTGTGTGAAAGCCGTCCTTCAACTAGATTGTTGGGAACACAAAGTTCCTTTTCAGTTGCAAACTACACGCCATACATATATATGGGGAGGTACAAGCTCCAACTCGGTTTTACAGTGAAAACTGCAGGAACTTCAAACCGGCACTAGGAAACACACTGAGAAACTAGAGTAAAAGTTTCCCCTGCAAACCATTCCCTTTGTGCTAGATGAACGAACGTCTCTCCACATGCTCAGTTCTGAGAGATAAGTGTGTGTGAAAGCCGTCCTTCAACTAGATTGTTGGGAACACAAAGTTCCTTTTCAGTTGCAAACTACACGCCATACATTTATATGGGGTGGTACTAGCTCCAACTCGGTTTTACAGTGGAAACTGCAGGAACTTCAAACCGGCACTAGGAAACACACTGAGAAACTATAGTAAAAGTTTCCCCTGCAAACCGTTCCCTTTGTGCTAGATGAACGAACGTCTCTCCACATGCTCAGTTCTGAGAGATAAGTGTGTGTGAAAGCCGTCCTTCAACTAGATTGTTGGGAACACAAAGTTCCTTTTCAGTTGCAAACTACACGCCATACATATACATGGGGAGGTACTAGCTCCAACTCGGTTTTACAGTGAAAACTGCAGGAACTTCAAACCGGCACTAGGAAACACACTGAGAAACTAGAGTAAAAGTTTCCCCTGCAAACCGTTCCCTTTGTGCTAGATGAACGAACGTCTCTCCACATGCTCAGTTCTGAGAGATAAGTGTGTGTGAAAGCCGTCCTTCAACTAGATTGTTGGGAACACAAAGTTCCTTTTCAGTTGCAAACTACACTCCATACATATATATGGGGAGGTACTAGCTCCAACTCGGTTTTACAGTGAAAACTGCAGGAACTTCAAACCGGCACTAGGAAACACACTGAGATTCTAGAGGAAAAGTTTCCCCTGCAAGCCGTTCCCTTTGTGCTAGATGAACGAACGTCTCTCCACATGCTCAGTTCTGAGAGATAAGTGTGTGTGAAAGCCGTCCTTCAACTAGATTGTTGGGAACACAAAGTTCCTTTTCAGTTGCAAACTACACGCCATACATATATATGGGGAGGTACAAGCTCCAACTCGGTTTTACAGTGAAAACTGCAGGAACTTCAAACCGGCACTAGGAAGCACACTGAGAAACTAGAGTAAAAGTTTCCCCTGCAACCCGTTCCCTTTGTGCTAGATGAACGAACGTCTCTCCACATGCTCAGTTCTGAGAGATAAGTGTGTGTGAAAGCCGTCCTTCAACTAGATTGTTGGGAACACAAAGTTTATTTTCAGTTGCAAACTACACTCCATAAATATATATGGGGAGGTACTAGCTCCAACTCGGTTTTACAGTGAAAACTGCAGGAACTTCAAACCGGCACTAGGAAACACACTGAGAAACTAGAGTAAAAGTTTCCCCTGCAAACCGTTCCCTTTGTGCTAGATGAACGAACGTCTCTCCACATGCTCATTTCTGAGAGATAAGTGTGTGTGAAAGCCGTCCTTCAACTAGATTGTTGGGAACACAAAGTTCCTTTTCAGTTGCCAACTACACTCCATACATATATATGGGGAGGTACTCGCTCCAACTCGGTTTTACAGTGAAAACTGCAGGAACTTCAAACCGGCACTAGGAAACACACTGAGATTCTAGAGGAAAAGTTTCCCCTGCAACCCGTTCCCTTTGTGCTAGATGAACGAAAGTCTCTCCACATGCTCAGTTCTGAGAGATAAGTGTGTGTGAAAGCCGTCCTTCAACTAGATTGTTGGGAACACAAAGTTCCTTTTCAGTTGCAAACTACACGCCATACATATATATGGGGAGGTACAAGCTCCAACTCGGTTTTACAGTGAAAACTGCAGGAACTTCAAACCGGCACTAGGAAGCACACTGAGAAACTAGAGTAAAAGTTTCCCCTGCAACCCGTTCCCTTTGTGCTAGATGAACGAACGTCTCTCCACATGCTCAGTTCTGAGAGATAAGTGTGTGTGAAAGCCGTCCTTCAACTAGATTGTTGGGAACACAAAGTTTATTTTCATTTGCAAACTACACTCCATACATATATATGGGGAGGTACTAGCTCCAACTCGGTTTTACAGTGAAAACTGCAGGAACTTCAAACCGGCACTAGGAAACACACTGAGAAACTAGAGTAAAAGTTTCCCCTGCAACCCGTTCCCTTTGTGCTAGATGAACGAACGTCTCTCCACATGCTCAGTTCTGAGAGATAAGTGTGTGTGAAAGCCGTCCTTCAACTAGATTTTTGGGAACACAAAGTGCCTTTTCAGTTGCAAACTACACGCCATACATATATATGGGGTGGTACTAGCTCCAACTCGGTTTTACAGTGGAAACTGCAGGAACTTCAAACCGGCACTAGGAAACACACTGAGAAACTATAGTAAAAGTTTCCCCTGCAAACCGTTCCCTTTGTGCTAGATGAACGAACGTCTCTCCACATGCTCAGTTCTGAGAGATAAGTGTGTGTGAAAGCCGTCCTTCAACTAGATTGTTGGGAACACAAAGTTCCTTTTCAGTTGCAAACTACACGCCATACATATATATGGGGAGGTACTAGCTCCAACTCGGTTTTACAGTGAAAACTGCAGGAACTTCAAACCGGCACTAGGAAACACACTGAGAAACTAGAGTAAAAGTTTCCCCTGCAAACCGTTCCCTTTGTGCTAGATGAACGAACGTCTCTCCACATGCTCAGTTCTGAGAGATAAGTGTGTGTGAAAGCCGTCCTTCAACTAGATTGTTGGGAACACAAAGTTCCTTTTCAGTTGCAAACTACACTCCATACATATATATGGGGAGGTACTAGCTCCAACTCGGTTTTACAGTGAAAACTGCAGGAACTTCAAACCGGCACTAGGAAACACACTGAGATTCTAGAGGAAAAGTTTCCCCTGCAAGCCGTTCCCTTTGTGCTAGATGAACGAACGTCTCTCCACATGCTCAGTTCTGAGAGATAAGTGTGTGTGAAAGCCGTCCTTCAACTAGATTGTTGGGAACACAAAGTTCCTTTTCAGTTGCAAACTACACGCCATACATATATATGGGGAGGTACAAGCTCCAACTCGGTTTTACAGTGAAAACTGCAGGAACTTCAAACCGGCACTAGGAAGCACACTGAGAAACTAGAGTAAAAGTTTCCCCTGCAACCCGTTCCCTTTGTGCTACATGAACGAACGTCTCTCCACATGCTCAGTTCTGAGAGATAAGTGTGTGTGAAAGCCGTCCTTCAACTACATTGTTGGGAACACAAAGTTCCTTTTCAGTTGAAAACTACACTCCATACATATATATGGGGAGGTACTAGCTCCAACTCGGTTTTACAGTGAAAACTGCAGGAACTTCAAACCGGCACTAGGAAACACACTGAGAAACTAGAGTAAAAGTTTCCCCTGCAACCCGTTCCCTTTGTGCTACATGAACGAACGTCTCTCCACATGCTCAGTTCTGAGAGATAAGTGTGTGTGAAAGCCGTCCTTCAACTAGATTGTTGGGAACACAAAGTTCCTTTTCAGTTGCAAACTACACTCCATACATATATATGGGGAGGTACTAGCTCCAACTCGGTTTTACAGTGAAAACTGCAGGAACTTCAAACCGGCACTAGGAAACACACTGAGAAACTAGAGTAAAAGTTTCCCCTGCAACCCGTTCCCTTTGTGCTACATGAACGAACGTCTCTCCACATGCTCAGTTCTGAGAGATAAGTGTGTGTGAAAGCCGTCCTTCAACTAGATTGTTGGGAACACAAAGTTCCTTTTCATTTGCAAACTACACGCCATACATATATATGGGGAGGTACTAGCTCCAACTCGGTTTTACAGTGAAAACTGCAGGAACTTCAAACCGGCACTAGGAAACACACTGAGAAACTAGAGTAAAAGTTTCCCCTGCAAACCGTTCCCTTTGTGCTAGATGAACGAACGTCTCTCCACATGCTCAGTTCTGAGAGATAAGTGTGTGTGAAAGCCGTCCTTCAACTAGATTGTTGGGAACACAAAGTTCCTTTTCAGTTGCAAACTACACTCCATACATATATATGGGGAGGTACTAGCTCCAACTCGGTTTTACAGTGAAAACTGCAGGAACTTCAAACCGGCACTAGGAAACACACTGAGATTCTAGAGGAAAAGTTTCCCCTGCAAGCCGTTCCCTTTGTGCTAGATGAACGAACGTCTCTCCACATGCTCAGTTCTGAGAGATAAGTGTGTGTGAAAGCCGTCCTTCAACTAGATTGTTGGGAACACAAAGTTCCTTTTCAGTTGCAAACTACACGCCATACATATATATGGGGAGGTACAAGCTCCAACTCGGTTTTACAGTGAAAACTGCAGGAACTTCAAACCGGCACTAGGAAGCACACTGAGAAACTAGAGTAAAAGTTTCCCCTGCAACCCGTTCCCTTTGTGCTACATGAACGAACGTCTCTCCACATGCTCAGTTCTGAGAGATAAGTGTGTGTGAAAGCCGTCCTTCAACTACATTGTTGGGAACACAAAGTTCCTTTTCAGTTGAAAACTACACTCCATACATATATATGGGGAGGTACTAGCTCCAACTCGGTTTTACAGTGAAAACTGCAGGAACTTCAAACCGGCACTAGGAAACACACTGAGAAACTAGAGTAAAAGTTTCCCCTGCAACCCGTTCCCTTTGTGCTACATGAACGAACGTCTCTCCACATGCTCAGTTCTGAGAGATAAGTGTGTGTGAAAGCCGTCCTTCAACTACATTGTTGGGAACACAAAGTTCCTTTTCAGTTGCAAACTACACTCCATACATATATATGGGGAGGTACTAGCTCCAACTCGGTTTTACAGTGAAAACTGCAGGAACTTCAAACCGGCACTAGGAAACACACTGAGAAACTAGAGTACAAGTTTCCCTGCAACCCGTTCCCTTTGTGCTACATGAACGAACGTCTCTCCACATGCTCAGTTCTGAGAGATAAGTGTGTGTGAAAGCCGTCCTTCAACTAGATTGTTGGGAACACAAAGTTCCTTTTCAGTTGCAAACTACACACCATACATATATATGGGGAGGTACTAGCTCCAACTCGGTTTTACAGTGAAAACTGCAGGAACTTCAAACCGGCACTAGGAAACACACTGAGAAACTAGAGTAAAAGTTTCCCCTGCAACCCGTTCCATTTGTGCTAGATGAACGAACGTCTCTCCACATGGTAAGTTCTGAGAGATAAGTGTGTGTGAAAGCCGTCCTTCAACTAGATTGTTGGGAACACAAAGTTCCTTTTCAGTTGCAAACTACACTCCATACATATATATACGGAGGTACTAGCTCCAACTAGGTTTTACAGTGAAAACTGCAGGAACTTCAAACTGGCACTAGGAAACACACTGAGAAACTAGAGTAAAAGTTTCCCCTGCAACCCGTTCCCTTTGTGCTAGATGAACGAACGTCTATCCACATGCTCAGTTCTGAGAGATAAGTGTGTGTGAAAGCCGTCCTTCAACTAGATTGTTGGGAACACAAATTTCCTTTTCAGTTGCAAACTACAATCCATACATATATATGGGGAGGTACTAGCTCCAACTCGGTTTTACAGTGAAAACTGCAGGAACTTCAAACCGGCACTAGGAAACACACTGAGAAACTAGAGTAAAAATTTCCCCTGCAACCCGTTCCCTTTGTGCTAGATGAACGAACGTCTCTCCACATGCTCAGTTCTGAGAGATAAGTGTGTGTGAAAGCCGTCCTTCAACTAGATTGTTGGGAACACAAAGTTCCTTTTCAGTTGCAAACTACACTCCATACATATATATGGGGAGGTACTAGCTCCAACTCGGTTTTACAGTGAAACTGCAGGAACTTCAAGCCGGCACTAGGAAACACACTGAGAAACTAGAGTAAAAGTTTCCCCTGCAAACCGTTCCCTTTGTGCTAGATGAACGAACGTCTCTCCACATGCTCAGTTCTGAGAGATAAGTGTGTGTGAAAGCCGTCCTTCAACTAGATTGTTGGGAACACAAAGTTCCTTTTCAGTTGCAAACTACACGCCATACATATATATGGGGTGGTACTAGCTCCAACTCGGTTTTACAGTGGAAACTGCAGGAACTTCAAACCGGCACTAGGAAACACACTGAGAAACTATAGTAAAAGTTTCCCCTGCAAACCGTTCCCTTTGTGCTAGATGAACGAACGTCTCTCCACATGCTCAGTTCTGAGAGATAAGTGTGTGTGAAAGCCGTCCTTCAACTAGATTGTTGGGAACACAAAGTTCCTTTTCAGTTGCAAACTACACGCCATACATATATATGGGGAGGTACTAGCTCCAACTCGGTTTTACAGTGAAAACTGCAGGAACTTCAAACCGGCACTAGGAAACACACTGAGAAACTAGAGTAAAAGTTTCCCCTGCAACCCGTTCCCTTTGTGCTAGATGAACGAAAGTCTCTCCACATGCTCAGTTCTGAGAAATAAGTGTGTGTGAAAACCGTCCTTCAACTAGTTTGTTGGGAACACAAAGTTCCTTTTCAGTTGCAAACTACACTCCATACATATATATGGGGAGGTACTAGCTCCAACTCGGTTTTACAGTGAAAACTGCAGGAACTTCAAACCGGCACTAGGAAACACACTGAGAAACTAGAGTAAAAGTTTCCCCTGGAACCCGTTCCCTTTGTGCTAGATGAACGAACGTCTCTCCACATGCTCAGTTCTGAGAGATAAGTGTGTGTGAAAGCCGTCCTTCAACTAGATTGTTGGGAACACAAAGTTCCTTTTCAGTTGCCAACTACACTCCATACATATATATGGGGAGGTACTAGCTCCAACTCGGTTTTACAGTGAAAACTGCAGGAACTTCATACCGGCACTAGGAAACACACTGAGAAACTAGAGTAAAAGTTTCCCCTGCAAACCGTTCCCTTTGTGCTACATGAACGAACGTCTCTCCACATGCTCAGTTCTGAGAGATAAGTGTGTGTGAAAGCCGTCCTTCAACTACATTGTTGGGAACACAAAGTTCCTTTTCAGTTGCAAACTACACTCCATACATATATATGGGGAGGTACTAGCTCCAACTCGGTTTTACAGTGAAACTGCAGGAACTTCAAGCCGGCACTAGGAAACACACTGAGAAACTAGAGTAAAAGTTTCCCCTGCAAACCGTTCCCTTTGTGCTAGATGAACGAACGTCTCTCCACATGCTCAGTTCTGAGAGATAAGTGTGTGTGAAAGCCGTCCTTCAACTAGATTGTTGGGAACACAAAGTTCCTTTTCAGTTGCAAACTACACGCCATACATATATATGGGGTGGTACTAGCTCCAACTCGGTTTTACAGTGGAAACTGCAGGAACTTCAAACCGGCACTAGGAAACACACTGAGAAACTATAGTAAAAGTTTCCCCTGCAAACCGTTCCCTTTGTGCTAGATGAACGAACGTCTCTCCACATGCTCAGTTCTGAGAGATAAGTGTGTGTGAAAGCCGTCCTTCAACTAGATTGTTGGGAACACAAAGTTCCTTTTCAGTTGCAAACTACACGCCATACATATATATGGGGAGGTACTAGCTCCAACTCGGTTTTACAGTGAAAACTGCAGGAACTTCAAACCGGCACTAGGAAACACACTGAGAAACTAGAGTAAAAGTTTCCCCTGCAACCCGTTCCCTTTGTGCTAGATGAACGAAAGTCTCTCCACATGCTCAGTTCTGAGAAATAAGTGTGTGTGAAAACCGTACTTCAACTAGTTTGTTGGGAACACAAAGTTCCTTTTCAGTTGCAAACTACACTCCATACATATATATGGGGAGGTACTAGCTCCAACTCGGTTTTACAGTGAAAACTGCAGGAACTTCAAACCGGCACTAGGAAACACACTGAGAAACTAGAGTAAAAGTTTCCCCTGGAACCCGTTCCCTTTGTGCTAGATGAACGAACGTCTCTCCACATGCTCAGTTCTGAGAGATAAGTGTGTGTGAAAGCCGTCCTTCAACTAGATTGTTGGGAACACAAAGTTCCTTTTCAGTTGCCAACTACACTCCATACATATATATGGGGAGGTACTAGCTCCAACTCGGTTTTACAGTGAAAACTGCAGGAACTTCATACCGGCACTAGGAAACACACTGAGAAACTAGAGTAAAAGTTTCCCCTGCAACCCGTTCCCTTTGTGCTACATGAACGAACGTCTCTCCACATGCTCAGTTCTGAGAGATAAGTGTGTGTGAAAGCCGTCCTTCAACTACATTGTTGGGAACACAAAGTTCCTTTTCAGTTGCAAACTACACTCCATACATATATATGGGGAGGTACTAGCTCCAACTCGGTTTTACAGTGAAAACTGCAGGAACTTCAAACCGGCACTAGGAAACACACTGAGAAACTAGAGTAAAAGTTTCCCCTGCAACCCGTTCCCTTTGTGCTAGATGAACGAACGTCTCTCCACATGCTCAGTTCTGAGAGATAAGTGTGTGTGAAAGCCGTCCTTCAACTAGATTGTTGGGAACACAAAGTTCCTTTTCAGTTGCCAACTACACTCCATACATATATATGGGGAGGTACTAGCTCCAAATCGGTTTTACAGTGAAAACTGCAGGAACTTCAAACCGGCACTAGGAAACACACTGAGAAACTAGAGTAAAATTTTCCCCTGCAACCCGTTCCCTTTGTGCTAGATGAACGAACGTCTCTCCACATGCTCAGTTCTGAGAGATAAGTGTGTGTGGAAGCCGTCCTTCAACTAGATTGTTGGGAACACAAAGTTCCTTTTCAGTTGCAAACTACAATCCATACATATATATGGGGAGGTACTAGCTCCAACTCGGTTTTACAGTGAAAACTGCAGGAACTTCAAAACGGCACTAGGAAACACACTGAGAAACTAGAGTAAAAGTTTCCCCTGCAACCCGTTCCCTTTGTGCTAGATGAACGAACGTCTCTCCACATGCTCAGTTCTGAGAGATAAGTGTGTGTGAAAGCCGTCCTTCAACTAGATTGTTGGGAACACAAAGTCCCTTTTCAGTTGCAAACTACACGCCATACATATATATGGGGAGGTACTAGCTCCAACTCGGTTTTACAGTGAAAACTGCAGGAACTTCAAACCGGCACTAGGAATCACACTGAGAAACTAGAGTTAAAGTTTCCCTTCAACCCGTTCCCTTTGTGCTACATGAACGAACGTCTCTCCACATGCTCAGTTCTTAGAGATAATTGTGTGTGAAAGCCGTCCTTCAACTAGGTTGTTGGGAACACAAAGTACCTTTTCAGATGCAAACTACACTCCATACATATATATGGGGAGGTACTAGCTCCAACTCGGTTTTACAGTGAAAACTGCAGGAACTTCAAACCGGCACTAGGAAACACACTGAGAAACTAGAGTAAAAGTTTCCCCTGCAACCCGTTCCCTTTGTGCTAGATGAACGAACGTCTCTCCACATGCTCAGTTCTGAGAGATAAGTGTGTGTGAAAGCCGTCCTTCAACTAGATTGTTGGGAACACAAAGTTCCTTTTCAGTTGCAAACTACACTCCATACATATATATGGGGAGGTACTAGCTCCAACACGGTTTTACAGTGAAAACTGCAGGAACTTCAAACCGGCACTAGGAAACACACTGAGAAACTAGAGTAAAAGTTTCCCCTGCAACCCGTTCCCTTTGTGCTAGATGAACGAACGTCTCTCCACATGCTCAGTTCTGAGAGATAAGTGTGTGTGAAAGCCGTCCTTCAACTAGATTGTTGGGAACACAAAGTTCCTTTTCAGTTGAAAACTACACTCCATACATATATATGGGGAGGTACTAGCTCCAACTCGGTTTTACAGTGAAAACTGCAGGAACTTCAAACCGGCACTAGGAAACACACTGAGAAACTAGAGTAAAAGTTTCCCCTGCAACCCGTTCCCTTTGTGCTACATGAACGAACGTCTCTCCACATGCTCAGTTCTGAGAGATAAGTGTGTGTGAAAGCCGTCCTTCAACTACATTGTTGGGAACACAAAGTTCCTTTTCAGTTGCAAACTACACTCCATACATATATATGGGGAGGTACTAGCTCCAACTCGGTTTTACAGTGAAAACTGCAGGAACTTCAAACCGGCACTAGGAAACACACTGAGAAACTAGAGTAAAAGTTTCCCCTGCAACCCGTTCCCTTTGTGCTAGATGAACGAACGTCTCTCCACATGCTCAGTTCTGAGAGATAAGTGTGTGTGAAAGCCGTCCTTCAACTAGATTGTTGGGAACACAAAGTTCCTTTTCAGTTGCAAACTACACACCATACATATATATGGGGAGGTACTAGCTCCAACTCGGTTTTACAGTGAAAACTGCAGGAACTTCAAACCGGCACTAGGAAACACACTGAGAAACTAGAGTAAAAGTTTCCCCTGCAACCCGTTCCCTTTGTGCTAGATGAAAGAACGTCTCTCCACATGCTCAGTTCTGAGAGATAAGTGTGTGTGAAAGCCGTCCTTCAACTAGATTGTTGGGAACACAAAGTTCCTTTTCAGTTGCAAACTACACTCCATACATATATATGGGGAGGTACTAGCTCCAACTAGGTTTTACAGTGAAAACTGCAGGAACTTCAAACTGGCACTAGGAAACACACTGAGAAACTAGAGTAAAAGTTTCCCCTGCAACCCGTTCACTTTGTGCTAGATGAACGAACGTCTCTCCACATGCTCAGTTCTGAGAGATAAGTGTGTGTGAAAGCCGTCCTTCAACTAGATTGTTGGGAACACAAATTTCCTTTTCAGTTGCAAACTACACTCCATACATATATATGGGGAGGTACTAGCTCCAACTCGGTTTTACAGTGAAAACTGCAGGAAATTCAAACCGGCACTAGGAAACACACTGAGAAACTAGAGTAAAAATTTCCCCTGCAACCCGTTCCCTTTGTGCTAGATGAACGAACGTCTCTCCACATGCTCAGTTCTGAGAGATAAGTGTGTGTGAAAGCCGTCCTTCAACTAGATTGTTGGGAACACAAAGTTCCTTTTCAGTTGCAAACTACACTCCATACATATATATGGGGAGGTACTAGCTCCAACTCGGTTTTACAGTGAAAACTGCAGGAACTTCAAACCGGCACTAGGAAACACACTGAGAAACTAGAGTAAAAGTTTCCCCTGCAAACCGTTCCCTTTGTGCTAGATGAACGAACGTCTCTCCACATGCTCAGTTCTTAGAGATAAGTGTGTGTGAAAGCCGTCCTTCAACTAGATTGTTGGGAACACAAAGTTCCTTTTCAGTTGCAAACTACACGCCATACATATATATGGGGTGGTACTAGCTCCAACTCGGTTTTACAGTGGAAACTGCAGGAACTTCAAACCGGCACTAGGAAACACACTGAGAAACTATAGTAAAAGTTACCCCTGCAAACCGTTCCCTTTGTGCTAGATGAACGAACGTCTCTCCACATGCTCAGTTCTGAGAGATAAGTGTGTGTGAAAGCCGTCCTTCAACTAGATTATTGGGAACACAAAGTTCCTTTTCAGTTGCAAACTACACGCCATACATATATATGGGGAGGTACTAGCTCCAACTCGGTTTTACAGTGAAAACTGCAGGAACTTCAAACCGGCACTAGGAAACACACTGAGAAACTAGAGTAAAAGTTTCCCCTGCAAACCGTTCCCTTTGTGCTAGATGAACGAACGTCTCTCCACATGCTCAGTTCTGAGAGATAAGTGTGTGTGAAAGCCGTCCTTCAACTAGATTGTTGGGAACACAAAGTTCCTTTTCAGTTGCAAACTACACTCCATACATATATATGGGGAGGTACTAGCTCCAACTCGGTTTTACAGTGAAAACTGCAGGAACTTCAAACCGGCACTAGGAAACACACTGAGATTCTAGAGGAAAAGTTTCTCCTGCAAGCCGTTCCCTTTGTGCTAGATGAACGAACGTCTCTCCACATGCTCAGTTCTGAGAGATATGTGAGTGTGAAAGCCGTCCTTCAACTAGATTGTTGGGAACACAAAGTTCCTTTTCAGCTGCAAACTACACGCCATACATATATATGGGGAGGTACAAGCTCCAACTCGGTTTTACAGTGAAAACTGCAGGAACTTCAAACCGGCACTAGGAAGCACACTGAGAAACTAGAGTAAAAGTTTCCCCTGCAACCCGTTCCCTTTGTGCTACATGAACGAACGTCTCTCCACATGCTCAGTTCTGAGAGATAAGTGTGTGTGAAAGCCGTCCTTCAACTACATTGTTGGGAACACAAAGTTCCTTTTCAGTTGAAAACTACACTCCATACATATATATGGGGAGGTACTAGCTCCAACTAGGTTTTACAGTGAAAACTGCAGGAACTTCAAACCGGCACTAGGAAACACACTGAGAAACTAGAGTAAAAGTTTCCCCTGCAACCCGTTCCCTTTGTGCTACATGAACGAACGTCTCTCCACATGCTCAGTTCTGAGAGATAAGTGTGTGTGAAAGCCGTCCTTCAACTACATTGTTGGGAACACAAAGTTCCTTTTCAGTTGCAAACTACACTCCATACATATATATGGGGAGGTACTAGCTCCAACTCGGTTTTACAGTGAAAACTGCAGGAACTTCAAACCGGCACTAGGAAACACACTGAGAAACTAGAGTAAAAGTTTCCCCTGCAACCCGTTCCCTTTGTGCTACATGAACGAACGTCTCTCCACATGCTCAGTTCTGAGAGATAAGTGTGTGTGAAAGCCGTCCTTCAACTAGATTGTTGGGAACACAAAGTTCCTTTTCAGTTGCAAACTACACACCATACATATATATGGGGAGGTACTAGCTCCAACTCGGTTTTACAGTGAAAACTGCAGGAACTTCAAACCGGCACTAGGAAACACACTGAGAAACTAGAGTAAAAGTTTCCCCTGCAACCCGTTCCCTTTGTGCTAGATGAACGAACGTCTCTCCACATGCTAAGTTCTGAGAGATAAGTGTGTGTGAAAGCCGTCCTTCAACTAGATTGTTGGGAACCCAAAGTTCCTTTTCAGTTGCAAACTACACTCCATACATATATATATGGAGGTACTAGCTCCAACTAGGTTTTACAGTGAAAACTGCAGGAACTTCAAACTGGCACTAGGAAACACACTGAGAAACTAGAGTAAAAGTTTCCCGTGCAACCCGTTCCCTTTGTGCTAGATGAACGAACGTCTCTCCACATGCTCAGTTCTGAGAGATAAGTGTGTGTGAAAGCCGTCCTTCAACTAGATTGTTGGGAACACAAAGTTCCTTTTCAGTTGCAAACTACACTCCATACATATATATGGGGAGGTACTAGCTCCAACTCGGTTTTACAGTGAAAACTGCAGGAACTTCAAACCGGCACTAGGAAACACACTGAGAAACTAGAGTAAAAATTTCCACTGCAACCCGTTCCCTTTGTGCTAGATGAACGAACGTCTCTCCACATGCTCAGTTCTGAGAGATAAGTGTGTGTGAAAGCCGTCCTTCAACTAGATTGTTGGGAACACAAAGTTCCTTTTCAGTTGCAAACTACACTCCATACATATATATGGGGAGGTACTAGCTCCAACTCGGTTTTACAGTGAAACTGCAGGAACTTCAAACCGGCACTAGGAAACACACTGAGAAACTAGAGTAAAAGTTTCCCCTGCAAACCGTTCCCTTTGTGCTAGATGAACGAACGTCTCTCCACATGCTCAGTTCTGAGAGATAAGTGTGTGTGAAAGCCGTCCTTCAACTAGATTGTTGGGAACACAAAGTTCCTTTTCAGTTGCAAACTACACGCCATACATATATATGGGGTGGTACTAGCTCCAACTCGGTTTTACAGTGGAAACTGCAGGAACTTCAAACCGGCACTAGGAAACACACTGAGAAACTATAGTAAAAGATTCCCCTGCAAACCGTTCCCTTTGTGCTAGATGAACGAACGTCTCTCCACATGCTCAGTTCTGAGAGATAAGTGTGTGTGAAAGCCGTCCTTCAACTAGATTGTTGGGAACACAAAGTTCCTTTTCAGTTGCAAACTACACGCCATACATATATATGGGGAGGTACTAGCTCCAACTCGGTTTTACAGTGAAAACTGCAGGAACTTCAAACCGGCACTAGGAAACACACTGAGAAACTAGAGTAAAAGTTTCCCCTGCAAACCGTTCCCTTTGTGCTAGATGAACGAACGTCTCTCCACATGCTCAGTTCTGAGAGATAAGTGTGTGTGAAAGCCGTCCTTCAACTAGATTGTTGGGAACACAAAGTTCCTTTTCAGTTGCAAACTACACTCCATACATATATATGGGGAGGTACTAGCTCCAACTCGGTTTTACAGTGAAAACTGCAGGAACTTCAAACCGGCACTAGGAAACACACTGAGATTCTAGAGGAAAAGTTTCCCCTGCAAGCCGTTCCCTTTGTGCTAGATGAACGAACGTCTCTCCACATGCTCAGTTCTGAGAGATAAGTGTGTGTGAAAGCCGTCCTTCAACTAGATTGTTGGGAACACAAAGTTCCTTTTCAGTTGCAAACTACACGCCATACATATATATGGGGAGGTACAAGCTCCAACTCGGTTTTACAGTGAAAACTGCAGGAACTTCTAAACCGGCACTAGGAAGCACACTGAGAAACTAGAGTAAAAGTTTCCCCTGCAACCCGTTCCCTTTGTGCTAGATGAACGAACGTCTCTCCACATGCTCAGTTCTGAGAGATAAGTGTGTGTGAAAGCCGCCCTTCAACTAGATTGTTGGGAACACAAAGTTTATTTTCAGTTGCAAACTACACTCCATACATATATATGGGGAGGTACTAGCTCCAACTCGGTTTTACAGTGAAAACTGCAGGAACTTCAAACCGGCACTAGGAAACACACTGAGAAACTAGAGTAAAAGTTTCCCCTGCAAACCGTTCCCTTTGTGCTAGATGAACGAACGTCTCTCCACATGCTCATTTCTGAGAGATAAGTGTGTGTGAAAGCCGTCCTTCAACTAGATTGTTGGGAACACAAAGTTCCTTTTCAGTTGCAAACTACACTCCATACATATATATGGGGAGGTACTCGCTCCAACTCGGTTTTACAGTGAAAACTGCAGGAATTTCAAACCGGCACTAGGAAACACACTGAGATTCTAGAGGAAAAGTTTCCCCTGCAAACCGTTCCCTTTTTGCTAGATGAACGAACGTCTCTCCACATGCTCAGTTCTGAGAGATAAGTGTGTGTGAAAGCCGTCCTTCAACTAGATTGTTGGGAACACAAAGTTCCTTTTCAGTTGCAAACTACACGCCATACATATATATGGGGAGGTACAAGCTCCAACTCGGTTTTACAGTGAAAACTGCAGGAACTTCAAACCGGCACTAGGAAGCACACTGAGAAACTAGAGTAAAAGTTTCCCCTGCAACCCGTTCCCTTTGTGCTAGATGAACGAACGTCTCTCCACATGCTCAGTTCTGAGAGATAAGTGTGTGTGAAAGCCGTCCTTCAACTAGATTGTTGGGAACACAAAGTTTATTTTCATTTGCAAACTACACTCCATACATATATATGGGGAGGTACTAGCTCCAACTCGGTTTTACAGTGAAAACTGCAGGAAATTCAAACCGGCACTAGGAAACACACTGAGAAACTAGAGTAAAAGTTTCCCCTGCAACCCGTTCCCTTTGTGCTAGATGAACGAACGTCTCTCCACATGCTCAGTTCTGAGAGATAAGTGTGTGTGAAAGCCGTCCTTCAACTAGATTGTTGGGAACACAAAGTGCCTTTTCAGTTGCAAACTACACGCCTTACATATATATGGGGTGGTACTAGCTCCAACTCGGTTTTACAGTGGAAACTGCAGGAACTTCAAACCGGCACTAGGAAACACACTGAGAAACTATAGTAAAAGTTTCCCCTGCAAACCGTTCCCTTTGTGCTAGATGAACGAACGTCTCTCCACATGCTCAGTTCTGAGAGATAAGTGTGTGTGAAAGCCGTCCTTCAACTAGATTGTTGGGAACACAAAGTTCCTTTTCAGTTGCAAACTACACGCCATACATATATATGGGGAGGTACTAGCTCCAACTCGGTTTTACAGTGAAAACTGCAGGAACTTCAAACCGGCACTAGGAAACACACTGAGAAACTAGAGTAAAAGTTTCCCCTGCAAACCGTTCCCTTTGTGCTAGATGAACGAACGTCTCTCCACATGCTCAGTTCTGAGAGATAAGTGTGTGTGAAAGCCGTCCTTCAACTAGATTGTTGGGAACACAAAGTTCCTTTTCAGGTGCAAACTACACTCCATACATATGTATGGGGAGGTACTAGCTCCAACTCGGTTTTACAGTGAAAACTGCAGGAACTTCAAACCGGCACTAGGAAACACACTGAGATTCTAGAGGAAAAGTTTCCCCTGCAAGCCGTTCCCTTTGTGCTAGATGAACGAACGTCTCTCCACATGCTCATTTCTGAGAGATAAGTGTGTGTGAAAGCCGTCCTTCAACTAGATTGTTGGGAACACAAAGTTCCTTTTCAGTTGCAAACTACACGCCATACATATATATGGGGAGGTACAAGCTCCAACTCGGTTTTACAGTGAAAACTGCAGGAACTTCAAACCGGCACTAGGAAGCACACTGAGAAACTAGAGTAAAAGTTTCCCCTGCAACCCGTTCCCTTTGTGCTACATGAACGAACGTCTCTCCACATGCTCAGTTCTGAGAGATAAGTGTGTGTGAAAGCCGTCCTTCAACTACATTGTTGGGAACACAAAGTTCCTTTTCAGTTGAAAACTACACTCCATACATATATATGGGGAGGTACTAGCTCCAACTCGGTTTTACAGTGAAAACTGCAGGAACTTCAAACCGGCACTAGGAAACACACTGAGAAACTAGAGTAAAAGTTTCCCCTGCAACCCGTTCCCTTTGTGCTACATGAACGAACGTCTCTCCACATGCTCAGTTCTGAGAGATAAGTGTGTGTGAAAGCCGTCCTTCAACTACATTGTTGGGAACACAAAGTTCCTTTTCAGTTGCAAACTACACTCCATACATATATATGGGGAGGTACTAGCTCCAACTCGGTTTTACAGTGAAAACTGCAGGAACTTCAAACCGGCACTAGGAAACACACTGAGAAACTAGAGTAAAAGTTTCCCCTGCAACCCGTTCCCTTTGTGCTACATGAACGAACGTCTCTCCACATGCTCAGTTCTGAGAGATAAGTGTGTGTGAAAGCCGTCCTTCAACTAGATTGTTGGGAACACAAAGTTCCTTTTCATTTGCAAACTACACGCCATACATATATATGGGGAGGTACTAGCTCCAACTCGGTTTTACAGTGAAAACTGCAGGAACTTCAAACCGGCACTAGGAAACACACTGAGAAACTAGAGTAAAAGTTTCCCCTGCAAACCGTTCCCTTTGTGCTAGATGAACGAACGTCTCTCCACATGCTCAGTTCTGAGAGATAAGTGTGTGTGAAAGCCGTCCTTCAACTATATTGTTGGGAACACAAAGTTCCTTTTCAGTTGCAAACTACACTCCATACATATATATGGGGAGGTACTAGCTCCAACTCGGTTTTACAGTGAAAACTGCAGGAACTTCAAACCGGCACTAGGAAACACACTGAGATTCTAGAGGAAAAGTTTCCCCTGCAAGCCGTTCCCTTTGTGCTAGATGAACGAACGTCTCTCCACATGCTCAGTTCTGAGAGATAAGTGTGTGTGAAAGCCGTCCTTCAACTAGATTGTTGGGAACACAAAGTTCCTTTTCAGTTGCAAACTACACGCCATACATATATATGGGGAGGTACAAGCTCCAACTCGGTTTTACAGTGAAAACTGCAGGAACTTCAAACCGGCACTAGGAAGCACACTGAGAAACTAGAGTAAAAGTTTCCCCTGCAACCCGTTCCCTTTGTGCTACATGAACGAACGTCTCTCCACATGCTCAGTTCTGAGAGATAAGTGTGTGTGAAAGCCGTCCTTCAACTACATTGTTGGGAACACAAAGTTCCTTTTCAGTTGAAAACTACACTCCATACATATATATGGGGAGGTACTAGCTCCAACTCGGTTTTACAGTGAAAACTGCAGGAACTTCAAACCGGCACTAGGAAACACACTGAGAAACTAGAGTAAAAGTTTCCCCTGCAACCCGTTCCCTTTGTGCTACATGAACGAACGTCTCTCCACATGCTCAGTTCTGAGAGATAAGTGTGTGTGAAAGCCGTCCTTCAACTACATTGTTGGGAACACAAAGTTCCTTTTCAGTTGCAAACTACACTCCATACATATATATGGGGAGGTACTAGCTCCAACTCGGTTTTACAGTGAAAACTGCAGGAACTTCAAACCGGCACTAGGAAACACACTGAGAAACTAGAGTAAAAGTTTCCCCTGCAACCCGTTCCCTTTGTGCTACATGAACGAACGTCTCTCCACATGCTCAGTTCTGAGAGATAAGTGTGTGTGAAAGCCGTCCTTCAACTAGATTGTTGGGAACACAAAGTTCCTTTTCAGTTGCAAACTACACACCATACTTATATATGGGGAGGTACTAGCTCCAACTCGGTTTTACAGTGAAAACTGCAGGAACTTCAAACCGGCACTAGGAAACACACTGAGAAACTAGAGTAAAAGTTTCCCCTGCAACCCGTTCCATTTGTGCTAGATGAACGAACGTCTCTCCACATGCTAAGTTCTGAGAGATAAGTGTGTGTGAAAGCCGTCCTTCAACTAGATTGTTGGGAACACAAAGTTCCTTTTCAGTTGCAAACTACACTCCATACATATATATATGGAGGTACTAGCTCCAACTAGGTTTTACAGTGAAAACTGCAGGAACTTCAAACTGGCACTAGGAAACACACTGAGAAACTAGAGTAAAAGTTTCCCCTGCAACCCGTTCCCTTTGTGCTAGATGAACGAACGTCTCTCCACATGCTCAGTTCTGAGAGATAAGTGTGTGTGAAAGCCGTCCTTCAACTAGATTGTTGGGAACACAAATTTCCTTTTCAGTTGCAAACTACAATCCATACATATATATGGGGAGGTACTAGCTCCAACTCGGTTTTACAGTGAAAACTGCAGGAACTTCAAACCGGCACTAGGAAACACACTGAGGAACTAGAGTAAAAATTTCCCCTGCAACCCGTTCCCTTTGTGCTAGATGAACGAACGTCTCTCCACATGCTCAGTTCTGAGAGATAAGTGTGTGTGAAAGCCGTCCTTCAACTAGATTGTTGGGAACACAAAGTTCCTTTTCAGTTGCAAACTACACTCCATACATATATATGGGGAGGTACTAGCTCCAACTCGGTTTTACAGTGAAACTGCAGGAACTTCAAACCGGCACTAGGAAACACACTGAGAAACTAGAGTAAAAGTTTCCCCTGCAAACCGTTCCCTTTGTGCTAGATGAACGAACGTCTCTCCACATGCTCAGTTCTGAGAGATAAGTGTGTGTGAAAGCCGTCCTTCAACTAGATTGTTGGGAACACAAAGTTCCTTTTCAGTTGCAAACTACACGCCATACATATATATGGGGTGGTACTAGCTCCAACTCGGTTTTACAGTGGAAACTGCAGGAACTTCAAACCGGCACTAGGAAACACACTGAGAAACTATAGTAAAAGTTTCCCCTGCAAACCGTTCCCTTTGTGCTAGATGAACGAACGTCTCTCCACATGCTCAGTTCTGAGAGATAAGTGTGTGTGAAAGCCGTCCTTCAACTAGATTGTTGGGAACACAAAGTTCCTTTTCAGTTGCAAACTACACGCCATACATATATATGGGGAGGTACTAGCTCCAACTCGGTTTTACAGTGAAAACTGCAGGAACTTCAAACCGGCACTAGGAAACACACTGAGAAACTAGAGTAAAAGTTTCCCCTGCAACCCGTTCCCTTTGTGCTAGATGAACGAACGTCTCTCCACATGCTCAGTTCTGAGAGATAAGTGTGTGTGAAAGCCGTCCTTCAACTAGATTGTTGGGAACACAAAGTTCCTTTTCAGTTGCAAACTACACTCCATACATATATATGGGGAGGTACTAGCTCCAACTCGGTTTTACAGTGAAAACTGCAGGAACTTCAAACCGGCACTAGGAAACACACTGAGATTCTAGAGGAAAAGTTTCCCCTGCAAGCCGTTCCCTTTGTGCTAGATGAACGAACGTCTCTCCACATGCTCAGTTCTGAGAGATAAGTGTGTGTGAAAGCCGTCCTTCAACTAGATTGTTGGGAACACAAAGTTCCTTTTCAGTTGCAAACTACACGCCATACATATATATGGGGAGGTACAAGCTCCAACTCGGTTTTACAGTGAAAACTGCAGGAACTTCAAACCGGCACTAGGAAACACACTGAGATTCTAGAGGAAAAGTTTCCCCTGCAAGCCTTTCCATTTGTGCTAGATGTACGAACGTCTCTCCACATGCTCAGTTCTGAGAGATAAGTGTGTGTGAAAGCCGTCCTTCAACTAGATTGTTGGGAACACAAAGTTCCTTTTCAGTTGCAAACTACACTCCATACATATATATGGGGAGGTACTAGCTCCAACTCGGTTTTACAGTGAAAACTGCAGGAACTTCAAACCGGCACTAGGAAACACACTGAGAAACTAGAGTAAAAGTTTCCCCTGCAACCCGTTCCCTTTGTGCTAGATGAACGAACGTCTCTCCACATGCTCAGTTCTGAGAGATAAGTGTGTGTGAAAGCCGTCCTTCAACTAGATTGTTGGGAACACAAAGTTCCTTTTCAGTTGCAAATTACACTCCATACATATATATGGGGAGGTACTAGCTCCAACTCGGTTTTACAGTGAAAACTGCAGGAACTTCAAACCGGCACTAGGAAACACACTGAGAAACTAGAGTAAAAGTTTCCCCTGCAACCCGTTCCCTTTGTGCTAGATGAACGAACGTCTCTGCAAATGCTCAGTTCTGAGAGATAAGTGTGTGTGAAAGCCGTCCTTCAACTAGATTGTTGGGAACACAAAGTTCCTTTTCAGTTGCAAACTACACTCCATACATATATATGGGGAGGTACTAGCTCCAACTCGGTTTTACAGTGAAAACTGCAGGAACTTCAAACCGGCACTAGGAAACACACTGAGAAACTAGAGTAAAAGTTTCCCCTGCAACCCGTTCCCTTTGTGCTACATGAACGAACGTCTCACCACATGCTCAGTTCTGAGAGATAAGTGTGTGTGAAAGCCGTCCTTCAACTAGATTGTTGGGAACACAAAGTTCCTTTTCAGTTGCAAACTACACTCCATACATATATATGGGGAGGTACTAGCTCCAACTCGGTTTTACAGTGAAAACTGCAGGAACTTCAAAACGGCACTAGGAAAAACACTGAGATACTAGAGTAAAATTTCCCCTGCAACCCGTTCCCTTTGTGCTAGATGAACGAACGTCTCTCCACATGCTCAGTTCTGAGAGATAAGTGTGTGTGAAAGCCGTCCTTCAACTAGATTGTTGGGAACACAAAGTTCCTTTTCAGTTGCAAACTACACTCCATACATATATATGGGGAGGTACTAGCTCCAACTCGGTTTTACAGTGAAAACTGCAGGAACTTCAAACCGGCACTAGGAAACACACTGAGAAACTAGAGTAATAGTTTCCCCTGCAACCCGTTCCCTTTGTGCTAGATGAACGAACGTCTCTCCACATGCTCATTTCTGAGAAATAAGTGTGTGTGAAAGCCGTCCTTCAACTAGATTGTTGGGAACACAAAGTTCCTTTTCAGTAGCAAACTACACTCCATACATATATATGGGGAGGTACTAGCTCCAACTCGGTTTTACAGTGAAAACTGCAGGAACTTCAAACCGGCACTAGGAAACACACTGAGAAACTAGAGTAAAAGTTTCCCCTGCAACCCGTTCCCTTTGTGCTAGATGAACGAACGTCTCTCCACATGCTCAGTTCTGAGAGATAAGTGTGTGTGAAAGCCGTCCTTCAACTAGATTGTTGGGAACACAAAGTTCCTTTTCAGTTGCAAACTACACGCCATACATATATATGGGGAGGTACTAGCTCCAACACGGTTTTACAGTGAAAACTGCAGGAAATTCAAACCGGCACTAGGAAACACACTGAGAAACTAGAGTAAAAGTTTCCCCTGCAACCCGTTCCCTTTGTGCTAGATGAATGAACGTCTCTCCACATGCTCAGTTCTGAGAGATAAGTGTGTGTGAAAGCCGTCCTTCAACTAGTTTGTTGGGAACACAAAGTTCCTTTTCAGTTGCAAACTACACTCCATACATATATATGGGGAGGTACTAGCTCCAACTCGGTTTTACAGTGAAAACTGCAGGAACTTCAAACCGGCACTAGGAAGCACACTGAGAAACTAGAGTAAAAGTTTCCCCTGCAACCCGTTCCCTGTGTGCTAGATGAACGAACGTCCCTCCACATGCTCAGTTCTGAGAGATAAGTGTGTGTGAAAGCCGTCCTTCAACTAGATTGTTGGGAACACAAAGTTCCTTTTCAGTTGCAAACTACACGCCATACATATATATGGGGAGGTACAAGCTCCAACTCGGTTTTACAGTGAAAACTGCAGGAACTTCAAACCGGCACTAGAAAGCACACTGAGAAACTAGAGTAAAAGTTTCCCCTGCAACCCGTTCCCTTTGTGCTAGATGAACGAACGTCTCTCCACATGCTCAGTTCTGAGAGATAAGTGTGTGTGAAAGCCGTCCTTCAACTAGATTGTTGGGAACACAAAGTTTATTTTCATTTGCAAACTACACTCCATACATATATATGGGGAGGTACTAGCTCCAACTCGGTTTTACAGTGAAAACTGCAGGAACTTCAAACCGGCACTAGGAAACACACTGAGAAACTAGAGTAAAAGTTTCCCCTGCAACCCGTTCCCTTTGTGCTAGATGAACGAACATCTCTCCACATGCTCAGTTCTGAGAGATAAGTGTGTGTGAAAGCCGTCCTTCAACTAGATTGTTGGGAACACAAAGTTCCTTTTCAGTTGCAAACTACACGCCATACATATATATGGGGTGGTACTAGCTCCAACTCGGTTTTACAGTGGAAACTGCAGGAACTTCAAACCGGCACTAGGAAACACACTGAGAAACTATAGTAAAAGTTTCCCCTGCAAACCGTTCCCTTTGTGCTAGATGAACGAACGTCTCTCCACATGCTCAGTTCTGAGAGATAAGTGTGTGTGAATGCCGTCCTTCAACTAGATTGTTGGGAACACAAAGTTCCTTTTCAGTTGCAAACTACACGCCATACATATATATGGGGAGGTACTAGCTCCAACTCGGTTTTACAGTGAAAACTGCAGGAACTTCAAACCGGCACTAGGAAACACACTGAGAAACTAGAGTAAAAGTTTCCCCTGCAACCCGTTCCCTTTGTGCTAGATGAACGAACGTCTCTCCACATGCTAAGTTCTGAGAGATAAGTGTGTGTGAAAGCCGTCCTTCAACTAGATTGTTGGGAACACAAAGTTCCTTTTCAGTTGCAAACTACACTCCATACATATATATATCGAGGTACTAGCTCCAACTAGGTTTTACAGTGAAAACTGCAGGAACTTCAAACTGGCACTAGGAAACACACTGAGAAACTAGAGTAAAAGTTTCCCCTGCAACCCGTTCCCTTTGTGCTAGATGAACGAACGTCTCTCCACATGCTCAGTTCTGAGAGATAAGTGTGTGTGAAAGCCGTCCTTCAACTAGATTGTTGGGAACACAAATTTCCTTTTCAGTTGCAAACTACAATCCATACATATATATGGGGAGGTACTAGCTCCAACTCGGTTTTACAGTGAAAACTGCAGGAACTTCAAACCGGCACTAGGAAACACACTGAGAAACTAGAGTAAAAATTTCCCCTGCAACCCGTTCCCTTTGTGCTAGATGAACGAACGTCTCTCCACATGCTCAGTTCTGAGAGATAAGTGTGTGTGAAAGCCGTCCTTCAACTAGATTGTTGGGAACACAAAGTTCCTTTTCAGTTGCAAACTACACTCCATACATATATATGGGGAGGTACTAGCTCCAACTCGGTTTTACAGTGAAACTGCAGGAACTTCAAACCGGCACTAGGAAACACACTGAGAAACTAGAGTAAAAGTTTCCCCTGCAACCCGTTCCCTTTGTGCTACATGAACGAACGTCTCTCCACATGCTCAGTTCTGAGAGATAACTGTGTGTGAAAGCCGTCCTTCAACTACATTGTTGGGAACACAAAGTTCCTTTTCAGTTGCAAACTACACTCCATACATATATATGGGGAGGTACTAGCTCCAACTCGGTTTTACAGTGAAAACTGCAGGAACTTCAAACCGGCACTAGGAAACACACTGAGAAACTAGAGTAAAAGTTTCCCCTGCAACCCGTTCCCTTTGTGCTACATGAACGAACGTCTCTCCACATGCTCAGTTCTGAGAGATAAGTGTGTGTGAAAGCCGTCCTTCAACTAGATTGTTGGGAACACAAAGTTCCTTTTCAGTTGCAAACTACACACCATACATATATATGGGGAGGTACTAGCTCCAACTCGGTTTTACAGTGAAAACTGCAGGAACTTCAAACCGGCACTAGGAAACACACTGAGAAACTAGAGTAAAAGTTTCCCCTGCAACCCGTTCCCTTTGTGCTAGATGAACGAACGTCTCTCCACATGCTAAGTTCTGAGAGATAAGTGTGTGTGAAAGCCGTCCTTCAACTAGATTGTTGGGAACACAAAGTTCCTTTTCAGTTGCAAACTACACTCCATACATATATATATCGAGGTACTAGCTCCAACTAGGTTTTACAGTGAAAACTGCAGGAACTTCAAACTGGCACTAGGAAACACACTGAGAAACTAGAGTAAAAGTTTCCCCTGCAACCCGTTCCCTTTGTGCTAGATGAACGAACGTCTCTCCACATGCTCAGTTCTGAGAGATAAGTGTGTGTGAAAGCCGTCCTTCAACTAGATTGTTGGGAACACAAATTTCCTTTTCAGTTGCAAACTACAATCCATACATATATATGGGGAGGTACTAGCTCCAACTCGGTTTTACAGTGAAAACTGCAGGAACTTCAAACCGGCACTAGGAAACACACTGAGAAACTAGAGTAAAAATTTCCCCTGCAACCCGTTCCCTTTGTGCTAGATGAACGAACGTCTCTCCACATGCTCAGTTCTGAGAGATAAGTGTGTGTGAAAGCCGTCCTTCAACTACATTGTTGGGAACACAAAGTTCCTTTTCAGTTGCAAACTACACTCCATACATATATATGGGGAGGTACTAGCTCCAACTCGGTTTTACAGTGAAACTGCAGGAACTTCAAACCGGCACTAGGAAACACACTGAGAAACTAGAGTAAAAGTTTCCCCTGCAAACCGTTCCCTTTGTGCTAGATGAACGAACGTCTCTCCACATGCTCAGTTCTGAGAGATAAGTGTGTGTGAAAGCCGTCCTTCAACTAGATTGTTGGGAACACAAAGTTCCTTTTCAGTTGCAAACTACACGCCATACATATATATGGGGTGGTACTAGCTCCAACTCGGTTTTACAGTGGAAACTGCAGGAACTTCAAACCGGCACTAGGAAACACACTGAGAAACTATAGTAAAAGTTTCCCCTGCAAACCGTTCCCTTTGTGCTAGATGAACGAACGTCTCTCCACATGCTCAGTTCTGAGAGATAAGTGTGTGTGAAAGCCGTCCTTCAACTAGATTGTTGGGAACACAAAGTTCCTTTTCAGTTGCAAACTACACTCCATACATATATATGGGGAGGTACTAGCTCCAACTCGGTTTTACAGTGTAAACTGCAGGAACTTCAAACCGGCACTAGGAAACACACTGAGAAACTAGAGTAAAAGTTTCCCCTGCAAACCGTTCCCTTTGTGCTAGATGAACGAACGTCTCTCCACATGCTCAGTTCTGAGAGATAAGTGTGTGTGAAAGCCGTCCTTCAACTAGATTGTTGGGAACACAAAGTTCCTTTTCAGTTGCAAACTACACTCCATACATATATATGGGGAGGTACTAGCTCCAACTCGGTTTTACAGTGAAAACTGCAGGAACTTCAAACCGGCACTAGGAAACACACTGAGATTCTAGAGGAAAAGTT
This sequence comes from Camelus dromedarius, assembly GCF_036321535.1. Taxonomy (NCBI): domain Eukaryota; kingdom Metazoa; phylum Chordata; class Mammalia; order Artiodactyla; family Camelidae; genus Camelus; species Camelus dromedarius. The sequence goes on from NC_087443.1 coordinate 14,049,797, forward strand.
TCCCCTGCAAGCCGTTCCCTTTGTGCTAGATGAACGAACGTCTCTCCACATGCTCAGTTCTGAGAGATAAGTGTGTGTGAAAGCCGTCCTTCAACTAGATTGTTGGGAACACAAAGTTCCTTTTCAGTTGCAAACTACACGCCATACATATATATGGGGAGGTACAAGCTCCAACTCGGTTTTACAGTGAAAACTGCAGGAACTTCAAACCGGCACTAGGAAGCACACTGAGAAACTAGAGTAAAAGTTTCCCCTGCAACCCGTTCCCTTTGTGCTAGATGAACGAACGTCTCTCCACATGCTCAGTTCTGAGAGATAAGTGTGTGTGAAAGCCGTCCTTCAACTAGATTGTTGGGAACACAAAGTTTATTTTCAGTTGCAAACTACACTCCATACATATATATGGGGAGGTACTAGCTCCAACTCGGTTTTACTGTGAAAACTGCAGGAACTTCAAACCGGCACTAGGAAACACACTGAGAAACTAGAGTAAAAGTTTCCCCTGCAAACCGTTCCCTTTGTGCTAGATGAACGAACGTCTCTCCACATGCTCATTTCTGAGAGATAAGTGTGTGTGAAAGCCGTCCTTCAACTAGATTGTTGGGAACACAAAGTTCCTTTTCAGTTGCAAACTACACTCCATACATATATATGGGGAGGTACTCGCTCCAACTCGGTTTTACAGTGAAAACTGCAGGAACTTCAAACCGGCACTAGGAAACACACTGAGATTCTAGAGGAAAAGTTTCCCCTGCAAGCCGTTCCATTTGTGCTAGATGAACGAACGTCTCTCCACATGCTCAGTTCTGAGAGATGTGTGTGTGTGAAAGCCGTCCTTCAACTAGATTGTTGGGAACACAAAGTTCCTTTTCAGTTGCAAACTACACGCCATACATATATATGGGTAGGTACAAGCTCCAACTCGGTTTTACAGTGAAAACTGCAGGAACTTAAAACCTGCACTAGGAAGCACACTGAGAAACTAGAGTAAAAGTTTCCCCTGCAACCCGTTCCCTTTGTGCTAGATGAACGAACGTCTCTCCACATGCTCAGTTCTGAGAGATAAGTGTGTGTGAAAGCCGACCTTCAACTAGATTGTTGGGAACACAAAGTTTATTTTCAGTTGCAAACTACACTCCATACATATATATGGGGAGGTACTAGCTCCAACTCGGTTTTACAGTGAAAACTGCAGGAACTTCAAACCGGCACTAGGAAACACACTGAGAAACTAGAGTAAAAGTTTCCCCTGCAACCCGTTCCCTTTGTGCTAGATGAACGAACGTCTCTCCACATGCTCAGTTCTGAGAGATAAGTGTGTGTGAAAGCCGTCCTTCAACTAGATTGTTGGGAACACAAAGTTCCTTTTCAGTTGCAAACTACACTCCATACATATATATGGGGAGGTACTAGCTCCAACTCGGTTTTACAGTGAAAACTGCAGGAACTTCAAACCGGCACTAGGAAACACACTGAGAAACTAGAGTAAAAGTTTCCCCTGCAACCCGTTCCCTTTGTGCTAGATGAACGAACGTCTCACCACATGCTCAGTTCTGAGAGATAAGTGTGTGTGAAAGCCGTCCTTCAACTAGATTGTTGGGAACACAAAGTTCCTTTTCAGTTGCAAACTACACTCCATACATATATATGGGGAGGTACTAGCTCCAACTCGGTTTTACAGTGAAAACTGCAGGAACTTCAAACCGGCACTAGGAAAAACACTGAGAAACTAGAGTAAAATTTCCCCTGCAACCCGCTCCCTTTGTGCTAGATGAACGAACGTCTCTCCACATGCTCAGTTCTGAGAGATAAGTGTGTGTGAAAGCCGTCCTTCAACTAGATTGTTGGGAACACAAAGTTCCTTTTCAGTTGCAAACTACACTCCATACATATATATGGGGAGGTACTAGCTCCAACTCGGTTTTACAGTGAAAACTGCAGGAACTTCAAACCGGCACTAGGAAACACACTGAGAATCTAGAGTAATAGTTTCCCCTGCAACCCGTTCCCTTTGTGCTAGATGAACGAACGTCTCTCCACATGCTCATTTCTGAGAAATAAGTGTGTGTGAAAGCCGTCCTTCAACTAGATTGTTGGGAACACAAAGTTCCTTTTCAGTTGCAAACTACACTCCATACATATATATGGGGAGGTACTAGCTCCAACTCGGTTTTACAGTGAAAACTGCAGGAACTTCAAACCGGCACTAGGAAACACACTGAGAAACTAGAGTAAAAGTTTCCCCTGCAACCCGTTCCCTTTGTGCTAGATGAACGAACGTCTCTCCACATGCTCAGTTCTGAGAGATAAGTGTGTGTGAAAGCCGTCCTTCAACTAGATTGTTGGGAACACAAAGTTCCTTTTCAGTTGCAAACTACACGCCATACATATATATGGGGAGGTAATAGCTCCAACACGGTTTTACAGTGAAAACTGCAGGAAATTCAAACCGGCACTAGGAAACACACTGAGAAACTAGAGTAAAAGTTTCCCCTGCAACCCGTTCCCTTTGTGCTAGATGAATGAACGTCTCTCCACATGCTCAGTTCTCAGAGATAAGTGTGTGTGAAAGCCGTCCTTCAACTAGTTTGTTGGGAACACAAAGTTCCTTTTCAGTTGCAAACTACACTCCATACATATATATGGGGAGGTACTAGCTCCAACTCGGTTTTACAGTGAAAACTGCAGGAACTTCAAACCGGCACTAGGAAGCACACTGAGAAACTAGAGTAAAAGTTTCCCCTGCAACCCGTTCCCATTGTGCTAGATGAACGAACGTCTCTCCACATGCTCAGTTCTGAGAGATAAGTGTGTGTGAAAGCCGTCCTTCAACTAGATTGTTGGGAACACAAAGTTTGTTTTCAGTTGCAAACTACACTCCATACATATATATGGGGAGGTACTAGCTCCAACTCGGTTTTACAGTGAAAACTGCAGGAACTTCAAACCGGCACTAGGAAACACACTGAGAAACTAGAGTAAAAGTTTCCCCTGCAACCCGTTACCTTTGTGCTAGATGAACGAACGTCTCTCCACATGCTCAGTTCTGAGAGATAAGTGTGTGTGAAAGCCGTCCTTCAACTAGATTGTTGGGAACACAAAGTTCCTTTTCAGTTGCAAACTACACTCCATACATATATATGGGGAGGTACTAGCTCCAACTCGGTTTTACAGTGAAAACTGCAGGAACTTCAAACCGGCACTAGGAAACACACTGAGAAACTAGAGTAAAAGTTTCCCCTGCAAACCGTTCCCTTTGTGCTAGATGAACGAACGTCTCTCCACATGCTCATTTCTGAGAGATAAGTGTGTGTGAAAGCCGTCCTTCAACTAGATTGTTGGGAACACAAAGTTCCTTTTCAGTAGCAAACTACACTCCATACATATATATGGGGAGGTACTTGCTCCAACTCGGTTTTACAGTGAAAACTGCAGGAACTTCAAACCGGCACTAGGAAACACACTGAGAAACTAGAGTAAAAGTTTCCCCTGCAACCCGTTCCCTTTGTGCTAGATGAACGAACGTCTCTCCACATGCTCAGTTCTGAGAGATAAGTGTGTGTGAAAGCCGTCCTTCAACTAGATTGTTGGGAACACAAAGTTCCTTTTCAGTTGCAAACTACACGCCATACATATATATGGGGAGGTACTAGCTCCAACTCGGTTTTACAGTGAAAACTGCAGGAACTTCAAACCGGCACTAGGAAACACACTGAGAAACTAGAGTAAAAGTTTCCCCTGCAAAACATTCCCTTTGTGCTAGATGAACGAACGTCTCTCCACATGCTCAGTTCTGAGAGATAAGTGTGTGTGAAAGCCGTCCTTCAACTAGTTTGTTGGGAACACAAAGTTCCTTTTCAGTTGCAAACTACACTCCATACATATATATGGGGAGGTATTAGCTCCAACTCGGTTTTACAGTGAAAACTGCAGGAACTTCAAACCGGCACTAGGAAACACACTGAGAAACTAGAGTAAAAGTTTCCCCTGCAACCCGTTCCCTTTGTGCTAGATGAACGAACGTCTCTCCACATGCTCAGTTCTGAGAGATAAGTGTGTGTGAAAGCCGTCCTTCAACTAGATTGTTGGGAACACAAAGTTCCTTTTCAGTTGCAAACTACACTCCATACATATATATGGGGAGGTACTAGCTCCAACTCAGTTTTACAGTGAAAACTGCAGGAACTTCAAACCGGCACTAGGAAACACACTGAGAAACTAGAGTAAAAGTTTCCCCTGCAACCCGTTCCCTTTGTGCTAGATGAACGAACGTCTCTCCACATGCTCAGTTCTGAGAGATAAGTGTGTGTGGAAGCCGTCCTTCAACTAGATTGTTGGGAACACAAAGTTCCTTTTCAGTTGCAAACTACACGCCATACATATATATGGGGAGGTACTAGCTCCAACTCGGTTTTACAGTGAAAACTGCAGGAACTTCAAACCGGCACTAGGAAACACACTGAGAAACTAGAGTAAAAGTTTCCCCTGCAACCCGTTCCCTTTGTGCTAGATGAACGAACGTCTCTCCACATGCTCAGTTCTGAGAGATAAGTGTGTGTGAAAGCCGTCCTTCAACTAGATTGTTGGGAACACAAAGTTCCTTTTCAGTTGCAAACTACACTCCATACATATATATGGGGAGGTACTAGCTCCAACTCAGTTTTACAGTGAAAACTGCAGGAACTTCAAACCGGCACTAGGAAACACACTGAGAAACTAGAGTAAAAGTTTCCCCTGCAACCCGTTCCCTTTGTGCTAGATGAACGAACGTCTCTCCACATGCTCAGTTCTGAGAGATAAGTGTGTGTGAAAGCCGTCCTCCAACTAGATTGTTGGGAACACAAAGTTCCTTTTCAGTTGCAAACTACACTCCATACATATATATGGGGAGGTACTAGCTCCAACTCGGTTTTACAGTGAAAACTGCAGGAACTTCAAACCGGCACTAGGAAACACACTGAGAAACTAGAGTAAAAGTTTCCCCTGCAACCCGTTCCTTTTGTGCTAGATGAACGAACGTCACTCCACATGCTCAGTTCTGAGAGATAAGTGTGTGTGAAAGCCGTCCTTCAACTAGATTGTTGGGAACACAAAGTTCCTTTTCAGTTGCAAACTACACTCCATACATATATATGGGGAGGTACTAGCTCCAACTCGGTTTTACAGTGAAAACTGCAGGAACATCAAACCGGCACTAGGAAACACACTGAGAAACTAGAGTAAAAGTTTCCCCTGCAACCCGTTCCCTTTGTGCTAGATGAACGAACGTCTCTCCAAATGCTCAGTTCTGAGAGATAAGTGTGTGTGAAAGCCGTCCTTCAACTAGATTGTTGGGAACACAAAGTTCCTTTTCAGTTGCAAACTACACTCCATACATAAATATGGGGAGGTACTAGCTCCAACTCGGTTTTACAGTGAAAACTGCAGGAAATTCAAACCGGCACTAGGAAACACACTGAGAAACTAGAGTAACAGTTTCCCCTGCAACCCGTTCCCTTTGTGCTAGATGAACGAACGTCTCTCCACATGCTCAGTTCTGAGAGATAAGTGTGTGTGAAAGCCGTCCTTCAACTAGATTGTTTTGAACACAAAGTTCCTTTTCAGTTGCAAACTACACTCCATACATATATATGGGGAGGTACTAGCTCCAACTCGGTTTTACAGTGAAAACTGCAGGAACTTCAAACCGGCACTAGGAAACACACTGAGAAACTAGAGTAAAAGTTTCCCCTGCAACCCGTTCCCTTTGTGCTAGATGAACGAACGTCTCTCCACATGCTCAGTTCTGAGAGATAAGTGTGTGTGAAAGCCGTCCTTCAACTAGATTGTTGGGAACACAAAGTTCCTTTTCAGTTGCAAACTACACTCCATACATATATATGGGGAGGTACTAGCTCCAACTCGGTTTTACAGTGAAAACTGCAGGAACTTCAAACCGGAACTAGGAAACACACTGAGAAACTAGAGTAAAAGTTTCCCCTGCAACCCGTTCCCTTTGTGCTAGATGAACGAACGTCTCTCCACATGCTCAGTTCTGAGAGATAAGTGTGTGTGAAAGCCGTCCTTCAACTAGATTGTTGGGAACACAAAGTTCCTTTTCAGTTGCAAACTACACTCCATACATATATATGGGGAGGTACTAGCTCCAACTCGGTTTTACAGTGAAAACTGCAGGAACTTCAAACCGGCACTAGGAAACACAGTGAGAAACTAGAGTAAAAGTTTCCCCTGCAACCCGTTCCCTTTGTGCTAGATGAACGAAAGTCTCTCCACATGCTCAGTTCTGAGAGATAAGTGTGTGTGAAAGCCGTCCTTCAACTAGATTGTTGGGAACACAAAGTTCCTTTTCAGTTGCAAACTACACTCCATACATATATATGGGGAGGTACTAGCTCCAACTCGGTTTTACAGTGAAAACTGCAGGAACTTCAAACCGGCACTAGGAAACACACTGAGAAACTAGAGTAAAAGTTTCCCCTGCAACCCGTTCCCTTTGTGCTAGATGAACGAACGTCTCTCCACATGCTCAGTTCTGAGAGATAAGTGTGTGTGAAAGCCGTCCTTCAACTAGATTGTTGGGAACACAAAGTTCCTTTTCAGTTGCAAACTACACTCCATACATAAATATGGGGAGGTACTAGCTCCAACTCGGTTTTACAGTGAAAACTGCAGGAACTTCAAACCGGCACTAGGAAACACACTGAGAAACTAGAGTAAAAGTTTCCCCTGCAACCTGTTCCCTTTGTGCTAGATGAACGAACGTCTCTCCACATGCTCAGTTCTGAGAGATAAGTGTGTGTGAAAGCCGTCCTTCAACTAGATTGTTGGGAAAACAAAGTTCCTTTTCAGTTGCAAACTACACTCCATACATATATATGGGGAGGTACTAGCTCCAACTCGGTTTTACAGTGAAAACTGCAGGAACTTCAAACCGGCACTAGGAAACACACTGAGAAACTAGAGTAAAAGTTTCCCCTGCAACCCGTTCCCTTTGTGCTAGATGAACGAACGTCTCTCCACATGCTCAGTTCTGAGAGATAAGTGTGTGTGAAAGCCGTCCTTCAACTAGATTGTTGGGAACACAAAGTTCCTTTTCAGTTGCAAACTACACTCCATACATATATATGGGGAGGTACTAGCTCCAACTCGGTTTTACAGTGAAAACTGCAGGAACTTCAAACCGGAACTAGGAAACACACTGAGAAACTAGAGTAAAAGTTTCCCCTGCAACCCGTTCCCTTTGTGCTAGATGAACGAACGTCTCTCCACATGCTCAGTTCTGAGAGATAAGTGTGTGTGAAAGCCGTCCTTCAACTAGATTGTTTGGAACACAAAGTTCCTTTTCAGTTGCAAACTACACTCCATATATATATATGGGGAGGTACTAGCTCCAACTCGGTTTTACAGTGAAAACTGCAGGAACTTCAAACCGGCACTAGGAAACACACTGAGAAACTAGAGTAAAAGTTTCCCCTGCAACCCGTTCCCTTTGTGCTAGATGAACGAACGTCTCTCCACATGCTCAGTTCGAGAGATAATTGTGTGTGAAAGCCGTCCTTCAACTAGATTGTTGGGAACACAAAGTTCCTTTTCAGTTGCAAACTACACTCCATACATATATATGGGGAGGTACTAGCTCCAACTCGGTTTTACAGTGAAAACTGCAGGAACTTCAAACCGGAACTAGGAAACACACTGAGAAACTAGAGTAAAAGTTTCCCCTGCAACCCGTTCCCTTTGTGCTAGATGAACGAACGTCTCTCCACATGCTCAGTTCTGAGAGATAAGTGTGTGTGAAAGCCGTCCTTCAACTAGATTGTTGGGAACACAAAGTTCCTTTTCAGTTGCAAACTACACTCCATACATATATATGGGGAGGTACTAGCTCCAACTCGGTTTTACAGTGAAAACTGCAGGAACTTCAAACCGGCACTAGGAAACACAGTGAGAAACTAGAGTAAAAGTTTCCCCTGCAACCCGTTCCCTTTGTGCTAGATGAACGAAAGTCTCTCCACATGCTCAGTTCTGAGAGATAAGTGTGTGTGAAAGCCGTCCTTCAACTAGATTGTTGGGAACACAAAGTTCCTTTTCAGTTGCAAACTACACTCCATACATATATATGGGGAGGTACTAGCTCCAACTCGGTTTTACAGTGAAAACTGCAGGAACTTCAAACCGGCACTAGGAAACACACTGAGAAACTAGAGTAAAAGTTTCCCCTGCAACCCGTTCCCTTTGTGCTAGATGAACGAACGTCTCTCCACATGCTCAGTTCTGAGAGATAAGTGTGTGTGAAAGCCGTCCTTCAACTAGATTGTTGGGAACACAAAGTTCCTTTTCAGTTGCAAACTACACTCCATACATAAATATGGGGAGGTACTAGCTCCAACTCGGTTTTACAGTGAAAACTGCAGGAACTTCAAACCGGCACTAGGAAACACACTGAGAAACTAGAGTAAAAGTTTCCCCTGCAACCTGTTCCCTTTGTGCTAGATGAACGAACGTCTCTCCACATGCTCAGTTCTGAGAGATGTGTGTGTGAAAGCCGTCCTTCAACTAGATTGTTGGGAAAACAAAGTTCCTTTTCAGTTGCAAACTACACTCCATACATATATATGGGGAGGTACTAGCTCCAACTCGGTTTTACAGTGAAAACTGCAGGAACTTCAAACCGGCACTAGGAAACACACTGAGAAACTAGAGTAAAAGTTTCCCCTGCAACCCGTTCCCTTTGTGCTAGATGAACGAACGTCTCTCCACATGCTCAGTTCTGAGAGATAAGTGTGTGTGAAAGCCGTCCTTCAACTAGATTGTTGGGAACACAAAGTTCCTTTTCAGTTGCAAACTACACTCCATACATATATATGGGGAGGTACTAGCTCCAACTCGGTTTTACAGTGAAAACTGCAGGAACTTCAAACCGGAACTAGGAAACACACTGAGAAACTAGAGTAAAAGTTTCCCCTGCAACCCGTTCCCTTTGTGCTAGATGAACGAACGTCTCTCCACATGCTCAGTTCTGAGAGATAAGTGTGTGTGAAAGCCGTCCTTCAACTAGATTGTTGGGAACACAAAGTTCCTTTTCAGTTGCAAACTACACTCCATACATATATATGGGGAGGTACTAGCTCCAACTCGGTTTTACAGTGAAAACTGCAGGAACTTCAAACCGGCACTAGGAAACACACTGAGAAACTAGAGTAAAAGTTTCCCCTGCAAACCGTTCCCTTTGTGCTAGATGAACGAACGTCTCTCCACATGCTCATTTCTGAGAGATAAGTGTGTGTGAAAGCCGTCTTTCAACTAGATTGTTGGGAACACAAAGTTCCTTTTCAGTGGCAATCTACACTCCATACATATATATGGGGAGGTACTAGCTCCAACTCGGTTTTACAGTGAAAACTGCAGGAACTTCAAACCGGCACTAGGAAACACACTGAGAAACTAGAGTAAAAGTTTCCCCTGCAACCCGTTCCCTTTGTGCTAGATGAACGAACGTCTCTCCACATGCTCAGTTCTGAGAGATAAGTGTGTGTGAAAGCCGTCCTTCAACTAGATTGTTGGGAACACAAAGTTCCTTTTCAGTTGCAAACTACACTCCATACATAAATATGGGGAGGTACAAGCTCCAAATCGGTTTTACAGTGAAAACTGCAGGAACTTCAAACCGGCACTAGGAAACACACTGAGAAACTAGAGTAAAAGTTTCCCCTGCAACCCGTTCCCTTTGTGCTAAATGAACGAACGTCTCTCCACATGCTCAGTTCTGAGAGATAAGTGTGTGTGAAAGCCGTCCTTCAACTAGATTGTTGGGAACACAAAGTTCCTTTTCAGTTGCAAACTACACTCCATACATATATATGGGGAGGTACTAGCTCCAACTCGGTTTTACAGTGAAAACTGCAGGAACTTCAAACCGGAACTAGGAAACACACTGAGAAACTAGAGTAAAAGTTTCCCCTGCAACCCGTTCCCTTTGTGCTAGATGAACGAACGTCTCTCCACATGCTCAGTTCTGAGAGATAAGTGTGTGTGAAAGCCGTCCTTCAACTAGATTGTTGGGAACACAAAGTTCCTTTTCAGTTGCAAACTACACTCCATACATATATATGGGGAGGTACTAGCTCCAACTCGGTTTTACAGTGAAAACTGCAGGAACTTCAAACCGGCACTAGGAAACACACTGAGAAACTAGAGTAAAAGTTTCCCCTACAACCCGTTCCCTTTGTGCTAGATGAACGAACGTCTCTCCACATGCTCAGTTCTGAGAGATAAGTGTGTGTGAAAGCCGTCTTTCAACTAGATTGTTGGGAACACAAAGTTCCTTTTCAGTGGCAATCTACACTCCATACATATATATGGGGAGGTACTAGCTCCAACTCGGTTTTACAGTGAAAACTGCAGGAACTTCAAACCGGCACTAGGAAACACACTGAGAAACTAGAGTAAAAGTTTCCCCTGCAACCCGTTCCCTTTGTGCTAGATGAACGAACGTCTCTCCACATGCTCAGTTCTGAGAGATAAGTGTGTGTGAAAGCCGTCCTTCAACTAGATTGTTGGGAACACAAAGTTCCTTTTCAGTTGCAAACTACACTCCATAAATATATATGGGGAGGTACTAGCTCCAACTCGGTTTTACAGTGAAACCTGCAAGAACTTCAAATCGGCACTAGGAAACACACTGAGAATCTAGAGTAAAAGTTTCCCCTGCAACCCGTTCCCCTTGTGCTAGATGAACGAACGTCTATCCACATGCTCAGTTCTGAGAGATAATTGTGTGTGAAAGCCGTTCTTCACCTAGATTGTTGGGAACACAAAGTTCCTTTTCAGTTGCAAACTACACTCCATACATATATATGGGGAGGTACTAGCTCCAACTCGGTTTTACAGTGAAAACTGCAGGAACTTCAAACCGGCACTAGGAAACACACTGAGAAACTAGAGTAAAAGTTTCCCCTGCAACCCTATCCCTTTGTGCTAGATGAATGAACGTCTCTCCACATGCTCAGTTCTGAGAGATAAGTGTGTGTGAAAGCCGTCCTTCAACTAGATTGTTGGAAACACAAAGTTCCTTTTCAGTTGCAAACTACACTCCATAAATATATATGGGGAGGTACTAGCTCCAACTCGGTTTTACAGTGAAAATTGCAGGAACTTCAAACCGGCACTAGGAAACACACTGAGAAACTAGAGTAAAAGTTTCCCCTGCAACCCGTTCCCTTTGTGCTAGATGAACGAACGTCTCTCCACATGCTCAGTTCTGAGAGATAAGTGTGTGTGAAAGCCGTCCTTCAACTAGATTGTTGGGAACACAAAGTTCCTTTTCAGTTGCAAACTACACTCCATACATATATATGGGGAGGTACTAGCTCCAACTTGGTTTTACAGTGAAAACTGCAGGAACTTCAAACCGGCACTAGGAAACACACTGAGAAACTATAGTAAACGTTTCCCCTGCAACCCGTTCCCTTTGTGCTAGATGAACGAACGTCTCTCCACATGCTCCGTTCTGAGAGATAAGTGTGGGTGAAAGCCGTCCTTCAACTAGATTGTTGGGAACACAAAGTTCCTTTTCAGTTGCAAACTACACGCCATACATATATATTGGGAGGTACTAGCTCCAACTCGGTTTTACAGTGAAAACTGCAGGAACTTCAAACCGGCACTAGGAAACACACTGAGAAACTAGAGTAAAAGTTTCCCCTGCAACCCGTTCCTTTTGTGCTAGATGAACGAACGTCTCTGCAAATGCTCATTTCTGAGAGATAAGTGTGTGTGAAAGCCGTCCTTCACCTAGATTGTTGGGAACACAAAGTTCCTTTTCAGTTGCAAACTACACTCCATACATATATATGGGGAGGTACTAGCTCCAACTCTGTTTTACAGTGAAAACTGCAGGAACTTCAAACCGGCACTAGGAAACACACTGAGAAACTAGAGTAAAAGTTTCCCCTGCAACCCGTTCCATTTGTGCTAGATGAACGAACGTCTCTCCACATGCTCAGTTCTGAGAGATAAGTGTGTGTGAAAGCCGTCCTTCAACTAGATTGTTGGGAACACAAAGTTCCTTTTCAGTTGCAAACTACACTCCATACATATATATGAGGAGGTACAAGCTCCAACTCGGTTTTACAGTGAAAACTGCAGGAACTTCAAACCGGAACTAGGAAACACACTGAGAAACTAGAGTAAAAGTTTCCCCTGCAACCCGTTCCCTTTGTGCTAGATGAACGAACGTCTCTCCACATGCTCAGTTCTGAGAGATAAGTGTGTGTGAAAGCCGTCCTTCAACTAGATTGTTGGGAACACAAAGTTCCTTTTCAGTTGCAAACTACACTCCATACATATATATGGGGAGGTACTAGCTCCAACTCGGTTTTACAGTGAAAACTGCAGGAACTTCAAACCGGCACTAGGAAACACACTGAGAAACAAGAGTAAAAGTTTCCCCTGCAACCCGTTTACTTTGTGCTAGTTGAACGAACGTCTCTCCACATGCTCAGTTCTGAGAGATAAGTGTGTGTGAAAGCCGTCCTTCAAATAGATTGTTGGGAACACAAAGTTCCTTTTCAGTTGCAAACTACACTCCATATGTATATATGGGGAGGTACTAGCTCCAACTCGGTTTTACAGTGAAAACTGCAGGAACTTCAAACCGGCACTAGGAAACACACTGAGAAACTAGAGTAAAAGTTTCCCCTGCAACCCGTTCCCTTTGTGCTAGATGAACGAACGTCTCTCCACATGCTCAGTTCTGAGAGATAAGTGTGTGTGAAAGCCGTCCTTCAACTAGATTGTTGGAAACACAAAGTTCCTTTTCAGTTGCAAACTACACTCCATACATATATATGGGGAGGTACTTGCTCCAACTCGGTTTTACAGTGAAAACTGCAGGAACTTCAAACCGGCACTAGGAAACACATTGAGAAACTAGAGTAAAAGTTTCCCCTGCAACGCATTCCCTTTGTGCTAGATGAACGAACGTCTCTCCACATGCTCAGTTCTGAGAGATAAGTGTGTGTGAAAGCCGTCCTTCAACTAGATTGTTGGGAACACAAAGTTCCTTTTCAGTTGCAAACTACAATCCATATATATATATGGGGAGGTACTAGCTCCAACTCGGTTTTACAGTGAAAACTGCAGGAACTTCAAACCGGCACTAGGAAACACACTGAGAAACTAGAGTAAAAGTTTCCCCTGCAACCCGTTCCCTTTGTGCTAGATGAACGAACGTCTCTCCACATGCTCAGTTCTGAGAGATAAGTGTGTGTGAAAGCCGTAATTTAACTAGATTGTTGGGAACACAAAGTTCCTTTTCAGTTGCAAACTACACTCCATACATATATATGGGGAGGTACTAGCTCCAACTCGGTTTTACAGTGAAAACTTCAGGAACTTCAAACCGGAACTAGGAAACACACTGAGAAACTAGAGTAAAAGTTTCCCCTGCAACCCGTTCCCTTTGTGCTAGATGAACGAACGTCTCTCCACATGCTCAGTTCTGAGAGATAAGTGTGTGTGAAAGCCGTCCTTCAACTAGATTGTTGGGAACACAAAGTTCCTTTTCAGTTGCAAACTACACTCCATACATATATATGGGGAGGTACTAGCTCCAACTCGGTTTTACAGTGAAAACTGCACGAACTTCAAACCGGCACTAGGAAACACACTGAGAAACTAGAGTAAAAGTTTCCCCTGCAACCCGTTCCCTTTGTGCTAGATGAACGAACGTCTCTCCACATGCTCAGTTCTGAGAGATAAGTGTGTGTGAAAGCCGTAATTTAACTAGATTGTTGGGAACACAAAGTTCCTTTTCAGTTGCAAACTACACTCCATACATATATATGGGGAGGTACTAGCTCCAACTCGGTTTTACAGTGAAAACTGCAGGAACTTCAAACCGGAACTAGGAAACACACTGAGAAACTAGAGTAAAAGTTTCCCCTGCAACCCGTTCCCTTTGTGCTAGATGAACGAACGTCTCTCCACATGCTCAGTTCTGAGAGATAAGTGTGTGTGAAAGCCGTCCTTCAACTAGATTGTTGGGAACACAAAGTTCCTTTTCAGTTGCAAACTACACTCCATACATATATATGGGGAGGTACTAGATCCAACTCGGTTTTACAGTGAAAACTGCAGGAACTTCAAACCGGCACTAGGAAACACACTGAGAAACTAGAGTAAAAGTTTCCCCTGCAAACCGTTTACTTTGTGCTAGTTGAACGAACGTCTCTCCACATGCTCAGTTCTGAGAGATAAGTGTGTGTGAAAGCCGTCCTTCAAATAGATTGTTGGGAACACAAAGTTCCTTTTCAGTTGCAAACTACACTCCATATGTATATATGGGGAGGTACTAGCTCCAACTCGGTTTTACAGTGAAAACTGCAGGAACTTCAAACCGGCACTAGGAAACACACTGAGAAACTAGAGTAAAAGTTTCCCCTGCAACCCGTTCCCTTTGTGCTAGATGAACGAACGTCTCTCCACATGCTCAATTCTGAGAGATAAGTGTGTGTGAAAGCCGTCCTTCAACTAGAATGTTGGAAACACAAAGTTCCTTTTCAGTTGCAAACTACACTCCATACATATATATGGGGAGGTACTAGCTCCAACTCGGTTTTACAGTGAAAACTGCAGGAACTTCAAACCGGCACTAGGAAACACATTGAGAAACTAGAGTAAAAGTTTCACCTGCAACCCATTCCCTTTGTGCTAGATGAACGAACGTCTCTCCACATGCTCAGTTCTGAGAGATAAGTGTGTGTGAAAGCCGTCCTTCAACTAGATTGTTGGGAACACAAAGTTCCTTTTCAGTTGCAAACTACAATCCATATATATATATGGGGAGGTACTAGCTCCAACTCGGTTTTACAGTGAAAACTGCAGGAACTTCACACCGGCACTAGGAAACACACTGAGAAACTAGAGTAAAAGTTTCCCCTGCAACCCGTTCCCTTTGTGCTAGATGAACGAACGTCTATCCACATGCTCAGTTCTGAGAGATAAGTGTGTGTGAAAGCCGTCCTTCACTTGGATTATTGGGAACACAAAGTTCCTTTTCAGTTGCAAACTACACTCCATACTTATATATGGGGAGGTACTAGCTCCAACTCGGTTTTACAGTGAAAACTCCAGGATCTTCAAACCGGCACTAGGAAACACACTGAGAAACTAGAGTAAAAGTTTCCCCTGCAACCCGTTCCCTTTGTGCTAGATGAACGAACGTCTCTCCACATGCTCAGTTCTGAGAGATAAGTGTGTGTGAAAGCCGTCCTTCAACTAGATTGTTGGGAACACAAAGTACCTTTTCAGTTGCAAACTACACTCCATACATATATATGGGGAGGTACTAGCTCCAACTCGGTTTTACAGTGAAAACTGCAGGAACTTCAAACCGGCACTAGGAAACACACTGAGAAACTAGAGTAAACGTTTCCCCTGCAACCCGTTCCCTTTGTGCTAGATGAACGAACGTCTCTCCACATGCTCCGTTCTGAGAGATAAGTGTGGGTGAAAGCCGTCCTTCAACTAGATTGTTGGGAACACAACGTTCCTTTTCAGTTGCAAACTACACGCCATACATATATATGGGGAGGTACTAGCTCCAACTCGGTTTTACAGTGAAAACTGCAGGAACTTCAAACCGGCACTAGGAAACACACTGAGAAACTAGAGTAAAAGTTTCCCCTGCAACCCGTTCCCTTTGTGCTAGATGAACGAACGTCTCTCCACATGCTCAGTTCTGAGAGATAAGTCTGTGTGAAAGCCGTCCTTCAACTAGATTGTTGGGAACACAAAGTTCCTTTTCAGTTGCAAACTACACTCCATACATATATATGGGGAGGTACTAGCTCCAACTCGGTTTTACAGTGAAAACTGCAGGAACTTCAAACCGGCACTAGGAAACACACTGAGAAACTAGAGTAAAAGTTTCCCCTGCAACCCGTTCCCTTTGTGCTAGATGAACGAACGTCTCTCCACATGCTCAGTTCTGAGAGATAAGTGTGTGTGAAAGCCGTCCTTCACCTAGATTGTTGGGAACACAAAGTTCCTTTTCAGTTGCAAACAAGACTCCATACATATATATGGGGAAGTACTAGCTCCAACTCGGTTTTACAGTGAAAACTGCAGGAACTTCAAACCGGCACTAGGAAACACACTGAGAAACTAGAGTAAAAGTTTCCCCTGCAACCCGTTCCCTTTGTGCTAGATGAACGAACGTCTATCCACATGCTCAGTTCTGAGAGATAAGTGTGTGTGAAAGCCGTCCTTCACCTAGATTATTGGGAACACAAAGTTCCTTTTCAGTTGCAAACTACACTCCATACATATATATGGGGAGGTACTAGCTCCAACTCGGTTTTACAGTGAAAACTGCAGGAACTTCAAACCGGCACTAGGAAACACACTGAGAAACTAGAGTAAAAGTTTCCCCTGCAACCCGTTCCCTTTGTGCTAGATGAACGAACGTCTCTCCACATGCTCAGTTCTGAGAGATAAGTGTGTGTGAAAGCCGTCCTTCAACTAGATTGTTGGGAACACAAAGTTCCTTTTCAGTTGCAAACTACACTCCATACATATATATGGGGAGGTACTAGCTCCAACTCGGTTTTACAGTGAAAACTGCAGGAACTTCAAAACGGCACTAGGAAACACACTGAGAAACTAGAGTAAAAGTTTCCCCTGCAACCCGTTCCCTTTGTGCTAGATGAACGAACGTCTCTCCACATGCTCAGTTCTGAGAGATAAGTGTGGGTGAAAGCCGTCCTTCAACTAGATTGTTGGGAACACAAAGTTACTTTTCAGTTGCAAACTACACTCCATACATATATATGGGGAGGTACTAGCTCCAACTCGGTTTTACAGTGAAAACTGCAGGAACTTCAAACCGGCACTAGGAAACACACTGAGAAACTAAAGTAAAAGTTTCCCCTGCAACCCGTTCCCTTTGTGCTAGATGAACGAACGTCTCTCCTCATGCTCAGTTCTGAGAGATAAGTGTGTGTGAAAGCCGTCCTTCACCTAGATTGTTGGGAACACAAAGTTCCTTTTCAGTTGCAAACTACACTCCATACATATATATGGGGAGGTACAAGCTCCAACTCGGTTTTACAGTGAAAACTGCAGGAACTTCAAACCGGCACTAGGAAACACACTGAGAAACTAGAGTAAAAGTTTCCCCTGCAACCCGTTCCCTTTGTGCTAGATGAACGAACGTCTCTCCACATGCTCAGTTCTGAGAGATAAGTGTGGTTGAAAGCCGTCCTTCAACTAGATTGTTGGGAACTCAAAGTTCCTTTTCAGTTGCAAACTACACGCCATACATATATATGGGGAGGTACTAGCTCCAACTCGGTTTTACAGTGAAAACTGCAGGAACTTCAAACCGGCACTAGGAAACACACTGAGAAACTAGAGTAAAAGTTTCCCCTGCAACCCGTTCCCTTTGTGCTAGATGAACGAACGTCTCTCCTCATGCTCAGTTCTGAGAGATTTGTGTGGGTGAAAGCCGTCCTTCAACTAGATTGTTGGGAACACAAAGTTCCTTTTCAGTTGCAAATTACACTCCATACATATATATGGGGAGGTACTAGCTCCAACTCGGTTTTACAGTGAAAACTGCAGGAACTTCAAACCGGAACTAGGAAACACACTGAGAAACTAGAGTAAAAGTTTCCCCTGCAACCCGTTCCCTTTGTGCTAGATGAACGAACGTCTCTCCACATGCTCAATTCTGAGAGATAAGTGTTTGTGAAAGCCGTCCTTCAACTAGATTGTTGGGAACACAAAGTTCCTTTTCAGTTGCAAACTACACTCCATACATATATATGGGGAGGTACTAGCTCCAACTCGGTTTTACAGTGAAAACTGCAGGAACTTCAAACCGGCACTAGGAAACACACTGAGAAACTAGAGTAAAAGTTTCCCCTGCAACCCGTTCCCTTTGTGCTAGATGAACGAACGTCTCTCCACATGCTCAGTTCTGAGAGATAAGTGTGTGTGAAAGCCGTCCTTCAACTAGATTGTTGGGAACACAAAGTTCCTTTTCAGTTGCAAACTACACTCCATACATATATATGGGTAGGTACTAGCTCCAACTCGGTTTTACAGTGAAAACTGCAGGAACTTCAAACCGGCACTAGGAAACACACTGAGAAACTAGAGTAAAAGTTTCCCCTGCAACCCGTTCCCTTTGTGCTAGATGAACGAACGTCTCTCCACATGCTCAGTTCTGAGAGATAAGTGTGTGTGAAAGCCGTCCTTCACCTAGATTGTTGGGAACACAAAGTTCCTTTTCAGTTGCAAACTACACGCCATACATATATATGGGGAGGTACTAGCTCCAACTCGGTTTTACAGTGAAAACTGCAGGAACTTCAAACCGGCACTAGGAAACACACTGAGAAACTAGAGTAAAAGTTTCCCCTGCAACCCGTTCCCTTTGTGCTAGATGAACGAAAGTCTCTCCACATGCTCAGTTCTGAGAGATAAGTGTGTGTGAAAGCCGTCCTTCACCTAGATTGTTGGGAACACAAAGTTCCTTTTCAGTTGCAAACTACACGCCATACATATATATGGGGAGGTACTAGGTCCAACCCGGTTTTACAGTGAAAACTGCAGGAACTTCAAACCGGCACTAGGAAACACACTGAGAAACTAGAGTAAAAGTTTCCCCTGCAACCCGTTCCCTTTGTGCTAGATGAACGAACGTCTCTCCACATGCTCAGTTCTGAGAGATAAGTGTGTGTGAAAGCCGTCCTTCAACTAGATTGTTGGGAACACAAAGTTCTTTTTCAGTTGCAAACTACACGCCATACATATATATGGGGAGGTACTAGCTCCAACTCGGTTTTACAGTGAAAACTGCAGGAACTTCAAACCGGCACTAGGAAACACACTGAGAAACTAGAGTAAACGTTTCCCCTGCAACCCGTTCCCTTTGTGCTAGATGAACGAACGTCTCTCCACATGCTCCGTTCTGAGAGATAAGTGTGGGTGAAAGCCGTCCTTCAACTAGATTGTTGGGAACACAAAGTTCCTTTTCAGTTGCAAACTACACGCCATACATATATATGGGGAGGTACTAGCTCCAACTCGGTTTTACAGTGAAAACTGCAGGAACTTCAAACCGGCACTAGGAAACACACTGAGAAACTAGAGTAAAAGTTTCCCCTGCAACCCGTTCCCTTTGTGCTAGATGAACGAACGTCTCTCCACATGCTCAGTTCTGAGAGATAAGTGTGGTTGAAAGCCGTCCTTCAACTAGATTGTTGGGAACACAAAGTTCCTTTTCAGTTGCAAATTACACTCCATACATATATATGGGGAGGTACTAGCTCCAACTCGGTTTTACAGTGAAAACTGCAGGAACTTCAAACCGACACTAGGAAACACACTGAGAAATCAGTGTAAAAGTTTCCCCTGCAACCCGTTCCCTTTGTGCTAGATGAACGAACGTCTCTCCACATGCTCAGTTCTGAGAGATAAGTGTTTGTGAAAGCCGTCCTTCAACTAGATTGTTGGGAACACAAAGTTCCTTTTCAGTTGCAAACTACACTCCATACATATATATGGGGAGGTACAAGCTCCAACTCGTTTTTACAGTGAAAACTGCAGGAACTTCAAACCGGCACTAGGAAACACACTGAGAAACTAGAGAAAAAGTTTCCCCTGCATCCCGTTCCCTTTGTGCTAGATGAACGAACGTCTCTCCACATGCTCAGTTCTGAGAGATAAGTCTGTGTGAAAGCCGTCCTTCAACTAGATTGTTGGGAACACAAAGTTCCTTTTCAGTTGCAAACAACACTCCATACATATATATGGGGAAGTACTAGCTCCAACTCGGTTTTACAGTGAAAACTGCAGGAACTTCAAACCGGCACTAGGAAACACACTGAGAAACTAGAGTAAAAGTTTCCCCTGCAACCCGTTCCCTTTGTGCTAGATGACGAACGTCTCACCAAATGCTCAGTTCTGAGAGATAAGTGTGTGTGAAAGCCGTCCTTCACCTAGATTGTTGGGAACACAATGTACCTTTTCAGTTGCAAACTACACGCCATACATATATATGGGGAGGTACTAGCTCCAACTCGGTTTTACAGTGAAATCTGCAGGAACTTCAAACCGGCACTAGGAAACACACTGAGAATCTAGAGTAAAAGTTTCCCCTGCAACCCGTTCCCTTTGTGCTAGATGAACGAACGTCTCTCCACATGCTCAGTTCTGAGAGATAAGTGTGTGTGAAAGCCGTCCTTCACCTAGATTGTTGGGAACACAAAGTTCCTTTTCATTTGCAAACTACACTCCATACATATATATGGGGAGGTACTAGCTCCAACTCGGTTTTACAGTGAAAACTGCAGGAACTTCAAACCGGCACTAGGAAACACACTGAGAAACTAGAGTAAAAGTTTCCCCTGCAACCCGTTCCCTTTGTGCTAGATGAACGAACGTCTCTCCACATGCTCAGTTCTGAGAGATAAGTGTGTGTGAAAGCCGTCCTTCAACTAGATTGTTGGGAACACAAAGTTCCTTTTCAGTTGCAAACTACAATCCATACATATATATGGGGAGGTACTAGCTCCAACTCGGTTTTACAGTGAAAACTGCAGGAACTTCAAAACGGCACTAGGAAACACACTGAGAAACTAGAGTAAAAGTTTCCCCTGCAACCCGTTCCCTTTGTGCTAGATGAACGAACGTCTCTCCACATGCTCAGTTCTGGGAGATAAGTGTGGGTGAAAGCCGTCCTTCAACTAGATTGTTGGGAACACAAAGTTCCTTTTCAGTTGCAAACTACACTCCATACATATATATGGGGAGGTACTAGCTCCAACTCGGTTTTACAGTGAAAACTGCAGGAACTTCAAACCGGCACTAGGAAACACACTGAGAAACTAAAGTAAAAGTTTCCCCTGCAACCCGTTCCCTTTGTGCTAGATGAACGAACGTCTCTCCTCATGCTCAGTTCTGAGAGATAAGTGTGTGTGAAAGCCGTCCTTCACCTAGATTGTTGGGAACACAAAGTTCATTTTCAGTTGCAAACTACACTCCATACATATATATGGGGAGGTACTAGCTCCAACTCGGTTTTACAGTGAAAACTGCAGGAACTTCAAACCGGCACTAGGAAACACACTGAGAAACTAGAGTAAAAGTTTCCCCTGCAACCCGTTCCCTTTGTGCTAGATGAACGAACGTCTCTCCACATGCTCAGTTCTGAGAGATAAGTGTGGTTGAAAGCCGTCCTTCAACTAGATTGTTGGGAACTCAAAGTTCCTTTTCAGTTGCAAACTACACGCCATACATATATATGGGGAGGTACTAGCTCCAACTCGGTTTTACAGTGAAAACTGCAGGAACTTCAAACCGGCACTAGGAAACACACTGAGAAACTAGAGTAAAAGTTTCCCCTGCAACCCGTTCCCTTTGTGCTAGATGAACGAACGTCTCTCCTCATGCTCAGTTCTGAGAGATTTGTGTGGGTGAAAGCCGTCCTTCAACTAGATTGTTGGGAACACAAAGTTCCTTTTCAGTTGCTAACTACATGCCATACATATATATGGGGAAGTACTATCTCCAACTCGGTTTTACAGTGAAAACTGCAGGAACTTGAAACCGGCACTAGGAAACACACTGAGAAACTAGAGTAAAAGTTTCCCCTGCAACCCGTTCCCTTTGTGCTAGTTGAACGAACGTCTCTCCACATGCTCAGTTCTGAGAGATAAGTGTGTGTGAAAGCCGTCCTTCAACTAGATTGTTGGCAACACAAAGTTCCTTTTCAGTTGCAAACTACACTCCATACATATATATGGGGAGGTACTAGCTCCAACTCGGTTTTGCAGTGAAAACTGCAGGAACTTCAAACCGGCACTAGGAAACACACTGAGAAACTAGAGTAAAAGTTTCCCCTGCAACCCGTTCCCTTTGTGCTAGATGAACGAACGTCTCTCCACATGCTCAGTTCTGAGAGATAAGTGTTTGTGAAAGCCGTCCTTCAACTAGATTGTTGGGAACACAAAGTTCCTTTTCAGTTGCAATCTACACTCCATACATATATATGGGGAGGTACTAGCTCCAACACGGTTTTACAGTGAAAACTGCATTAACTTCAAACCGGCACTAGGAAACACACTGAGAAACTAGAGTAAAAGTTTCCCCTGCAACCCGTTCCCTTTGTGCTAGATGAACGATCGTCTCTCCACATGCTCAGTTCTGAGAGATAAGTGTGTGTGAAAGCCGTCCTTCACCTAGATTGTTGGGAACACAAAGTTCCTTTTCAGTTTCAAACTACACGCCATACATATATATGGGGAGGTACTAGCTCCAACTCGGTTTTACAGTGAAAACTGCAGGAACTTCAAACCGGCACTAGGAAACACACTGAGAAACTAGAGTAAAAGTTTCCCCTGCAACCCGTTCCCTTTGTGCTAGATGAACGAAAGTCTCTCCACATGCTCAGTTCTGAGAGATAAGTGTGTGTGAAAGCCGTCCTTCACCTAGATTGTTGGGAACACAAAGTTCCTTTTCAGTTGCAAACTACACGCCATACATATATATGGGGAGGTACTAGGTCCAACCCGGTTTTACAGTGAAAACTGCAGGAACTTCAAACCGGCACTAGGAAACACACTGAGAAACTAAAGTAAAAGTTTCCCCTGCAACCCGTTCCCTTTGTGCTAGATGAACGAACGTCTCTCCACATGCTCAGTTCTGAGAGATAAGTGTGTGTGAAAGCCGTCCTTCAACTAGATTGTTGGGAACACAAAGTTCTTTTTCAGTTGCAAACTACACGCCATACATATATATGGGGAGGTACTAGCTCCAACTCGGTTTTACAGTGAAAACTGCAGGAACTTCAAACCGGCACTAGGAAACACACTGAGAAACTAGAGTAAAAGTTTCCCCTGCAACCCGTTCCCTTTGTGCTAGATGAACGAACGTCTCTCCACATGCTCAGTTCAGAGAGATAAGTGTGTGTGAAAGCCGTCCTTAAACTAGATTGTTGGGAACACAAAGTTCCTTTTCAGTTGCAAACTACACTCCATACATATATATGGGGAGGTACTAGCTCCAACTCGGTTTTACAGTGAAAACTGCAGGAACTTCAAACCGGCACTAGGAAACACACTGAGAAACTAGAGTAAAAGTTTCCCCTGCAACCCGTTCCCTTTGTGCTACATGAACGAACGTCTCTCCTCATGCTCAGTTCTGAGAGATAAGTGTGTGTGAAAGCCGTCCTTCACCTAGATTGTTGGGAACACAAAGTTCCTTTTCAGTTGCAAACTACACTCCATACATATATATGGGGAGGTACTAGCTCCAACTCGGTTTTACAGTGAAAACTGCAGGAACTTCAAACCGGCACTAGGAAACACACTGAGAAACTAGAGTAAAAGTTTCCCCTGCAACCCGTTCCCTTTGTGCTAGATGAACGAACGTCTCTCCACATGCTCAGTTCTGAGAGATAAGTGTGTGTGAAAGCCGTCCTTCAACTAGATTGTTGGGAACACAAAGTTCCTTTTCAGTTGCAAACTACACTCCATACATATATATGGGGAGGTACTAGCTCCAACTCGGTTTTACAGTGAAAACTGCAGGAACTTCAAACCGGCACTAGGAAACACACTGAGAAACTAGAGTAAAAGTTTCCCCTGCAACCCGTTCCCTTTGTGCTAGTTGAACGAACGTCTCTCCACATGCTCAGTTCTGAGAGATAAGTGTGTGTGAAAGCCGTCCTTCAACTAGATTGTTGGCAACACAAAGTTCCTTTTCAGTTGCAAACAACACTCCATACATATATATGGGGAGGTACTAGCTCCAACTCGGTTTTACAGTGAAAACTGCAGGAACTTCAAACCGGCACTAGGAAACACACTGAGAAACTAGAGTAAAAGTTTCCCCTGCAACCCGTTCCCTTTGTGCTAGTTGAACGAACGTCTCTCCACATGCTCAGTTCTGAGAGATAAGTGTGTGTGAAAGCCGTCCTTCACCTAGATTGTTGGGAACACAAAGTTCCTTTTCAGTTGCAAACTACACTCCATACATATATATGGGGAGGTACTAGCTCCAACTCGGTTTTACAGTGAAAACTGCAGGAACTTCAAACCGGCACTAGGAAACACACTGAGAATCTAGAGTAAAAGTTTCCCCTGCAACCCGTTCCCTTTGTGCTAGATGAACGAACGTCTCTCCACATGCTCAGTTCTGAGAGATAAGTGTGTGTGAAAGCCGTCCTTCACCTAGATTGTTGGGAACACAAAGTTCCTTTTCAGTTGCAAACTACACTCAATACATATATATGGGGAGGTACTAGCTCCAACTCGGTTTTACAGTGAAAACTGCAGGAACTTCAAACCGGCACTAGGAAACACACTGAGAAACTAGAGTAAAAGTTTCCCCTGCAACCCGTTCCCTTTGTGCTAGATGAACGAACGTCTCTCCACATGCTCAGTTCTGAGAGATAAGTGTGGTTGAAAGCCGTCCTTCAACTAGATTGTTGGGAACACAAAGTTCCTTTTCAGTTGCAAACTACACGCCATACATATATATGGGGAGGTACTAGCTCCAACTCGGTTTTACAGTGAAAACTGCAGGAACTTCAAACCGACACTAGGAAACACACTGAGAAACTAGAGTAAAAGTTTCCCCTGCAACCCGTTCCCTTTGTGCTAGATGAACGAACGTCTCTCCACATGCTCAGTTCTGAGAGATAAGTGTTTGTGAAAGCCGTCCTTCATCTAGATTGTTGGGAACACAAAGTTCCTTTTCAGTTGCAAACTACACGCCATACATATATATGGGGAGGTACTAGCTCCAACTCGGTTTTACACTGAAAACTGCAGGAACTTCAAACCAGCACTAGGAAACACACTGAGAAACTAGAGTAAAAGTTTCCCCTGCAACCCGTTCCCGTTGTGCTAGATGAACGAACGTCTCTCCACATGCTCAGTTCTGAGAGATAAGTGTGGGTGAAAGCCGTCCTTCAACTAGATTGTTGGGAAAACAAAGTTCCTTTTCAGTTGCTAACTACATGCCATAAATATATATGGGGAGGTACTAGCTCCAACTCGGTTTTACAGTGAAAACTGCAGGAACTTCAAACCGGCACTAGGAAACACACTGAGAAACTAGAGTAAAAGTTTCCCCTGCAATCCGTTCCATTTGTGCTAGTTGAACGAACGTCTCTCCACATGCTCAGTTCTGAGAGATAAGTGTGTGTGAAAGCCGTCCTTCAACTAGATTGTTGGCAACACAAAGTTCCTTTTCAGTTGCAAACTACACTCCATACATATATATGGGGAGGTACTAGCTCCAACTCGGTTTTACAGTGAAAACTGCAGGAACTTCAAACCGGCACTAGGAAACACACTGAGAAACTAGAGTAAAAGTTTCCCCTGCAACCCGTTCCTTTGTGCTAGATGAACGAACGTCTCTCCACATGCTCAGTTCTGAGAGATAAGTGTTTGTGAAAGCCGTCCTTCAACTAGATTGTTGGGAACACAAAGTTCCTTTTCAGTTGCAAACTACAATCCATACATATATATGGGGAGGTACTAGCTCCAACTCGGTTTTACAGTGAAAACTGCATTAACTTCAAACCGGCATTAGGAAACACACTGAGAAACTAGAGTAAAAGTTTCCCCTGCAACCCGTTCCCTTTGTGCTATATGAACGATCGTCTCTCCACATGCTCAGTTCTGAGAGATATGTGTGTGTGAAAGCCGTCCTTCACCTAGATTGTTGGGAACACAAAGTACCTTTTCAGTTGCAAACTACACGCCATACATATATATGGGGAGGTACTAGCTCCAACTCGGTTTTACAGTGAAAACTGCAGGAACTTCAAACCGGCACTAGGAAACACACTGAGAATCTAGAGTAAAAGTTTCCCCTGCAACCCGTTCCCTTTGTGCTAGATGAACGAACGTCTCTCCACATGCTCAGTTCTGAGAGATAAGTGTGTGTGAAAGCCGTCCTTCAACTAGATTGTTGGCAACACAAAGTTCCTTTTCAGTTGCAAACTACACTCCATACATATATATGGGGAGGTACTAGCTCCAACTCGGTTTTACAGTGAAAACTGCAGGAACTTCAAACCGGCACTAGGAAACACACTGAGAAACTAGAGTAAAAGTTTCCCCTGCAACCCGTTCCCTTTGTGCTAGTTGAATGAACGTCTCTCCACATGCTCAGTTCTGAGAGATAAGTGTGTGTGAAAGCCGTCCTTCACCTAGATTGTTGGGAACACAAAGTTCCTTTTCAGTTGCAAACTACACTCCATACATATATATGGGGAGGTACTAGCTCCAACTCGGTTTTACAGTGAAAACTGCAGGAACTTCAAACCGGCACTAGGAAACACACTGAGAAACTAGAGTAAAAGTTTCCCCTGCAACCCGTTAACTTTGTGCTAGATGAACGAACGTCTCTCCAAATGCTCAGTTCTGAGAGATAAGTGTGTGTGAAAGCCGTCCTTCAACTAGATTGTTGGGAACACAAAGTACCTTTTCATTTGCAAACTACACGCCATACATATATATGTGGAGGTACTAGCTCCAACTCGGTTTTACAGTGAAAACTGCAGGAACTTCAAACCGGCACTAGGAAACACACTGAGAATCTAGAGTAAAAGTTTCCCCTGCAACCCGTTCCCTTTGTGCTAGATGAACGAACGTCTCTCCACATGCTCAGTTCTGAGAGATAAGTGTGTGTGAAAGCCGTCCTTCACCTAGATTGTTGGGAAAACAAAGTTCCTTTTCAGTTGCAAACTACACTCAATACATATATATGGGGAGGTACTAACTCCAACTCGGTTTTACAGTGAAAACTGCAGGAACTTCAAACCGGCACTAGGAAACACACTGAGAAACTAGAGTAAAAGTTTCCACTGCAACACGTTCCCTTTGTGCTAGATGAACGAACGTCTCTCCACATGCTCAGTTCTGAGAGATAAGTGTGTGTGAAAGCCGTCCTTCAACTAGATTGTTGGGAACACAAAGTTCCTTTTCAGTTGCAAACTACACTCCATACATATATATGGGGAGGTACTAGCTCCAAGTCGGTTTTACAGTGAAAACTGCAGGAACTTCAAACCGGCACTAGGAAACACACTGAGAAACTAGAGTAAAAGTTTCCCCTGCAAACCGTTCCCTTTGTGCTAGATGAACGAACGTCTCTTCTCATGCTCAGTTCTGAGAGATAAGTGTGTGTGAAAGCCGTCCTTCACCTAGATTGTTGGGAACACAAAGTTCCTTTTCAGTTGCAAACTACACTCCATACATATATATGGGGAGGTACTAGCTCCAACTCGGTTTTACAGTGAAAACTGCAGGAACTTCAAACCGGCACTAGGAAACACACTGAGAAACTAGAGTAAAAGTTTCCCCTGCAACCCGTTCCCTTTGTGCTAGATGAACGAACGTCTCTCCACATGCTCAGTTCTGAGAGATAAGTGTGGTTTAAAGCCGTCCTTCAACTAGATTGTTGGGAACACAAAGTTCCTTTTCAGTTGCAAACTACACTCCATACATATATATGGGGAGGTACTAGCTCCAACTCGGTTTTACACTGAAAACTGCAGGAACTTCAAACCAGCACTAGGAAACACACTGAGAAACTAGAGTAAAAGTTTCCCCTGCAACCCGTTCCCGTTGTGCTAGATGAACGAACGTCTCTCCACATGCTCAGTTCTGAGAGATAAGTGTGGGTGAAAGCCGTCCTTCAACTAGATTGTTGGGAAAACAAAGTTCCTTTTCAGTTGCTAACTACATGCCATAAATATATATGGGGAGGTACTAGCTCCAACTCGGTTTTACAGTGAAAACTGCAGGAACTTCAAACCGGCACTAGGAAACACACTGAGAAACTAGAGTAAAAGTTTCCCCTGCAATCCGTTCCATTTGTGCTAGTTGAACGAACGTCTCTCCACATGCTCAGTTCTGAGAGATAAGTGTGTGTGAAAGCCGTCCTTCAACTAGATTGTTGGCAACACAAAGTTCCTTTTCAGTTGCAAACTACACTCCATACATATATATGGGGAGGTACTAGCTCCAACTCGGTTTTACAGTGAAAACTGCAGGAACTTCAAACCGGCACTAGGAAACACACTGAGAAACTAGAGTAAAAGTTTCCCCTGCAACCCGTTCCTTTGTGCTAGATGAACGAACGTCTCTCCACATGCTCAGTTCTGAGAGATAAGTGTTTGTGAAAGCCGTCCTTCAACTAGATTGTTGGGAACACAAAGTTCCTTTTCAGTTGCAAACTACAATCCATACATATATATGGGGAGGTACTAGCTCCAACTCGGTTTTACAGTGAAAACTGCATTAACTTCAAACCGGCATTAGGAAACACACTGAGAAACTAGAGTAAAAGTTTCCCCTGCAACCCGTTCCCTTTGTGCTATATGAACGATCGTCTCTCCACATGCTCAGTTCTGAGAGATATGTGTGTGTGAAAGCCGTCCTTCACCTAGATTGTTGGGAACACAAAGTACCTTTTCAGTTGCAAACTACACGCCATACATATATATGGGGAGGTACTAGCTCCAACTCGGTTTTACAGTGAAAACTGCAGGAACTTCAAACCGGCACTAGGAAACACACTGAGAATCTAGAGTAAAAGTTTCCCCTGCAACCCGTTCCCTTTGTGCTAGATGAACGAACGTCTCTCCACATGCTCAGTTCTGAGAGATAAGTGTGTGTGAAAGCCGTCCTTCAACTAGATTGTTGGCAACACAAAGTTCCTTTTCAGTTGCAAACTACACTCCATACATATATATGGGGAGGTACTAGCTCCAACTCGGTTTTACAGTGAAAACTGCAGGAACTTCAAACCGGCACTAGGAAACACACTGAGAAACTAGAGTAAAAGTTTCCCCTGCAACCCGTTCCCTTTGTGCTAGTTGAATGAACGTCTCTCCACATGCTCAGTTCTGAGAGATAAGTGTGTGTGAAAGCCGTCCTTCACCTAGATTGTTGGGAACACAAAGTTCCTTTTCAGTTGCAAACTACACTCCATACATATATATGGGGAGGTACTAGCTCCAACTCGGTTTTACAGTGAAAACTGCAGGAACTTCAAACCGGCACTAGGAAACACACTGAGAAACTAGAGTAAAAGTTTCCCCTGCAACCCGTTAACTTTGTGCTAGATGAACGAACGTCTCTCCAAATGCTCAGTTCTGAGAGATAAGTGTGTGTGAAAGCCGTCCTTCAACTAGATTGTTGGGAACACAAAGTACCTTTTCATTTGCAAACTACACGCCATACATATATATGTGGAGGTACTAGCTCCAACTCGGTTTTACAGTGAAAACTGCAGGAACTTCAAACCGGCACTAGGAAACACACTGAGAATCTAGAGTAAAAGTTTCCCCTGCAACCCGTTCCCTTTGTGCTAGATGAACGAACGTCTCTCCACATGCTCAGTTCTGAGAGATAAGTGTGTGTGAAAGCCGTCCTTCACCTAGATTGTTGGGAAAACAAAGTTCCTTTTCAGTTGCAAACTACACTCAATACATATATATGGGGAGGTACTAACTCCAACTCGGTTTTACAGTGAAAACTGCAGGAACTTCAAACCGGCACTAGGAAACACACTGAGAAACTAGAGTAAAAGTTTCCACTGCAACACGTTCCCTTTGTGCTAGATGAACGAACGTCTCTCCACATGCTCAGTTCTGAGAGATAAGTGTGTGTGAAAGCCGTCCTTCAACTAGATTGTTGGGAACACAAAGTTCCTTTTCAGTTGCAAACTACACTCCATACATATATATGGGGAGGTACTAGCTCCAAGTCGGTTTTACAGTGAAAACTGCAGGAACTTCAAACCGGCACTAGGAAACACACTGAGAAACTAGAGTAAAAGTTTCCCCTGCAAACCGTTCCCTTTGTGCTAGATGAACGAACGTCTCTTCTCATGCTCAGTTCTGAGAGATAAGTGTGTGTGAAAGCCGTCCTTCACCTAGATTGTTGGGAACACAAAGTTCCTTTTCAGTTGCAAACTACACTCCATACATATATATGGGGAGGTACTAGCTCCAACTCGGTTTTACAGTGAAAACTGCAGGAACTTCAAACCGGCACTAGGAAACACACTGAGAAACTAGAGTAAAAGTTTCCCCTGCAACCCGTTCCCTTTGTGCTAGATGAACGAACGTCTCTCCACATGCTCAGTTCTGAGAGATAAGTGTGGTTTAAAGCCGTCCTTCAACTAGATTGTTGGGAACACAAAGTTCCTTTTCAGTTGCAAACTACACGCCATACATATATATGGGGAGGTACTAGCTCCAACTCGGTTTTACAGTGAAAACTGCAGGAACTTCAAACCGGCACTAGGAAACACACTGAGAAACTAGAGTAAAAGTTTCCCCTGCAACCCGTTCCCTTTGTGCTAGTTGAACGAACGTCTCTCCACATGCTCAGTTCTGAGAGATAAGTGTTTGTGAAAGCCGTCCTTCATCTAGATTGTTGGGAACACAAAGTTCCTTTTCAGTTGCAAACTACACGCCATACATATATATGGGGAGGTACTAGCTCCAACTCGGTTTTACAGTGAAAACTGCAGGAACTTCAAACCGGCACTAGGAAACACACTGAGAAACTAGAGTAAAAGTTTCCCCTGCAACCCGTTCCCTTTGTGCTAGTTGAACGAACGTCTCTCCACATGCTCAGTTCTGAGAGATAAGTGTGTGTGAAAGCCGTCCTTCACCTAGATTGTTGGGAACACAAAGTTCCTTTTCAGTTGCAAACTACACTCCATACATATATATGGGGAGGTACTAGCTCCAACTCGGTTTTACAGTGAAAACTGCAGGAACTTCAAACCGGCACTAGGAAACACACTGAGAAACTAGAGTAAAAGTTTCCCCTGCAACCCGTTCCCTTTGTGCTAGATGAACGAACGTCTCTCCACATGCTCAGTTCTGAGAGATAAGTGTGTGTGAAAGCCGTCCTTCACCTAGATTGTTGGGAACACAAAGTTCCTTTTCAGTTGCAAACTACACTCAATACATATATATGGGGAGGTACTAGCTCCAACTCGGTTTTACAGTGAAAACTGCAGGAACTTCTAACCGGCACTAGGAAACACACTGAGAAACTAGAGTAAAAGTTTCCCCTGCATCCCGTTCCCTTTGTGCTAGATGAACGAACGTCTCTCCACATGCTCAGTTCTGAGAGATACGTGTGGTTGAAAGCCGTCCTTAAACTAGATTGTTGGGAACACAAAGTTCCTTTTCAGTTGCAAACTACACGCCATACATATATATGGGGAGGTACTAGCTCCAACTCGGTTTTACAGTGAAAACTGCAGGAACTTCAAACCGGCACTAGGAAACACACTGAGAAACTAGAGTAAAAGTTTCCCCTGCAACCCGTTCCCGTTGTGCTAGATGAACGAACGTCTCTCCACATGCTCAGTTCTGAGAGATAAGTGTGGGTGAAAGCCGTCCTTCAACTAGATTGTTGGGAAAACAAAGTTCCTTTTCAGTTGCTAAATACATGCCATACATATATATGGGGAGGTACTAGCTCCAACTCGGTTTTACAGTGAAAACTGCAGGAACTTCAAACCGGCACTAGGAAACACACTGAGAAACTAGAGTAAAAGTTTCCCCTGCAACCCGTTCCCTTTGTGCTAGATGAACGAACGTCTCTCCACATGCTCAGTTCTGAGAGATAAGTGTTTGTGAAAGCCGTCCTTCAACTAGATTGTTGGGAACACAAAGTTCCTTTTCAGTTGCAAACTACACTCCATACATATATATGGGTAGGTACTAGCTCCAACTCGGTTTTACAGTGAAAACTGCATTAACTTCAAACCGGCACTAGGAAACACACTGAGAAACTAGAGTAAAAGTTTCCCCTGCAACCCGTTCCCTTTGTGCTAGATGAACGATTGTCTCTCCACATGCTCAGTTCTGAGAGATAAGTGTGTGTGAAAGCCGTCCTTCACCTAGATTGTTGGGAACACAAAGTACCTTTTCAGTTGCAAACTAAACGCCATACATATATATGGGGAGGTACTAGCTCCAACTCGGTTTTACAGTGAAAACTGCAGGAACTTCAAACCGGCACTAGGAAACACACTGAGAATCTAGAGTAAAAGTTTCCCCTGCAACCCGTTCCCATTGTGCTAGATGAACGAACGTCTCTCCACATGCTCAGTTCTGAGAGATAAGTGTGTGTGAAAGCCGTCCTTCAACTAGATTGTTGGCAACACAAAGTTCCTTTTCAGTTGCAAACTACACTCCATACATATATATGGGGAGGTA
The DNA here is from genome assembly GCF_036321535.1 of Camelus dromedarius. NCBI lineage: Eukaryota > Metazoa > Chordata > Mammalia > Artiodactyla > Camelidae > Camelus > Camelus dromedarius. The sequence continues at coordinate 14,082,075 of NC_087443.1, forward strand.
CTAGCTCCAACTCGGTTTTACAGTGAAAACTGCAGGAACTTCAAACCGGCACTAGGAAACACACTGAGAAACTAGAGTAAAAGTTTCCCCTGCAACCCGTTCCCTTTGTGCTAGTTGAATGAACGTCTCTCCACATGCTCAGTTCTGAGAGATAAGTGTGTGTGAAAGCCGTCCTTCACCTAGATTGTTGGGAACACAAAGTTCCTTTTCAGTTGCAAACTACACTCCATACATATATATGGGGATGTACTAGCTCCAACTCGGTTTTACAGTGAAAACTGCAGGAACTTCAAACCGGCAGTAGGAAACACACTGAGAAACTAGAGTAAAAGTTTCCCCTGCAACCCGTTAACTTTGTGCTAGATGAACGAACGTCTCTCCAAATGCTCAGTTCTGAGAGATAAGTGTGTGTGAAAGCCGTCCTTCACCTAGATTGTTGGGAACACAAAGTACCTTTTCATTTGCAAACTACACGCCATACATATATATGGGGAGGTACTAGCTCCAACTCGGTTTTACAGTGAAAACTGCAGGAACTTCAAACCGGCACTAGGAAACACACTGAGAATCTAGAGTAAAAGTTTCCCCTGCAACCCGTTCCCTTTGTGCTAGATGAACGAACGTCTCTCCACATGCTCAGTTCTGAGAGATAAGAGTGTGTGAAAGCCGTCCTTCACCTAGATTGTTGGGAACACAAAGTTCCTTTTCAGTTGCAAACTACACTCAATACATATATATGGGGAGGTACTAACTCCAACTCGGTTTTACAGTGAAAACTGCAGGAAATTCAAACCGGCACTAGGAAACACACTGAGAAACTAGAGTAAAAGTTTCCCCTGCAACCCGTTCCCTTTGTGCTAGATGAACGAACGTCTCTTCTCATGCTCAGTTCTGAGAGATAAGTGTGTGTGAAAGCCGTCCTTCACCTAGATTGTTGGGAACACAAAGTTCTTTTTCAGTTGCAAACTACACGCCATACATATATATGGGGAGGTACTAGCTCCAACTCGGTTTTACAGTGAAAACTGCAGGAACTTCAAACCGGCACTAGGAAACACACTGAGAAACTAGAGTAAAAGTTTCCCCTGCAACCCGTTCCCTTTGTGCTAGATGAACGAACGTCTCTCCACATGCTCAGTTCTGAGAGATAAGTGTGTGTGAAAGCCGTCCTTCAACTAGATTGTTGGGAACACAAAGTTCCTTTTCAGTTGCAAACTACACTCCATACATATATATGGGGAGGTACTAGCTCCAAGTCGGTTTTACAGTGAAAACTGCAGGAACTTCAAACCGGCACTAGGAAACACACTGAGAAACTAGAGTAAAAGTTTCCCCTGCAACCCGTTCCCTTTGTGCTAGATGAACGAACGTCTCTTCTCATGCTCAGTTCTGAGAGATAAGTGTGTGTGAAAGCCGTCCTTCACCTAGATTGTTGGGAACACAAAGTTCCTTTTCAGTTGCAAACTACACTCCATACATATATATGGGGAGGTACTAGCTCCAACTCGGTTTTACAGTGAAAACTGCAGGAACTTCAAACCGGCACTAGGAAACACACTGAGAAACTAGAGTAAAAGTTTCCCCTGCAACCCGTTCCCTTTGTGCTAGATGAACGATCGTCTCTCCACATGCTCAGTTCTGAGAGATAAGTGTGTGTGAAAGCCGTCCTTCAACTAGATTGTTGGGAACACAAAGTTCCTTTTCAGTTGCAAATTACACTCCATACATATATATGGGGAGGTACTAGCTCCAACTCGGTTTTACAGTGAAAACTGCAGGAACTTCAAACCGGCACTAGGAAACACACTGATTAACTAGAGTAAAAGTTTCCCCTGCAACCCGTTCCCTTTGTGCTAGATGAACGAACGTCTCTCCACATGCTCAGTTCTGAGAGATAAGTGTTTGTGAAAGCCGTCCTTCAACTAGATTGTTGGGAACACAAAGTTCCTTTTCAGTTGCAAACTACACTCCATACATATATATGGGGAGGTACTAGCTCCAACTCGGTTTTACAGTTAAAACTGCAGGAACTTCAAACCGGCACTAGGAAACACACTGAGAAACTAGAGTAAAAGTTTCCCCTGCAACCCGTTCCCTTTGTGCTAGATGAACGAACGTCTCTCCACATGCTCAGTTCTGAGAGATAAGTGTTTGTGAAAGCCGTCCTTCAAATAGATTGTTGGGAACACAAAGTTCCTTTTCAGTTGCAAACTACACTCCATACATATATATGGGGAGGTACTAGCTCCAACTCGGTTTTACAGTGAAAACTGCAGGAACTTCAAACCGGCACTAGGAAACACACTGAGAAACTAGAGTAAAAGTTTCCCCTGCAACCCGTTCTCTTTGTGCTAGATGAACGAACGTCTCTCCACATGCTCAGTTCTGAGAGATAAGTGTGTGTGAAAGCCGTCCTTCAACTAGATTGTTGGGAACACAAAGTTCCTTTTCAGTTGCAAACTACACTCCATACATATATATGGGGAGGTACTAGCTCCAACTCGGTTTTACAGTGAAAACTGCAGGAAATTCAAACCGGCACTAGGAAACACACTGAGAATCTAGAGTAAAAGTTTCCCCTGCAACCCGTTCCCTTTGTGCTAGATGAACGAACGTCTCTCCACATGCTCAGTTCTGAGAGATAAGTGTGTGTGAAAGCCGTCCTTCAACTAGATTGTTGGGAACACAAAGTTCTTTTTCAGTTGCAAACTACACGCCATACATATATATGGGTAGGTACTAGCTCCAACTCGGTTTTACAGTGAAAACTGCAGGAACTTCAAACCGGCACTAGGAAACACACTGAGAAACTAGAGTAAAAGTTTCCCCTGCAACCCGTTCCCTTTGTGCTAGATGAACGAACGTCTCTCCACATGCTCAGTTCTAAGAGATAAGTGTGTGTGAAAGCCGTCCTTCAACTAGATTGTTGGGAACACAAAGTTCCTTTTCAGTTGCAAACTAAACTCCATACAAATATATGGGGAGGTACTAGCTCCAAGTCGGTTTTACAGTGAAAACTGCAGGAACTTCAAACCGGCACTAGGAAACACACTGAGAAACTAGAGTAAAAGTTTCCCCTGCAACCCGTTCCCTTTGTGCTAGATGAACGAACGTCTCTTCTCATGCTCAGTTCTGAGAGATAAGTGTGTGTGAAAGCCGTCCTTCACCTAGATTGTTGGGAACACAAAGTTCTTTTTCAGTTGCAAACTACACTCCATACATATATATGGGGAGGTACTAGCTCCAACTCGGTTTTACAGTGAAAACTGCAGCAACTTCAAACCGGCACTAGGAAACACACTGAGAAACTAGAGTAAAAGTTTCCCCTGCAACCCGTTCCCTTTGTGCTAGATGAACGAACGTCTCTCCACATGCTCAGTTCTGAGAGATAAGTGTGGTTGAAAGCCGTCCTTCAACTAGATTGTTGGGAATACAAAGTTCCTTTTCAGTTGCAAACTACACGCCATACATATATATGGGGAGGTACTAGCTCCAACTCGGTTTTACAGTGAAAACTGCAGGAACTTCAAACCGGCACTAGGAAACACACTGAGAAACTAGAGTAAAAGTTTCCCCTGCAACCCGTTCCTTTTGTGCTAGTTGAACGAACGTCTCTCCACATGCTCAGTTCGGAGAGATAAGTGTTTGTGAAAGCCGTCCTTCGTCTAGATTGTTGGGAACACAAAGTTCCTTTTCAGTTGCAAACTACACGCCATACATATATATGGGGAGGTACTAGCTCCAACTCGGTTTTACAGTGAAAACTGCAGGAACTTCAAACCGGCACTAGGAAACACACTGAGAAACTAGAGTAAAAGTTTCCCCTGCAACCCGTTCCCTTTGTGCTAGATGAACGAACGTCTCTCCACATGCTCAGTTCTGAGAGATAAGTGTGGGTGAAAGCCGTCCTTCAACTAGATTGTTGGGAAAACAAAGTTCCTTTTCAGTTGCTAACTACATGCCATACATATATATGGGGAGGTACTAGCTCCAACTCGGTTTTACAGTGAAAACTGCAGGAACTTCAAACCGGCACTAGGAAACACACTGAGAAACTAGAGTAAAAGTTTCCCCTGCAACCCGTTCCCTTTGTGCTAGATGAACGATCGTCTCTCCACATGCTCAGTTCTGAGAGATAAGTGTGTGTGAAAGCCGTCCTTCAACTAGATTGTTGGGAACACAAAGTTCCTTTTCAGTTGCAAACTACACTCCATACATATATATGGGGAGGTACTAGCTCCAACTCGGTTTTACAGTGAAAACTGCAGGAACTTCAAACCGGCACTAGGAAACACACTGAGAAACTAGAGTAAAAGTTTCCCCTGCAACCCGTTCCCTTTGTGCTAGATGAACGAACGTCTCTCCATATGCTCAGTTCTGAGAGATAAGTGTTTGTGAAAGCCGTCCTTCAACTAGATTGTTGGGAACACAAAGTTCCTTTTCAGTTGCAAACTACACTCCATACATATATATGGGGAGGTACTAGCTCCAACTCGGTTTTACAGTGAAAACTGCAGGAACTTCAAACCGGCACTAGGAAACACACTGAGAAACTAGAGTAAAAGTTTCCCCTGCAACCCGTTCTCTTTGTGCTAGATGAACGAACGTCTCTCCACATGCTCAGTTCTGAGAGATAAGTGTGTGTGAAAGCCGTCCTTCAACTAGATTGTTGGGAACACAAAGTTCCTTTTCAGTTGCAAACTAAACTCCATACATATATATGGGGAGGTACTAGCTCCAAGTCGGTTTTACAGTGAAAACTGCAGGAACTTCAAACCGGCACTAGGAAACACACTGAGAAACTAGAGTAAAAGTTTCCCCTGCAACCCGTTCCCTTTGTGCTAGATGAACGAACGTCTCTTCTCATGCTCAGTTCTGAGAGATAAGTGTGTGTGAAAGCCGTCCTTCACCTAGATTGTTGGGAACACAAAGTTCCTTTTCAGTTGCAAACTACACTCCATACATATATATGGGGAGGTACTAGCTCCAACTCGGTTTTACAGTGAAAACTGCAGGAACTTCAAACCGGCACTAGGAAACACACTGAGAAACTAGAGTAAAAGTTTCCCCTGCAACCCGTTCCCTTTGTGCTAGATGAACGAACGTCTCTCCACATGCTCATTTCTGAGAGATAAGTGTGGTTGAAAGCCGTCCTTCAACTAGATTGTTGGGAACACAAAGTTCCTTTTCAGTTGCAAACTACACGCCATACATATATATGGGGAGGTACTAGCTCCAACTCGGTTTTACAGTGAAAACTGCAGGAACTTCAAACCGGCACTAGGAAACACACTGAGAAACTAGAGTAAAAGTTTCCCCTGCAACCCGTTCCTTTTGTGCTAGTTGAACGAACGTCTCTCCACATGCTCAGTTCTAAGAGATAAGTGTGTGTGAAAGCCGTCCTTCAACTAGATTGTTGGGAACACAAAGTTCCTTTTCAGTTGCAAACTAAACTCCATACATATATATGGGGAGGTACTAGCTCCAAGTCGGTTTTACAGTGAAAACTGCAGGAACTTCAAACCGGCACTAGGAAACACACTGAGAAACTAGAGTAAAAGTTTCCCCTGCAACCCGTTCCCTTTGTGCTAGATGAACGAACGTCTCTTCTCATGCTCAGTTCTGAGAGATAAGTGTGTGTGAAAGCCGTCCTTCGTCTAGATTGTTGGGAACACAAAGTTCCTTTTCAGTTGCAAACTACACGCCATACATATATATGGGGAGGTACTAGCTCCAACTCGGTTTTACAGTGAAAACTGCAGGAACTTCAAACCGGCACTAGGAAACACACTGAGAAACTAGAGTAAAAGTTTCCCCTGCAACCCGTTCCCTTTGTGCTAGATGAACGAACGTCTCTCCACATGCTCAGTTCTGAGAGATAAGTGTGGGTGAAAGCCGCCCTTCAACTAGATTGTTGGGAAAACAAAGTTCCTTTTCAGTTGCAAACTACATGCCATACATATATATGGGGAGGTACTAGCTCCAACTCGGTTTTACAGTGAAAACTGCAGGAACTTCAAACCGGCACTAGGAAACACACTGAGAAACTAGAGTAAAAGTTTCCCCTGCAACCCGTTCCCTTTGTGCTAGATGAACGAACGTCTCTCCACATGCTCAGTTCTGAGAGATAAGTGTTTGTGAAAGCCGTCCTTCAACTAGATTGTTGGGAACACAAAGTTCCTTTTCAGTTGCAAACTACACTCCATACATATATATGGGGAGGTACTAGCTCCAACTCGGTTTTACAGTGAAAACTGCAGGAACTTCAAACCGGCACTAGGAAACACACTGAGAAACTAGAGTAAAAGTTTCCCCTGCAACCCGTTCTCTTTGTGCTAGATGAACGAACGTCTCTCCACATGCTCAGTTCTGAGAGATAAGTGTGTGTGAAAGCCGTCCTTCAACTAGATTGTTGGGAACACAAAGTTCCTTTTCAGTTGCAAACTAAACTCCATACATATATATGGGGAGGTACTAGCTCCAAGTCGGTTTTACAGTGAAAACTGCAGGAACTTCAAACCGGCACTAGGAAACACACTGAGAAACTAGAGTAAAAGTTTCCCCTGCAACCCGTTCCCTTTGTGCTAGATGAACGAACGTCTCTTCTCATGCTCAGTTCTGAGAGATAAGTGTGTGTGAAAGCCGTCCTTCACCTAGATTGTTGGGAACACAAAGTTCCTTTTCAGTTGCAAACTACACTCCATACATATATATGGGGAGGTACTAGCTCAAACTCGGTTTTACAGTGAAAACTGCAGGAACTTCAAACCGGCACTAGGAAACACACTGAGAAACTAGAGTAAAAGTTTCCCCTGCAACCCGTTCCCTTTGTGCTAGATGAACGAACGTCTCTCCACATGCTCAGTTCTGAGAGATAAGTGTGGTTGAAAGCCGTCCTTCAACTAGATTGTTGGGAACACAAAGTTCCTTTTCAGTTGCAAACTACACGCCATACATATATATGGGGAGGTACTAGCTCCAACTCGGTTTTACAGTGAAAACTGCAGGAACTTCAAACCGGCACTAGGAAACACACTGATAAACTAGAGTAAAAGTTTCCCCTGCAACCCGTTCCTTTTGTGCTAGTTGAACGAACGTCTCTCCACATGCTCAGTTCGGAGAGATAAGTGTTTGTGAAAGCCGTCCTTCGTCTAGATTGTTGGGAACACAAAGTTCCTTTTCAGTTGCAAACTACACGCCATACATATATATGGGGAGGTACTAGCTCCAACTCGGTTTTACAGTGAAAACTGCAGGAACTTCAAACCGGCACTAGGAAACACACTGAGAAACTAGAGTAAAAGTTTCCCCTGCAACCCGTTCCCTTTGTGCTAGATGAACGAACGTCTCTCCACATGCTCAGTTCTGAGAGATAAGTGTGGGTGAAAGCCGTCCTTCAACTAGATTGTTGGGAAAACAAAGTTCCTTTTCAGTTGCTAACTACATGCCATACATATATATGGGGAGGTACTAGCTCCAACTCGGTTTTACAGTGAAAACTGCAGGAACTTCAAACCGGCACTAGGAAACACACTGAGAAACTAGAGTAAAAGTTTCCCCTGCAAACCGTTCCCTTTGTGCTAGATGAACGATCGTCTCTCCACATGCTCAGTTCTGAGAGATAAGTGTGTGTGAAAGCCGTCCTTCAACTAGATTGTTGGGAACACAAAGTTCCTTTTCAGTTGCAAATTACACTCCATACATATATATGGGGAGGTACTAGCTCCAACTCGGTTTTACAGTGAAAACTGCAGGAACTTCAAACCGGCACTAGGAAACACACTGAGAAACTAGAGTAAAAGTTTCCCCTGCAACCCGTTCCCTTTGTGCTAGATGAACGAACGTCTCTCCACATGCTCAGTTCTGAGAGATAAGTGTTTGTGAAAGCCGTCCTTCAACTAGATTGTTGGGAACACAAAGTTCCTTTTCAGTTGCAAACTACACTCCATACATATATATGGGGAGGTACTAGCTCCAACTCGGTTTTACAGTGAAAACTGCAGGAACTTCAAACCGGCACTAGGAAACACACTGAGAAACTAGAGTAAAAGTTTCCCCTGCAACCCGTTCCCTTTGTGCTAGATGAACGAACGTCTCTCCACATGCTCAGTTCTGAGAGATAAGTGTTTGTGAAAGCCGTCCTTCAACTAGATTGTTGGGAACACAAAGTTCCTTTTCAGTTGCAAACTACACTCCATACATATATATGGGGAGGTACTAGCTCCAACTCGGTTTTACAGTGAAAACTGCAGGAACTTCAAACCGGCACTAGGAAACACACTGAGAAACTAGAGTAAAAGTTTCCCCTGCAAACCGTTCTCTTTGTGCTAGATGAACGAACGTCTCTCCACATGCTCAGTTCTGAGAGATAAGTGTGTGTGAAAGCCGTCCTTCAACTAGATTGTTGGGAACACAAAGTTCCTTTTCAGTTGCAAACTACACTCCATACATATATATGGGGAGGTACTAGCTCCAACTCGGTTTTACAGTGAAAACTGCAGGAACTTCAAACCGGCACTAGGAAACACACTGAGAAACTAGAGTAAAAGTTTCCCCTGCAACCCGTTCCCTTTGTGCTAGATGAACGAACGTCTCTCCACATGCTCAGTTCTGAGAGATAAGTGTGTGTGAAAGCCGTCCTTCAACTAGATTGTTGGGAACACAAAGTTCTTTTTCAGTTGCAAACTACACGCCATACATATATATGGGGAGGTACTAGCTCCAACTCGGTTTTACAGTGAAAACTGCAGGAACTTCAAACCGGCACTAGGAAACACACTGAGAAACTAGAGTAAAAGTTTCCCCTGCAACCCGTTCCCTTTGTGCTAGATGAACGAACGTCTCTCCACATGCTCAGTTCTGAGAGATAAGTGTGTGTGAAAGCCGTCCTTCAACTAGATTGTTGGGAACACAAAGTTCCTTTTCAGTTGCAAACTAAACTCCATACATATATATGGGGAGGTACTAGCTCCAAGTCGGTTTTACAGTGAAAACTGCAGGAACTTCAAACCGGCACTAGGAAACACACTGAGAAACTAGAGTAAAAGTTTCCCCTGCAACCCGTTCCCTTTGTGCTAGATGAACGAACGTCTCTTCTCATGCTCAGTTCTGAGAGATAAGTGTGTGTGAAAGCCGTCCTTCACCTAGATTGTTGGGAACACAAAGTTCCTTTTCAGTTGCAAACTACACTCCATACATATATATGGGGAGGTACTAGCTCCAACTCGGTTTTACAGTGAAAACTGCAGGAACTTCAAACCGGCACTAGGAAACACACTGAGAAACTAGAGTAAAAGTTTCCCCTGCAACCCGTTCCCTTTGTGCTAGATGAACGAACGTCTCTCCACATGCTCAGTTCTGAGAGATAAGTGTGGTTGAAAGCCGTCCTTCAACTAGATTGTTGGGAACACAAAGTTCCTTTTCAGTTGCAAACTACACGCCATACATATATATGGGGAGGTACTAGCTCCAACTCGGTTTTACAGTGAAAACTGCAGGAACTTCAAACCGGCACTAGGAAACACACTGAGAAACTAGAGTAAAAGTTTCCCCTGCAACCCGTTCCTTTTGTGCTAGTTGAACCAAAGTCTCTCCACATGCTCAGTTCGGAGAGATAAGTGTTTGTGAAAGCCGTCCTTCGTCTAGATTGTTGGGAACACAAAGTTCCTTTTCAGTTGCAAACTACACGCCATACATATATATGGGGAGGTACTAGCTCCAACTCGGTTTTACAGTGAAAACTGCAGGAACTTCAAACCGGCACTAGGAAACACACTGAGAAACTAGAGTAAAAGTTTCCCCTGCAACCCGTTCCCTTTGTGCTAGATGAACGAACGTCTCTCCACATGCTCAGTTCTGAGAGATAAGTGTGGGTGAAAGCCGTCCTTCAACTAGATTGTTGGGAAAACAAAGTTCCTTTTCAGTTGCAAACTACACTCCATACATATATATGGGGAGGTACTAGCTCCAACTCGGTTTTACAGTGAAAACTGCAGGAACTTCAAACCGGCACTAGGAAACACACTGAGAAACTAGAGTAAAAGTTTCCCCTGCAATCCGTTCCCTTTGTGCTAGTTGAACGAACGTCTCTCCACATGCTCAGTTCTGAGAGATAAGTGTGTGTGAAAGCCGTCCTTCAACTAGATTGTTGGCAACACAAAGTTCCTTTTCAGTTGCAAACTACACTCCATACATATATATGGGGAGGTACTAGCTCCAACTCGGTTTTACAGTGAAAACTGCAGGAACTTCAAACCAGCACTAGGAAACACACTGAGAAACTAGAGTAAAAGTTTCCCCTGCAACCCGTTCCCTTTGTGCTAGATGAACGAACGTCTCTCCACATGCTCAGTTCTGAGAGATAAGTGTTTGTGAAAGCCGTCCTTCAACTAGATTGTTGGGAACACAAAGTTCCTTTTCAGTTGCAAACTACACTCCATACATATATATGGGGAGGTACTAGCTCCAACTCGGTTTTACAGTGAAAACTGTATTAACTTCAAACCGGCACTAGGAAACACACTGAGAATCTAGAGTAAAAGTTTCCCCTGCAACCCGTTCCCTTTGTGCTAGATGAACGATCGTCTCTCCACATGCTCAGTTCTGAGAGATAAGTGTGTGTGAAAGCCGTCCTTAAACTAGATTGTTGGGAACACAAAGTTCCTTTTCAGTTGCAAATTACACTCCATACATATATATGGGGAGGTACTAGCTCCAACTCGGTTTTACAGTGAAAACTGCAGGAACTTCAAACCGGCACTAGGAAACACACTGAGAAACTAGAGTAAAAGTTTCCCCTGCAAACCGTTCCCTTTGTGCTAGATGAACGATCGTCTCTCCACATGCTCAGTTCTGAGAGATAAGTGTGTGTGAAAGCCGTCCTTCAACTAGATTGTTGGGAACACAAAGTTCCTTTTCAGTTGCAAATTACACTCCATACATATATATGGGGAGGTACTAGCTCCAACTCGGTTTTACAGTGAAAACTGCAGGAACTTCAAACCGGCACTAGGAAACACACTGAGAAACTAGAGTAAAAGTTTCCCCTGCAACCCGTTCCCTTTGTGCTAGATGAACGAACGTCTCTCCACATGCTCAGTTCTGAGAGATAAGTGTTTGTGAAAGCCGTCCTTCAACTAGATTGTTGGGAACACAAAGTTCCTTTTCAGTTGCAAACTACACTCCATACATATATATGGGGAGGTACTAGCTCCAACTCGGTTTTACAGTGAAAACTGCAGGAACTTCAAACCGGCACTAGGAAACACACTGAGAAACTAGAGTAAAAGTTTCCCCTGCAACCCGTTCCCTTTGTGCTAGATGAACGAACGTCTCTCCACATGCTCAGTTCTGAGAGATAAGTGTTTGTGAAAGCCGTCCTTCAACTAGATTGTTGGGAACACAAAGTTCCTTTTCAGTTGCAAACTACACTCCATACATATATATGGGGAGGTACTAGCTCCAACTCGGTTTTACAGTGAAAACTGCAGGAACTTCAAACCGGCACTAGGAAACACACTGAGAAACTAGAGTAAAAGTTTCCCCTGCAAACCGTTCTCTTTGTGCTAGATGAACGAACGTCTCTCCACATGCTCAGTTCTGAGAGATAAGTGTGTGTGAAAGCCGTCCTTCAACTAGATTGTTGGGAACACAAAGTTCCTTTTCAGTTGCAAACTACACTCCATACATATATATGGGGAGGTACTAGCTCCAACTCGGTTTTACAGTGAAAACTGCAGGAACTTCAAACCGGCACTAGGAAACACACTGAGAAACTAGAGTAAAAGTTTCCCCTGCAACCCGTTCCCTTTGTGCTAGATGAACGAACGTCTCTCCACATGCTCAGTTCTGAGAGATAAGTGTGTGTGAAAGCCGTCCTTCAACTAGATTGTTGGGAACACAAAGTTCTTTTTCAGTTGCAAACTACACGCCATACATATATATGGGGAGGTACTAGCTCCAACTCGGTTTTACAGTGAAAACTGCAGGAACTTCAAACCGGCACTAGGAAACACACTGAGAAACTAGAGTAAAAGTTTCCCCTGCAACCCGTTCCCTTTGTGCTAGATGAACGAACGTCTCTCCACATGCTCAGTTCTGAGAGATAAGTGTGTGTGAAAGCCGTCCTTCAACTAGATTGTTGGGAACACAAAGTTCCTTTTCAGTTGCAAACTAAACTCCATACATATATATGGGGAGGTACTAGCTCCAAGTCGGTTTTACAGTGAAAACTGCAGGAACTTCAAACCGGCACTAGGAAACACACTGAGAAACTAGAGTAAAAGTTTCCCCTGCAACCCGTTCCCTTTGTGCTAGATGAACGAACGTCTCTTCTCATGCTCAGTTCTGAGAGATAAGTGTGTGTGAAAGCCGTCCTTCACCTAGATTGTTGGGAACACAAAGTTCCTTTTCAGTTGCAAACTACACTCCATACATATATATGGGGAGGTACTAGCTCCAACTCGGTTTTACAGTGAAAACTGCAGGAACTTCAAACCGGCACTAGGAAACACACTGAGAAACTAGAGTAAAAGTTTCCCCTGCAACCCGTTCCCTTTGTGCTAGATGAACGAACGTCTCTCCACATGCTCAGTTCTGAGAGATAAGTGTGGTTGAAAGCCGTCCTTCAACTAGATTGTTGGGAACACAAAGTTCCTTTTCAGTTGCAAACTACACGCCATACATATATATGGGGAGGTACTAGCTCCAACTCGGTTTTACAGTGAAAACTGCAGGAACTTCAAACCGGCACTAGGAAACACACTGAGAAACTAGAGTAAAAGTTTCCCCTGCAACCCGTTCCTTTTGTGCTAGTTGAACCAAAGTCTCTCCACATGCTCAGTTCGGAGAGATAAGTGTTTGTGAAAGCCGTCCTTCGTCTAGATTGTTGGGAACACAAAGTTCCTTTTCAGTTGCAAACTACACGCCATACATATATATGGGGAGGTACTAGCTCCAACTCGGTTTTACAGTGAAAACTGCAGGAACTTCAAACCGGCACTAGGAAACACACTGAGAAACTAGAGTAAAAGTTTCCCCTGCAACCCGTTCCCTTTGTGCTAGATGAACGAACGTCTCTCCACATGCTCAGTTCTGAGAGATAAGTGTGGGTGAAAGCCGTCCTTCAACTAGATTGTTGGGAAAACAAAGTTCCTTTTCAGTTGCAAACTACACTCCATACATATATATGGGGAGGTACTAGCTCCAACTCGGTTTTACAGTGAAAACTGCAGGAACTTCAAACCGGCACTAGGAAACACACTGAGAAACTAGAGTAAAAGTTTCCCCTGCAATCCGTTCCCTTTGTGCTAGTTGAACGAACGTCTCTCCACATGCTCAGTTCTGAGAGATAAGTGTGTGTGAAAGCCGTCCTTCAACTAGATTGTTGGCAACACAAAGTTCCTTTTCAGTTGCAAACTACACTCCATACATATATATGGGGAGGTACTAGCTCCAACTCGGTTTTACAGTGAAAACTGCAGGAACTTCAAACCAGCACTAGGAAACACACTGAGAAACTAGAGTAAAAGTTTCCCCTGCAACCCGTTCCCTTTGTGCTAGATGAACGAACGTCTCTCCACATGCTCAGTTCTGAGAGATAAGTGTTTGTGAAAGCCGTCCTTCAACTAGATTGTTGGGAACACAAAGTTCCTTTTCAGTTGCAAACTACACTCCATACATATATATGGGGAGGTACTAGCTCCAACTCGGTTTTACAGTGAAAACTGTATTAACTTCAAACCGGCACTAGGAAACACACTGAGAATCTAGAGTAAAAGTTTCCCCTGCAACCCGTTCCCTTTGTGCTAGATGAACGATCGTCTCTCCACATGCTCAGTTCTGAGAGATAAGTGTGTGTGAAAGCCGTCCTTAAACTAGATTGTTGGGAACACAAAGTTCCTTTTCAGTTGCAAATTACACTCCATACATATATATGGGGAGGTACTAGCTCCAACTCGGTTTTACAGTGAAAACTGCAGGAACTTCAAACCGGCACTAGGAAACACACTGAGAAACTAGAGTAAAAGTTTCCCCTGCAACCCGTTCCCTTTGTGCTAGATGAACGAACGTCTCTCCACATGCTCAGTTCTGAGAGATAAGTGTTTGTGAAAGCCGTCCTTCAACTAGATTGTTGGGAACACAAAGTTCCTTTTCAGTTGCAAACTACACTCCATACATATATATGGGGAGGTACTAGCTCCAACTCGGTTTTACAGTGAAAACTGCAGGAACTTCAAACCGGCACTAGGAAACACACTGAGAAACTAGAGTAAAAGTTTCCCCTGCAACCCGTTCTCTTTGTGCTAGATGAACGAACGTCTCTCCACATGCTCAGTTCTGAGAGATAAGTGTGTGTGAAAGCCGTCCTTCAACTAGATTGTTGGGAACACAAAGTTCCTTTTCAGTTGCAAACTACAATCCATACATATATATGGGGAGGTACTAGCTCCAACTCGGTTTTACAGTGAAAACTGCAGGAACTTCAAACCGGCACTAGGAAACACACTGAGAAACTAGAGTAAAATTTTCCCCTGCAAACCGTTCCCTTTGTGCTAGATGAACGAACGTCTCTCCACATGCTCAGTTCTGAGAGATAAGTGTGTGTGAAAGCCGTCCTTCACCGAGATTGTTGGGAACACTAAGTTCCTTTTCAGTTGCAAACTACACTCCATACATATATATGGGGAGGTACTAGCTCCAACTCGGTTTTACAGTGAAAACTGCAGGAACTTCAAACCGGCACTAGGAAACACACTGAGAAACTAGAGTAAAAGTTTCCCCTGCAACCCGTTCCCTTTGTGCTAGATGAACGAACGTCTCTCCACATGCTCAGTTCTGAGAGATAAGTGTGTGTGAAAGCCGTCCTTCAACTAGATTGTTGGGAACACAAAGTTCTTTTTCAGTTGCAAACTACACGCCATACATATATATGGGGAGGTACTAGCTCCAACTCGGTTTTACAGTGAAAACTGCAGGAACTTCAAACCGGCACTAGGAAACACACTGAGAAACTAGAGTAAAAGTTTCCCCTGCAACCCGTTCCCTTTGTGCTAGATGAACGAACGTCTCTCCACATGCTCAGTTCTGAGAGATAAGTGTGTGTGAAAGCCGTCCTTCAACTAGATTGTTGGGAACACAAAGTTCCTTTTCAGTTGCAAACTAAACTCCATACATATATATGGGGAGGTACTAGCTCCAAGTCGGTTTTACAGTGAAAACTGCAGGAACTTCAAACCGGCACTAGGAAACACACTGAGAAACTAGAGTAAAAGTTTCCCCTGCAACCCTTTCCCTTTGTGCTAGATGAACGAACGTCTCTTCTCATGCTCAGTTCTGAGAGATAAGTGTGTGTGAAAGCCGTCCTTCACCTAGATTGTTGGGAACACAAAGTTCCTTTTCAGTTGCAAACTACACTCCATACATATATATGGGGAGGTACTAGCTCCAACTCGGTTTTACAGTGAAAACTGCAGGAACTTCAAACCGGCACTAGGAAACACACTGAGAAACTAGAGTAAAAGTTTCCCCTGCAACCCGTTCCCTTTGTGCTAGATGAACGAACGTCTCTCCACATGCTCAGTTCTGAGAGATAAGTGTGGTTGAAAGCCGTCCTTCAACTAGATTGTTGGGAACACAAAGTTCCTTTTCAGTTGCAAACTACACGCCATACATATATATGGGGAGGTACTAGCTCCAACTCGGTTTTACAGTGAAAACTGCAGGAACTTCAAACCGGCACTAGGAAACACACTGAGAAACTAGAGTAAAAGTTTCCCCTGCAACCCGTTCCTTTTGTGCTAGTTGAACCAACGTCTCTCCACATGCTCAGTTCGGAGAGATAAGTGTTTGTGAAAGCCGTCCTTCGTCTAGATTGTTGGGAACACAAAGTTCCTTTTCAGTTGCAAACTACACGCCATACATATATATGGGGAGGTACTAGCTCCAACTCGGTTTTACAGTGAAAACTGCAGGAACTTCAAACCGGCACTAGGAAACACACTGAGAAACTAGAGTAAAAGTTTCCCCTGCAACCCGTTCCCTTTGTGCTAGATGAACGAACGTCTCTCCACATGCTCAGTTCTGAGAGATAAGTGTGGGTGAAAGCCGTCCTTCAACTAGATTGTTGGGAAAACAAAGTTCCTTTTCAGTTGCTAACTACATGCCATACATATATATGGGGAGGTACTAGCTCCAACTCGGTTTTACAGTGAAAACTGCAGGAACTTCAAACCGGCACTAGGAAACACACTGAGAAACTAGAGTAAAAGTTTCCCCTGCAATCCGTTCCCTTTGTGCTAGTTGAACGAACGTCTCTCCACATGCTCAGTTCTGAGAGATAAGTGTGTGTGAAAGCCGTCCTTCAACTAGATTGTTGGCAACACAAAGTTCCTTTTCAGTTGCAAACTACACTCCATACATATATATGGGGAGGTACTAGCTCCAACTCGGTTTTACAGTGAAAACTGCAGGAACTTCAAACCAGCACTAGGAAACACACTGAGAAACTAGAGTAAAAGTTTCCCCTGCAACCCGTTCCCTTTGTGCTAGATGAACGAACGTCTCTCCACATGCTCAGTTCTGAGAGATAAGTGTTTGTGAAAGCCGTCCTTCAACTAGATTGTTGGGAACACAAAGTTCCTTTTCAGTTGCAAACTACACTCCATACATATATATGGGGAGGTACTAGCTCCAACTCGGTTTTACAGTGAAAACTGTATTAACTTCAAACCGGCACTAGGAAACACACTGAGAATCTAGAGTAAAAGTTTCCCCTGCAACCCGTTCCCTTTGTGCTAGATGAACGATCGTCTCTCCACATGCTCAGTTCTGAGAGATAAGTGTGTGTGAAAGCCGTCCTTAAACTAGATTGTTGGGAACACAAAGTTCCTTTTCAGTTGCAAATTACACTCCATACATATATATGGGGAGGTACTAGCTCCAACTCGGTTTTACAGTGAAAACTGCAGGAACTTCAAACCGGCACTAGGAAACACACTGAGAAACTAGAGTAAAAGTTTCCCCTGCAACCCGTTCCCTTTGTGCTAGATGAACGAACGTCTCTCCACATGCTCAGTTCTGAGAGATAAGTGTGTGTGAAAGCCGTCCTTCAACTAGATTGTTGGGAACACAAAGTTCTTTTTCAGTTGCAAACTACACGCCATACATATATATGGGGAGGTACTAGCTCCAACTCGGTTTTACAGTGAAAACTGCAGGAACTTCAAACCGGCACTAGGAAACACACTGAGAAACTAGAGTAAAAGTTTCCCCTGCAACCCGTTCCCTTTATGCTAGATGAACGAACGTCTCTCCACATGCTCAGTTCTGAGAGATAAGTGTGTGTGAAAGCCGTCCTTCACCTAGATTGTTGGGAACACAAAGTACCTTTTCAGTTGCAAACTACACGCCATACATATATATGGGGAGGTACTAGCTCCAACTCGGTTTTACAGTGAAAACTGCAGGAACTTCAAACCGGCACTAGGAAACACACTGAGAATCTAGAGTAAAAGTTTCCCCTGCAACCCGTTCCCTTTGTGCTAGATGAAAGAACGTCTCTCCACATGCTCAGTTCTGAGAGATAAGTGTGTGTGAAAGCCGTCCTTCACCTAGATTGTTGGGAACACAAAGTTCCTTTTCAGTTGCAAACTACACTCAATACATATATATGGGGAGGTACTAACTCCAACTCGGTTTTACAGTGAAAACTGCAGGAACTTCAAACCGGCACTAGGAAACACACTGAGAAACTAGAGTAAAAGTTTCCCCTGCAACCCGTTCCCTTTGTGCTAGATGAACGAACGTCTCTCCACATGCTCAGTTCTGAGAGATAAGTGTGTGTGAAAGCCGTCCTTCAACTAGATTGTTGGGAACACAAAGTTCTTTTTCAGTTGCAAACTACACGCCATACATATATATGGGGAGGTACTAGCTCCAACTCGGTTTTACAGTGAAAACTGCAGGAACTTCAAACCGGCACTAGGAAACACACTGAGAAACTAGAGTAAAAGTTTCCCCTGCAACCCGTTCCCTTTGTGCTAGATGAACGAACGTCTCTCCACATGCTCAGTTCTGAGAGATAAGTGTGTGTGAAAGCCGTCCTTCACCTAGATTGTTGGGAACACAAAGTTCCTTTTCAGTTGCAAACTACAATCCATATATATATATGGGGAGGTACTACCTCCAACTCGGTTTTACAGTGAAAACTGCAGGAACTTCAAACCGGCACTAGGAAACACACTGAGAAACTAGAGTAAAAGTTTCCCCTGCAACCCGTTCCCTTTGTGCTAGATGAACGAACGTCTCTCCACATGCTCAGTTCTGAGAGATAAGTGTTTGTGAAAGCCGTCCTTCAACTAGATTGTTGGGAACACAAAGTTCCTTTTCAGTTGCAAACTACACTCCATACATATATATGGGGAGGTACTAGCTCCAACTCGGTTTTACAGTGAAAACTGCAGGAACTTCAAAACGGCACTAGGAAACACACTGAGAAACTAGAGTAAAAGTTTCCCCTGCAAACCGTTCTCTTTGTGCTAGATGAACGAACGTCTCTCCACATGCTCAGTTCTGAGAGATATGTGTGTGTGGAAGCCGTCCTTCAACTAGATTGTTGGGAACACAAAGTTCCTTTTCATTTGCAAACTACACTCCATACATATATATGGGGAGGTACTAGCTCCAACTCGGTTTTACAGTGAAAACTGCAGGAACTTCAAACCGGCACTAGGAAACACACTGAGAAACTAGAGTAAAAGTTTCCCCTGCAACCCGTTCCCTTTGTGCTAGATGAACGAACGTCTCTCCACATGCTCAGTTCTGAGAGATAAGTGTGTGTGAAAGCCGTCCTTCACCTAGATTGTTGGGAACACAAAGTTCCTTTTCAGTTGCAAACTACACTCCATACATATATATGGGGAGGTACTAGCTCCAACTCGGTTTTACAGTGAAAACTGCAGGAACTTCAAACCGGCACTAGGAAACACACTGAGAAACTAGAGTAAAAGTTTCCCCTGCAACCCGTTCCCTTTGTGCTAGATGAACGAACGTCTCTCCAAATGCTCAGTTCTGAGAGATAAGTGTGTGTGAAAGCCGTCCTTCAACTAGATTGTTGGGAACACAAAGTACCTTTTCAGTTGCAAACTACACGCCATACATATATATGGGGAGGTACTAGCTCCAACTCGGTTTTACAGTGAAAACTGCAGGAACTTCAAACCGGCACTAGGAAACACACTGAGAATCTAGAGTAAAAGTTTCCCCTGCAACCCGTTCCCTTTGTGCTAGATGAACGAACGTCTCTCCACATGCTCAGTTCTGAGAGATAAGTGTGTGTGAAAGCCGTCCTTCACCTAGATTGTTGGGAACACAAAGTTCCTTTTCAGTTGCAAACTACACTCAATACATATATATGGGGAGGTACTAACTCCAACTCGGTTTTACAGTGAAAACTGCAGGAACTTCAAACCGGCACTAGGAAACACACTGAGAAACTAGAGTAAAAGTTTCCCCTGCAACCCGTTCCCTTTGTGCTAGATGAACGAACGTCTCTCCACATGCTCAGTTCTGAGAGATAAGTGTGTGTGAAAGCCGTCCTTCAACTAGATTGTTGGGAACACAAAGTTCTTTTTCAGTTGCAAACTACACGCCATACATATATATGGGGAGGTACTAGCTCCAACTCGGTTTTACAGTGAAAACTGCAGGAACTTCAAAACGGCACTAGGAAACACACTGAGAAACTTGAGTAATAGTTTCCCCTGCAAACCGTTCCCTTTGTGCTAGATGAACGAACGTCTCTCCACATGCTCAGTTCTGAGAGATAAGTGTGTGTGAAAGCCGTCCTTAAACTAGATTGTTGGGAACACAAAGTTCCTTTTCAGTTGCAAACTACACTCCATACATATATATGGGGAGGTACTAGCTCCAACTCGGTTTTACAGTGAAAACTGCAGGAACTTCAAACCGGCACTAGGAAACACACTGAGAAACTAGAGTAAAAGTTTCCCCTGCAACCCGTTCCCTTTGTGCTAGATGAACGAACGTCTCTCCTCATGCTCAGTTCTGAGAGATAAGTGTGGTTGAAAGCCGTCCTTCAACTAGATTGTTGGGAACACAAAGTTCCTTTTCAGTTGCAAACTTCACGCCATACATATATATGGGGAGGTACTAGCTCCAACTCGGTTTTACAGTGAAAACTGCAGGAACTTCAAACCGGCACTAGGAAACACACTGAGAAACTAGAGTAAAAGTTTCCCCTGCAACCCGTTCCCTTTGTGCTAGTTGAACGAACGTCTCTCCACATGCTCAGTTCTGAGAGATAAGTGTGTGTGAAAGCCGTCCTTCATCTAGATTGTTGGGAACACAAAGTTCCTTTTCAGTTGCAAACTACACGCCATACATATATATGGGGAGGTACTAGCTCCAACTCGGTTTTACAGTGAAAACTGCAGGAACTTCAAACCGGCACTAGGAAACACACTGAGAAACTAGAGTAAAAGTTTCCCTGCAACCCATTCCCTTTGTGCTAGATGAACGAACGTCTCTCCACATGCTCAGTTCTGAGAGATAAGTGTGGGTGAAAGCCGTCCTTCAACTAGATTGTTGGGAACACAAAGTTCCTTTTCAGTTGCTAACTACATGCCATACATATATATGGGGAAGTATTATCTCCAACTCGGTTTTACAGTGAAAACTGCAGGAACTTCAAACCGGCACTAGGAAACACACTGAGAAACTAGAGTAAAAGTTTCCCCTGCAACCCGTTCCCTTTGTGCTAGTTGAACGAACGTCTCTCCACATGCTCAGTTCTGAGAGATAAGTGTGTGTGAAAGCCGTCCTTCAACTAGATTGTTGGCAACACAAAGTTCCTTTTCAGTTGCAAACTACACTCCATACATATATATGGGGAGGTACTAGCTAAAACTCGGTTTTACAGTGAAAACTGCAGGAACTTCAAACCGGCACTAGGAAACACACTGAGAAACTAGAGTAAAAGTTTCCCCTGCAACCCGTTCCCTTTGTGCTAGATGAACGAACGTCTCTCCACATGCTTAGTTCTGAGAGATAAGTGTTTGTGAAAGCCGTCCTTCAACTAGATTGTTGGGAACACATAGTTCCTTTTCAGTTGCAAACTACACTCCATACATATATATGGGGAGGTACTAGCTCCAACTCGTTTTTACAGTGAAAACTGCATTAACTTCAAACCGGCACTAGGAAACACACTGAGAAACTAGAGTAAAAGTTTCCCCTGCAACCCGTTCCCTTTGTGCTAGATGAACGATCGTCTCTCCACATGCTCAGTTCTGAGAGATAAGTGTGTGTGAAAGCCGTCCTTCAACTAGATTGTTGGGAACAAATAGTTCCTTTTCAGTTGCAAAATACACTCCATACATATATATGGGGAGGTACTATCTCCAACTCGGTTTTACAGTGAAAACTGCAGGAACTTCAAACCGGCACTAGGAAACACACTGAGAAACTAGAGTAAAAGTTTCCCCTGCAACCCGTTCCCTTTGTGCTAGATGAACGAACGTCTCTCCACATGCTCAGTTCTGAGAGATAAGTGTGTGTGAAAGCCGTCCTTCAACTAGATTGTTGGGAACACAAAGTTCCTTTTCAGTTGCAAACTACACTCCATACATATATATGGAGAGGTACTAGCTCCAACTCGGTTTTACAGTGAAAACTGCAGGAACTTCAAACCGGCACTAGGAAACACACTGAGAAACTAGAGTAAAAGTTTCCCCTGCAACCCGTTCTCTTTGTGCTAGATGAACGAACGTCTCTCCACATGCTCAGTTCTGAGAGATAAGTGTGTGTGAAAGCCGTCCTTCAACTAGATTGTTGGGAACACAAAGTTCCTTTTCAGTTGCAAACTACACTCCATACATATATATGGGGAGGTACTAGCTCAAACTCGGTTTTACAGTGAAAACTGCAGGAACTTCAAACCGGCACTAGGAAACACACTGAGAAAATAGAGTAAAAGTTTCCCCTGCAACCCGTTCCCTTTGTGCTAGATGAACGAACGTCTCTCCAAATGCTCAGTTCTGAGAGATAAGTGTGTGTGAAAGCCGTCCTTCACCTAGATTGTTGGGAACACAAAGTACCTTTTCAATTGCAAACTACACGCCATACATATATACGGGAGGTACTAGCTCCAACTCGGTTTTACAGTGAAAACTGCAGGAACTTCAAACCGGCACTAGGAAACACACTGAGAATCTATAGTAAAAGTTTCCCCTGCAACCCGTTCCTTTTGTGCTAGATGAACGAACGTCTCTCCACATGCTCAGTTCTGAGAGATAAGTGTGTGTGAAAGCCGTCCTTCACCTAGATTGTTGGGAACACAAAGTTCCTATTCAGTTGCAAACTACACTTAATACATATATATGGGGAGGTACTAACTCCAACTCGGTTTTACAGTGAAATCTGCAGGAACTTCAAACCGGCACTAGGAAACACACTGAGAAACTAGAGTAAAAGTTTCCCCTGCAACCCGTTCCCTTTGTGCTAGATGAACGAACGTCTCTCCACATGCTCAGTTCTGAGAGATAAGTGTGTGTGAAAGCCGCCTTCAACTAGATTGTTGGGAACACAAAGTTCTTTTTCAGTTGCAAACTACACGCCATACATATATATGGGGAGGTACTAGCTCCAACTCGGTTTTACAGTGAAAACTGCAGGAACTTCAAACCGGCACTAGGAAACACACTGAGAAATTAGAGTAAAAGTTTCCCCTGCAACCCGTTCCCTTTGTGCTAGTTGAACGAACGTCTCTCCACATGCTCAGTTCTGAGAGATAAGTGTGTGTGAAAGCCGTCCTTCAACTAGATTGTTGGGAACACAAAGTTCCTTTTCAGTTGCAAACTACACGCCATACATATATATGGGGAGGTACTAGCTCCAACTCGGTTTTACAGTGAAAACTGCAGGAACTTCAAACCGGCACTAGGAAACACACTGAGAAACTAGAGTAAAAGTTTCCCCTGCAACCCGTTCTCTTTGTGCTAGATGAACGAACGTCTCTCCACATGCTCAGTTCTGAGAGATAAGTGTGTGTGAAAGCCGTCCTTCAACTAGATTGTTGGGAACACAAAGTTCCTTTTCAGTTGCAAACTACACTCCATACATATATATGGGGAGGTACTAGCTCAAACTCGGTTTTACAGTGAAAACTGCAGGAACTTCAAACCGGCACTAGGAAACACA
Source organism: Camelus dromedarius (assembly GCF_036321535.1). NCBI lineage: Eukaryota > Metazoa > Chordata > Mammalia > Artiodactyla > Camelidae > Camelus > Camelus dromedarius. Next base: position 14,105,292 of record NC_087443.1, read on the forward strand.
CTGAGAAACTAGAGTAAAAGTTTCCCCTGCAACCCGTTCCCTTTGTGCTAGATGAACGAACGTCTCTCCACATGCTTAGTTCTGAGAGATAAGTGTTTGTGAAAGCCGTCCTTCAACTAGATTGTTGGGAACACATAGTTCCTTTTCAGTTGCAAACTACACTCCATACATATATATGGGGAGGTACTAGCTCCAACTCGTTTTTACAGTGAAAACTGCATTAACTTCAAACCGGCACTAGGAAACACACTGAGAAACTAGAGTAAAAGTTTCCCCTGCAACCCGTTCCCTTTGTGCTAGATGAACGATCGTCTCTCCACATGCTCAGTTCTGAGAGATAAGTGTGTGTGAAAGCCGTCCTTCAACTAGATTGTTGGGAACAAATAGTTCCTTTTCAGTTGCAAAATACACTCCATACATATATATGGGGAGGTACTATCTCCAACTCGGTTTTACAGTGAAAACTGCAGGAACTTCAAACCGGCACTAGGAAACACACTGAGAAACTAGAGTAAAAGTTTCCCCTGCAACCCGTTCCCTTTGTGCTAGATGAACGAACGTCTCTCCACATGCTCAGTTCTGAGAGATAAGTGTGTGTGAAAGCCGTCCTTCAACTAGATTGTTGGGAACACAAAGTTCCTTTTCAGTTGCAAACTACACTCCATACATATATATGGGGAGGTACTAGCTCCAACTCGGTTTTACAGTGAAAACTGCAGGAACTTCAAACCGGCACTAGGAAACACACTGAGAAACTAGAGTAAAAGTTTCCCCTGCAACCCGTTCTCTTTGTGCTAGATGAACGAACGTCTCTCCACATGCTCAGTTCTGAGAGATAAGTGTGTGTGAAAGCCGTCCTTCAACTAGATTGTTGGGAACACAAAGTTCCTTTTCAGTTGCAAACTACACTCCATACATATATATGGGGAGGTACTAGCTCAAACTCGGTTTTACAGTGAAAACTGCAGGAACTTCAAACCGGCACTAGGAAACACACTGAGAAAATAGAGTAAAAGTTTCCCCTGCAACCCGTTCCCTTTGTGCTAGATGAACGAACGTCTCTCCAAATGCTCAGTTCTGAGAGATAAGTGTGTGTGAAAGCCGTCCTTCACCTAGATTGTTGGGAACACAAAGTACCTTTTCAATTGCAAACTACACGCCATACATATATACGGGAGGTACTAGCTCCAACTCGGTTTTACAGTGAAAACTGCAGGAACTTCAAACCGGCACTAGGAAACACACTGAGAATCTATAGTAAAAGTTTCCCCTGCAACCCGTTCCTTTTGTGCTAGATGAACGAACGTCTCTCCACATGCTCAGTTCTGAGAGATAAGTGTGTGTGAAAGCCGTCCTTCACCTAGATTGTTGGGAACACAAAGTTCCTATTCAGTTGCAAACTACACTTAATACATATATATGGGGAGGTACTAACTCCAACTCGGTTTTACAGTGAAATCTGCAGGAACTTCAAACCGGCACTAGGAAACACACTGAGAAACTAGAGTAAAAGTTTCCCCTGCAACCCGTTCCCTTTGTGCTAGATGAACGAACGTCTCTCCACATGCTCAGTTCTGAGAGATAAGTGTGTGTGAAAGCCGCCTTCAACTAGATTGTTGGGAACACAAAGTTCTTTTTCAGTTGCAAACTACACTCCATACATATATATGGGGAGGTACTAGCTCCAACTCGGTTTTACAGTGAAAACTGCAGGAACTTCAAACCGGCACTAGGAAACACACTGAGAAATTAGAGTAAAAGTTTCCCCTGCAACCCGTTCCCTTTGTGCTAGTTGAACGAACGTCTCTCCACATGCTCAGTTCTGAGAGATAAGTGTGTGTGAAAGCCGTCCTTCAACTAGATTGTTGGGAACACAAAGTTCCTTTTCAGTTGCAAACTACACGCCATACATATATATGGGGAGGTACTAGCTCCAACTCGGTTTTACAGTGAAAACTGCAGGAACTTCAAACCGGCACTAGGAAACACACTGAGAAACTAGAGTAAAAGTTTCCCCTGCAACCCGTTCTCTTTGTGCTAGATGAACGAACGTCTCTCCACATGCTCAGTTCTGAGAGATAAGTGTGTGTGAAAGCCGTCCTTCAACTAGATTGTTGGGAACACAAAGTTCCTTTTCAGTTGCAAACTACACTCCATACATATATATGGGGAGGTACTAGCTCAAACTCGGTTTTACAGTGAAAACTGCAGGAACTTCAAACCGGCACTAGGAAACACACTGAGAAAATAGAGTAAAAGTTTCCCCTGCAACCCGTTCCCTTTGTGCTAGATGAACGAACGTCTCTCCAAATGCTCAGTTCTGAGAGATAAGTGTGTGTGAAAGCCGTCCTTCACCTAGATTGTTGGGAACACAAAGTACCTTTTCAATTGCAAACTACACGCCATACATATATATGGGGAGGTACTAGCTCCAACTCGGTTTTACAGTGAAAACTGCAGGAACTTCAAACCGGCACTAGGAAACACACTGAGAATCTATAGTAAAAGTTTCCCCTGCAACCCGTTCCTTTTGTGCTAGATGAACGAACGTCTCTCCACATGCTCAGTTCTGAGAGATAAGTGTGTGTGAAAGCCGTCCTTCACCTAGATTGTTGGGAACACAAAGTTCCTATTCAGTTGCAAACTACACTTAATACATATATATGGGGAGGTACTAACTCCAACTCGGTTTTACAGTGAAATCTGCAGGAACTTCAAACCGGCACTAGGAAACACACTGTGAAACTAGAGTAAAAGTTTCCCCTGCAACCCGTTCCCTTTGTGCTAGATGAACGAACGTCTCTCCACATGCTCAGTTCTGAGAGATAAGTGTGTGTGAAAGCCGCCTTCAACTAGATTGTTGGGAACACAAAGTTCTTTTTCAGTTGCAAACTACACGCCATACATATATATGGGGAGGTACTAGCTCCAACTCGGTTTTACAGTGAAAACTGCAGGAACTTCAAACCGGCACTAGGAAACACACTGAGAAATTAGAGTAAAAGTTTCCCCTGCAACCCGTTCCCTTTGTGCTAGTTGAACGAACGTCTCTCCACATGCTCAGTTCTGAGAGATAAGTGTGTGTGAAAGCCGTCCTTCAACTAGATTGTTGGGAACACAAAGTTCCTTTTCAGTTGCAAACTACACGCCATACATATATATGGGGAGGTACTAGCTCCAACTCGGTTTTACAGTGAAAACTGCAGGAACTTCAAACCGGCACTAGGAAACACACTGAGAAACTAGAGTAAAAGTTTCCCCTGCAACCCGTTCCCTTTGTGCTAGATGAACGAACGTCTCTCCACATGCTCAGTTCTGAGAGATAAGTGTGTGTGAAAGCCGTCCTTCAACTAGATTGTTGGGAACACAAAGTTCCTTTTCAGTTGCAAACTACACTCCATACATATATATGGGGAGGTACTAGCTCCAACTCGGTTTTACAGTGAAAACTGCAGGAACTTCAAACCGGCACTAGGAAACACACTGAGAAACTAGAGTAAAAGTTTCCCCTGCAACCCGTTCCCTTTGTGCTAAATGAACGAGCTTCTCTCCACATGCTCATTTCTGAGAGATAAGTGTGTGTGAAAGCCGTCCTTCAACTAGATTGTTGGGAACACAAAGTTCCTTTTCAGTTGCAAACTACACTCCATACATATATATGGGGAGGTACTAGCTCCAACTCGGTTTTACAGTGAAAACTGCAGGAACTTCAAACCGGCACTAGAAAACACACTGAGAAACTAGAGTAAAAGTTTCCCCTGCAACCCGTTCCCTTTGTGCTAGATGAACGAACGTCTCTCCACATGCTCAGTTCTGAGAGATAAGTGTGTGTGAAAGCCGTCCTTCACCTAGATTGTTGGGAACACAAAGTTCCTTTTCAGTTGCAAACTACACGCCATACATATATATGGGGAGGTACTAGCTCCAACTCGGTTTTACAGTGAAAACTGCAGGAACTTCAAACCGGCACTAGGAAACACACTGAGAAACTAGAGTAAAAGTTTCCCCTGCAACCCGTTCCCTTTGTGCTAGATGAACGAACGTCTCTCCACATGCTCAGTTCTGAGAGATAAGTGTGTGTGAAAGCCGTCCTTCAACTAGATTGTTGGGAACACAAAGTTCCTTTTCAGTTGCAAACTACACTCCATACATATATATGGGGAGGTACTAGCTCCAACTCGGTTTTACAGTGAAAACTGCAGGAACTTCAAACCGGCACTAGGAAACACACTGAGAAACTAGAGTAAAAGTTTCCCCTGCAACCCGTTCTCTTTGTGCTAGATGAACGAACGTCTCTCCACATGCTCAGTTCTGAGAGATAAGTGTGTGTGAAAGCCGTCCTTCAACTAGATTGTTGGGAACACAAAGTTCCTTTTCAGTTGCAAACTACACTCCATACATATATATGGGGAGGTACTAGCTCCAACTCGGTTTTACAGTGAAAACTGCAGGAACTTCAAACCGGCACTAGGAAACACACTGAGAAAATAGAGTAAAAGTTTCCCCTGCAACCCGTTCCCTTTGTGCTAGATGAACGAACGTCTCTCCAAATGCTCAGTTCTGAGAGATAAGTGTGTGTGAAAGCCGTCCTTCACCTAGATTGTTGGGAACACAAAGTACCTTTTCAATTGCAAACTACACGCCATACATATATATGGGGAGGTACTAGCTCCAACTCGGTTTTACAGTGAAAACTGCAGGAACTTCAAACCGGCACTAGGAAACACACTGAGAATCTATAGTAAAAGTTTCCCCTGCAACCCGTTCCTTTTGTGCTAGATGAACGAACGTCTCTCCACATGCTCAGTTCTGAGAGATAAGTGTGTGTGAAAGCCGTCCTTCACCTAGATTGTTGGGAACACAAAGTTCCTATTCAGTTGCAAACTACACTTAATACATATATATGGGGAGGTACTAACTCCAACTCGGTTTTACAGTGAAATCTGCAGGAACTTCAAACCGGCACTAGGAAACACACTGTGAAACTAGAGTAAAAGTTTCCCCTGCAACCCGTTCCCTTTGTGCTAGATGAACGAACGTCTCTCCACATGCTCAGTTCTGAGAGATAAGTGTGTGTGAAAGCCGCCTTCAACTAGATTGTTGGGAACACAAAGTTCTTTTTCAGTTGCAAACTACACGCCATACATATATATGGGGAGGTACTAGCTCCAACTCGGTTTTACAGTGAAAACTGCAGGAACTTCAAACCGGCACTAGGAAACACACTGAGAAATTAGAGTAAAAGTTTCCCCTGCAACCCGTTCCCTTTGTGCTAGTTGAACGAACGTCTCTCCACATGCTCAGTTCTGAGAGATAAGTGTGTGTGAAAGCCGTCCTTCAACTAGATTGTTGGGAACACAAAGTTCCTTTTCAGTTGCAAACTACACGCCATACATATATATGGGGAGGTACTAGCTCCAACTCGGTTTTACAGTGAAAACTGCAGGAACTTCAAACCGGCACTAGGAAACACACTGAGAAACTAGAGTAAAAGTTTCCCCTGCAACCCGTTCCCTTTGTGCTAGATGAACGAACGTCTCTCCACATGCTCAGTTCTGAGAGATAAGTGTGTGTGAAAGCCGTCCTTCAACTAGATTGTTGGGAACACAAAGTTCCTTTTCAGTTGCAAACTACACTCCATACATATATATGGGGAGGTACTAGCTCCAACTCGGTTTTACAGTGAAAACTGCAGGAACTTCAAACCGGCACTAGGAAACACACTGAGAAACTAGAGTAAAAGTTTCCCCTGCAACCCGTTCCCTTTGTGCTAAATGAACGAGCTTCTCTCCACATGCTCATTTCTGAGAGATAAGTGTGTGTGAAAGCCGTCCTTCAACTAGATTGTTGGGAACACAAAGTTCCTTTTCAGTTGCAAACTACACTCCATACATATATATGGGGAGGTACTAGCTCCAACTCGGTTTTACAGTGAAAACTGCAGGAACTTCAAACCGGCACTAGAAAACACACTGAGAAACTAGAGTAAAAGTTTCCCCTGCAACCCGTTCCCTTTGTGCTAGATGAACGAACGTCTCTCCACATGCTCAGTTCTGAGAGATAAGTGTGTGTGAAAGCCGTCCTTCACCTAGATTGTTGGGAACACAAAGTTCCTTTTCAGTTGCAAACTACACGCCATACATATATATGGGGAGGTACTAGCTCCAACTCGGTTTTACAGTGAAAACTGCAGGAACTTCAAACCGGCACTAGGAAACACACTGAGAAACTAGAGTAAAAGTTTCCCCTGCAACCCGTTCCCTTTGTGCTAGATGAACGAACGTCTCTCCACATGCTCAGTTCTGAGAGATAAGTGTGTGTGAAAGCCGTCCTTCAACTAGATTGTTGGGAACACAAAGTTCCTTTTCAGTTGCAAACTACACTCCATACATATATATGGGGAGGTACTAGCTCCAACTCGGTTTTACAGTGAAAACTGCAGGAACTTCAAACCGGCACTAGGAAACACACTGAGAAACTAGAGTAAAAGTTTCCCCTGCAACCCGTTCTCTTTGTGCTAGATGAACGAACGTCTCTCCACATGCTCAGTTCTGAGAGATAAGTGTGTGTGAAAGCCGTCCTTCAACTAGATTGTTGGGAACACAAAGTTCCTTTTCAGTTGCAAACTACACTCCATACATATATATGGGGAGGTACTAGCTCCAACTCGGTTTTACAGTGAAAACTGCAGGAACTTCAAACCGGCACTAGGAAACACACTGAGAAAATAGAGTAAAAGTTTCCCCTGCAACCCGTTCCCTTTGTGCTAGATGAACGAACGTCTCTCCAAATGCTCAGTTCTGAGAGATAAGTGTGTGTGAAAGCCGTCCTTCACCTAGATTGTTGGGAACACAAAGTACCTTTTCAATTGCAAACTACACGCCATACATATATATGGGGAGGTACTAGCTCCAACTCGGTTTTACAGTGAAAACTGCAGGAACTTCAAACCGGCACTAGGAAACACACTGAGAATCTATAGTAAAAGTTTCCCCTGCAACCCGTTCCTTTTGTGCTAGATGAACGAACGTCTCTCCACATGCTCAGTTCTGAGAGATAAGTGTGTGTGAAGCCGTCCTTCAGCTAGATTGTTGGGAACACAAAGTTCTTTTTCAGTTGCAAACTACACGCCATACATATATATGGGGAGGTACTAGCTCCAACTCGGTTTTACAGTGAAAACTGCAGGAACTTCAAACCGGCACTAGGAACCACACTGAGAAACTAGAGTAAAAGTTTCCCCTGCAACCCGTTCCCTTTGTGCTAGATGAACGAACGTCTCTCCACATGCTCAGTTCTGAGAGATAAGTGTGTGTGAAAGCCGTCCTTCAACTAGATTGTTGGGAACACAAAGTTCCTTTTCAGTTGCAAACTACACTCCATACATATATATGGGGAGGTACTAGCTCCAACTCGGTTTTACAGTGAAAACTGCAGGAACTTCAAACCGGCACTAGGAAACACACTGAGAAACTAGAGTAAAAGTTTCCCCTGCAACCCGTTCCCTTTGTGCTAGATGAACGAGCTTCTCTCCACATGCTCATTTCTGAGAGATAAGTGTGTGTGAAAGCCGTCCTTCAACTAGATTGTTGGGAACACAAAGTTCCTTTTCAGTTGCAAACTACAATCCATACATATATATGGGGAGGTACTAGCTCAAACTCGGTTTTACAGTGAAAACTGCAGGAACTTCAAACCGGCACTAGGAAACACACTGAGAAAATAGAGTAAAAGTTTCCCCTGCAACCCGTTCCCTTTGTGCTAGATGAACGAACGTCTCTCCAAATGCTCAGTTCTGAGAGATAAGTGTGTGTGAAAGCCGTCCTTCACCTAGATTGTTGGGAACACAAAGTACCTTTTCAATTGCAAACTACACGCCATACATATATATGGGGAGGTACTAGCTCCAACTCGGTTTTACAGTGAAAACTGCAGGAACTTCAAACCGGCACTAGGAAACACACTGAGAATCTATAGTAAAAGTTTCCCCTGCAACCCGTTCCTTTTGTGCTAGATGAACGAACGTCTCTCCACATGCTCAGTTCTGAGAGATAAGTGTGTGTGAAAGCCGTCCTTCACCTAGATTGTTGGGAACACAAAGTTCCTATTCAGTTGCAAACTACACTTAATACATATATATGGGGAGGTACTAACTCCAACTCGGTTTTACAGTGAAATCTGCAGGAACTTCAAACCGGCACTAGGAAACACACTGAGAAACTAGAGTAAAAGTTTCCCCTGCAACCCGTTCCCTTTGTGCTAGATGAACGAACGTCTCTCCACATGCTCAGTTCTGAGAGATAAGTGTGTGTGAAAGCCGCCTTCAACTAGATTGTTGGGAACACAAAGTTCTTTTTCAGTTGCAAACTACACGCCATACATATATATGGGGAGGTACTAGCTCCAACTCGGTTTTACAGTGAAAACTGCAGGAACTTCAAACCGGCACTAGGAAACACACTGAGAAATTAGAGTAAAAGTTTCCCCTGCAACCCGTTCCCTTTGTGCTAGTTGAACGAACGTCTCTCCACATGCTCAGTTCTGAGAGATAAGTGTGTGTGAAAGCCGTCCTTCAACTAGATTGTTGGGAACACAAAGTTCCTTTTCAGTTGCAAACTACACTCCATACATATATATGGGGAGGTACTAGCTCCAACTCGGTTTTACAGTGAAAACTGCAGGAACTTCAAACCGGCACTAGGAAACACACTGAGAAACTAGAGTAAAAGTTTCCCCTGCAACCCGTTCCCTTTGTGCTAGATGAACGAACGTCTCTCCACATGCTCAGTTCTGAGAGATAAGTGTGTGTGAAAGCCGTCCTTCAACTAGATTGTTGGGAACACAAAGTTCCTTTTCAGTTGCAAACTACACTCCATACATATATATGGGGAGGTACTAGCTCCAACTCGGTTTTACAGTGAAAACTGCAGGAACTTCAAACCGGCACTAGGAAACACACTGAGAAACTAGAGTAAAAGTTTCCCCTGCAACCCGTTCCCTTTGTGCTAAATGAACGAGCTTCTCTCCACATGCTCATTTCTGAGAGATAAGTGTGTGTGAAAGCCGTCCTTCAACTAGATTGTTGGGAACACAAAGTTCCTTTTCAGTTGCAAACTACACTCCATACATATATATGGGGAGGTACTAGCTCCAACTCGGTTTTACAGTGAAAACTGCAGGAACTTCAAACCGGCACTAGAAAACACACTGAGAAACTAGAGTAAAAGTTTCCCCTGCAACCCGTTCCCTTTGTGCTAGATGAACGAACGTCTCTCCACATGCTCAGTTCTGAGAGATAAGTGTGTGTGAAAGCCGTCCTTCACCTAGATTGTTGGGAACACAAAGTTCCTTTTCAGTTGCAAACTACACGCCATACATATATATGGGGAGGTACTAGCTCCAACTCGGTTTTACAGTGAAAACTGCAGGAACTTCAAACCGGCACTAGGAAACACACTGAGAAACTAGAGTAAAAGTTTCCCCTGCAACCCGTTCCCTTTGTGCTAGATGAACGAACGTCTCTCCACATGCTCAGTTCTGAGAGATAAGTGTGTGTGAAAGCCGTCCTTCAACTAGATTGTTGGGAACACAAAGTTCCTTTTCAGTTGCAAACTACACTCCATACATATATATGGGGAGGTACTAGCTCCAACTCGGTTTTACAGTGAAAACTGCAGGAACTTCAAACCGGCACTAGGAAACACACTGAGAAACTAGAGTAAAAGTTTCCCCTGCAACCCGTTCTCTTTGTGCTAGATGAACGAACGTCTCTCCACATGCTCAGTTCTGAGAGATAAGTGTGTGTGAAAGCCGTCCTTCAACTAGATTGTTGGGAACACAAAGTTCCTTTTCAGTTGCAAACTACACTCCATACATATATATGGGGAGGTACTAGCTCCAACTCGGTTTTACAGGGAAAACTGCAGGAACTTCAAACCGGCACTAGGAAACACACTGAGAAAATAGAGTAAAAGTTTCCCCTGCAACCCGTTCCCTTTGTGCTAGATGAACGAACGTCTCTCCAAATGCTCAGTTCTGAGAGATAAGTGTGTGTGAAAGCCGTCCTTCACCTAGATTGTTGGGAACACAAAGTACCTTTTCAATTGCAAACTACACGCCATACATATATATGGGGAGGTACTAGCTCCAACTCGGTTTTACAGTGAAAACTGCAGGAACTTCAAACCGGCACTAGGAAACACACTGAGAATCTATAGTAAAAGTTTCCCCTGCAACCCGTTCCTTTTGTGCTAGATGAACGAACGTCTCTCCACATGCTCAGTTCTGAGAGATAAGTGTGTGTGAAGCCGTCCTTCAACTAGATTGTTGGGAACACAAAGTTCTTTTTCAGTTGCAAACTACACGCCATACATATATATGGGGAGGTACTAGCTCCAACTCGGTTTTACAGTGAAAACTGCAGGAACTTCAAACCGGCACTAGGAACCACACTGAGAAACTAGAGTAAAAGTTTCCCCTGCAACCCGTTCCCTTTGTGCTAGATGAACGAACGTCTCTCCACATGCTCAGTTCTGAGAGATAAGTGTGTGTGAAAGCCGTCCTTCAACTAGATTGTTGGGAACACAAAGTTCCTTTTCAGTTGCAAACTACACTCCATACATATATATGGGGAGGTACTAGCTCCAACTCGGTTTTACAGTGAAAACTGCAGGAACTTCAAACCGGCACTAGGAAACACACTGAGAAACTAGAGTAAAAGTTTCCCCTGCAACCCGTTCCCTTTGTGCTAGATGAACGAGCTTCTCTCCACATGCTCATTTCTGAGAGATAAGTGTGTGTGAAAGCCGTCCTTCAACTAGATTGTTGGGAACACAAAGTTCCTTTTCAGTTGCAAACTACAATCCATACATATATATGGGGAGGTACTAGCTCCAACTCGGTTTTACAGTGAAAACTGCAGGAACTTCAAACCGGCACTAGAAAACACACTGAGAAACTAGAGTAAAAGTTTCCCCTGCAACCCGTTCCCTTTGTGCTAGATGAACGAACGTCTCTCCACATGCTCAGTTCTGAGAGATAATTGTGTGTGAAAGCCGTCCTTCACCTAGATTGTTGGGAACACAAAGTTCCTTTTCAGTTGCAAACTACACGCCATACATATATATGGGGAGGTACTAGCTCCAACTCGGTTTTACAGTGAAAACTGCAGGAACTTCAAACCGGCACTAGGAAACACACTGAGAAACTAGAGTAAAAGTTTCCCCTGCAACCCGTTCCCTTTGTGCTAGATGAACGAACGTCTCTCCACATGCTCAGTTCTGAGAGATAAGTGTGTGTGAAAGCCGTCCTTCAACTAGATTGTTGGGAACACAAAGTTCCTTTTCAGTTGCAAACTACACGCCATACATATATATGGGGAGGTACTAGCTCCAACTCGGTTTTACAGTGAAAACTGCAGGAACTTCAAACCGGCACTAGGAAACACACTGAGAAACTAGAGTAAAAGTTTCCCCTGCAACCCTTTCCCTTTGTGCTAGATGAACGAACGTCTCTCCACATGCTCAGTTCTGAGAGATAAGTGTGTGTGAAAGCCGTCCTTCAACTAGATTGTTGGGAACACAAAGTTCCTTTTCAGTTGCAAACTACACTCCATACATATATATGGGGAGGTACTAGCTCCAACTCGGTTTTACAGTGAAAACTGCAGGAACTTCAAACCGGCACTAGGAAACACACTGAGAAACTAGAGTAAAAGTTTCCCCTGCAACCCGTTCCCTTTGTGCTAGATGAACGAACGTCTCTCCACATGCTCATTTCTGAGAGATAAGTGTGTGTGAAAGCCGTCCTTCAACTAGATTGTTGGGAACACAAAGTTCCTTTTCAGTTGCAAACTACACTCCATACATATATATGGGGAGGTACTAGCTCCAACTCGGTTTTACAGTGAAAACTGCAGGAACTTCAAACCGGCACTAGAAAACACACTGAGAAACTAGAGTAAAAGTTTCCCCTGCAACCCGTTCCCTTTGTGCTAGATGAACGAACGTCTCTCCACATGCTCAGTTCTGAGAGATAAGTGTGTGTGAAAGCCGTCCTTCACCTAGATTGTTGGGAACACAAAGTTTCTTTTCAGTTGCAAACTACACGCCATACATATATATGGGGAGGTACTAGCTCCAACTCGGTTTTACAGTGAAAACTGCAGGAACTTCAAACCGGCACTAGGAAACACACTGAGAAACTAGAGTAAAAGTTTCCCCTGCAACCCGTTCCCTTTGTGCTAGATGAACGAACGTCTCTCCACATGCTCAGTTCTGAGAGATATGTGTGTGTGAAAGCCGTCCTTCAACTAGATTGTTGGGAACACAAAGTTCCTTTTCAGTTGAAACTACACGCCATACATATATATGGGGAGGTATTAGCTCCAACTCGGTTTTACCGTGAAAACTGCAGGAACTTCAAACCGGCACTAGGAAACACACTGAGAAACTAGAGTAAAAGTTTCCCCTGCAACCCGTTCCCTTTGTGATAGATGAACGAACGTCTCTCCACATGCTCAGTTCTGAGAAATAAGTGTGTGTGAAAGCCGTCCTTCAACTAGATTGTTGGGAACACAAAGTTCCTTTTCAGTTGCAAACTACACTCCATACATATATATGGGGAGGTACTAGCTCCAACTCGGTTTTACACTGAAAACTGCAGGAACTTCAAACCGGCACTAGGAAACACACTGAGAAACTAGAGTAAAAGTTTCCCCTGCATCACGTTCCCTTTGTGCTAGATGAACGAACGTCTCTCCACATGCTCAGTTCTGAGAGGTAAGTTTGTGTGAAAGCCGTCCTTCAACTAGATTGTTGGGAACACAAAGTTCCCTTTCAGTTGCAAACTACACTTCATACATAAATATGGGGAGGTACTAGCTCCAAATAGGTTTTACAGTGAAAACTGCAGGAACTTCAAACCGGCACTAGGAAACACACCGAGAAATTAGAGTAAAAGTTTCCCCTGCAACCCGTTCCCTTTGTGCTAGATGAACGAACGTCTCTCCACATGCTCAGTTCTGAGAGATAATTGTGTGTGAAAGCCGTCCTTCAACTAGATTGTTGGGAACACAAAGTACCTTTACAGTTGCAAACTACACTCCATACATATATATGGGGAGGTAATAGCTCCAACTCGGTTTTACAGTGAAAACTGCAGGAACTTCAAACCGGCACTAGGAAACACACTGAGAAACTAGAGTAAAAGTTTCCCCTGCAACCCGTTCCCTTTGTGCTAGATGAACGAACGTCTCTCCACATGCTCATTTCTGAGAGATAAGTGTGTGTGAAAGCCGTCCTTCAACTAGATTGTTGGGAACACAAAGTTCCTTTTCAGTTGCAAACTACACTCCATACATATATATGGGGAGGTACTAGCTCCAACTCGGTTTTACAGTGAAAACTGCAGGAACTTCAAACCGGCACTAGAAAACACACTGAGAAACTAGAGTAAAAGTTTCCCCTGCAACCCGTTCCCTTTGTGCTAGATGAACGAACGTCTCTCCACATGCTCAGTTCTGAGAGATAAGTGTGTGTGAAAGCCGTCCTTCACCTAGATTGTTGGGAACACAAAGTTCCTTTTCAGTTGCAAACTACACTCCATACATATATATGGGGAGGTACTAGCTCCAACTCGGTTTTACAGTGAAAACTGCAGGAACTTCAAACCGGCACTAGGAAACACACTGAGAAACTAGAGTAAAAGTTTCCCCTGCAACCCGTTCCCTTTGTGCTAGATGAACGAACGTCTCTCCACATGCTCAGTTCTGAGAGATATGTGTGTGTGAAAGCCGTCCTTCAACTAGATTGTTGGGAACACAAAGTTCCTTTTCAGTTGAAACTACACTCCATACATATATATGGGGAGGTATTAGCTCCAACACGGTTTTACCGTGAAAACTGCAGGAACTTCAAACCGGCACTAGGAAACACACTGAGAAACTAGAGTAAAAGTTTCCCCTGCAACCCGTTCCCTTTGTGATAGATGAACGAACGTCTCTCCACATGCTCAGTTCTGAGAAATAAGTGTGTGTGAAAGCCGTCCTTCAACTAGATTGTTGGGAACACAAAGTTCCTTTTCAGTTGCAAACTACACTCCATACATATATATGGGGAGGTACTAGCTCCAACTCGGTTTTACACTGAAAACTGCAGGAACTTCAAACCGGCACTAGGAAACACACTGAGAAACTAGAGTAAAAGTTTCCCCTGCATCACGTTCCCTTTGTGCTAGATGAACGAACGTCTCTCCACATGCTCAGTTCTGAGAGTTAAGTTTGTGTGAAAGCCGTCCTTCAACTAGATTGTTGGGAACACAAAGTTCCTTTTCAGTTGCAAACTACACTTCATACATAAATATGGGGAGGTACTAGCTCCAAATCTGTTTTACAGTGAAAACTGCAGGAACTTCAAACCGGCACTAGGAAACACACCGAGAAATTAGAGTAAAAGTTTCCCCTGCAACCCGTTCCCTTTGTGCTAGATGAACGAACGTCTCTCCACATGCTCAGTTCTGAGAGATAATTGTGTGTGAAAGCCGTCCTTCAACTAGATTGTTGGGAACACAAAGTACCTTTACAGTTGCAAACTACACTCCATACATATATATGGGGAGGTAATAGCTCCAACTCGGTTTTACAGTGAAAACTGCAGGAACTTCAAACCGGCACTAGGAAACACACTGAGAAACTAGAGTAAAAGTTTCCCCTGCAACCCGTTCCCTTTGTGCTAGATGAACGAACGTCTCTCCACATGCTCAGTTCTGAGAGATAAGTGTGTGTGAAAGCCGTCTTTCAACTAGATTGTTGGGAACACAAAGTTCCTTTTCAGTTGCAAACTACACGCCATAGATATATATGGGGAGGTACTAGCTCCAACTCGGTTTTACAGTGAAAACTGCAGGAACTTCAAACCGGCACTAGGAAACACACTGAGAAACTAGAGTAAAAGTTTCCCCTGCAACCCGTTCCCTTTGTGCTAGATGAACGAACGTCTCTCCACATGCTCAGTTCTGAGAGATAAGTGTGTGTGAAAGCCGTCCTTCAACTAGATTGTTGGGAACACAAAGTTCCTTTTCAGTTGCAAACTACACTCCATACATATATATGGGGAGGTACTAGCTCCAACTCGGCTTTACAGTGAAATCTGCAGGAACTTCAAACCGGCACTAGGAAACACACTGAGAAACTAGAGTAAAAGTTCCCCTGCAACCCGTTCCATTTGTGCTAGATGAACGAACGTCTCTCCACATGCTCTGTTCTGAGAGATAAGTGTGTGTGAAAGCCGTCCTTCAACTTGATTGTTGGGAACACAAAGTTCCTTTTCAGTTGCAAACTACACTCCATACATAAATATGGGGAGGTACTAGCTCCAACTCGGTTTTACAGTGAAAACTGCAGGAACATCAAACCGGCACTAGGAAACACACTGAGAAATTAGAGAAAAAGTTTCCCCTGCAACCCGTTCCCTTTGTGCTAGATGAACGAACGTCTCTCCACATGCTCAGTTCTGAGAGATAAGTGTGTGTCAAAGCCGTCCTTCAACTAGATTGTTGGGAACACAAAGTTCCTTTTCAGTTGCAAACTACAGTCCATACATATATATGGGGAGGTACTAGCTCCAACTCGGTTTTACAGTGAAAACTGCAGGAACTTCAAACCGGCACTAGGAAACACACTGAGAAACTAGAGTAAAAGTTTCCCCTGCAACCCGTTCCCTTTGTGCTAGATGAACGAACGTCTCTCCACATGCTCAGTTCTGAGAGATAAGTGTGTGTGAAAGCCGTCCTTCAACTAGATTGTTGGGAACACAAAGTTCCTTTTCAGTTGCAAACTACACTCCATACATATATATGGGGAGGTACTAGCTCCAACTCGGTTTTACAGTGAAAACTGCAGGAACTTCAAACCGGCACTAGGAAACACACTGAGAAACTAGAGTAAAAGTTTCCCCTGCAACCCGTTCCCTTTGTGCTAGATGAACGAACGTCTCTCCACATGCTCATTTCTGAGAGATAAGTGTGTGTGAAAGCAGTCCTTCAACTAGATTGTTGGGAACACAAAGTTCCTTTTCAGTTGCAAACTACACTCCATACATATATATGGGGAGGTACTAGCTCCAACTCGGTTTTACAGTGAAAACTGCAGGAACTTCAAACCGGCACTAGAAAACACACTGAGAAACTAGAGTAAAAGTTTCCCCTGCAACCCGTTCCCTTTGTGCTAGATGAACGAACGTCTCTCCACATGCTCAGTTCTGAGAGATAAGTGTGTGTGAAAGCCGTCCTTCACCTAGATTGTTGGGAACACAAAGTTCCTTTTCAGTTGCAAACTACACGCCATACATATATATGGGGAGGTACTAGCTCCAACTCGGTTTTACAGTGAAAACTGCAGGAACTTCAAACCGGCACTAGGAAACACACTGAGAAACTAGAGTAAAAGTTTCCCCTGCAACCCGTTCCCTTTGTGCTAGATGAACGAACGTCTCTCCACATGCTCAGTTCTGAGAGATATGTGTGTGTGAAAGCCGTCCTTCAACTAGATTGTTGGGAACACAAAGTTCATTTTCAGTTGAAACTACACGCCATACATATATATGGGGAGGTATTAGCTCCAACTCGGTTTTACCGTGAAAACTGCAGGAACTTCAAACCGGCACTAGGAAACACACTGAGAAACTAGAGTAAAAGTTTCCCCTGCAACCCGTTCCCTTTGTGATAGATGAACGAACGTCTCTCCACATGCTCAGTTCTGAGAAATAAGTGTGTGTGAAAGCCGTCCTTCAACTAGATTGTTGGGAACACAAAGTTCCTTTTCAGTTGCAAACTACACTCCATACATATATATGGGGAGGTACTAGCTCCAACTCGGTTTTACACTGAAAACTGCAGGAACTTCAAACCGGCACTAGGAAACACACTGAGAAACTAGAGTAAAAGTATCCCCTGCATCACGTTCCCTTTGTGCTAGATGAACGAACGTCTCTCCACATGCTCAGTTCTGAGAGGTAAGTTTGTGTGAAAGCCGTCCTTCAACTAGATTGTTGGGAACACAAAGTTCCTTTTCAGTTGCAAACTACACTTCATACATAAATATGGGGAGGTACTAGCTCCAAATCGGTTTTACAGTGAAAACTGCAGGAACTTCAAACCGGCACTAGGAAACACACCGAGAAATTAGAGTAAAAGTTTCCCCTGCAACCCGTTCCCTTTGTGCTAGATGAACGAACGTCTCTCCACATGCTCAGTTCTGAGAGATAATTGTGTGTGAAAGCCGTCCTTCAACTAGATTGTTGGGAACACAAAGTACCTTTACAGTTGCAAACTACACTCCATACATATATATGGGGAGGTAATAGCTCCAACTCGGTTTTACAGTGAAAACTGCAGGAACTTCAAACCGGCACTAGGAAACACACTGAGAAACTAGAGTAAAAGTTTCCCCTGCAACCCGTTCCCTTTGTGCTAGATGAACGAACGTCTCTCCACATGCTCAGTTCTGAGAGATAAGTGTGTGTGAAAGCCGTCCTTCAACTAGATTGTTGGGAACACAAAGTTCTTTTTCAGTTGCAAACTACACGCCACAGATATATATGGGGAGGTACTAGCTCCAACTCGGTTTTACAGTGAAAACTGCAGGAACTTCAAACCGGCACTAGGAAACACACTGAGAAACTAGAGTAAAAGTTTCCCCTGCAACCCGTTCCCTTTGTGCTAGATGAACGAACGTCTCTCCACATGCTCAGTTCTGAGAGATAAGTGTGTGTGAAAGCCGTCCTTCAACTAGATTGTTGGGAACACAAAGTTCCTTTTCAGTTGCAAACTACACTCCATACATATATATGGGGAGGTACTAGCTCCAACTCGGCTTTACAGTGAAATCTGCAGGAACTTCAAACCGGCACTAGGAAACACACTGAGAAACTAGAGTAAAAGTTCCCCTGCAACCCGTTCCATTTGTGCTAGATGAACGAACGTCTCTCCACATGCTCAGTTCTGAGAGATAAGTGTGTGTGAAAGCCGTCCTTCAACTAGATTGTTGGGAACACAAAGTTCCTTTTCAGTTGCAAACTACACTCCATACATAAATATGGGGAGGTACTAGCTCCAACTCGGTTTTACAGTGAAAACTGCAGGAACTTCAAACCGGCACTAGGAAACACACTGAGAAATTAGAGAAAAAGTTTCCCCTGCAACCCGTTCCCTTTGTGCTAGATGAACGAACCTCTCTCCACATGCTCAGTTCTGAGAGATAAGTGTGTGTCAAAGCCGTCCTTCAACTAGATTGTTGGGAACACAAAGTTCCTTTTCAGTTGCAAACTACAGTCCATAGATATATATGGGGAGGTACTAGCTCCAACTCGGTTTTACAGTGAAAAGTGCAGGAACTTCAAACCGGCACTAGGAAACACACTGAGAAACTAGAGTAAAAGTTTCCCCTGCAACCCGTTCCCTTTGTGCTAGATGAACGAACGTCTCTCCACATGCTCAGTTCTGAGAGATAAGTGTGTGTGAAAGCCGTACTTCAACTAGATTGTTGGGAACACAAAGTTCATTTTCAGTTGCAAACTACACTCCATACATATATATTGGGAAGTACTAGCTCCAACTCGGTTTTACAGTGAAAACTGCAGGAAATTCAAACCGGCACTAGGAAACACACTGAGAAACTAGAGTAAAAGTTACACCTGCAAACCGTTCCCTTTGTGCTAGATGAACGAACGTCTCTCCACATGCTCAGTTCTGAGAGATAAGTGTGTGTGAAAGCCGTCCTTCACCTAGATTGTTGGGAACACAAAGTTCCTTTTCAGTTGCAAACTACACGCCATACATATATATGGGGAGTTAATAGCTCCAACTCGGTTTTACAGTGAAAACTGCAGGAACTTCAAACCGGCACTAGGAAACACACTGAGAAACTAGAGTAAAAGTTTCCCCTGCAACCCGTACCCTTTGTGCTAGATGAACGAACGTCTCTCCACATGCTCAGTTCTGAGAGATAAGTGTGTGTGAAAGCCGTCCTTCAACTAGATTTTTGGCAACACAAAGTTCCTTTTCAGTTGCAAACTACACTCCATACATATATATGGGGAGGTACAAGCTCCAACTCGGTTTTACAGTGAAAACTGCAGGAACTTCAAACCGGCACTAGGAAACACACTGAGAAACTAGAGTAAAAGTTTCCCCTGCAACCCGTTCCCTTTGTGCTAGATGAACGAACGTCTCTCCACATGCTCAGTTCTGAGAGATAAGTGTGTGTGAAAGCCGTACTTCAACTAGATTGTTGGGAACACAAAGTTCATTTTCAGTTGCAAACTACACTCCATACATATATATTGGGAAGTACTAGCTCCAACTCGGTTTTACAGTGAAAACTGCAGGAAATTCAAACCGGCACTAGGAAACACACTGAGAAACTAGAGTAAAAGTTACACCTGCAAACCGTTCCCTTTGTGCTAGATGAACGAACGTCTCTCCACATGCTCAGTTCTGAGAGATAAGTGTGTGTGAAAGCCGTCCTTCACCTAGATTGTTGGGAACACAAAGTTCCTTTTCAGTTGCAAACTACACGCCATACATATATATGGGGAGTTAATAGCTCCAACTCGGTTTTACAGTGAAAACTGCAGGAACTTCAAACCGGCACTAGGAAACACACTGAGAAACTAGAGTAAAAGTTTCCCCTGCAACCCGTACCCTTTGTGCTAGATGAACGAACGTCTCTCCACATGCTCAGTTCTGAGAGATAAGTGTGTGTGAAAGCCGTCCTTCAACTAGATTTTTGGCAACACAAAGTTCCTTTTCAGTTGCAAACTACACTCCATACATATATATGGGGAGGTACAAGCTCCAACTCGGTTTTACAGTGAAAACTGCAGGAACTTCAAACCGGCACTAGGAAACACACTGAGAAACTAGAGTAAAAGTTTCCCCTGCAACCCGTTCCCTTTGTGCTAGATGAACGAACGTCTTTCCACATGCTCAGTTCTGATAGATAAGTGTGTGTGAAAGCCGTCCTTCACCTAGATTGTTGGGAACACAAAGTTCCTTTTCAGTTGCAAACTACACGCCATATATATATATGGGGAGGTACTAGCTCCAACTCGGTTTTACAGTGAAAACAGCAGGAACTTCAAACCGGCACTAGGAAACACACTGAGAAACTAGAGTAAAAGTTTCCCTTGCAACCCGTTCCCTTTGTGCTAGTTGAACGAACGTCTCTCCACATGCTCAGTTCTGAGAGATAAGTGTGTGTGAAAGCCGTCCTTCAACTAGATTGTTGGGAACACAAAGTTCCTTTTCAGTTGCAAACTACACTCCATACATATATATGGGGAGGTACTAGCTCCAACTCGGTTTTACAGTGAAAACTGCAGGAACTTCAAACCGGCACTAGGAAACACACTGAGAAATTAGAGTAAAAGTTTCCCTGCAACCCGTTCCCTTTGTGCTAGATGAACGAACGTCTCTCCACATGCTCAGTTCTGAGAGATAAGTGTGTGTGAAAGCCGTCCTTCAACTAGATTGTTGGGAACACAAAGTTCTTTTTCAGTTGCATACTACACGCCTTACATATATATGGGGAGGTACTAGCTCCAACTCGGTTTTACAGTGAAAACAGCAGGAACTTCAAACCGGCACTAGGAAACACACTGAGAAACTAGAGTAAAAGTTTCCCCTGCAACCCGTTCCCTTTGTGCTAGTTGAACGAACGTCTCTCCACATGCTCAGTTCTGAGAGATAAGTGTGGGTGAAAGCCGTCCTTCAACTAGATTGTTGGGAACACAAAGTTCCTTTTCATTTGCAAACTACACTCCATACATATATATGGGGAGGTACTAGCTCCAACTCGGTTTTACAGTGAAATCTGCAGGAACTTCAAACCGGCACTAGGAAACACACTGAGAATCTAGAGTAAAAGTTTCCCCTGCAACCCGTTCCTTTTGTGCTTGATGAACGAACGTCTCTCCACATGCTCAGTTCTGAGAGATAAGTGTGTGTGAAAGCCGTCCTTCAACTAAATTGTTGGGAACACAAAGTTCCTTTTCAGTTGCAAACTACAGTCCATACATAAATATGGGGTGGTACTAGCTCCAACTCGGTTTTACAGTGAAAACTGCAGGAACTTCAAACCGGCACTAGGAAACACACTGAGAAACTAGAGTAAAAGTTTCCCCTGCAACCCGTTCCCTTTGTGCTAGATGAACGAACGTCTCTCCACATGCTCAGTTCTGAGAGATAAGTGTGTGTGAAAGCCGTCCTTCAACTAGATTGTTGGGAACACAAAGTTCCTTTTCAGTTGCAAACTACACTCCATACATATATATGGGGAGGTACTAGCTCCAACTCGGTTTTACAGTGAAAACTGCAGGAACTTCAAACCGGCACTAGGAAACACACTGAGAAACTAGAGTAAAAGTTTCCCCGGCAACCCGTTCCCTTTGTGCTAGATGAACGAACGTCTCTCCACATGCTCAGTTCTGAGAGATAAGAGTGTGTGATAGCCGTCCTTCAACTAGATTGTTGGGAACACAAAGTTCCTTTTCATTTGCAAACTACACTCCATACATATATATGGGGAGGTACTAGCTCCAACTCGGTTTTACAGTGAAAACTGCAGGAACTTCAAACCGGCACTAGGAAACACACTGAGAATCTAGAGTAAAAGTTTCCCCTGCAACCCGTTCCATTTTTGCTAGATGAACGAACGTCTCTCCACATGCTCAGTTCTGAGAGATAAGTGTGTGTGAAAGCCGTCCTTCACCTAGATTGTTGGGAACACAAAGTTCCTTTTCAGTTGCAAACTACACGCCATACATATATATGGGGAGGTACTAGCTCCAACTCGGTTTTACAGTGAAAACTGCAGGAACTTCAAACCGGCACTAGGAAACACACTGAGAAACTAGAGTAAATGTTTCCCCTGCAACCCGTTCCCTTTGTGCTAGATGAACGAACATCTCTCTACATGCTCAGTTCTGAGAGATAAGTGTGTGTGAAAGCCGTCGTTCAACTAGTTTGTTGGGAACACAAAGTTCCTTTTCAGTTGCAAAATACACGCCATACATATATATGGGGAGGTACTAGCTCCAACTCGGTTTTACAGTGAAAACTGCAGGAACTTCAAACCGGCACTAGGAAACACACTGAGAAACTAGAGTAAAAGTTTCCCCTGCAACCCGTTCCCTTTCTGCTAGATGAACGAACGTCTCTCCACATGCTCAGTTCTGAGAGATAAGTGTGTGTCAAAGCCGTCCTTCAACTAGATTGTTGGGAACACAAAGTTCCTTTTCAGTTGCAAACTACACTCCATACATATATATGGGGAGGTACTAGCTCCAACTCGGTTTTACAGTGAAAACTGCAGGAACTTCAAACCGGCACTAGGAAACACACTGAGAAACTAGAGTAAAAGTTACCCCTGCAACCCGTTCCCTTTGTGCTAGATGAACGAACGTCTCTCCACATGCTCAGTTCTGAGAGATATGTGTGTGTGAAAGCCGTCCTTCAACTAGATTGTTGGGAACACAAAGTTCCTTTTCAGTTGCAAACTACACTCCATACATATATATGGGGAGGTACAAGCTCCAACTCGGTTTTACACTGAAAACTGCAGGAACTTCAAACCGGCACTAGGAAACACACTGAGAAACTAGAGTAAAAGTTTCCCCTGCAACCCGTTCCATTTGTGCTAGATGAACGAACGACTCTCCACATGCTCAGTTCTGAGAGATAAGTGTGTGTGAAAGCCGTCCTTCACCTAGATTGTTGGGAACACAAAGTTCCTTTTCAGTTGAAACTACACGCCATACATATATATGGGGAGGTACTAGCTCCAACTCGGTTTTACAGTGAAAACTGCAGGAACTTCAAACCGGCACTAGGAAACACACTGAGAAACTAGAGTAAAAGTTTCCCCTGCAACCCGTTCCCTTTGTGCTAGATGAACGAACGTCTCTCCACATGCTCAGTTCTGAGAGATAAGTGTGTGTGAAAGCCGTACTTCAACTAGATTGTTGGGAACACAAATTTCCTTTTCAGTTGCAAACTACACGCCATACATATATATGGGGAGGTACTAGCTCCAACTCGGTTTTACAGTGAAAACTGCAGGAACTTCAAACCGGCACTAGGAAACACACTGAGAAACTAGAGTAAAAGTTTCCACTGCAACCCGTTCCCTTTGTGCTAGATGAACGAACGTCTCTCCACATGCTCAGTACTGAGAGATAAGTGTGTGTGAAAGCCGTCCTTCAACTAGATTGTTGGGAACACAAAGTTCCTTTTCAGTTTCAAACTACACGCCATACATTTATATGGGGAGGTACTAGCTCCAAATCGTTTTTACAGTGAAAACTGCAGGAACTTCAAACCGGCACTAGGAAACACACTGAGAAACTAGAGTAAAAGTTTCCCCTGCAACCCGTTCCGTTTGTGCTAGATGAACGAACGTCTCTCCACATGCTCAGTTCTGAGAGATAAGTGTGTGTGAAAGCCGTCGTTCAACTAGATTGTTGGGAACACAAAGTTACTTTTCAGTTGCAAACTACATTCCATACATATATATGGGGAGGTACTAGCTCCAACTCGGTTTTACAGTGAAAACTGCAGGAACTTCAAACCGGCACTAGGAAACACACTGAGAATCTAGAGTAAAAGTTTCCCCTGCAACCCGTTCCCTTTGTGCTAGATGAACGAACGTCTCTCCACATGCTCAGTTCTGAGAGATAAGTGTGTGTGAAACCCGTCCTTCAACTAGATTGTTGGGAACACAAAGTTCCTTTTCAGTTGCAAACTGCACGCCATACATATATATGGGGAGGTACTAGCTCCAACTCGGTTTTACAGTGAAAACTGCAGGAACTTCAAACCGGCACTAGGAAACACACTGAGAAACTAGAGTAAAAGTTTCCCCTGCAAACCGTTCCCTTTGTGCTAGATGAACGAACGTCTCTCCACATGCTCAGTTCTGAGAGATAATTGTGTGTGAAAGCCGTCCTTCAACTAGATTGTTGGGAAAACAAAGTTCCTTTTCAGTTGCAAACTACACGCCATACATATATATGGGGAGGTACTAGCTCCAACTCGGTTTTACAGTGAAAACTGCAGGAACTTCAAACCGGCACTAGGAAACACACTGAGAAACTAGAGTAAAAGTTTCCCCTGCAACCCGTTCCCTTTGTGCTAGATGAACGAACGTCTCTCCACATGCTCAGTTCTGAGAGATAAGTGTGTGTGAAAGCCGTCCTTCAACTAGATTGTTGGGAACACAAATTTCCTTTTCATTTGCAAACTACACGCCATACATATATATGGGGAGGTACTAGATCCAACTCGGTTTTACAGTGAAAACTGCAGGAACTTCAAACCGGCACTAGGAAACACACTGAGAAACTAGAGTAAAAGTTTCCCCTGCAACCCTTTCCCTTTGTGCTAGATGAACGAACGTCTCTCCACATGCTCAGTTCTGAGAGATAAGTGTGTGTGAAAGCCGTCCTTCAACTAGATTGTTGGGAACACAAATTTCCTTTTCAGTTGCAAACTACACGCCATACATATATATGGGGAGGTACTAGCTCCAACTCGGTTTTACAGTGAAAACTGCAGGAACTTCAAACCGGCACTAGGAAACACACTGAGAAACTAGAGTAAAAGTTTCCACTGCAACCCGTTCCCTTTGTGCTAGATGAACGAACGTCTCTCCACATGCTCAGTTCTGAGAGATAAGTGTGTGTGAAAGCCGTCCTTCAACTAGATTGTTGGGAACACAAAGTTCCTTTTCAGTTTCAAACTACACGCCATACATTTATATGGGGAGGTACTAGCTCCAAATCGTTTTTACAGTGAAAACTGCAGGAACTTCAAACCGGCACTAGGAAACACACTGAGAAACTAGAGTAAAAGTTTCCCCTGCAACCCGTTCCGTTTGTGCTAGATGAACGAACGTCTCTCCACATGCTCAGTTCTGAGAGATAAGTGTGTGTGAAAGCCGTCCTTCAACTAGATTGTTGGGAACACAAAGTTACTTTTCAGTTGCAAACTACATTCCATACATATATATGGGGAGGTACTAGCTCCAACTCGGTTTTACAGTGAAAACTGCAGGAACTTCAAACCGGCACTAGGAAACACACTGAGAAACTAGAGTAAAAGTATCCCCTGCAACCCGTTCCCTTTGTGCTAGATGAACGAACGTCTCTCCACATGCTCAGTTCTGAGAGATAAGTGTGTGTGAAACCCGTCCTTCAACTAGATTGTTGGGAACACAAAGTTCCTTTTCAGTTGCAAACTGCACGCCATACATATATATGGGGAGGTACTAGCTCCAACTCGGTTTTACAGTGAAAACTGCAGGAACTTCAAACCGGCACTAGGAAACACACTGAGAAACTAGAGTAAAAGTTTCCCCTGCAAACCGTTCCCTTTGTGCTAGATGAACGAACGTCTCTCCACATGCTCAGTTCTGAGAGATAAGTGTGTGTGAAAGCCGTCCTTCAACTAGATTGTTGGGAACACAAAGTTCCTTTTCAGTTGCAAACTACACGCCATACATATATATGGGGAGGTACTAGCTCCAACTCGGTTTTACAGTGAAAACTGCAGGAACTTCAAACCGGCACTAGGAAACACACTGAGAAACTAGAGTAAAAGTTTCCCCTGCAACCCGTTCCCTTTGTGCTAGATGAACGAACGTCTCTCCACATGCTCAGTTCTGAGAGATAAGTGTGTGTGAAAGCCGTCCTTCAACTAGATTGTTGGGAACACAAATTTCCTTTTCAGTTGCAAACTACACGCCATACATATATATGGGGAGGTACTAGATCCAAATCGGTTTTACAGTGAAAACTGCAGGAACTTCAAACCGGCACTAGGAAACACACTGAGAAACTAGAGTAAAAGTTTCCCCTGCAACCCTTTCCCTTTGTGCTAGATGAACGAACGTCTCTCCACATGCTCAGTTCTGAGAGATAAGTGTGTGTGAAAGCCGTCCTTCAACTAGATTGTTGGGAACACAAATTTCCTTTTCAGTTGCAAACTACACTCCATACATATATATGGGGAGGTACTAGCTCCAACTCGGTTTTACAGTGAAAACTGCAGGAACTTCAAACCGGCACTAGGAAACACACTGAGAATTTAGAGTAAAAGTTTCCCCTGCAACCCGTTCAATTTGTGCTAGATGAACGAACGTCTCTCCACATGCTCAGTTCTGAGAGATAAGTGTGTGTCAAAGCCGTCCTTCACCTAGATTGTTGGGAACACAAAGTTCCTTTTCAGTTGCAAACTACACTCCATACATATATATGGGGAGGTACTAGCTCCAACTCGGTTTTACAGTGAAAACTGCAGGAACTTCAAACCGGCACTAGGAAACACACTGAGAAACTAGAGTAAAAGTTTCCCCTGCAACCCGTTCCATTTGTGCTAGTTGAACGAACGTCTCTCCACATGCTCAGTTCTGAGAGATAAGTGTGTGTGAAAGCCGTCCTTCAACTAGATTGTTGGGAACACAAAGTTCATTTTCAGTTGCAAACTACACTCCATACATATATATGGGGAGGTACTAGCTCCAACTCGGTTTTACAGTGAAATCTGCCGGAACTTCAAACCGGCACAAGGAAACACACTGAGAAACTAGAGTAAAAGTTTCCCCTGCAACCCGTTCCCTTTGTGCTAGATGAACGAACGTCTCTCCACATGCTCAGTTCTGAGAGATAAGTGTGTTGAAAGCCGTCTTTCAACTAGATTGTTGGGAACACAAAGTTCCTTTTCAGTTGCAAACTACAGTCCATACATAAATATGGGGTGGTACTAGCTCCAACTCGGTTTTACAGTGAAAACTGCAGGAACTTCAAACCGGCACTAGGAAACACACTGAGAAACTAGAGTAAAAGTTTCCCCTGCAACCCGTTCCCTTTGTGCTAGATGAACGAACGTCTCTCCACATGCTCAGTTCTGAGAGATAAGTGTGTGTGAAAGCCGTCCTTCAACTAGATTGTTGGGAACACAAATTTCCTTTTCAGTTGCAAACTACACGCCATACATATAAATGGGGAGGTACTAGATCCAACTCGGTTTTACAGTGAAAACTGCAGGAACTTCAAACCGGCACTAGGAAACACACTGAGAAACTAGAGTAAAAGTTTCCCCTGCAACCCGTTCCCTTTGTGCTAGATGAACGAACGTCTCTCCACATGCTCAGTTCTGAGAGATAAGTGTGTGTGAAAGCCGTCCTTCAACTAGATTGTTGGGAACACAAAGTTCCTTTTCAGTTGCTAACTACACTCCATACATATATATGGGGAGGTACTAGCTCCAACTCGGTTTTACAGTGAAAACTGCAGGAACTTCAAACCGGCACTAGGAAACACACTGAGAAACTAGAGTAAAAGTTTCCCCTGCAACCCGTTCCAATTGTGCTAGTTGAACGAACGTCTCTCCACATGATCAGTTCTGAGAGATAAGTGTGTGTGAAAGCCGTCCTTCAACTAGATTGTTGGGAACACAAATTTCCTTTTCAGATGCAAACTACACGCCATACATATATATGGGGAGGTACTAGCTCCAACTCGGTTTTACAGTGAAAACTGCAGGAACTTCAAACCGGCACTAGGAAACACACTGAGAAACTAGAGTAAAAGTTTCCACTGCAACCCGTTCCCTTTGTGCTAGATGAACGAACGTCTCTCCACATGCTCAGTTCTGAGAGATAAGTGTGTGTGAAAGCCGTCCTTCAACTAGATTGTTGGGAACACAAAGTTCCTTTTCAGTTTCAAACTACACGCCATACATTTATATGGGGAGGTACTAGCTCCAAATCGTTTTTACAGTGAAAACTGCAGGAACTTCAAACCGGCACTAGGAAACACACTGAGAAACTAGAGTAAAAGTTTCCCCTGCAACCCGTTCCGTTTGTGCTAGATGAACGAACGTCTCTCCACATGCTCAGTTCTGAGAGATAAGTGTGTGTGAAAGCCGTACTTCAACTAGATTGTTGGGAACACAAAGTTACTTTTCAGTTGCAAACTACATTCCATACATATATATGGGGAGGTACTAGCTCCAACTCGGTTTTACAGTGAAAACTGCAGGAACTTCAAACCGGCACTAGGAAACACACTGAGAAACTAGAGTAAAAGTATCCCCTGCAACCCGTTCCGTTTGTGCTAGATGAACGAACGTCTCTCCACATGCTCAGTTCTGAGAGATAAGTGAGTGTGAAACCCGTCCTTCAACTAGATTGTTGGGAACACAAAGTTCCTTTTCAGTTGCAAACTGCACGCCATACATATATATGGGGAGGTACTAGCTTCAACTCGGTTTTACAGTGAAAACTGCAGGAACTTCAAACCGGCACTAGGAAACACACTGAGAAACTAGAGTAAAAGTTTCCCCTGCAAACCGTTCCCTTTGTGCTAGATGAACGAACGTCTCTCCACATGCTCAGTTCTGAGAGATAAGTGTGTGTGAAAGCCGTCCTTCAACTAGATTGTTGGGAACACAAAGTTCCTTTTCAGTTGCAAACTACACGCCATACATATATATGGGGAGGTACTAGCTCCAACTCGGTTTTACAGTGAAAACTGCAGGAACTTCAAACCGGCACTAGGAAACACACTGAGAAACTAGAGTAAAAGTTTCCCCTGCAACCCGTTCCCTTTGTGCTAGATGAACGAACGTCTCTCCACATGCTCAGTTCTGAGAGATAAGTGTGTGTGAAAGCCGTCCTTCAACTAGATTGTTGGGAACACAAATTTCCTTTTCAGTTGCAAACTACACGCCATACATATATATGGGGAGGTACTAGATCCAAATCGGTTTTACAGTGAAAACTGCAGGAACTTCAAACCGGCACTAGGAAACACACTGAGAAACTAGAGTAAAAGTTTCCCCTGCAACCCTTTCCCTTTGTGCTAGATGAACGAACGTCTCTCCACATGCTCAGTTCTGAGAGATAAGTGTGTGTGAAAGCCGTCCTTCAACTAGATTGTTGGGAACACAAATTTCCTTTTCAGTTGCAAACTACACTCCATACATATATATGGGGAGGTACTAGCTCCAACTCGGTTTTACAGTGAAAACTGCAGGAACTTCAAACCGGCACTAGGAAACACACTGAGAATTTAGAGTAAAAGTTTCCCCTGCAACCCGTTCAATTTGTGCTAGATGAACGAACGTCTCTCCACATGCTCAGTTCTGAGAGATAAGTGTGTGTCAAAGCCGTCCTTCACCTAGATTGTTGGGAACACAAAGTTCCTTTTCAGTTGCAAACTACACTCCATACATATATATGGGGAGGTACTAGCTCCAACTCGGTTTTACAGTGAAAACTGCAGGAACTTCAAACCGGCACTAGGAAACACACTGAGAAACTAGAGTAAAAGTTTCCCCTGCAACCCGTTCCATTTGTGCTAGTTGAACGAACGTCTCTCCACATGCTCAGTTCTGAGAGATAAGTGTGTGTGAAAGCCGTCCTTCAACTAGATTGTTGGGAACACAAAGTTCATTTTCAGTTGCAAACTACACTCCATACATATATATGGGGAGGTACTAGCTCCAACTCGGTTTTACAGTGAAATCTGCCGGAACTTCAAACCGGCACTAGGAAACACACTGAGAAACTAGAGTAAAAGTTTCCCCTGCAACCCGTTCCCTTTGTGCTAGATGAACGAACGTCTCTCCACATGCTCAGTTCTGAGAGATAAGTGTGTTGAAAGCCGTCTTTCAACTAGATTGTTGGGAACACAAAGTTCCTTTTCAGTTGCAAACTACAGTCCATACATAAATATGGGGTGGTACTAGCTCCAACTCGGTTTTACAGTGAAAACTGCAGGAACTTCAAACCGGCACTAGGAAACACACTGAGAAACTAGAGTAAAAGTTTCCCCTGCAACCCGTTCCCTTTGTGCTAGATGAACGAACGTCTCTCCACATGCTCAGTTCTGAGAGATAAGTGTGTGTGAAAGCCGTCCTTCAACTAGATTGTTGGGAACACAAATTTCCTTTTCAGTTGCATACTACACGCCATACATATAAATGGGGAGGTACTAGATCCAACTCGGTTTTACAGTGAAAACTGCAGGAACTTCAAACCGGCACTAGGAAACACACTGAGAAACTAGAGTAAAAGTTTCCCCTGCAACCCGTTCCCTTTGTGCTAGATGAACGAACGTCTCTCCACATGCTCAGTTCTGAGAGATAAGTGTGTGTGAAAGCCGTCCTTCAACTAGATTGTTGGGAACACAAAGTTCCTTTTCAGTTGCTAACTACACTCCATACATATATATGGGGAGGTACTAGCTCCAACTCGGTTTTACAGTGAAAACTGCAGGAACTTCAAACCGGCACTAGGAAACACACTGAGAAACTAGAGTAAAAGTTTCCCCTGCAACCCGTTCCAATTGTGCTAGTTGAACGAACGTCTCTCCACATGATCAGTTCTGAGAGATAATTGTGTGTGAAAGCCGTCCTTCAACTAGATTGTTGCGAACACAAAGTTCATTTTCAGTTGCAAACTACACTCCATACATATATATGGGGAGGTACTAGCTCCAACTCGGTTTTACAGTGAAATCTGCCGGAACTTCAAACCGGCACTAGGAAACACACTGAGAAACTAGAGTAAAAGTTTCCCCTGCAACCCGTTCCCTTTGTGCTAGATGAACGAACGTCTCTCCACATGCTCAGTTCTGAGAGATAAGTGTGTGTGAAAGCCGTCCTTCAACTAGATTGTTGGGAACACAAAGTTCCTTTTCAGTTGCAAACTACAGTCCATACATAAATATGGGGTTGTACTAGCTCCAACTCGGTTTTACAGAGAAATCTGCAGGAACTTCAAACCGGCACTAGGAAACACACTGAGAAACTAGAGTAAAAGTTTCCCCTGCAACCCGTTCCCTTTGTGCTAGATGAACGAACGTCTCTCCACATGCTCAGTTCTGAGAGATAAGTGTGTGTGAAAGCCGTCCTTCAACTAGATTGTTGGGAACACAAAGTTCCTTTTCAGTTGCAAACTACACTCCATACATATATATGGGGAGGTACTAGCTCCAACTCGGTTTTACAGTGAAAACTGCAGGAACTTCAATCCGGCACTAGGAAACACACTGAGAAACTAGAGTAAAAGTTTCCCCTGCAACCCGTTCCCTTTAAGCTAGATGAACGAACGTCTCTCCACATGCTCAGTTCTGAGAGATAATTGTGTGTGAAAGCCGTCCTTCAACTAGATTGTTGGGAACACAAAGTTCCTTTTCACTTGCAAACTACACTCCATACATATATATGGGGAGGTACTAGCTCCAACTCGGTTTTACAGTGAAAACTGCAGGAACTTCAAACCGGCACTAGGAAACACACTGAGAAACTAGAGTAAAAGTTTCCCCTGCAACCCATTCCCTTTCTGCTAGATGAACGAACGTCTCTCCACATGCTCAGTTCTGAGAGATAAGTGTGTGTGAAAGCCGTCCTTCACCTAGATTGTTGGGAACACAAAGTTCCTTTTCAGTTGCAAACTACACTCCATACATATATATGGGGAGGTACTAGCTCCAACTCGGTTTTACAGTGAAAACTGCAGGAACTTCAAACCGGCACTAGGAAACACACTGAGAAACTGGAGTAAAAGTTTCCCCTGCAACCCGTTCCCTTTGTGCTAGATGAACGAAAGTCTCTCCAAATGCTCAGTTCTGAGAGATAAGTGTGTGTGAAAGCCGACCTTCAACTAGATAGTTGGGAACACAAAGTTCCTTTTCAGTTGCAAACTACACTCCATACATATATTTGGGGAGTTAATAGCTCCAACTCGGTTTTACAGTGAAAACTGCAGGAACTTCAAACCGGCACTAGGAAACACACTGAGAAACTAGAGTAAAAGTTTCCCCTGCAACCCGTTCAATTTGTGCTAGATGAACGAACGTCTCTCCACATGCTCAGTTCTGAGAGATAAGTGTGTGTGAAAGCCGTCCTTCAACTAGATTGTTGGGAACACAAAGTTCCTTTTCAGTTGCAAACTACACTCCATACATATATATGGGGAGGTACTAGCTCAAACTCGTTTTTACAGTGAAAACTGCAGGAACTTCAAACCGGCACTAGGAAACACACTGAGAAACTAGAGTAAAAGTTTCCCCTGCAACCCGTTCCCTTTGTGCTAGATGAACGAACGTCTCTCCACATGCTCAGTTCTGAGAGATAAGTGTGTGTGAAAGCCGTCCTTCAACTAGATTGTTGGGAACACAAATTTCCTTTTCAGTTGCAAACTACACTCCATACATATATATGGGGAGGTACTAGCTCCAACTCGGTTTTACAGTGAAAACTGCAGGAACTTCAAACCGGCACTAGGAAACACACTGAGAATTTAGAGTAAAAGTTTCCCCTGCAACCCGTTCAATTTGTGCTAGATGAACGAACGTCTCTCCACATGCTCAGTTCTGAGAGATAAGTGTGTGTCAAAGCCGTCCTTCACCTAGATTGTTGGGAACACAAAGTTCCTTTTCAGTTGCAAACTACACTCCATACATATATATGGGGAGGTACTAGCTCCAACTCGGTTTTACAGTGAAAACTGCAGGAACTTCAAACCGGCACTAGGAAACACACTGAGAAACTAGAGTAAAAGTTTCCCCTGCAACCCGTTCCATTTGTGCTAGTTGAACGAACGTCTCTCCACATGCTCAGTTCTGAGAGATAAGTGTGTGTGAAAGCCGTCCTTCAACTAGATTGTTGGGAACACAAAGTTCATTTTCAGTTGCAAACTACACTCCATACATATATATGGGGAGGTACTAGCTCCAACTCGGTTTTACAGTGAAATCTGCCGGAACTTCAAACCGGCACTAGGAAACACACTGAGAAACTAGAGTAAAAGTTTCCCCTGCAACCCGTTCCCTTTGTGCTAGATGAACGAACGTCTCTCCACATGCTCAGTTCTGAGAGATAAGTGTGTTGAAAGCCGTCTTTCAACTAGATTGTTGGGAACACAAAGTTCCTTTTCAGTTGCAAACTACAGTCCATACATAAATATGGGGTGGTACTAGCTCCAACTCGGTTTTACAGTGAAAACTGCAGGAACTTCAAACCGGCACTAGGAAACACACTGAGAAACTAGAGTAAAAGTTTCCCCTGCAACCCGTTCCCTTTGTGCTAGATGAACGAACGTCTCTCCACATGCTCAGTTCTGAGAGATAAGTGTGTGTGAAAGCCGTCCTTCAACTAGATTGTTGGGAACACAAATTTCCTTTTCAGTTGCAAACTACACGCCATACATATAAATGGGGAGGTACTAGATCCAACTCGGTTTTACAGTGAAAACTGCAGGAACTTCAAACCGGCACTAGGAAACACACTGAGAAACTAGAGTAAAAGTTTCCCCTGCAACCCGTTCCCTTTGTGCTAGATGAACGAACGTCTCTCCACATGCTCAGTTCTGAGAGATAAGTGTGTGTGAAAGCCGTCCTTCAACTAGATTGTTGGGAACACAAAGTTCCTTTTCAGTTGCTAACTACACTCCATACATATATATGGGGAGGTACTAGCTCCAACTCGGTTTTACAGTGAAAACTGCAGGAACTTCAAACCGGCACTAGGAAACACACTGAGAAACTAGAGTAAAAGTTTCCCCTGCAACCCGTTCCAATTGTGCTAGTTGAACGAACGTCTCTCCACATGATCAGTTCTGAGAGATAAGTGTGTGTGAAAGCCGTCCTTCAACTAGATTGTTGGGAACACAAATTTCCTTTTCAGTTGCAAACTACACGCCATACATATATATGGGGAGGTACTAGCTCCAACTCGGTTTTACAGTGAAAACTGCAGGAACTTCAAACCGGCACTAGGAAACACACTGAGAAACTAGAGTAAAAGTTTCCACTGCAACCCGTTCCCTTTGTGCTAGATGAACGAACGTCTCTCCACATGCTCAGTTCTGAGAGATAAGTGTGTGTGAAAGCCGTCCTTCAACTAGATTGTTGGGAACACAAAGTTCCTTTTCAGTTTCAAACTACACGCCATACATTTATATGGGGAGGTACTAGCTCCAAATCGTTTTTACAGTGAAAACTGCAGGAACTTCAAACCGGCACTAGGAAACACACTGAGAAACTAGAGTAAAAGTTTCCCCTGCAACCCGTTCCGTTTGTGCTAGATGAACGAACGTCTCTCCACATGCTCAGTTCTGAGAGATAAGTGTGTGTGAAAGCCGTACTTCAACTAGATTGTTGGGAACACAAAGTTACTTTTCAGTTGCAAACTACATTCCATACATATATATGGGGAGGTACTAGCTCCAACTCGGTTTTACAGTGAAAACTGCAGGAACTTCAAACCGGCACTAGGAAACACACTGAGAAACTAGAGTAAAAGTATCCCCTGCAACCCGTTCCGTTTGTGCTAGATGAACGAACGTCTCTCCACATGCTCAGTTCTGAGAGATAAGTGAGTGTGAAACCCGTCCTTCAACTAGATTGTTGGGAACACAAAGTTCCTTTTCAGTTGCAAACTGCACGCCATACATATATATGGGGAGGTACTAGCTTCAACTCGGTTTTACAGTGAAAACTGCAGGAACTTCAAACCGGCACTAGGAAACACACTGAGAAACTAGAGTAAAAGTTTCCCCTGCAAACCGTTCCCTTTGTGCTAGATGAACGAACGTCTCTCCACATGCTCAGTTCTGAGAGATAAGTGTGTGTGAAAGCCGTCCTTCAACTAGATTGTTGGGAACACAAAGTTCCTTTTCAGTTGCAAACTACACGCCATACATATATATGGGGAGGTACTAGCTCCAACTCGGTTTTACAGTGAAAACTGCAGGAACTTCAAACCGG
Source organism: Camelus dromedarius (assembly GCF_036321535.1). Taxonomy (NCBI): domain Eukaryota; kingdom Metazoa; phylum Chordata; class Mammalia; order Artiodactyla; family Camelidae; genus Camelus; species Camelus dromedarius. The sequence goes on from NC_087443.1 coordinate 14,140,121, forward strand.
CACTAGGAAACACACTGAGAAACTAGAGTAAAAGTTTCCCCTGCAACCCGTTCCCTTTGTGCTAGATGAACGAACGTCTCTCCACATGCTCAGTTCTGAGAGATAAGTGTGTGTGAAAGCCGTCCTTCAACTAGATTGTTGGGAACACAAATTTCCTTTTCAGTTGCAAACTACACGCCATACATATATATGGGGAGGTACTAGATCCAAATCGGTTTTACAGTGAAAACTGCAGGAACTTCAAACCGGCACTAGGAAACACACTGAGAAACTAGAGTAAAAGTTTCCCCTGCAACCCTTTCCCTTTGTGCTAGATGAACGAACGTCTCTCCACATGCTCAGTTCTGAGAGATAAGTGTGTGTGAAAGCCGTCCTTCAACTAGATTGTTGGGAACACAAATTTCCTTTTCAGTTGCAAACTACACTCCATACATATATATGGGGAGGTACTAGCTCCAACTAGGTTTTACAGTGAAAACTGCAGGAACTTCAAACCGGCACTAGGAAACACACTGAGAATTTAGAGTAAAAGTTTCCCCTGCAACCCGTTCAATTTGTGCTAGATGAACGAACGTCTCTCCACATGCTCAGTTCTGAGAGATAAGTGTGTGTCAAAGCCGTCCTTCACCTAGATTGTTGGGAACACAAAGTTCCTTTTCAGTTGCAAACTACACTCCATACATATATATGGGGAGGTACTAGCTCCAACTCGGTTTTACAGTGAAAACTGCAGGAACTTCAAACCGGCACTAGGAAACACACTGAGAAACTAGAGTAAAAGTTTCCCCTGCAACCCGTTCCATTTGTGCTAGTTGAACGAACGTCTCTCCACATGCTCAGTTCTGAGAGATAAGTGTGTGTGAAAGCCGTCCTTCAACTAGATTGTTGGGAACACAAAGTTCATTTTCAGTTGCAAACTACACTCCATACATATATATGGGGAGGTACTAGCTCCAACTCGGTTTTACAGTGAAATCTGCCGGAACTTCAAACCGGCACTAGGAAACACACTGAGAAACTAGAGTAAAAGTTTCCCCTGCAACCCGTTCCCTTTGTGCTAGATGAACGAACGTCTCTCCACATGCTCAGTTCTGAGAGATAAGTGTGTTGAAAGCCGTCTTTCAACTAGATTGTTGGGAACACAAAGTTCCTTTTCAGTTGCAAACTACAGTCCATACATAAATATGGGGTGGTACTAGCTTCAACTCGGTTTTACAGTGAAAACTGCAGGAACTTCAAACCGGCACTAGGAAACACACTGAGAAACTAGAGTAAAAGTTTCCCCTGCAACCCGTTCCCTTTGTGCTAGATGAACGAACGTCTCTCCACATGCTCAGTTCTGAGAGATAAGTGTGTGTGAAAGCCGTCCTTCAACTAGATTGTTGGGAACACAAATTTCCTTTTCAGTTGCAAACTACACGCCATACATATAAATGGGGAGGTACTAGATCCAACTCGGTTTTACAGTGAAAACTGCAGGAACTTCAAACCGGCACTAGGAAACACACTGAGAATTTAGAGTAAAAGTTTCCCCTGCAACCCGTTCAATTTGTGCTAGATGAACGAACGTCTCTCCACATGCTCAGTTCTGAGAGATAAGTGTGTGTCAAAGCCGTCCTTCACCTAGATTGTTGGGAACACAAAGTTCCTTTTCAGTTGCAAACTACACTCCATACATATATATGGGGAGGTACTAGCTCCAACTCGGTTTTACAGTGAAAACTGCAGGAACTTCAAACCGGCACTAGGAAACACACTGAGAAACTAGAGTAAAAGTTTCCCCTGCAACCCGTTCCATTTGTGCTAGTTGAACGAACGTCTCTCCACATGCTCAGTTCTGAGAGATAAGTGTGTGTGAAAGCCGTCCTTCAACTAGATTGTTGGGAACACAAAGTTCATTTTCAGTTGCAAACTACACTCCATACATATATATGGGGAGGTACTAGCTCCAACTCGGTTTTACAGTGAAATCTGCCGGAACTTCAAACCGGCACTAGGAAACACACTGAGAAACTAGAGTAAAAGTTTCCCCTGCAACCCGTTCCCTTTGTGCTAGATGAACGAACGTCTCTCCACATGCTCAGTTCTGAGAGATAAGTGTGTTGAAAGCCGTCTTTCAACTAGATTGTTGGGAACACAAAGTTCCTTTTCAGTTGCAAACTACAGTCCATACATAAATATGGGGTGGTACTAGCTTCAACTCGGTTTTACAGTGAAAACTGCAGGAACTTCAAACCGGCACTAGGAAACACACTGAGAAACTAGAGTAAAAGTTTCCCCTGCAACCCGTTCCCTTTGTGCTAGATGAACGAACGTCTCTCCACATGCTCAGTTCTGAGAGATAAGTGTGTGTGAAAGCCGTCCTTCAACTAGATTGTTGGGAACACAAATTTCCTTTTCAGTTGCAAACTACACGCCATACATATAAATGGGGAGGTACTAGATCCAACTCGGTTTTACAGTGAAAACTGCAGGAACTTCAAACCGGCACTAGGAAACACACTGAGAAACTAGAGTAAAAGTTTCCCCTGCAACCCGTTCCCTTTGTGCTAGATGAACGAACGTCTCTCCACATGCTCAGTTCTGAGAGATAAGTGTGTGTGAAAGCCGTCCTTCAACTAGATTGTTGGGAACACAAAGTTCCTTTTCAGTTGCTAACTACACTCCATACATATATATGGGGAGGTACTAGCTCCAACTCGGTTTTACAGTGAAAACTGCAGGAACTTCAAACCGGCACTAGGAAACACACTGAGAAACTAGAGTAAAAGTTTCCCCTGCAACCCGTTCCAATTGTGCTAGTTGAACGAACGTCTCTCCACATGATCAGTTCTGAGAGATAATTGTGTGTGAAAGCCGTCCTTCAACTAGATTGTTGCGAACACAAAGTTCATTTTCAGTTGCAAACTACACTCCATACATATATATGGGGAGGTACTAGCTCCAACTCGGTTTTACAGTGAAATCTGCCGGAACTTCAAACCGGCACTAGGAAACACACTGAGAAACTAGAGTAAAAGTTTCCCCTGCAACCCGTTCCCTTTGTGCTAGATGAACGAACGTCTCTCCACATGCTCAGTTCTGAGAGATAAGTGTGTGTGAAAGCCGTCCTTCAACTAGATTGTTGGGAACACAAAGTTCCTTTTCAGTTGCAAACTACAGTCCATACATAAATATGGGGTTGTACTAGCTCCAACTCGGTTTTACAGAGAAATCTGCAGGAACTTCAAACCGGCACTAGGAAACACACTGAGAAACTAGAGTAAAAGTTTCCCCTGCAACCCGTTCCCTTTGTGCTAGATGAACGAACGTCTCTCCACATGCTCAGTTCTGAGAGATAAGTGTGTGTGAAAGCCGTCCTTCAACTAGATTGTTGGGAACACAAAGTTCCTTTTCAGTTGCAAACTACACTCCATACATATATATGGGGAGGTACTAGCTCCAACTCGGTTTTACAGTGAAAACTGTAGGAACTTCAATCCGGCACTAGGAAACACACTGAGAAACTAGAGTAAAAGTTTCCCCTGCAACCCGTTCCCTTTGTGCTAGATGAACGAACGTCTCTCCACATGCTCAGTTCTGAGAGATAATTGTGTGTGAAAGCCGTCCTTCAACTAGATTGTTGGGAACACAAAGTTCCTTTTCACTTGCAAACTACACTCCATACATATATATGGGGAGGTACTAGCTCCAACTCGGTTTTACAGTGAAAACTGCAGGAACTTCAAACCGGCACTAGGAAACACACTGAGAAACTAGAGTAAAAGTTTCCCCTGCAACCCATTCCCTTTCTGCTAGATGAACGAACGTCTCTCCACATGCTCAGTTCTGAGAGATAAGTGTGTGTGAAAGCCGTCCTTCACCTAGATTGTTGGGAACACAAAGTTCCTTTTCAGTTGCAAACTACACTCCATACATATATATGGGGAGGTACTAGCTCCAACTCGGTTTTACAGTGAAAACTGCAGGAACTTCAAACCGGCACTAGGAAACACACTGAGAAACTGGAGTAAAAGTTTCCCCTGCAACCCGTTCCCTTTGTGCTAGATGAACGAAAGTCTCTCCAAATGCTCAGTTCTGAGAGATAAGTGTGTGTGAAAGCCGACCTTCAACTAGATAGTTGGGAACACAAAGTTCCTTTTCAGTTGCAAACTACACTCCATACATATATTTGGGGAGTTAATAGCTCCAACTCGGTTTTACAGTGAAAACTGCAGGAACTTCAAACCGGCACTAGGAAACACACTGAGAAACTAGAGTAAAAGTTTCCCCTGCAACCCGTTCAATTTGTGCTAGATGAACGAACGTCTCTCCACATGCTCAGTTCTGAGAGATAAGTGTGTGTGAAAGCCTTCCTTCAACTAGATTGTTGGGAACACAAAGTTCCTTTTCAGTTGCAAACTACACTCCATACATATATATGGGGAGGTACTAGCTCAAACTCGGTTTTACAGTGAAAACTGCAGGAACTTCAAACCGGCACTAGGAAACACACTGAGAAACTAGAGTAAAAGTTTCCCCTGCAACCCGTTCCCTTTGTGCTAGATGAACGAACGTCTCTCCACATGCTCAGTTCTGAGAGATAAGTGTGTGTGAAAGCCGTCCTTCAACTAGATTGTTGGGAACACAAATTTCCTTTTCAGTTGCAAACTACACGCCATACATATATATGGGGAGGTACTAGATCCAACTCGGTTTTACAGTGAAAACTGCAGGAAATTCAAACCGGCACTAGGAAACACACTGAGAAACTAGAGTAAAAGTTTCCCCTGCAACCCGTTCCCTTTGTGCTAGATGAACGAACGTCTCTCCACATGCTCAGTTCTGAGAGATAAGTGTGTGTGAAAGCCGTCCTTCAACTAGATTGTTGGGAACACAAAGTTCCTTTTCAGTTGCAAACTACACTCCATACATATATATGGGGAGGTACTAGCTCCAACTCGGTTTTACAGTGAAAACTGCAGGAACTTCAAACCGGCACTAGGAAACACACTGAGAATCTAGAGTAAAAGTTTCCCATGCAACCCGTTCCATTTGTGCTAGTTGAACGAACGTCTCTCCACATGCTCAGTTCTGAGAGATAAGTGTGTGTGAAAGCCGTCCTTCAACTAGATTGTTGGGAACACAAAGTTACTTTTCAGTTGCAAACTACACTCCATACATATATATGGGGAGGTACTAGCTCCAACTCGGTTTTACAGTGAAAACTGCAGGAACTTCAAACCGGCACTAGGAAACACACTGAGAATTTAGAGTAAAAGTTTCCCCTGCAACCCGTTCAATTTGTGCTAGATGAACGAACGTCTCTCCACATGCTCAGTTCTGAGAGATAAGTGTGTGTCACAGCCGTCCTTCAACTAGATTGTTGGGAACACAAAGTTCCTTTTCTGTTGCAAACTACACTCCATACATATATATGGGGAGGTACTAGCTCCAACTCGGTTTTACAGTGAAAACTGCAGGAACTTCAAACCGGCACTAGGAAACACACTGAGAAACTAGAGTAAAAGTTTCCCCTGCAACCCGTTCCATTTGTGCTAGTTGAACGAACGTCTCTCCACATGCTCAGTTCTGAGAGATAAGTGTGTGTGAAAGCCGTCCTTCAACTAGATTGTTGGGAACACAAAGTTCATTTTCAGGTGCAAACTACACTCCATACATATATATGGGGAAGTACTAGCTCCAACTCTGTTTTACAGTGAAATCTGCCGGAACTTCAAACCGGCACTAGGAAACACACTGAGAAACTAGAGTATAAGTTTCCCCTGCAACCCGTTCCCTTTGTGCTAGATGAACGAACGTCTCTCCACATGCTCAGTTCTGAGAGATAAGTGTGTGTGAAAGCCATCCTTCAACTAGATTGTTGGGAACACAAAGTTCCTTTTCAGTTGCAAACTACAGTCCATACATAAATATGGGGTGGTACTAGCTCCAACTCGGTTTTACAGTGAAAACTGCAGGAACTTCAAACCGGCACTAGGAAACACACTGAGAAACTAGAGTAAAAGTTTCCCCTGCAACCCGTTCCCTTTGTGCTAGATGAACGAACGTCTCTCCACATGCTCAGTTCTGAGAGATAAGTGTGTGTGAAAGCCGTCCTTCAACTAGATTGTTGGGAACACAAAGTTCCTTTTCAGTTGGAAACTACACTCCATACATATATATGGGGAGGTACTAGCTTCAAATCGGTTTTACAGTGAAAACTGCAGGAACTTCAAACCGGCACTAGGAGACACACTGAGAAACTAGAGTAAAAGTTTCCCCTGCAACCCGTTCCCTTTGTGCTAGATGAACGAACGTCTCTCCATATGCTCAGTTCTGACAGATAAGTGTGTGTGAAAGCCGACCTTCAACTAGATTGTTGGGAACACAAAGTTCCTTTTCAGTTGCTAACTACACTCCATACATATATATGGGGAGGTACTAGCTCCAACTCGGTTTTACAGTGAAAACTGCAGGAACTTCAAACCGGCACTAGGAAACACACTGAGAAACTAGAGTAAAAGTTTCCCCTGCAACCCGTTCCCTTTGTGCTAGATGAACGAACGTCTCTCCACATGCTCAGTTCTGAGAGATAAGTGTGTGTGAAAGCCGTCCTTCAACTAGATTGTTGGGAACACAAATTTCCTTTTCAGTTGCAAACTACACGCCATACATATATATGGGGAGGTACTAGCTCCAAATCGGTTTTACAGTGAAAACTGCAGGAACTTCAAACCGGCACTAGGAAACACACTGAGAAACTAGAGTAAAAGTTTCCCCTGCAACCCGTTCCCTTTGTGCTAGATGAACGAACGTCTCTCCACATGCTCAGTTCTGAGAGATAAGTGTGTGTGAAAGCCGTCCTTCAACTAGATTGTTGGGAACACAAATTTCCTTTTCAGTTGCAAACTACACGCCATACATATATATGGGGAGGTACTATATCCAACTCGGTTTTACAGTGAAAACTGCAGGAACTTCAAACCGGCACTAGGAAACACACTGAGAAACTAGAGTAAAAGTTTCCCCTGCAAACCGTTCCCTTTGTGCTAGATGAACGAACGTCTCTCCACATGCTCAGTTCTGAGAGATAAGTGTGTGTGAAAGCCGTCCTTCAACTAGATTGTTGGGAACACAAAGTTCCTTTTCAGTTGCAAACTACACTCCATACATATATATGGGGAGGTACTAGCTCCAACTCGGTTTTACAGTGAAAACTGCAGGAACTTCAAACCGGCACTAGGAAACACACTGAGAAACTAGAGTAAAAGTTTCCCCTGCAACCCGTTCCCTTTGTGCTAGATGAACGAACGTCTCTCCACATGCTCAGTTCTGAGAGATAAGTGTGTGTGAAAGCCGTCCTTCAACTAGATTGTTGGGAACACAAAGTTCCTTTTCAGTTGCAAACTACACTCCATACATATATATGGGGAGGTACTAGCTCCAACTCGGTTTTACAGTGAAAACTGCAGGAACTTCAAACCGGCACTAGGAAACACACTGAGAAACTAGAGTAAAAGTTTCCCCTGCAACCCGTTCCATTTGTGCTAGTTGAACGAACGTCTCTCCACATGCTCAGTTCTGAGAGATAACTGTGTGTGAAAGCCGTCCTTCAACTAGATTGTTGGGAACACAAAGTTACTTTTCAGTTGCAAACTACACTCCATACATATATATGGGGAGGTACTAGCTCCAACTCGGTTTTACAGTGAAAACTGCAGGAACTTCAAACCGGCACTAGGAAACACACTGAGAATTTAGAGTAAAAGTTTCCCCTGCAACCCGTTCAATTTGTGCTAGATGAACGAACGTCTCTCCACATGCTCAGTTCTGAGAGATAAGTGTGTCTCACAGCCGTCCTTCAACTAGATTGTTGGGAACACAAAGTTCCTTTTCAGTTGCAAACTACACTCCATACATATATATGGGGAGGTACTAGCTCCAACTGGGTTTTACAGTGAAAACTGCAGGAACTTCAAACCGGCACTAGGAAACACACTGAGAAACTAGAGTAAAAGTTTCCCCTGCAACCCGTTCCATTTGTGCTAGTTGAACGAACGTCTCTCCACATGCTCAGTTCTGAGAGATAAGTGTGTGTGAAAGCCGTCCTTCAACTAGATTGTTGGGAACACAAAGTTCCTTTTCAGTTGCTAACTACACTCCATATATATATATGGGGAGGTACTAGCTCCAACTCTGTTTTACAGTGAAATCTGCCGGAACTTCAAACCGGCACTAGGAAACACACTGAGAAACTAGAGTATAAGTTTCACCTGCAACCCGTTCCCTTTGTGCTAGATGAACGAACGTCTCTCCACATGCTCAGTTCTGAGAGATAAGTGTGTGTGAAAGCCGTCCTTCAACTAGATTGTTGGGAACACAAAGTTCCTTTTCAGTTGCAAACTACAGTCCATACATAAATATGGGGTGGTACTAGCTCCAACTCGGTTTTACAGTGAAAACTGCAGGAACTTCAAACCGGCACTAGGAAACACACTGAGAAACTAGAGTAAAATTTCCCCTGCAACCCGTTCCCTTTGTGCTAGATGAACGAACGTCTCTCCACATGCTCAGTTCTGAGAGATAAGGGTGTGTGAAAGCCGTCCTTCAACTAGATTGTTGGGAACACAAAGTTCCTTTTCAGTTGCAAACTACACTCCATACATATATATGGGGAGGTACTAGCTTCAAATCGGTTTTACAGTGAAAACTGCAGGAAATTCAAACCGGCACTAGGAGACACACTGAGAAACTAGAGTAAAAGTTTCCCCTGCAACCCGTTCCCTTTGTGCTAGATGAATGAACGTCTCTCCATATGCTCAGTTCTGAGAGATATGTGTGTGTGAAAGCCGACCTTCAACTAGATTGTTGGGAACACAAAGTTCCTTTTCAGTTGCAAACTACACTCCATACATATATATGGGGAGGTACTAGCTCCAACTCGGTTTTACAGTGAAAACTGCAGGAACTTCAAACCGGCACTAGGAAACACACTGAGAAACTAGAGAAAAAGTTTCCCCTGCAACCCGTTCCCTTTCTGCTAGATGAACGAACGTCTCTCCACATGCTCAGTTCTGAGAGATAAGTGTGTGTGAAAGCCGTCCTTCACCTAGATTGTTGGGAACACAAAGTTCCTTTTCAGTTGCAAACTACACTCCATACATATATATGGGGAGGTACTAGCTCCAACTCGGTTTTACAGTGAAAACTGCAGGAACTTCAAACCGGCACTAGGAAACACACTGAGAAACTGGAGTAAAAGTTTCCCCTGCAACCCGTTCCCTTTGTGCTAGATGAACGAACGTCTCTCCACATGCTCAGTTCTGAGAGATAAGTGTGTGTGAAAGCCGTCCTTCAACTAGATTGTTGGGAACACAAAGTTCCTTTTCAGTTGCAAACTACACTCCATACATATATATGGGGAGGTAATAGCTCCAACACGGTTTTACAGTGAAAACTGCAGGAACTTCAAACCGGCACTAGGAAACACACTGAGAAACTAGAGTAAAAGTTTCCCCTGCAACCCGTTCCCTTTGTGCTACATGAACGAACGTCTCTCCACATGCTCAGTTCTGAGAGATAAGTGTGTGTGAAAGCCGTCCTTCAACTAGATTGTTGGGAACACAAAGTTCCTTTTCAGTTGCAAACTACACTCCATACATATATATGGGGAGGTACAAGCTCCAACACGGTTTTACAGTGAAAACTGCAGGAACTTCAAACCGGCACAAGGAAACACACTGAGAAACTAGAGTAAAAGTTTCCCCTGCAACCCGTTCCGTTTGTGCTACATGAACGAACGTCTCTCCACATGCTCAGTTCTGAGAGATAAGTGTGTGTGAAAGCCGTCCTTCAACTAGATTGTTTGGAACACAAATTTCCTTTTCAGTTGCAAACTACGCTCCATAAATATATATGGGGAGGTACTAGCTCCAACTCGGTTTTACAATGAAAACTGCAGGATCTTCAAACCGGCACTAGGAAACACACTGAGAAACTAGAGTAAAAGTTTCCCCTGCAACCCGTTCCCTTTGTGCTAGATGAACGAACGTCTCTCCACATGCTCAGTTCTGAGAGATAAGTGTGTGTGAAAGCCGTCCTTCACCTAGATAGTTGGGAACACAAAGTTCCTTTTCAGTTGCAAACTACACTCCATACATATATATGGGGAGGTACTAGCTCCAACTCGGTTTTACAGTGAAAACTGCAGGAACTTCAAACCGGCACTAGGAAACACACTGAGAAACTGGAGTAAAAGTTTCCCCTGCAACCCGTTCCCTTTGTGCTAGATGAACGAACGTCTCTCCACATGCTCAGTTCTGAGAGATAAGTGTGTGTGAAAGCCGTCCTTCAACTAGATTGTTGGGAACACAAAGTTCCTTTTCAGTTGCAAACTACACTCCATACATATATATGGGGAGGTAATAGCTCCAACACGGTTTTACAGTGAAAACTGCAGGAACTTCAAACCGGCACTAGGAAACACACTGAGAAACTAGAGTAAAAGTTTCCCCTGCAACCCGTTCCCTTTGTGCTACATGAACGAACGTCTCTCCACATGCTCAGTTCTGAGAGATAAGTGTGTGTGAAAGCCGTCCTTCAACTAGATTGTTGGGAACACAAAGTTCCTTTTCAGTTGCAAACTACACTCCATACATATATATGGGGAGGTACAAGCTCCAACACGGTTTTACAGTGAAAACTGCAGGAACTTCAAACCGGCACAAGGAAACACACTGAGAAACTAGAGTAAAAGTTTCCCCTGCAACCCGTTCCGTTTGTGCTACATGAACGAACGTCTCTCCACATGCTCAGTTCTGAGAGATAAGTGTGTGTGAAAGCCGTCCTTCAACTAGATTGTTTGGAACACAAATTTCCTTTTCAGTTGCAAACTACGCTCCATAAATATATATGGGGAGGTACTAGCTCCAACTCGGTTTTACAATGAAAACTGCAGGATCTTCAAACCGGCACTAGGAAACACACTGAGAAACTAGAGTAAAAGTTTCCCCTGCAACCCGTTCCCTTTGTGCTAGATGAACGAACGTCTCTCCACATGCTCAGTTCTGAGAGATAAGTGTGTGTGAAAGCCGTCCTTCAACTAGATTGTTGGGAACACAAAGTTCCTTTTCAGTTGCAAACTACACTCCATACATATATATGGGGAGGTACTAGCTCCAACTCGATTTTACAGTGAAAACTGCAGGAACTTCAAACCGGCACTAGGAAACACACTGAGAAACTAGAGTAAAAGTTTCCCCTGCAACCCGTTCTTTTTGTGCTAGATGAACGAACGTCTCTCCACATGCTCAGTTCTGAGAGATAAGTGTGTGTGAAAGCCGTCCTTCAACTAGATTGTTGGGAACACAAAGTTCCTTTTCAGTTGCAAACTACACTCCATACATATATATGGGGAGGTACTAGCTCCAACTCGGTTTTACAGTGAAAACTGCAGGAACTTCAAACTGTCACTAGGAAACACCCTGAGAAACTAGAGTAAAAGTTTCCCCTGCAACCCGTTCCCTTTTTGCTAGATGAACGAACGTCTCTCCACATGCTCAGTTCTGAGAGATAAGTGTGTGTGAAAGCCGTCCTTCAACTAGATTGTTGGGAACACAAAGTTCCTTTTCAGTTGCAAAATACACGCCATACATATATATGGGGAGGTACTAGCTGCAACTCGATTTTACAGTGAAAACTGCAGGAACTTCAAACCGGCACTAGGAAACACACTGAGAAACTACAGTAAAAGTTTCTCCTGCAACCCGTTCCCTTTGTGCTAGATGAACGAACGTCTCTCCACATGCTCAGTTCTGAGAGATAAGTGTGTGTGAAAGCCGTCCTTCAACTAGATTTTTGGGAACACATAGTTCCTTTTCAGTTGCAAACTACACTCCATACATATATATGGGGAGGTACTAGCTCCAACTCGGTTTTACAGTGAAAACTGCAGGAACTTCAAACCGGCACTAGGAAACACACTGAGAAAATAGAGTAAAAGTTTCCCCTGCAACCCGTTCCCTTTGTGCTACATGAACGAACGTCTCTCCACATGCTCAGTTCTGAGAGATAAGGGTGTGTGAAAGCCGTCCTTCAACTAGATTGTTGGGAACACAAAGTTCATTTTCAGTTGCAAACTACACTCCATACATATATATGGGGAGGTACTAGCTCCAACTCGGTTTTACAGTGGAAACTGCAGGAACTTCAAACCGGCACTAGGAAACACACTGAGAAACTAGAGTAAAAGTTTCCCCTGCAACCCGTTCCCTTTGTGCTAGATGAACGAACGTCTCTCCACATGCTCAGTTCTGAGAGATAAGTGTGTGTGAAAGCCGTCCTTCAACTAGATTGTTGGGAACACAAAGTTCCTTTTAAGTTGCAAACTACACTCCATACATATATATGGGGAGGTACTAGCTCCAACTCGGTTTTACAGTGAAAACTGCAGGAACTTCAAACCGGCACTAGGAAACACACTGAGAAACTAGGGTAAAAGTTTCCCCTGCAACCCGTTCCCTTTGTGCTAGATGAACGAAAGTCTCTCCACATGCTCAGTTCTGAGAGATAAGTGTGTGTGAAAGCCGTCCTTCAACTAGATTGTTGGGAACACAAAGTTCCTTTTCAGTTGCAAACTACACTCCATACATATATATGGGGAGGTACTAGCTCCAACTCGGTTTCACAGTGAAAACTGCAGGAACTTCAAACCGGCACTAGGAAACACACTGAGAAACTAGAGTAAAAGTTTCCCCTGCAACCCGTTCCCTTTGTGCTAGATGAACGAACGTCTCTCCACATGCTCAGTTCTGAGAGATAAGTGTGTGTGAAAGCCGTCCTTCAACTAGATTGTTGGGAACACAAAGTTCCTTTTAAGTTGCAAACTACACTCCATACATATATATGGGGAGGTACTAGCTCCAACTCGGTTTTACAGTGAAAACTGCAGGAACTTCAAACCGGCACTAGGAAACACACTGAGAAACTAGGGTAAAAGTTTCCCCTGCAACCCGTTCCCTTTGTGCTAGATGAACGAACGTCTCTCCACATGCTCAGTTCTGAGAGATAAGTGTGTGTGAAAGCCGTCCTTCAACTAGATTGTTGGGAACACAAAGTTCCTTTTCAGTTGCAAACTACACTCCATACATATATATGGGGAGGTACTCGCTCCAACTCGGTTTCACAGTGAAAACTGCAGGAACTTCAAACCGGCACTAGGAAACACACTGAGAAACTAGAGTAAAAGTTTCCCCTGCAACCCGTTCCCTTTGTGCTAGATGAATGAACGTCTCTCCACATGCTCAGTTCTGAGAGATAAGTGTGTGTGAAAGCCGTCCTTCAACTAGATTGTTGGGAACACAAAGTTCCTTTTCAGTTGCAAACTACACTCCATACATATATATGGGGAGGTACTAGCTCCAACTCGGTTTTACAGTGAAAACTGCAGGAACTTCAAACCGGCACTAGGAAACACACTGAGAAACTAGAGTAAAAGTTTCCCCTGCAACCCGTTCCCTTTGTGCTAGATGAACGAACGTCTCTCCACATGCTCAGTTCTGAGAGATAAGTGTGTGTGAAAGCCGTCCTTCAACTAGATTGTTGGGAACACAAATTTTCTTTTCAGTTGCAAACTACACGCCATACATATATATGGGGAGGTACTATATCCAACTCGGTTTTACAGTGAAAACTGCAGGAACTTCAAACCGGCACTAGGAAACACACTGAGAAACTAGAGTATAAGTTTCCCCTGCAACCCGTTCCCTTTGTGCTAGATGAACGAACGTCTCTCCACATGCTCAGTTCTGAGAGATAAGTGTGTGTGAAAGCCGTCCTTCAACTAGATTGTTGGGAACACAAAGTTCCTTTTCAGTTGCAAACTACAGTCCATACATAAATATGGGGTGGTACTAGCTCCAACTCGGTTTTACAGTGAAAACTGCAGGAACTTCAAACCGGCACTAGGAAACACACTGAGAAACTAGAGTAAAAGTTTCCCCTGCAACCCGTTCCCTTTGTGCTAGATGAACGAACGTCTCTCCACATGCTCAGTTCTGAGAGATAAGTGTGTGTGAAAGCCGTCCTTCAACTAGATTGTTGGGAACACAAAGTTCCTTTTCAGTTGGAAACTACACTCCATACATATATATGGGGAGGTACTAGCTTCAAATCGGTTTTACAGTGAAAACTGCAGGAACTTCAAACCGGCACTAGGAGACACACTGAGAAACTAGAGTAATAGTTTCCCCTGCAACCCGTTCCCTTTGTGCTAGATGAACGAACGTCTCTCCATATGCTCAGTTCTGACAGATAAGTGTGTGTGAAAGCCGACCTTCAACTAGATTGTTGGGAACACAAAGTTCCTTTTCAGTTGCTAACAACACTCCATACATATATATGGGGAGGTACTAGCTCCAACTCGGTTTTACAGTGAAAACTGCAGGAACTTCAAACCGGCACTAGGAAACACACTGAGAAACTAGAGTAAAAGTTTCCCCTGCAACCCGTTCCCTTTGTGCTAGATGAACGAACGTCTCTCCACATGCTCAGTTCTGAGAGATAAGTGTGTGTGAAAGCCGTCCTTCAACTAGATTGTTGGGAACACAAATTTCCTTTTCAGTTGCAAACTACACGCCATACATATATATGGGGAGGTACTAGCTCCAAATCGGTTTTACAGTGAAAACTGCAGGAACTTCAAACCGGCACTAGGAAACACACTGAGAAACTAGAGTAAAAGTTTCCCCTGCAACCCGTTCCCTTTGTGCTAGATGAACGAACGTCTCTCCACATGCTCAGTTCTGAGAGATAAGTGTGTGTGAAAGCCGTCCTTCAACTAGATTGTTGGGAACACAAATTTCCTTTTCAGTTGCAAACTACACGCCATACATATATATGGGGAGGTACTATATCCAACTCGGTTTTACAGTGAAAACTGCAGGAACTTCAAACCGGCACTAGGAAACACACTGAGAAACTAGAGTAAAAGTTTCCCCTGCAACCCGTTCCCTTTGTGCTAGATGAACGAACGTCTCTCCACATGCTCAGTTCTGAGAGATAAGTGTGTGTGAAAGCCGTCCTTCAACTAGATTGTTGGGAACACAAAGTTCCTTTTCAGTTGCAAACTACACTCCATACATATATATGGGGAGGTACTAGCTCCAACTCTGTTTTACAGTGAAAACTGCAGGAACTTCAAACCGGCACTAGGAAACACACTGAGAAACTAGAGTAAAAGTTTCCCCTGCAACCCGTTCCCTTTGTGCTAGATGAACGAACGTCTCTCCACATGCTCAGTTCTGAGAGATAAGTGTGTGTGAAAGCCGTCCTTCAACTAGATTGTTGGGAACACAAAGTTCCTTTTCAGTTGCAAACTACACTCCATACATATATATGGGGAGGTACTAGCTCCAACTCGGTTTTACAGTGAAAACTGCAGGAACTTCAAACCGGCACTAGGAAACACACTGAGAAACTAGAGTAAAAGTTTCCCCTGCAACCCGTTCCATTTGTGCTAGTTGAACGAACGTCTCTCCACATGCTCAGTTCTGAGAGATAACTGTGTGTGAAAGCCGTCCTTCAACTAGATTGTTGGGAACACAAAGTTACTTTTCAGTTGCAAACTACACTCCATACATATATATGGGGAGGTACTAGCTCCAACTCGGTTTTACAGTGAAAACTGCAGGAACTTCAAACCGGCACTAGGAAACACACTGAGAATTTAGAGTAAAAGTTTCCCCTGCAACCCGTTCAATTTGTGCTAGATGAACGAACGTCTCTCCACATGCTCAGTTCTGAGAGATAAGTGTGTGTCACAGCCGTCCTTCAACTAGATTGTTGGGAACACAAAGTTCATTTTCAGTTGCAAACTACACTCCATACATATATATGGGGAGGTAATAGCTCCAACTGGGTTTTACAGTGAAAACTGCAGGAACTTCAAACCGGCACTAGGAAACACACTGAGAAACTAGAGTAAAAGTTTCCCCTGCAACCAGTTCCATTTGTGCTAGTTGAACGAACGTCTCTCCACATGCTCAGTTCTGAGAGATAAGTGTGTGTGAAAGCCGTCCTTCAACTAGATTGTTGGGAACACAAAGTTCATTTTCATTTGCAAACTACACTCCATATATATATATGGGGAGGTACTAGCTCCAACTCTGTTTTACAGTGAAATCTGCCGGAACTTCAAACCGGCACTAGGAAACACACTGAGAAACTAGAGTATAAGTTTCACCTGCAACCCGTTCCCTTTGTGCTAGATGAACGAACGTCTCTCCACATGCTCAGTTCTGAGAGATAAGTGTGTGTGAAAGCCGTCCTTCAACTAGATTGTTGGGAACACAAAGTTCCTTTTCAGTTGCAAACTACAGTCCATACATAAATATGGGGTGGTACTAGCTCCAACTCGGTTTTACAGTGAAAACTGCAGGAACTTCAAACCGGCACTAGGAAACACACTGAGAAACTAGAGTAAAATTTCCCCTGCAACCCGTTCCCTTTGTGCTAGATGAACGAACGTCTCTCCACATGCTCAGTTCTGAGAGATAAGGGTGTGTGAAAGCCGTCCTTCAACTAGATTGTTGGGAACACAAAGTTCCTTTTCAGTTGCAAACTACACTCCATACATATATATGGGGAGGTACTAGCTTCAAATCGGTTTTACAGTGAAAACTGCAGGAAATTCAAACCGGCACTAGGAGACACACTGAGAAACTAGAGTAAAAGTTTCCCCTGCAACCCGTTCCCTTTGTGCTAGATGAACGAACGTCTCTCCATATGCTCAGTTCTGAGAGATATGTGTGTGTGAAAGCCGACCTTCAACTAGATTGTTGGGAACACAAAGTTCCTTTTCAGTTGCAAACTACACTCCATACATATATATGGGGAGGTACTAGCTCCAACTCGGTTTTACAGTGAAAACTGCAGGAACTTCAAACCGGCACTAGGAAACACACTGAGAAACTAGAGTAAAAGTTTCCCCTGCAACCCGTTCCCTTTCTGCTAGATGAACGAACGTCTCTCCACATGCTCAGTTCTGAGAGATAAGTGTGTGTGAAAGCCGTCCTTCACCTAGATTGTTGGGAACACAAAGTTCCTTTTCAGTTGCAAACTACACTCCATACATATATATGGGGAGGTACTAGCTCCAACTCGGTTTTACAGTGAAAACTGCAGGAACTTCAAACCGGCACTAGGAAACACACTGAGAAACTGGAGTAAAAGTTTCCCCTGCAACCCGTTCCCTTTGTGCTAGATGATCGAACGTCTCTCCACATGCTCAGTTCTGAGAGATAAGTGTGTGTGAAAGCCGTCCTTCAACTAGATTGTTGGGAACACAAAGTTCCTTTTCAGTTGCAAACTACACTCCATACATATATATGGGGAGGTAATAGCTCCAACACGGTTTTACAGTGAAAACTGCAGGAACTTCAAACCGGCACTAGGAAACACACTGAGAAACTAGAGTAAAAGTTTCCCCTGCAACCCGTTCCCTTTGTGCTACATGAACGAACGTCTCTCCACATGCTCAGTTCTGAGAGATAAGTGTGTGTGAAAGCCGTCCTTCAACTAGATTGTTGGGAACACAAAGTTCCTTTTCAGTTGCAAACTACACTCCATACATATATATGGGGAGGTACAAGCTCCAACACGGTTTTACAGTGAAAACTGCAGGAACTTCAAACCGGCACAAGGAAACACACTGAGAAACTAGAGTAAAAGTTTCCCCTGCAACCCGTTCCGTTTGTGCTACATGAACGAACGTCTCTCCACATGCTCAGTTCTGAGAGATAAGTGTGTGTGAAAGCCGTCCTTCAACTAGATTGTTTGGAACACAAATTTCCTTTTCAGTTGCAAACTACGCTCCATAAATATATATGGGGAGGTACTAGCTCCAACTCGGTTTTACAATGAAAACTGCAGGATCTTCAAACCGGCACTAGGAAACACACTGAGAAACTAGAGTAAAAGTTTCCCCTGCAACCCGTTCCCTTTGTGCTAGATGAACGAACGTCTCTCCACATGCTCAGTTCTGAGAGATAAGTGTGTGTGAAAGCCGTCCTTCAACTAGATTGTTGGGAACACAAAGTTCCTTTTCAGTTGCAAACTACACTCCATACATATATATGGGGAGGTACTAGCTCCAACTCGGTTTTACAGTGAAAACTGCAGGAACTTCAAACCGGCACTAGGAAACACACTGAGAAACTAGAGTAAAAGTTTCCCCTGCAACCCGTTCCCTTTGTGCTAGATGAACGAACGTCTCTCCACATGCTCAGTTCTGAGAGATAAGTGTGTGTGAAAGCCGTCCTTCAACTAGATTGTTGGGAACAAAAAGTTCCTTTTCAGTTGCAAACTACACGCCATACATATATATGGGGAGGTACTAGCTCCAACTCGGTTTTACAGTGAAAACTGCAGGAACTTCAAACCGGCACTAGGAAACACACTGAGAAACTAGAGTAAAAGTTTCCCCTGCAACCCGTTCCCTCTGTGCTAGATGAACGAACGTCTCTCCACATGCTCAGTTCTGAGAGATAAGTGTGTGTGAAAGCCGTCCTTCAACTAGATTGTTGGGAACACAAAGTTCCTTTTCAGTTGCAAACTACACACCATACATATATATGGGGAGGTACTAGCTCCAACTCGGTTTTACAGTGAAAACTGCAGGAACTTAAAAACCGGCACTAGGAAACACACTGAGAAACTAGAGTAAAAGTTTCCCCTGCAACCTGTTCCCTTTGTGCTAGATGAACGAACGTCTCTCCACATGCTCAGTTCTGAGAGATAAGTGTGTGTGAAAGCCGTCCTTCAACTAGATTGTTGGGAACACAAAGTTCCTTTTCAGTTGCAAACTACACGCCATACATATATATGGGGAGGTACTAGCTCCAACTCGGTTTTACAGTGAAAACTGCAGGAACTTCAAAAAGGCACTAGGAAACACACTGAGAAACTAGAGTAAAAGTTTCCCCTGCAACCCGTTCCCTTTGTGCTAGATGAACGAACGTCTCTCCACATGCTCAGTTCTGAGAGATAAGTGTGTGTGAAAGTCGTTCTTCAACTAGATTGTTGGGAACACAAAGTTCCTTTTCAGTTGCAAACTACACGCCATACATATATATGGGGAGGTACTAGCTCCAACTCGGTTTTACAGTGAAAACTGCAGGAACTTCAAACCGGCACTAGGAAACACACTGAGAAACTAGAGTAAAAGTTTCCCTGCAACCCGTTCCCTTTGTGCTAGATGAACGAACGTCTCTCCCCATGCACAGTTCTGAGAGATAAGTGTGTGTGAAAGCCGTCCTTCAACTAGATTGTTGGGAACACAAAGTTCCTTTTCAGTTGCAAACTACACTCCATACATATATATGGGGAGGTACTAGCTCCAACTCGGTTTTACAGTGAAAACTGCAGGAACTTCAAACCGGCACTAGGAAACACACTGAGAAACTAGAGTAAAAGTTTCCCCTGCAACCCGTTCCCTTTGTGCTAGATGAACGAACGTCTCTCCACATGCTCAGTTCTGAGAGATAAGTGTGTGTGAAAGCCGTCCTTCAACTAGATTTTTGGGAACAAAAAGTTCCTTTTCAGTTGCAAACTACACGCCATACATATATATGGGGAGGTACTAGCTCCAACTCGGTTTTACAGTGAAAACTGCAGGAACTTCAAACCGGCACTAGGAAACACACTGAGAAACTAGAGTAAAAGTTTCCCCTGCAACCCGTTCCCTCTGTGCTAGATGAACGAACGTCTCTCCACATGCTCAGTTCTGAGAGATAAGTGTGTGTGAAAGCCGTCCTTCAACTAGATTGTTGGGAACACAAAGTTCCTTTTCAGTTGCAAACTACACACCATACATATATATGGGGAGGTACTAGCTCCAACTCGGTTTTACAGTGAAAACTGCAGGAACTTAAAAACCGGCACTAGGAAACACACTGAGAAACTAGAGTAAAAGTTTCCCCTGCAACCCGTTCCCTTTGTGCTAGATGAACGAACGTCGCTCCACATGCTCAGTTCTGAGAGATAAGTGTGTGTGAAAGCCGTTCTTCAACTAGATTGTTGGGAACACAAAGTTCCTTTTCAGTTGCAAACTACACGCCATACATATATATGGGGAGGTACTAGCTCCAACTCGGTTTTACAGTGAAAACTGCAGGAACTTCAAACCGGCACTAGGAAACACACTGAGAAACTAGAGTAAAAGTTTCCCCTGCAACCCGTTCCCTTTGTGCTAGATGAACGAACGTCTCTCCACATGCTCAGTTCTGAGAGATAAGTGTGTGTGAAAGTCGTTCTTCAACTAGATTGTTGGGAACACAAAGTTCCTTTTCAGTTGCAAACTACACTCCATACATATATATGGGGAGGTACTAGCTCCAACTCGGTTTTACAGTGAAAACTGCAGGAACTTCAAACCGGCCCTAGGAAACACACTGAGAAACTAGAGTAAAAGTTTCCCCTGCAACCCGTTCCCTTTGTGCTAGATGAACGAACGTCTCTCCACATGCTCAGTTCTGAGAGATAAGTGTGTGTGAAAGTCGTTCTTCAACTAGATTGTTGGGAACACAAAGTTCCTTTTCAGTTGCAAACTACACTCCATACATATATATGGGGAGGTACTAGCTCCAACTCGGTTTTACAGTGAAAACTGCAGGAACTTCAAACCGGCACTAGGAAACACACTGAGAAACTAGAGTAAAAGTTTCCCCTGCAACCCGTTCCCTTTGTGCTAGATGAACGAACGTCTCTCCACATGCTCAGTTCTGAGAGATAAGTGTGTGTGAAAGCCGTCCTTCAACTAGATTGTTGGGAACACAAAGTTCCTTTTCAGTTGCAAACTACACTCCATACATATATATGGGGAGGTACTAGCTCCAACTCGGTTTTACAGTGAAAACTGCAGGAATTTCAAACCGGCACTAGGAAACACACTGAGAAACTAGAGTAAAAGTTTCCCCTGCAACCCGTTCCCTTTGTGCTAGATGAACGAACGTCTCTCCACATGCTCAGTTCTGAGAGATAAGTGTGTGTGAAAGCCGCCCTTAAACTAGATTGTTGGGAACACAAAGTTCCTTTTCAGTTGCAAACTACACTCCATACATATATATGGGGAGGTACTAGCTCCAACTCGGTTTTACAGTGAAAACTGCAGGAACTTCAAACCGGCACTAGGAAACACACTGAGAAACTAGAGTAAAAGTTTCCCCTGCAGGCCGTTCCCTTTGTGCTAGATGAACGAACGTCTCTCCACATGCTCAGTTCTGAGAGATAAGTGTGTGTGAAAGCCGTCCTTCAACTAGATTGTTGGGAACACAAAGTTCCTTTTCAGTTGCAAACTACACGCCATACATATATATGGGGAGGTACTAGCTCCAACTCGGTTTTACAGTGAAAACTGCAGGAACTTCAAACAGGCACTAGGAAACACACTGAGAAACAAGAGTAAAAGTTTCCCCTGCAACCCGTTCCTTTTGTGCTTGATGAACGAAAGTCTCTCCACATGCTCAGTTCTGAGAGATAAGTGTGTGTGAAAGCCGTCGTTCAACTAGATTGTTGGGAACAAAAAGTTCCTTTTCAGTTGCAAACTACACGCCATAAATATATATGGGGAGGTACTAGCTCCAACTCGGTTTTACAGTGAAAACTGCAGGAACTTCAAACCGGCACTAGGAAACACACTGAGAAACTAGAGTAAAAGTTTCCCCTGCAACCCGTTCCCTTTGTGATAGATGAACGAACGTCTCTCCACATGCTCAGTTCTGAGAGATAAGTGTGTGTGAAAGCCGTCCTTCAACTAGATTGTTGGGAACACAAAGTTCCTTTTCAGTTGCAAACTACACGCCATACATATATATGGGGAGGTACTAGCTCCAACTCGGTTTTACAGTGAAAACTGCAGGAACTTCAAACCGGCACTAGGAAACACACTGAGAAACTAGAGTAAAAGTTTCCCCTGCAACCCGTTCCCTTTGTGCTAGATGAACGAACGTCTCTCCACATGCTCAGTTCTGAGATATAAGTGTGTGTGAAAGTCGTTCTTCAACTAGATTGTTGGGAACACAAAGTTCCTTTTCAGTTGCAAACTACACGCCATACATATATATGGGGAGGTACTAGCTCCAACTCGGTTTTACAGTGAAAACTGCAGGAACTTCAAACCGGCACTAGGAAACACACTGAGAAACTAGAGTAAAAGTTTCCCCTGCAACCCGTTCCCTTTGTGCTAGATGAACGAACGTCTCTCCACATGCTCAGTTCTGAGAGATAAGTATGTGTGGAAGCCGTCCTTCAACTAGATTGTTGGGAAAACAAAGTTCCTTTTCAGTTGCAAACTACACACCATACATATATATGGGGAGGTACTAGCTCCAACTCGTTTTTACAGTGAAAACTGCAGGAACTTCAAACCGGCACTAGGAAACACACTGAGAAACTAGAGTAAAAGTTTCCCCTGCAACCCGTTCCCTTTGTGCTAGATGAACGAACGTCTCTCCACATGCTCAGTTCAAAGAGATAAGTGTGTGTGAAGTCGTTCCTCAACTAGATTGTTGGGAACACAAAGTTCCTTTTCAGTTGCAAACTACACTCCATACATATATATGGGGAGGTACTAGCTCCAACTCGGTTTTACAGTGAAAACTGCAGGAACTTCAAACCGGCCCTAGGAAACACACTGAGAATCTAGAGTAAAAGTTTCCCCTGCAACCCGTTCCCTTTGTGCTAGATGAACGAACGTCTCTCCACATGCTCAGTTCTGAGAGATAAGTGTGTGTGAAAGTCGTTCTTCAACTAGATTGTTGGGAACACAAAGTTCCTTTTCAGTTGCAAACTACACTCCATACATATATATGGGGAGGTACTAGCTCCAACTCAGTTTTACAGTGAAAACTGCAGGAACTTCAAACCGGCACTAGGAAACACACTGAGAAACTAGAGTAAAAGTTTCCCCTGCAACCCGTTCCCTTTGTGCTAGATGAACGAACGTCTCTCCACATGCTCAGTTCAAAGAGATAAGTGTGTGTGAAAGCCGTCCTTCAACTAGATTGTTGGGAACACAAAGTTCCTTTTCAGTTGCAAACTACACGCCATACATATATATGGGGAGGTACTAGCTCCAACTCGGTTTTACAGTGAAAACTGCAGGAACTTCAAACCGGCACTAGGAAACACACTGAGAAAGTAGAGTAAAAGTTTCCCCTGCAAACCGTTCCCTTTGTGCTAGATGAACGAACGTCTCTCCACATGCTCAGTTCTGAGAGATAAGTGTGTGTGAAAGCCGTCCTTCAACTAGATTGTTGGGAACACAAAGTTCCTTTTCAGTTGCAAACTACACTCCATACATATATATGGGGAGGTACTAGCTCCAACTCGGTTTTACAGTGAAAACTGCAGGAACTTCAAACCGGCACTAGGAAACACACTGAGAAACTAGAGTAAAAGTTTCCCCTGCAACCCGTTCCCTTTGTGCTAGATGAACGAACGTCTCTCCACATGCTCAGTTCTGAGAGATAAGTGTGTGTGAAAGCCGTCCTTCAACTAGATTGTTGGGAACACAAAGTTCCTTTTCAGTTGCAAACTACACTCCATACATATATATGGGGAGGTACTAGCTCCAACTCGGTTTTACAGTGAAAACTGCAGGAATTTCAAACCGGCACTAGGAAACACACTGAGAAACTAGAGTAAAAGTTTCCCCTGCAACCCGTTCCCTTTGTGCTAGATGAACGAACGTCTCTCCACATGCTCAGTTCTGAGAGATAAGTGTGTGTGAAAGCCGTCCTTAAACTAGATTGTTGGGAACACAAAGTTCCTTTTCAGTTGCAAACTACACTCCATACATATATATGGGGAGGTACTAGCTCCAACTCGGTTTTACAGTGAAAACTGCAGGAACTTCAAACCGGCACTAGGAAACACACTGAGAAACTAGAGTAAAAGTTTCCCCTGCAGGCCGTTCCCTTTGTGCTAGATGAACGAACGTCTCTCCACATGCTCAGTTCTGAGAGATAAGTGTGTGTGAAAGCCGTCCTTCAACTAGATTGTTGGGAACACAAAGTTCCTTTTCAGTTGCAAACTACACGCCATACATATATATGGGGAGGTACTAGCTCCAACTCGGTTTTACAGTGAAAACTGCAGGAACTTCAAACAGGCACTAGGAAACACACTGAGAAACAAGAGTAAAAGTTTCCCCTG
Organism: Camelus dromedarius; assembly: GCF_036321535.1. NCBI lineage: Eukaryota > Metazoa > Chordata > Mammalia > Artiodactyla > Camelidae > Camelus > Camelus dromedarius. Next base: position 14,164,313 of record NC_087443.1, read on the forward strand.
CAACCCGTTCCTTTTGTGCTAGATGAACGAACGTCTCTCCACATGCTCAGTTCTGAGAGATAAGTGTGTGTGAAAGCCGTCGTTCAACTAGATTGTTGGGAACAAAAAGTTCCTTTTCAGTTGCAAACTACACGCCATAAATATATATGGGGAGGTACTAGCTCCAACTCGGTTTTACAGTGAAAACTGCAGGAACTTCAAACCGGCACTAGGAAACACACTGAGAAACTAGAGTAAAAGTTTCCCCTGCAACCCGTTCCCTTTGTGATAGATGAACGAACGTCTCTCCACATGCTCAGTTCTGAGAGATAAGTGTGTGTGAAAGCCGTCCTTCAACTAGATTGTTGGGAACACAAAGTTCCTTTTCAGTTGCAAACTACACGCCATACATATATATGGGGAGGTACTAGCTCCAACTCGGTTTTACAGTGAAAACTGCAGGAACTTCAAACCGGCACTAGGAAACACACTGAGAAACTAGAGTAAAAGTTTCCCCTGCAACCCGTTCCCTTTGTGCTAGATGAACGAACGTCTCTCCACATGCTCAGTTCTGAGAGATAAGTGTGTGTGAAAGTCGTTCTTCAACTAGATTGTTGGGAACACAAAGTTCCTTTTCAGTTGCAAACTACACGCCATACATATATATGGGGAGGTACTAGCTCCAACTCGGTTTTACAGTGAAAACTGCAGGAACTTCAAACCGGCACTAGGAAACACACTGAGAAACTAGAGTAAAAGTTTCCCCTGCAACCCGTTCCCTTTGTGCTAGATGAACGAACGTCTCTCCACATGCTCAGTTCTGAGAGATAAGTATGTGTGGAAGCCGTCCTTCAACTAGATTGTTGGGAAAACAAAGTTCCTTTTCAGTTGCAAACTACACACCATACATATATATGGGGAGGTACTAGCTCCAACTCGTTTTTACAGTGAAAACTGCAGGAACTTCAAACCGGCACTAGGAAACACACTGAGAAACTAGAGTAAAAGTTTCCCCTGCAACCCGTTCCCTTTGTGCTAGATGAACGAACGTCTCTCCACATGCTCAGTTCAAAGAGATAAGTGTGTGTGAAGTCGTTCCTCAACTAGATTGTTGGGAACACAAAGTTCCTTTTCAGTTGCAAACTACACTCCATACATATATATGGGGAGGTACTAGCTCCAACTCGGTTTTACAGTGAAAACTGCAGGAACTTCAAACCGGCCCTAGGAAACACACTGAGAATCTAGAGTAAAAGTTTCCCCTGCAAACCGTTCCCTTTGTGCTAGATGAACGAACGTCTCTCCACATGCTCAGTTCTGAGAGATAAGTGTGTGTGAAAGCCGTCCTTCAACTAGATTGTTGGGAACACAAAGTTCCTTTTCAGTTGCAAACTACACTCCATACATATATATGGGGAGGTACTAGCTCCAACTCGGTTTTACAGTGAAAACTGCAGGAACTTCAAACCGGCACTAGGAAACACACTGAGAAACTAGAGTAAAAGTTTCCCCTGCAACCCGTTCCCTTTGTGCTAGATGAACGAACGTCTCTCCACATGCTCAGTTCTGAGAGATAAGTGTGTGTGAAAGCCGTCCTTCAACTAGATTGTTGGGAACACAAAGTTCCTTTTCAGTTGCAAACTACACGCCATACATATATATGGGGAGGTACTAGCTCCAACTCGGTTTTACAGTGAAAACTGCAGGAACTTCAAACCGGCACTAGGAAACACACTGAGAAACTAGAGTAAAAGTTTCCCCTGCAACCCGTTCCCTTTGTGCTAGATGAACGAACGTCTCTCCACATGCTCAGTTCTGAGAGATAAGTGTGTGTGAAAGTCGTTCTTCAACTAGATTGTTGGGAACACAAAGTTCCTTTTCAGTTGCAAACTACACGCCATACATATATATGGTGAGGTACTAGCTCCAACTCGTTTTTACAGTGAAAACTGCAGGAACTTCAAACCGGCACTAGGAAACACACTGAGAAACTAGAGTAAAAGTTTCCCCTGCAACCCGTTCCCTTTGTGCTAGATGAACGAACGTCTCTCCACATGCTCAGTTCAAAGAGATAAGTGTGTGTGGAAGCCGTCCTTCAACTAGATTGTTGGGAAAACAAAGTTCCTTTTCAGTTGCAAACTACACACCATACATATATATGGGGAGGTACTAGCTCCAACTCGTTTTTACAGTGAAAACTGCAGGAACTTCAAACCGGCACTAGGAAACACACTGAGAAACTAGAGTAAAAGTTTCCCCTGCAACCCGTTCCCTTTGTGCTAGATGAACGAACGTCTCTCCACATGCTCAGTTCAAAGAGATAAGTGTGTGTGAAGTCGTTCCTCAACTAGATTGTTGGGAACACAAAGTTCCTTTTCAGTTGCAAACTACACTCCATACATATATATGGGGAGGTACTAGCTCCAACTCGGTTTTACAGTGAAAACTGCAGGAACTTCAAACCGGCCCTAGGAAACACACTGAGAAACTAGAGTAAAAGTTTCCCCTGCAACCCGTTCCCTTTGTGCTAGATGAACGAACGTCTCTCCACATGCTCAGTTCTGAGAGATAAGTGTGTGTGAAAGTCGTTCTTCAACTAGATTGTTGGGAACACAAAGTTCCTTTTCAGTTGCAAACTACACTCCATACATATATATGGGGAGGTACTAGCTCCAACTCGGTTTTACAGTGAAAACTGCAGGAACTTCAAACCGGCACTAGGAAACACACTGAGAAACTAGAGTAAAAGTTTCCCCTGCAACCCGTTCCCTTTGTGCTAGATGAACGAACGTCTCTCCACATGCTCAGTTCTGAGAGATAAGTGTGTGTGAAAGCCGTCCTTCAACTAGATTGTTGGGAACACAAAGTTCCTTTTCAGTTGCAAACTACACTCCATACATATATATGGGGAGGTACTAGCTCCAACTCGGTTTTACAGTGAAAACTGCAGGAACTTCAAACCGGCACTAGGAAACACACTGAGAAACTAGAGTAAAAGTTTCCCCTGCAACCCGTTCCCTTTGTGCTAGATGAACGAACGTCTCTCCACATGCTCAGTTCTGAGAGATAAGTGTGTGTGAAAGCCGTCCTTCAACTAGATTGTTGGGAACACAAAGTTCCTTTTCAGTTGCAAACTACACGCCATACATATATATGGGGAGGTACTAGCTCCAACTCGGTTTTACAGTGAAAACTGCAGGAACTTCAAACCGGCACTAGGAAACACACTGAGAAACTAGAGTAAAAGTTTCCCCTGCAACCCGTTCCCTTTGTGCTAGATGAACGAACGTCTCTCCACATGCTCAGTTCTGAGAGATAAGTGTGTGTGAAAGTCGTTCTTCAACTAGATTGTTGGGAACACAAAGTTCCTTTTCAGTTGCAAACTACACGCCATACATATATATGGGGAGGTACTAGCTCCAACTCGGTTTTACAGTGAAAACTGCAGGAACTTCAAACCGGCACTAGGAAACACACTGAGAAACTAGAGTAAAAGTTTCCCCTGCAACCCGTTCCCTTTGTGCTAGATGAACGAACGTCTCTCCACATGCTCAGTTCTGAGAGATAAGTGTGTGTGGAAGCCGTCCTTCAACTAGATTGTTGGGAAAACAAAGTTCCTTTTCAGTTGCAAACTACACGCCATAAATATATATGGGGAGGTACTAGCTCCAACTCGTTTTTACAGTGAAAACTGCAGGAACTTCAAACCGGCACTAGGAAACACACTGAGAAACTAGAGTAAAAGTTTCCCCTGCAACCCGTTCCCTTTGTGCTAGATGAACGAACGTCTCTCCACATGCTCAGTTCAAAGAGATAAGTGTGTGTGAAGTCGTTCCTCAACTAGATTGTTGGGAACACAAAGTTCCTTTTCAGTTGCAAACTACACGCCATACATATATATGGGGAGGTACTAGCTCCAACTAGGTTTTACAGTGAAAACTGCAGGAACTTCAAACCGGCACTAGGAAACACACTGAGAAACTAGAGTAAAAGTTTCCCCTGCAACCCGTTCCCTTTGTGCTAGATGAACGAACGTCTCTCACATGCTCAGTTCTGAGAGATAAGTGTGTGTGAAAGCCGTCCTTCAACTAGATTGTTGGAAACACAAAGTTCCTTTTCAGTTGCAAACTACATGCCATACATATATATGGGGAGGTACTAGCTCCAACTCGGTTTTACAGTGAAAACTGCAGGAACTTCAAACCGGCACTAGGAAACACACTGAGAATCTAGAGTAAAAGTTTCCCCTGCAACCCGTTCCCTTTGTGCTAGATGAACGAACGTCTCTCCACATGCTCAGTTCTGAGAGATAAGTGTGTGTGAAAGCCGTCCTTCAACTAGATTGTTGGGAACACAAAGTTCCTTTTCAGTTGCAAACTACACGCCATACATATATATGGGGAGGTACTAGCTCCAACTCGGTTTTACAGTGAAAACTGCAGGAACTTCAAACCGGCACTAGGAAACACACTGAGAAACTAGAGTAAAAGTTTCCCCTGCAACCCGTTCCCTTTGTGCTAGATGAACGAACGTCTCTCACATGCTCAGTTCTGAGAGATAAGTGTGTGTGAAAGCCGTCCTTCAACTAGATTGTTGGAAACACAAAGTTCCTTTTCAGTTGCAAACTACATGCCATACATATATTTGGGGAGGTACTAGCTCCAACTCGGTTTTACAGTGAAAACTGCAGGAACTTCAAACCGGCACTAGGAAACACACTGAGAAACTAGAGTAAAAGTTTCCCCTGCAACCTGTTCCCTTTGTGCTAGATGAACGAACGTCTCCCCACATGCTCAGTTCTGAGAGATAAGTGTGTGTGAAAGCCGTCCTTCAACTAGATTGTTGGGAACACAAAGTTCCTTTTCAGTTGCAAACTACACTCCATACATATATATGGGGAGGTACTAGCTCCAACTCGGTTTTACAGTGAAAACTGCAGGAACTTCAAACCGGCACTAGGAAACACACTGAGAAACTAGAGTAAAAGTTTCCCCTGCAACCCGTTCCCTTTGTGCTAGATGAACGAACGTCTCTCCACATGCTCATTTCTGAGAGATAAGTGTGTGTGAAAGTCGTTCTTCAACTAAATTGTTGGGAACACAAAGTTCCTTTTCAGTTGCCAACTACACTCCATACATATATATGGGGAGGTACTAGCTCCAACTCGGTTTTACAGTGAAAACTGCAGGAACTTCAAACCGGCACTAGGAAACACACTGAGAAACTAGAGTAAAAGTTTCCCCTGCAACCCGTTCCCTTTGTGCTAGATGAACGAACGTCTCTCCACATGCTTAGTTCAAAGAGATAAGTGTGTGTGAAAGTCGTTCTTCAACTAGATTGTTGGGAACACAAAGTTACTTTTCAGTTGCAAACTACACTCCGTACATATATATGGGGAGGTACTAGCTCCAACTCGGTTTTACAGTGAAAACTGCAGGAACTTCAAACCGGCACTAGGAAACACACTGAGAAACTAGAGTAAAAGTTTCCCCTGCAACCCGTTCCCTTTGTGCTAGATGAACGAACGTCTCTCCACATGCTCAGTTCTGAGAGATAAGTGTGTTTGAAAGCCGTCCTTCAACTTGATTGTAGGGAACACAAAGTTCCTTTTCATTTGCAAACTACACTCCATACATATATATGGGGAGGTACTAGCTCCAACTCGGTTTTACAGTGAAAACTGCAGGAACTTCAAACCGGCACTAGGAAACACACTGAGAAACTAGAGTAAAAGTTTCCCCTGCAAACCGTTCCCTTTTTGCTAGATGAACGAACGTCTCTCCACATGCTCAGTTCTGAGGGATAAGTGTGTTTGAAAGCCGTCCTTCAACTAGATTGTTGGGAACACAAAGTTCCTTTTCAGTTGCAAACTACACGCCATACATATATATGGGGAGGTACTAGCTCCAACTCGGTTTTACAGTGAAAACTGCAGGAACTTCAAACCGGCACTAGGAAACACACTGAGAAACTAGAGTAAAAGTTTCCCCTGCAACCCGTTATCTTTGTGCTAGATGAACGAAGGTCTCTCCACATGCTCAGTTCTGAGAGATAAGTGTGTGTGAAAGCCGTCCTTCAACTAGATTGTTGGGAACACAAAGTTCCTTTTCAGTTGCAAACTACACTCCATACATATATATGGGGAGGTACTAGCTCCAACTCGGTTTTACAGTGAAAACTGCAGGAACTTCAAACCGGCACTAGGAAACACACTGAGAAACTAGAGTAAAAGTTTCCCCTGCAACCCGTTCCCTTTGTGCTAGATGAACGAACGTCTCTCCACATGCTCAGTTCTGAGGGATAAGTGTGTTTGAAAGCCGTCCTTCAACTAGATTGTTGGGAACACAAAGTTCCTTTTCAGTTGCAAACTACACTCCATACATATATATGGGGAGGTACTAGCTCCAACTCGGTTTTACAGTGAAAACTGCAGGAACTTCAAACCGGCACTAGGAAACACACTGAGAAACTAGAGTAAAAGTTTCCCCTGCAACCCGTTCCCTTTGTGCTAGATGAACGAACGTCTCTCCACATGCTCAGTTCTGAGAGATAAGTGTGTGTGAAAGCCGTCCTTCAACTAGATTGTTGGGAACACAAAGTTCCTTTTCAGTTGCAAACTACACGCCATACATATATATGGGGAGGTACTAGCTCCAACTCGGTTTTACAGTGAAAACTGCAGGAACTTCAAACCGGCACTAGGAAACACACTGAGAAACTAGAGTAAAAGTTTCCCCTGCAACCCGTTCCCTTTGTGCTAGATGAACGAACGTCTCTCCACATGCTCAGTTCTGAGAGATAAGTGTGTGTGAAAGCCGTCCTTCAACTAGATTGTTGGGAACACAAAGTTCCTTTTCAGTTGCAAACTACACTCCATACATATATATGGGGAGGTACTAGCTCCAACTCGGTTTTACAGTGAAAACTGCAGGAACTTCAAACCGGCACTAGGAAACACACTGAGAAACTAGAGTAAAAGTTTCCCCTGCAACCCGTTCCCTTTGTGCTAGATGAACGAACGTCTCTCACATGCTCAGTTCTGAGAGATAAGTGTGTGTGAAAGCCGTCCTTCAACTAGATTGTTGGAAACACAAAGTTCCTTTTCAGTTGCAAACTACATGCCATACATATATATGGGGAGGTACTAGCTCCAACTCGGTTTTACAGTGAAAACTGCAGGAACTTCAAACCGGCACTAGGAAACACACTGAGAAACTAGAGTAAAAGTTTCCCCTGCAACCCGTTCCCTTTGTGCTAGATGAACGAACGTCTCTCCACATGCTCAGTTCTGAGAGATAAGTGTGTGTGAAAGCCGTCCTTCAACTAGATTGTTGGGAACACAAAGTTCCTTTTCAGTTGCAAACTACACGCCATACATATATATGGGGAGGTACTAGCTCCAACTCGGTTTTACAGTGAAAACTGCAGGAACTTCAAACCGGCACTAGGAAACACACTGAGAAACTAGAGTAAAAGTTTCCCCTGCAACCCGTTCCCTTTGTGCTAGATGAACGAACGTCTCTCACATGCTCAGTTCTGAGAGATAAGTGTGTGTGAAAGCCGTCCTTCAACTAGATTGTTGGAAACACAAAGTTCCTTTTCAGTTGCAAACTACATGCCATACATATATTTGGGGAGGTACTAGCTCCAACTCGGTTTTACAGTGAAAACTGCAGGAACTTCAAACCGGCACTAGGAAACACACTGAGAAACTAGAGTAAAAGTTTCCCCTGCAACCTGTTCCCTTTGTGCTAGATGAACGAACGTCTCTCCACATGCACAGTTCTGAGAGATAAGTGTGTGTGAAAGCCGTCCTTCAACTAGATTGTTGGGAACACAAAGTTCCTTTTCCGTTGCAAACTACACTCCATACATATATATGGGGAGGTACTAGCTCCAACTCGGTTTTACACTGAAAACTGCAGGAACTTCAAACCGGCACTAGGAAACACACTGAGAAACTAGAGTAAAAGTTTCCCCTGCAACCCGTTCCCTTTGTGCTAGATGAACGAACGTCTCTCCACACGCTCAGTTCTGAGAGATAAGTGTGTGTGAAAGTCGTTCTTCAACTAAATTGTTGGGAACACAAAGTTCCTTTTCAGTTGCCAACTACACTCCATACATATATATGGGGAGGTACTAGCTCCAACTCGGTTTTACAGTGAAAACTGCAGGAACTTCAAACCGGCACTAGGAAACACACTGAGAAACTAGAGTAAAAGTTTCCCCTGCAACCCGTTCCCTTTGTGCTAGATGAACGAACGTCTCTCCACATGCTTAGTTCAAAGAGATAAGTGTGTGTGAAAGTCGTTCTTCAACTAGATTGTTGGGAACACAAAGTTACTTTTCAGTTGCAAACTACACTCCATACATATATATGGGGAGGTACTAGCTCCAACTCGGTTTTACAGTGAAAACTGCAGGAACTTCAAACCGGCACTAGGAAACACACTGAGAAACTAGAGTAAAAGTTTCCCCTGCAACCCGTTCCCTTTGTGCTAGATGAACGAACGTCTCTCCACATGCTCAGTTCTGAGGGATAAGTGTGTTTGAAAGCCGTCCTTCAACTAGATTGTTGGGAACACAAAGTTCCTTTTCAGTTGCAAACTACACTCCATACATATATATGGGGAGGTACTAGCTCCAACTCGGTTTTACAGTGAAAACTGCAGGAACTTCAAACCGGCACTAGGAAACACACTGAGAAACTAGAGTAAAAGTTTCCCCTGCAACCCGTTCCCTTTGTGCTAGATGAACGAACGTCTCTCCACATGCTCAGTTCTGAGAGATAAGTGTGTGTGAAAGCCGTCCTTCAACTAGATTGTTGGGAACACAAAGTTCCTTTTCAGTTGCAAACTACACGCCATACATATATATGGGGAGGTACTAGCTCCAACTCGGTTTTACAGTGAAAACTGCAGGAACTTCAAACCGGCACTAGGAAACACACTGAGAAACTAGAGTAAAAGTTTCCCCTGCAACCCGTTATCTTTGTGCTAGATGAACGAAGGTCTCTCCACATGCTCAGTTCTGAGAGATAAGTGTGTGTGAAAGCCGTCCTTCAACTAGATTGTTGGGAACACAAAGTTCCTTTTCAGTTGCAAACTACACGCCATACATATATATGGGGAGGTACTAGCTCCAACTCGGTTTTACAGTGAAAACTGCAGGAACTTCAAACCGGCACTAGGAAACACACTGAGAAACTAGAGTAAAAGTTTCCCCTGCAACCCGTTCCCTTTGTGCTAGATGAACGAACGTCTCTCCACATGCTCAGTTTTGAGAGATAAGTGTGTGTGAAAGCCGTCCTTCAACTAGATTGTTGGGAACACAAAGTTCCTTTTCAGTTGCAAACTACACGCCATACATATATATGGGGAGGTACTAGCTCCAACTAGGTTTTACAGTGAAAACTGCAGGAACTTCAAACCGGCACTAGGAAACACACTGAGAAACTAGAGTAAAAGTTTCCCCTGCAACCCGTTCCCTTTGTGCTAGATGAACGAACGTCTCTCACATGCTCAGTTCTGAGAGATAAGTGTGTGTGAAAGCCGTCCTTCAACTAGATTGTTGGAAACACAAAGTTCCTTTTCAGTTGCAAACTACATGCCATACATATATATGGGGAGGTACTAGCTCCAACTCGGTTTTACAGTGAAAACTGCAGGAACTTCAAACCGGCACTAGGAAACACACTGAGAAACTAGAGTAAAAGTTTCCCCTGCAACCCGTTCCCTTTGTGCTAGATGAACGAACGTCTCTCCACATGCTCAGTTCTGAGAGATAAGTGTGTGTGAAAGCCGTCCTTCAACTAGATTGTTGGGAACACAAAGTTCCTTTTCAGTTGCAAACTACACGCCATACATATATATGGGGAGGTACTAGCTCCAACTCGGTTTTACAGTGAAAACTGCAGGAACTTCAAACCGGCACTAGGAAACACACTGAGAAACTAGAGTAAAAGTTTCCCCTGCAACCCGTTCCCTTTGTGCTAGATGAACGAACGTCTCTCACATGCTCAGTTCTGAGAGATAAGTGTGTGTGAAAGCCGTCCTTCAACTAGATTGTTGGAAACACAAAGTTCCTTTTCAGTTGCAAACTACATGCCATACATATATTTGGGGAGGTACTAGCTCCAACTCGGTTTTACAGTGAAAACTGCAGGAACTTCAAACCGGCACTAGGAAACACACTGAGAAACTAGAGTAAAAGTTTCCCCTGCAACCTGTTCCCTTTGTGCTAGATGAACGAACGTCTCTCCACATGCTCAGTTCTGAGAGATAAGTGTGTGTGAAAGCCGTCCTTCAACTAGATTGTTGGGAACACAAAGTTCCTTTTCAGTTGCAAACTACACTCCATACATATATATGGGGAGGTACTAGCTCCAACTCGGTTTTACACTGAAAACTGCAGGAACTTCAAACCGGCACTAGGAAACACACTGAGAAACTAGAGTAAAAGTTTCCCCTGCAACCCGTTCCCTTTGTGCTAGATGAACGAACGTCTCTCCACACGCTCAGTTCTGAGAGATAAGTGTGTGTGAAAGTCGTTCTTCAACTAAATTGTTGGGAACACAAAGTTCCTTTTCAGTTGCCAACTACACTCCATACATATATATGGGGAGGTACTAGCTCCAACTCGGTTTTACAGTGAAAACTGCAGGAACTTCAAACCGGCACTAGGAAACACACTGAGAAACTAGAGTAAAAGTTTCCCCTGCAACCCGTTCCCTTTGTGCTAGATGAACGAACGTCTCTCCACATGCTTAGTTCAAAGAGATAAGTGTGTGTGAAAGTCGTTCTTCAACTAGATTGTTGGGAACACAAAGTTACTTTTCAGTTGCAAACTACACTCCATACATATATATGGGGAGGTACTAGCTCCAACTCGGTTTTACAGTGAAAACTGCAGGAACTTCAAACCGGCACTAGGAAACACACTGAGAAACTAGAGTAAAAGTTTCCCCTGCAACCCGTTCCCTTTGTGCTAGATGAACGAACGTCTCTCCACATGCTCAGTTCTGAGAGATAAGTGTGTTTGAAAGCCGTCCTTCAACTAGATTGTTGGGAACACAAAGTTCCTTTTCAGTTGCAAACTACACGCCATACATATATATGGGGAGGTACTAGCTCCAACTCGGTTTTACAGTGAAAACTGCAGGAACTTCAAACCGGCACTAGGAAACACACTGAGAAACTAGAGTAAAAGTTTCCCCTGCAACCCGTTCCCTTTGTGCTAGATGAACGAACGTCTCTCCACATGCTCAGTTCTGAGAGATAAGTGTGTGTGAAAGCCGTCCTTCAACTAGATTGTTGGGAACACAAAGTTCCTTTTCAGTTGCAAACTACACGCCATACATATATATGGGGAGGTACTAGCTCCAACTCGGTTTTACAGTGAAAACTGCAGGAACTTCAAACCGGCACTAGGAAACACACTGAGAAACTAGAGTAAAAGTTTCCCCTGCAACCCGTTCCCTTTGTGCTAGATGAACGAACGTCTCTCCACATGCTCAGTTCTGAGAGATAAGTGTGTGTGAAAGCCGTCCTTCAACTAGATTGTTGGGAACACAAAGTTCCTTTTCAGTTGCAAACTACACGCCATACATATATATGGGGAGGTACTAGCTCCAACTCGGTTTTACAGTGAAAACTGCAGGAACTTCAAACCGGCACTAGGAAACACACTGAGAAACTAGAGTAAAAGTTTCCCCTGCAACCCGTTCCCTTTGTGCTAGATGAACGAACGTCTCTCCACATGCTCAGTTCTGAGAGATAAGTGTGTGTGAAAGCCGTCCTTCAACTAGATTGTTGGGAACACAAAGTTCCTTTTCAGTTGCAAACTACACGCCATACATATATATGGGGAGGTACTAGCTCCAACTCGGTTTTACAGTGAAAACTGCAGGAACTTCAAACCGGCACTAGGAAACACACTGAGAAACTAGAGTAAAAGTTTCCCCTGCAAACCGTTCCCTTTGTGCTAGATGAACGAACGTCTCTCACATGCTCAGTTCTGAGAGATAAGTGTGTGTGAAAGCCGTCCTTCAACTAGATTGTTGGAAACACAAAGTTCCTTTTCAGTTGCAAACTACACGCCATACATATATATGGGTAGGTACTAGCTCCAACTCGGTTTTACAGTGAAAACTGCAGGAACTTCAAACCGGCACTAGGAAACACACTGAGAAACTAGAGTAAAAGTTTCCCCTGCAACCCGTTCCCTTTGTGCTAGATGAACGAACGTCTCTCCACATGCTCAGTTCTGAGAGATAAGTGTGTGTGAAAGCCGTCCTTCAACTAGATTGTTGGGAACACAAAGTTCCTTTTCAGTTGCAAACTACACGCCATACATATATATGGGGAGGTACTAGCTCCAACTCGGTTTTACAGTGAAAACTGCAGGAACTTCAAACCGGCACTAGGAAACACACTGAGAAACTAGAGTAAAAGTTTCCCCTGCAACCCGTTCCCTTTGTGCTAGATGAACGAACGTCTCTCCACATGCTCAGTTCTGAGAGATAAGTGTGTGTGAAAGCCGTCCTTCAACTAGATTGTTGGGAACACAAAGTTCCTTTTCAGTTGCAAACTACACGCCATACATATATATGGGTAGGTACTAGCTCCAACACGGTTTTACAGTGAAAACTGCAGGAACTTCAAACCGGCACTAGGAAACACACTGAGAAACTAGAGTAAAAGTTTCCCCTGCAACCCGTTCCCTTTGTGCTAGATGAACGAACGTCTCTCCACATGCTCAGTTCTGAGAGATAAGTGTGTGTGAAAGCCGTCCTTCAACTAGATTGTTGGGAACACAAAGTTCCTTTTCAGTTGCAAACTACACGCCATACAAATATATGGGGAGGTACTAGCTCCAACTCGGTTTTACAGTGAAAACTGCAGGAACTTCAAACCGGCACTAGGAAACACACTGAGAAACTAGAGTAAAAGTTTTCCCTGCAACCCGTTCCCTTTGTGCTAGATGAACGAACGTCTCTCCACATGCTCAGTTCTGAGAGATAAGTGTGTGTGAAAGCCGTCCTTCAACTAGATTGTTGGGAACACAAAGTTCCTTTTCAGTTGCATACTACACGTCATACATATATATGGGGAGGTACTAGCTCCAACTCGGTTTTACAGTGAAAACTGCAGGAACTTCAAACCGGCACTAGGAAACACACTGAGAAACTAGAGTAAAAGTTTCCCCTGCAACCCGTTCCCTTTGTGCTAGATGAACGAACGTCTCTCCACATGCTCAGTTCTGAGAGATAAGTGTGTGTGAAAGCCGTCCTTCAACTAGATTGTTGGGAACACAAAGTTCCTTTTCAGTTGCAAACTACACACCATACATATATATGGGGAGGTACTAGCTCCAACTCGGTTTTACAGTGAAAACTGCAGGAACTTCAAACCGGCACTAGGAAACACACTGAAAAAGTAGAGTAAAAGTTTCCCCTGCAACCCGTTCCCTTTGTGCTAGATGAACGAACGTCTCTCCACATGCTCAGTTCTGAGAGATAAGTGTGTGTGAAAGCCGTCCTTCAACTAGATTGTTGGGAACACAAAGTTCCTTTTCAGTTGCAAACTACACGCCATACATATATATGGGGAGGTACTAGCTCCAACTCGTTTTTACAGTGAAAACTGCAGGAACTTCAAACCGGCACTAGGAAACACACTGAGAAACTAGAGTAAAAGTTTCCCCTGCAACCCGTTCCCTTTGTGCTAGATGAACGAACGTCTCTCCACATGCTCAGTTCTGAGAGATATGTGTGTGTGAAAGCCGTCCTTCAACTAGATTGTTGGGAACACAAAGTTCCTTTTCAGTTGCAAACTACACGCCATACATATATATGGGGAGGTACTAGCTCCAACTCGGCTTTACAGTGAAAACTGCAGGAACTTCAAACCGGCACTAATAAACACACTGAGAAACTAGAGTAAAAGTTTCCCCTGCAACCCGTTCCCTTTGTGCTAGATGAACGAACGTCTCTCCACATGCTCAGTTCTGAGAGAAAAGTGTGTGTGAAAGCCGTCCTTCAACTAGATTGTTGGGAACACAAAGTTCCTTTTCAGTTGCAAACTACACGCCATACATATATATGGGGAGGTACTAGCTCCAACTCGGTTTTACAGTGAAAACTGCAGGAACTTCAAACCGGCACTAGGAAACACACTGAGAAACTAGAGTAAAAGTTTCCCCTGCAACCCGTTCCCTTTGTGCTGGATGAACGAACGTCTCTCCACATGCTCAGTTCTGAGAGATAAGTGTGTGTGAAAGCCGTCCTTCAACTAGATTGTTGGGAACACAAAGTTCATTTTCAGTTGCAAACTACACGCCATACATATATATGGGGAGGTACTAGCTCCAACTCGGTTTTACAGTGAAAACTGCAGGAACTTCAAACCGGCACTAGGAAACACACTGAGAAACTAGAGTAAAAGTTTCCCCTGCAACCCGTTCCCTTTGTGCTAGATGAACGAACGTCTCTCCACATGCTCAGTTCAAAGAGATAAGTCTGTGTGAAAGTCGTTCTTCAACTAGATTGTTGGGAACACAAAGTTACTTTTCAGTTGCAAACTACACTCCATACATATATATGGGGAGGTACTAGCTCCAACTCGGTTTTACAGTGAAAACTGCATGAACTTCAAACCGGCACTAGGAAACACACTGAGAAACTAGAGTAAAAGTTTCCCCTGCAACCCGTTCCCTTTGTGCTAGATGAACGAACGTCTCTCCACATGCTCAGTTCTGAGAGATAAGTGTGTGTGAAAGCCGTCCTTCAACTAGATTGTTGGGAACACAAAGTTCCTTTTCAGTTGCAAACTACACGCCATACATATATATGGGGAGGTACTAGCTCCAACTCGGTTTTACAGTGAAAACTGCAGGAACTTCAAACCGGCACTAGGAAACACACTGAGAAACTAGAGTAAAAGTTTCCCCTGCAACCCGTTCCCTTTGTGCTAGATGAACGAACGTCTCTCCACATGCTCAGTTCTGAGAGATAAGTGTGTGTGAAAGCCGTCCTTCAACTAGATTGTTGGGAACACAAAGTTCCTTTTCAGTTGCAAACTACACGCCATACATATATATGGGGAGGTACTAGCTCCAACTCGGTTTTACAGTGAAAACTGCAGGAACTTCAAACCGGCACTAGGAAACACACTGAGAAACTAGAGTAAAAGTTTCCCCTGCAACCCGTTCCCTTTGTGCTAGATGAACGAACGTCTCTCCACATGCTCAGTTCTGAGAGATAAGTGTGTGTGAAAGCCGTCCTTCAACTAGATTGTTGGGAACACAAAGTTCCTTTTCAGTTGCAAACTACACGCCATACATATATATGGGGAGGTACTAGCTCCAACTCGGTTTTACAGTGAAAACTGCAGGAACTTCAAACCGGCACTAGGAAACACACTGAGAAACTAGAGTAAAAGTTTTCCCTGCAACCCGTTCCCTTTGTGCTAGATGAACGAACGTCTCTCCACATGCTCAGTTCTGAGAGATAAGTGTGTGTGAAAGCCGTCCTTCAACTAGATTGTTGGGAACACAAAGTTCCTTTTCAGTTGCAAACTACACGCCATACATATATATGGGGAGGTACTAGCTCCAACTCGGTTTTACAGTGAAAACTGCAGGAACTTCAAACCGGCACTAGGAAACACACTGAGAAACTAGAGTAAAAGTTTCCCCTGCAACCCGTTCCCTTTGTGCTAGATGAACGAACGTCTCTCCACATGCTCAGTTCTGAGAGATAAGTGTGTGTGAAAGCCGTCCTTCAACTAGATTGTTGGGAACACAAAGTTCCTTTTCAGTTGCAAACTACACGCCATACATATATATGGGGAGGTACTAGCTCCAACTCGGTTTTACAGTGAAAACTGCAGGAACTTCAAACCGGCACTAGGAAACACACTGAGAAACTAGAGTAAAAGTTTCCCCTGCAACCCGTTCCCTTTGTGCTAGATGAACGAACGTCTCTCCACATGCTCAGTTCTGAGAGATAAGTGTGTGTGAAAGCCGTCCTTCAACTAGATTGTTGGGAACACAAAGTTCCTTTTCAGTTGCAAACTACACGCCATACATATATATGGGGAGGTACTAGCTCCAACTCGGTTTTACAGTGAAAACTGCAGGAACTTCAAACCGGCACTAGGAAACACACTGAGAAACTAGAGTAAAAGTTTCCCCTGCAACCCGTTCCCTTTGTGCTAGATGAACGAACGTCTCTCCACATGCTCAGTTCTGAGAGATATGTGTGTGTGAAAGCCGTCCTTCAACTAGATTGTTGGGAACACAAAGTTCCTTTTCAGTTGCAAACTACACGCCATACATATATATGGGGAGGTACTAGCTCCAACTCGGTTTTACAGTGAAAACTGCAGGAACTTCAAACCGGCACTAGGAAACACACTGAGAAACTAGAGTAAAAGTTTCCCCTGCAACCCGTTCCCTTTGTGCTAGATGAACGAACGTCTCTCCACATGCTCAGTTCTGAGAGATAAGTGTGTGTGAAAGCCGTCCTTCAACTAGATTGTTGGGAACACAAAGTTCCTTTTCTGTTGCAAACTACACGCCATAAATATATATGGGGAGGTACTAGCTCCAACTCGGTTTTACAGTGAAAACTGCAGGAACTTCAAACCGGCTCTAGGAAACACACTGAGAAACTAGAGTAAAAGTTTCCCCTGCAACCCGTTCCCTTTGTGCTAGATGAACGAACGTCTCTCCACATGCTCAGTTCTGAGAGATAAGTGTGTGTGAAAGCCGTCCTTCAACTAGATTGTTGGGAACACAAAGTTCCTTTTCAGTTGCAAACTACACTCCATACATATATATGGGGAGGTACTAGCTCCAACTCGGTTTTACAGTGAAAACTGCAGGAACTTCAAACCGGCACTAGGAAACACACTGAGAAACTAGAGTAAAAGTTTCCCCTGCAACCCGTTCCCTTTGTGCTAGATGAACGAACGTCTCTCCACATGCTCAGTTCTGAGAGATAAGTGTGCGTGAAAGCCGTCCTTCAACTAGATTGTTGGGAACACAAAGTTCCTTTTCAGTTGCAAACTATACGCCATACTTATATATGGGGAGGTACTAGCTCCAACTCGGTTTTACAGTGAAAACTGCAGGAACTTCAAACCGGCACTAGGAAACACACTGAGAAACTAGAGTAAAAGTTTCCCCTGCAACCCGTTCCCTTTGTGCTAGATGAACGAACGTCTCTCCACATGCTCAGTTCTGAGAGATAAGTGTGTGTGAAAGCCGTCCTTCAACTAGATTGTTGGGAACACAAAGTTACTTTTCAGTTGCAAACTACATGCCATACATATATATGGGGAGGTACTAGCTCCAACTCGGTTTTACAGTGAAAACTGCAGGAACTTCAAACCGGCACTAGGAAACACACTGAGAAACTAGAGTAAAAGTTTCCCCTGCAACCCGTTCCCTTTGTGATAGATGAACGAACGTCTCTCCACATGCTCAATTCTGAGAGATAAGTGTGTGTGAAAGCCGTCCTTCAACTAGATTGTTGGGAACACAAAGTTCCTTTTCAGTTGCAAACTACACGCCATACATATATATGGGGAGGTACTAGCTCCAACTCGGTTTTACAGTGAAAACTGCAGGAACTTCAAACCGGCACTAGGAAACACACTGAGAAACTAGAGTAAAAGTTTCCCCTGCAACCCGTTCCCTTTGTGCTAGATGAACGAACGTCTCTCCACATGCTCAGTTCTGAGAGATAAGTGTGTGTGAAAGCCGTCCTTCAACTAGATTGTTGGGAACACAAAGTTCCTTTTCAGTTGCAAACTACACGCCATACTTATATATGGGGAGGTACTAGCTCCAACTCGGTTTTACAGTGAAAACTGCAGGAACTTCAAACCGGCACTAGGAAACACACTGAGAAACTAGAGTAAAAGTTTCCCCTGCAACCCGTTCCCTTTGTGCTAGATGAACGAACGTCTCTCCACATGCTCAGTTCTGAGAGATAAGTGTGTGTGAAAGCCGTCCTTCAACTAGATTGTTGGGAACACAAAGTTCCTTTTCAGTTGCAAACTACACGCCATACATATATATGGGGAGGTACTAGCTCCAACTCGGTTTTACAGTGAAAACTGCAGGAACTTCAAACCGGCACTAGGAAACACACTGAGAAACTAGAGTAAAAGTTTCCCCTGCAACCCGTTCCCTTTGTGCTAGATGAACGAACGTCTCTCCACATGCTCAGTTCTGAGAGATAAGTGTGTGTGAAAGCCGTCCTTCAACTAGATTGTTGGGAACACAAAGTTCCTTTTCAGTTGCAAACTACACGCCATACATATATATGGGGAGGTACTAGCTCCAACTCGGTTTTACAGTGAAAACTGCAGGAACTTCAAACCGGCACTAGGAAACACACTGAGAAACTAGAGTAAAAGTTTCCCCTGCAACCCGTTCCCTTTGTGCTAGATGAACGAACGTCTCTCCACATGCTCAGTTCTGAGAGATAAGTGTGTGTGAAAGCCGTCCTTCAACTAGATTGTTGGGAACACAAAGTTCCTTTTCAGTTGCAAACTACACGCCATACATATATATGGGGAGGTACTAGCTCCAACTCGGTTTTACAGTGAAAACTGCAGGAACTTCAAACCGGCACTAGGAAACACACTGAGAAACTAGAGTAAAAGTTTCCCCTGCAACCCGTTCCCTTTGTGCTAGATGAACGAACGTCTCTCCACATGCTCAGTTCTGAGAGATATGTGTGTGTGAAAGCCGTCCTTCAACTAGATTGTTGGGAACACAAAGTTCCTTTTCAGTTGCAAACTACACGCCATACATATATATGGGGAGGTACTAGCTCCAACACGGTTTTACAGTGAAAACTGCAGGAACTTCAAACCGGCACTAGGAAACACACTGAGAAACTAGAGTAAAAGTTTCCCCTGCAACCCGTTCCCTTTGTGCTAGATGAACGAACGTCTCTCCACATGCTCAGTTCTGAGAGATAAGTGTGTGTGAAAGCCGTCCTTCAACTAGATTGTTGGGAACACAAAGTTCCTTTTCAGTTGCAAACTACACGCCATAAATATATATGGGGAGGTACTAGCTCCAACTCGGTTTTACAGTGAAAACTGCAGGAACTTCAAACCGGCTCTAGGAAACACACTGAGAAACTAGAGTAAAAGTTTCCCCTGCAACCCGTTCCCTTTGTGCTAGATGAACGAAAGTCTCTCCACATGCTCAGTTCTGAGAGATAAGTGTGTGTGAAAGCCGTCCTTCAACTAGATTGTTGGGAACACAAAGTTCCTTTTCAGTTGCAAACTACACTCCATACATATATATGGGGAGGTACTAGCTCCAACTCGGTTTTACAGTGAAAACTGCAGGAACTTCAAACCGGCACTAGGAAACACAGTGAGAAACTAGAGTAAAAGTTTCCCCTGCAACCCGTTCCCTTTGTGCTAGATGAACGAACGTCTCTCCACATGCTCAGTTCTGAGAGATAAGTGTGCGTGAAAGCCGTCCTTCAACTAGATTGTTGGGAACACAAAGTTCCTTTTCAGTTGCAAACTACACGCCATACATATATATGGGGAGGTACTAGCTCCAACTCGGTTTTACAGTGAAAACTGCAGGAACTTCAAACCGGCACTAGGAAACACACTGAGAAACTAGAGTAAAAGTTTCCCCTGCAACCCGTTCCCTTTGTGCTGGATGAACGAACGTCTCTCAACATGCTCAGTTCTGAGAGATAAGTGTGTGTGAAAGCCGTCCTTCAACTAGATTGTTGGGAACACAAAGTTCATTTTCAGTTGCAAACTACACGCCATACATATATATGGGGAGGTACTAGCTCCAACTCGGTTTTACAGTGAAAACTGCAGGAACTTCAAACCGGCACTAGGAAACACACTGAGAAACTAGAGTAAAAGTTTCCCCTGCAACCCGTTCCCTTTGTGCTAGATGAACGAACGTCTCTCCACATGCTCAGTTCAAAGAGATAAGTCTGTGTGAAAGTCGTTCTTCAACTAGATTGTTGGGAACACAAAGTTACTTTTCAGTTGCAAACTACACTCCATACATATATATGGGGAGGTACTAGCTCCAACTCGGTTTTACAGTGAAAACTGCAGGAACTTCAAACCGGCACTAGGAAACACACTGAGAAACTAGAGTAAAAGTTTCCCCTGCAACCCGTTCCCTTTGTGCTAGATGAACGAACGTCTCTCCACATGCTCAGTTCTGAGAGATAAGTGTGTGTGAAAGCCGTCCTTCAACTAGATTGTTGGGAACACAAAGTTCCTTTTCAGTTGCAAACTACACGCCATACATATATATGGGGAGGTACTAGCTCCAACTCGGTTTTACAGTGAAAACTGCAGGAACTTCAAACCGGCACTAGGAAACACACTGAGAAACTAGAGTAAAAGTTTCCCCTGCAACCCGTTCCCTTTGTGCTAGATGAACGAACGTCTCTCCACATGCTCAGTTCTGAGAGATAAGTGTGTGTGAAAGCCGTCCTTCAACTAGATTGTTGGGAACACAAAGTTCCTTTTCAGTTGCAAACTACACGCCATACATATATATGGGGAGGTACTAGCTCCAACTCGGTTTTACAGTGAAAACTGCAGGAACTTCAAACCGGCACTAGGAAACACACTGAGAAACTAGAGTAAAAGTTTCCCCTGCAAACCCGTTCCCTTTGTGCTAGATGAACGAACGTCTCTCCACATGCTCAGTTCTGAGAGATAAGTGTGTGTGAAAGCCGTCCTTCAACTAGATTGTTGGGAACACAAAGTTCCTTTTCAGTTGCAAACTACACGCCATACATATATATGGGGAGGTACTAGCTCCAACTCGGTTTACAGTGAAAACTGCAGGAACTTCAAACCGGCACTAGGAAACACACTGAGAAACTAGAGTAAAAGTTTTCCCTGCAACCCGTTCCCTTTGTGCTAGATGAACGAACGTCTCTCCACATGCTCAGTTCTGAGAGATAAGTGTGTGTGAAAGCCGTCCTTCAACTAGATTGTTGGGAACACAAAGTTCCTTTTCAGTTGCAAACTACACGCCATACATATATATGGGGAGGTACTAGCTCCAACTCGGTTTTACAGTGAAAACTGCAGGAACTTCAAACCGGCACTAGGAAACACACTGAGAAACTAGAGTAAAAGTTTCCCCTGCAACCCGTTCCCTTTGTGCTAGATGAACGAACGTCTCTCCACATGCTCAGTTCTGAGAGATAAGTGTGTGTGAAAGCCGTCCTTCAACTAGATTGTTGGGAACACAAAGTTCCTTTTCAGTTGCAAACTACACGCCATACATATATATGGGGAGGTACTAGCTCCAACTCGGTTTTACAGTGAAAACTGCAGGAACTTCAAACCGGCACTAGGAAACACACTGAGAAACTAGAGTAAAAGTTTCCCCTGCAACCCGTTCCCTTTGTGCTAGATGAACGAACGTCTCTCCACATGCTCAGTTCTGAGAGATAAGTGTGTGTGAAAGCCGTCCTTCAACTAGATTGTTGGGAACACAAAGTTCCTTTTCAGTTGCAAACTACACGCCATACATATATATGGGGAGGTACTAGCTCCAACTCGGTTTTACAGTGAAAACTGCAGGAACTTCAAACGGCACTAGGAAACACACTGAGAAACTAGAGTAAAAGTTTCCCCTGCAACCCGTTCCCTTTGTGCTAGATGAACGAACGTCTCTCCACATGCTCAGTTCTGAGAGATATGTGTGTGTGAAAGCCGTCCTTCAACTAGATTGTTGGGAACACAAAGTTCCTTTTCAGTTGCAAACTACACGCCATACATATATATGGGGAGGTACTAGCTCCCAACTCGGTTTTTACAGTGAAAACTGCAGGAACTTCAAACCGGCACTAGGAAACACACTGAGAAACTAGAGTAAAGTTTCCCCTGCAACCCGTTCCCTTTGTGCTAGATGAACGAACGTCTCTCCACATGCTCAGTTCTGAGAGATAAGTGTGTGTGAAAGCCGTCCTTCAACTAGATTGTTGGGAACACAAAGTTCCTTTTCAGTTGCAAACTACACGCCATAAATATATATGGGGAGGTACTAGCTCCAACTCGGTTTTACAGTGAAAACTGCAGGAACTTCAAACCGGCTCTAGGAAACACACTGAGAAACTAGAGTAAAAGTTTCCCCTGCAACCCGTTCCCTTTGTGCTAGATGAACGAACGTCTCTCCACATGCTCAGTTCTGAGAGATAAGTGTGTGTGAAAGCCGTCCTTCAACTAGATTGTTGGGAACACAAAGTTCCTTTTCAGTTGCAAACTACACTCCATACATATATATGGGGAGGTACTAGCTCAACTCGGTTTTACAGTGAAAACTGCAGGAACTTCAAACCGGCACTAGGAAACACACTGAGAAACTAGAGTAAAAGTTTCCCCTGCAACCCGTTCCCTTTGTGCTAGATGAACGAACGTCTCTCCACATGCTCAGTTCTGAGAGATAAGTGTGCGTGAAAGCCGTCCTTCAACTAGATTGTTGGGAACACAAAGTTCCTTTTCAGTTGCAAACTATACGCCATACTTATATATGGGGAGGTACTAGCTCCAACTCGGTTTTACAGTGAAAACTGCAGGAACTTCAAACCGGCACTAGGAAACACACTGAGAAACTAGAGTAAAAGTTTCCCCTGCAACCCGTTCCCTTTGTGCTAGATGAACGAACGTCTCTCCACATGCTCAGTTCTGAGAGATAAGTGTGTGTGAAAGCCGTCCTTCAACTAGATTGTTGGGAACACAAAGTTACTTTTCAGTTGCAAACTACATGCCATACATATATATGGGGAGGTACTAGCTCCAACTCGGTTTTACAGTGAAAACTGCAGGAACTTCAAACCGGCACTAGGAAACACACTGAGAAACTAGAGTAAAAGTTTCCCCTGCAACCCGTTCCCTTTGTGATAGATGAACGAACGTCTCTCCACATGCTCAATTCTGAGAGATAAGTGTGTGTGAAAGCCGTCCTTCAACTAGATTGTTGGGAACACAAAGTTCCTTTTCAGTTGCAAACTACACGCCATACATATATATGGGGAGGTACTAGCTCCAACTCGGTTTTACAGTGAAAACTGCAGGAACTTCAAACCGGCACTAGGAAACACACTGAGAAACTAGAGTAAAAGTTTCCCCTGCAACCCGTTCCCTTTGTGCTAGATGAACGAACGTCTCTCCACATGCTCAGTTCTGAGAGATAAGTGTGTGTGAAAGCCGTCCTTCAACTAGATTGTTGGGAACACAAAGTTCCTTTTCAGTTTGCAAACTACACGCCATACATATATATGGGGAGGTACTAGCTCCAACTCGGTTTTACAGTGAAAACTGCAGGAACTTCAAACCGGCACTAGGAAACACACTGAGAAACTAGAGTAAAAGTTTCCCCTGCAACCCGTTCCCTTTGTGCTAGATGAACGAACGTCTCTCCACATGCTCAGTTCTGAGAGATAAGTGTGTGTGAAAGCCGTCCTTCAACTAGATTGTTGGGAACAAAAGTTCCTTTTCAGTTGCAAACTACACGCCATACATATATATGGGGAGGTACTAGCTCCAACTCGGTTTTACAGTGAAAACTGCAGGAACTTCAAACCGGCACTAGGAAACACACTGAGAAACTAGAGTAAAAGTTTCCCCTGCAACCCGTTCCCTTTGTGCTAGATGAACGAACGTCTCTCCACATGCTCAGTTCTGAGAGATAAGTGTGTGTGAAAGCCGTCCTTCAACTAGATTGTTGGGAACACAAAGTTCCTTTTCAGTTGCAAACTACACGCCATACATATATATGGGGAGGTACTAGCTCCAACTCGGTTTTACAGTGAAAACTGCAGGAACTTCAAACCGGCACTAGGAAACACACTGAGAAACTAGAGTAAAAGTTTCCCCCTGCAACCCGTTCCCTTTGTGCTAGATGAACGAACGTCTCTCCACATGCTCAGTTCTGAGAGATAAGTGTGTGTGAAAGCCGTCCTTCAACTAGATTGTTGGGAACACAAAGTTCCTTTTCAGTTGCAAACTACACGCCATACATATATATGGGGAGGTACTAGCTCAACACGGTTTTACAGTGAAAACTGCAGGAACTTCAAACCAGGCACTAGGAAACACACTGAGAAACTAGAGTAAAGTTTCCCCTGCAACCCGTTCCCTTTGTGCTAGATGAACGAACGTCTCTCCACATGCTCAGTTCTGAGAGATAAGTGTGTGTGAAAGCCGTCCTTCAACTAGATGTTGGGGAACACAAAGTTCCTTTTCAGGTTGCAAACTACACGCCATACATATATATGGGGAAGGTGACTAGCTCCAACTCGGTTTTTAACAGTGAAAAACTGGCAGGAAAGCTTCAAACCGGCACTAGGGAAACACACTGAGTAAACTAGAGTAAAAGTTTCCCCTGCAACCCGTTCCCTTTGTGCTAGATGAACGAACGTCCTCTCCACATGCTCAGTTCTGAGAGATATGTGTGTGTGAAAAGCCGTCCTTCAACTAGATCTGTTGAGGAACATCAAAGTCCTTTCAGGTTTGCAAACTATCCACGCACATCTCCATATATATGAGGGGGGTACTAGACCTCCAACACGGTTTTTACAGTGAAAACTTTAGCAAGAGACTTCAAACCTTTCACTAGGAAACACACTGAGAAAGACTAGGAGTAGCCAGTTTCCCCTCCACCCGTTCTCCTTTGTGCTAGTATGATACGAACGTCTCTCATCTGCTCAGTTCTTGAGAGATGTAAGTGTCGTGCTGAAGCCTGACCTTCAACGCAGCGGCTCG